>NW_028227261.1:108683333-109311666 GCF_978045245.1 Mus caroli | reverse complement strand
ATGATGTGCTTATAGTAATGAGGTGGGATAGAAATCAAGTAAAGATTTTATTGTGTTTGTTCCTTCAACCAGGGATCAGTTCTCAGAAGGGAGCTAGAGTCCTCTTTAAGCTGCTGTCATAAACCTAGAGTCAGTGACCTGACTAACACTGCTGTCCTGTGTTTGGCTATGGAAAGTCTGGGAGACAACGTGTAAGCCCAGGCTGCTCCAGTCTTGAATGGGCGATGTCCTGCCAGGCTCTGCTACATTGGTTGGTTGGTTTGTTGATTGACCGACTGATTGATTGATTGATACTGTGTCGAGATATGTTAGAAGCTGGAATAATTTAAGCCATGCAGCAGTAGCCTTGTTCTCTTTGGTCACATGCCCTTTAGGCCAGTGCTTCTTTAATATTGGGATGCAGTACAATGTACCCTGAAGGACTGGTAAAAAGTGCAAGAATCCAGGCTGGACCTTAAGGCTGACTTAGGCAGGGAAAGAACAGAACTCTATGTAAACGGAACCTCAAATCAGCATCCAGGTGGCCTCTAGGCCACAGTTTAAAACACAACTTGAAATGCAGTCGATACTTCTTTATCCATTTGGTGCTTAACATAATTCTCACAAGATGTTTCATCTATTTAAATAGTAATAATAATCAATAGTAGCAATTTTAGAGTAGAAAATAACTTGAAGTGATATCCAATTCATTGTTGGACAAATGAAAGAAGTCACATGATTTGCCTGTGGTCATACAAAGTCAATTCCTTGCTCAGGGCTTTTAAAAACACCAGTGATCGTGGACATCTTGTCTTTATTATTGTAAATACGATGATAGGATTGGAAAAGGAGGACATGGGAGTAGATGCTGAGAGCTTTATCCATAGGAAAGAAGTATTTTAGTACTTGAGAAATTAGCAGCCCAAGTGTGAGTAAACACAGCAGTTCTCTCTGTACCCATCACACAGCCGCTCACACATCCGGAAGAGCTTGTGTCTCACTGAGAACAGTGCTAACTCTGTGACAGTCTCGAAGAGTCAACACTTCTCATCACAGATGCTGGAAAAGCTGGAAATGTTGTAGTCATTGAAAAATACAACCAAGCACAATGGAAATCATGGGCTTGCTTGCCGTAGCTTTGGAAAAAGGTTGCTTTTTGGGTCTTTTTTTTTCCCCCCCAAAGAAAATAGTTTGGGAGGAAAGTATAGCAATTAATACCTTCACAGTGAAAAACGTTCTATAAGGATCAAGTCGACACTCAAAAGAAGACTCCATAAAGGACATCAGTCTGTAAAGAGTTCTGTGTCAGATGTTATACCCACGTGTCACCTAACGCAAGCCAGGGACCTTCGAATCACTGTCGCTGAATACCTACTCTGTGTTGAGGAATGTGTCTGCTTTAATCTACCACGGGCCCCTACAAAGACCCTTATTGTAAGGTAGGTGGAATGAGCGTCAAATTATGTTGAAAGTAGCAGAGTGTTAAAAAATGAAGTGACTTGCCTGCAGCCACAGATGGCAGAGGTGGCAGCACTGGATTCAGACGGAGGTTTGCTGTCAATTTTATTGCTGAGACTGCACTGACTCCTCTGCGTTTTGCCCCTTAGTTCATGGAGGAGGAGTTACACTGGTCTGCTAGTCCATGTGTTTGCTATCTTCTGCAAAGTTTTATCACACAGTTGGCCTCATTCCCTTGAGTACTGCATAAAAGAACATTTCAAGCACTGATGTTTCCATGAGACTGGAGAGCATAAACTCAGGCCATTTCTAACAAAAACTATGCAGATGAGTCCCCATGGTGGCGAAAAAGTGGATAGTCAGCCTTGTAAGAAGCAAAGCCACACAGATGAGAAGTGACAAGAGCCAGCAAACTGAGCAGGGATCCGTTGCCCTCTCTGAAGAGCAGTCAGGATCAAGATAAAATCAGACAGTACTAACCAAGGAATTGATCGGTCTCAGAAAACCTGATCTATTGGGAAAAGTTACATATCTTAAGGTCCCTTTTTGTTTTTGATTTTGGCTTTTTGAGACAGGGTTACTTTGTATAGACCAGGTTGCCTTCAAATTCACAGATGTCCACCTGCCTCTGCCTTCCAAGTGTTGGGATTAAAGACATGTGCCACCACAGCCTGGCCTTAGGGTCTCACTTTAATAATCTAAAACTCTGTTAGGTTTTTTTACTGTTTTTATTTAGCCATTTTTATTATAATTGGTATAAATATATTTTAATTGATAATGAAGTTATTACTGTTGGTAAAGCTTCCTTTGGAAGAGTCTATTAATGGGAATGCTATGTTGGATGACTTACAGATGTATCAAATATACAGTAGTTGCTTATTTTCAATCATGAAATAAAGAGCTAAAGTAAGAAACTTCTACTTTAAAAAAAAATGTGACCACAGTTCGGGGGCCAGGGGAACATACGCTTTTAATTCCAGAAGTGGGGATGCAGAGGCAGGAGGATCTTCTGTGAGTTTGAGGTCAGCGGGTCTACATAGTAAGGTTCTGGGCTAGCCAGAGTTATACAGTAAGACCCTGCTTATTTAAAAAAAAAAAAAAAAAAAGTCTTTTTTTTCCTCAGAACCCAAAACATATGTATATTTTGTTTTTTCTCCCCATTGTATTCCTAAGAAGGCAGCATAGCAAAAAATTTTAGAAAACAACACAAGGAAAATATAAATTTCATATTCTCTACTCCTGCATCGAGGACCAAATCACATTTTTAAGGCTGTGCCCTCTAGAAGGTGAGAATAAAGAAATACATCAAGAATCTTTTAGAAGGCGGGTGTTTCTCATACTGGAGTATGCAGCAGTGTCCATACGAGTCTGTTACACTTGGCTTTTATTTTTATTTATTTTTTGAGACAAGATTTCTCTGTATAGCCTTGGCTATCTTAGAACTCACTTTGTTACCCAGGCTGGCCCACGACTCAGTTTCCCTTGCCTCTGCCTACCAGATGCTGCGATTAAAGGCATGTACCACCATACCTGGCTTTCATTTGGCTTTTATGAAAGCAGGAGACATGGCCTGATAACTTCCTGATGACAATCATCTTTATTCTGTGACCAGTGGTCTTGGTCCACTCAGTAACACCTTCTGTTGGTCGTGAAGGAATCCGTATATATGACTTCTGTTTAGATAACTAATGCATATCTTTTTAAGTGCCAAAATTTTAAATTTTCAGTTATTTTTTTGATGCAAGTCTCCTTAGGGATGGTAGTCTACCTCCCTGCCTTTTTAAACAACATGCTCAGCCTAATTCACTTCATCATGAAGTTATATTCATGATGTTTTATTGCAAATGGCCAGTACGGTCTGGTCCACGCAAACAGTAAAACATCTCATAGAACACAAAGGGCTATAACAGATTCCAGGAATGTCCCCTAGTAAGTGATTCCCTCAACGATGGAATTATTTCCCTCAGTATTAGCTTTAAAAAGTGTTTGATGTCTGCAGAGTGATGCATTCTATCAGCGAGCCTGTTTCTAACAGGCTCCCACTTTCTTCTGTGCTGTCTCCAAGTTCTGGGCTGTGACATGAACTGACCAGTTCTGGTCGGTGCCTACAAAATAACTGGACCAAAGCTCCCAGTTAAAGGTGGGGCTACTCTAACCAAGTAAGGGGAGGGAGTATGAGCATGCACTGCTGCTGCTGGAGTGGAGTGTGGTGATGACAAGGGCTCTGCCTCTGCAGGGAGGCAGGCCTTCGTGCTTTTAACAACAAAGAAGCGTGCAGAAGAGAAAGGAAGGAAAAGGAAAATCCAGGTAGGCCGAAGACTCTGGGAGATGGCACTGAATAACCATTAAAATGTACTCTTGATTACCATGTTAAAGTCAGTTTAGTGACACTGTAGAGTAAGGCTGCACTATGTGTACATCCTCTGGAGAACTCGAGACTGTGAATATCCTGAGAACTGCACCCCTCCGAATGGTAATGGAAATCAGCACCAAGAGGAAAGTCTCCAGTTTGCCTGTGTGCTGCTGTCTTGAGTTGTAAATAACCTGAGAGAGGTTTAATCAAAAGTCCCAGTGGTTAAGAGCACTGGCTGCTCTTCCAGAGGTCCTGAGTTCAATTCCCAGCAACCACATAGTGACTCACAACCATCTGTAATGGGATCCAATGCCCGCTCCTGGTGTGTCTGAGGACCAGTACAGTATACTCATACATAATTAATTAAAAAAAGGAAGTCCCAAGGAGCACATCTCATGCAGACATCTTTTGAATGTATGTATATATAAATGTCACTGTAAGTGACGCTTACCCCTAAGAATAATAAAGTAACATTCAGGATTTAGATCTGGTCCCAATCTGTATTTTCCCCTATACAAAGAATAGATATTTGAATTTTCTTTTAAATTTGGCTGCATCCTTCATTTCTGAACTCTGCTTCTTTTTGGGGGGTGGGGGGAGGATTGGGGGGCACCAAACTTTAGGTTTGTATTTTTGGCAAGCTTGGAATATTCTAGTTAATATGCTGTCAGCCAGAACACTCTCTTAGCAGGTTCTAAGGTGCTATTGGGTCTTCTGCTAGACTGTGCGCTCCTTGAGGGCAGGGCTATCTTTATTATTGTATCCACGGTGCCTGGGATAGTATCTGACAGAGTAGTTGTTCAATAAATATCTGTTGAATGAATTAAATAAACCTTCACTACGTGTGGCCTCAAGTTTACACGAATCCAGAATGTAATGGAAAATGATTAGGCCTTGGCTTGTTTTGACTTTTTTTTTTTTTTTTTTAAATAATTACCAGGCTAACATCATCTGGGTATTCCTTAGTGGTTTCGAAAACTAAATTAGGACCCCACTTTTCATTGAACATGGATTTGAATCCCTACTGTATGCCTGGTCTAGTTTAGGTACTTAGGGCACAGAGGTAAAGCTAAAGTTTCTATAGAAACATATGAAATAAACATCAAGTCGGGACTGGTGTTCCTGGGCTGTGGAGTTACCGAGGCTCGATACTTGCATCATGCCCTCTTGCGAACACAGCTCTACATTTTCACGGGGCTCTGAGCTCACATATAAGTGGCTCTTAGCATCCAGGTAACCATGAGTTACACATCGTCACCCATCTGTAAGTAAAGATAGCCATTCAAAGGCAGCTACAGAGTGCACGGTTTGTACCTTAGTTCATAACCTATAATTAAAGCTACTTCCAGAAGGTTTTTGGTATGTGAAATGTTCATTTCAGAATAGAGAAGCTTTCTGAAAATGTAATTGGCTTTTCTCTTTCCTATTGAATTGTTTTCAGCCTTTGAGTAGACAAACAGAATTACATATGACAACTATACACACCGACATAAAATTTTCAGGTGTTTTTTTTTTTTTTTTGGCTTTTTGAGACAGGGTTTCTCTGTGTAGCCTTGGCTGTCCTGGAACTCACTTTTTAGACCAGGCTGGCCTCAAACTCAGAAATCAGAAATCTGCCTGCCTCTGCCTCACAAGTGCTGGGATTGAAGGCATGTGCCACCACCACCCGACAAATTTTCAGGTTTTATTAAACCTTTAGAAATGCGTTTTGGTACAGATATACCTCATAATGTAATTTAAGAAATAAATGCTACTTATAAACATTTGACACACTTTTGTGTGTGATAACATGTTTGAAATATTGATAGAATATCAACATTTCATTATAGTGGCTTGAAATAGTTTGATTTTACCACATGGGTATGCATTTTTGGACCAGGATTGGAGCATAAAGGAATAGGAGAATAACTTGGTACTTTCCTGATCATACAACTTCCAGAAATTATTAATTCATGCCAAATTATGTTAATGTGTTTTTTTCATATTTGTTTGTTTGTTTGTTTGAGAAAGGGTCTCAGGAGCTGGAGAGATGGCTCAGCCGGTAAGAGCACTGCTCTTCTGAAGGTCCTGAGTTCAATTCCCAGCAACCACATGGTGGCTCACAACCATCTGTAATGAAATCTGACTCCCTCTTCTGGTGTATCTGAAGACAGCTACAGTGTACTTACATATAATAATAAATAAATCTTTAAAGAGAGAGAGGGAGGGAGGGAGAGAGAGAGAGAGAGAGAGAGAGAGAGAGAGAGAGAGAAAGGGTCTCACAATGCAGATCTTACCGGCCTGGAACTCACCATGTTGACCAGATTGACCTCAAACTCATAAAAGTTCCCCTGCCTCTGAGTACTCTCTAAGTACTGAGATTAAAGGCATTTACCACCAGTACAGTGCTGGCTCCACATTTTGATTATTTACCAGTTATATTAATCTACTATCACTTAAAAACATGCAGACAAATAAATGTAAGATTTAAAGTCAAGGTTCTAAATTTCTTCCTGTCCTAGAGGTAAGAGAATAATTTGACCGGTGGCCCGGGCCTGCACTTCCAAGTACCCAGAGATGCAAAGACCACTTGAGCCTTGGCATTAGGAGTCTGGGGCCAGCTTGTGTGACCTCATCTCACAACTAAAAATGAATGGATTTCATTCAGTTCAGAATATTTTGCCACACTAGATGAACTGATTTAACAAATGTAGCTCTACTGTTCACATTATCTCTCTTGCTGACATGCTGACGATACTTAAAAATAGGACCTTTTAGCTGGGCACAGTGGTGCACGCCTCCAATCCCAGCCTTGAGAGGTTGAGGCAAGACGATCACAAGTTGAAGGCCAGTCAGAGTGTTAGGGGGGAAAAAAGGCAAGAATTCTGCATTCTAATGCATATTAATCCAATGAATATTAATGATACATGTTAGCTTCCTATTAGTGCTGTAGCATACTCTCGTGATCTTAGCGGTTGTACTGGCTAGTTGTGTGTCAGCTTGACAAAACTGGAGTTATCACAGAGAAAGGAGCCTCAGTTGAGGAAATGCCTCCATGAGATCCAGCTGTAAGGCATTTTCTCAATTAGTGATCAAGGGGAAAGGCCCCTTGTGGGTGGGACCATCTCTGGGCTGGTAGTCTTGGGTTCTATAAGAGAGCAGGCTGAGCAAGCCAGGGGAGGCAAGCCAGTAAAGAACATCCCTCCATGGCCTCTGCATCAGCTCCTGCTTCCTGACCTGCTTGAGTTCCAGTCCTGTCTTCCTTGGTGATGAACAGCAGTATGGAAGTGTAAGCAGAGTAAACCCTTTCCTCCCCAACTTGTTTCTTGGTCATGATGTTTGTGCAGGAATAGAAACCCTGGCTAAGACAGTGGTTTAAAGCAGTACAGAGATGCGATTACAGGTCCAGGTCCAAAATGGGTTCCTATGTAAAAGGCAGGGCATCAGCGGGCTGGATCCCTTCAGGGACTCCAGGGAGAATGCCTTGTATTCTCTAGGGCACTGTCTCTCCCCCTGCAATTGCAGATCAGTGACATAGTATGTTCTCACTTTGGTACAGATTTTTGATAATCATGACCAGCATGTGTGGGAGATCATTATTCTTGCTGTGTGCTGAGTGTTAGCATGGTATCATGTACTAGGCTCAATACTCAATCCTTATGCAGCAGGTACCGATATCTTTCACACTTACCTAAAGCTTCATTTACCTAAGTCACAACTTTTTGTTTTGTTTTTTGTTTCTCTGTGTAGCCCTGGCTGGCTGTCCTGGAACTCACTCTGTAACCCAGGCTGGCCTTGAACTCAGAAATCCACCTGCCTCTGCCTCCCAAGTGCTGGGAGTAAAGGCGAGTGCCACCACGCCTGGCTCAAAGTCACATCTTTAGTGAGTTAGATTTAGATCTCCTGCCTTCATGAGCTAATGGCTGTACTGTTCACTGGGTTCAATCTGCATAAAACATTGTTACAGTTTTTCATACAGTAACAGAACGTCATTGCAGCTTTGCTATATAATTAAGTAAAATTTTTCCAGTATCAGGACAAAAATGTGGAAAGATGATCAGACTATTTGTTTAGGCTCAGCAATGTTTTCAGAATTGGTCAAGTGCTTTCCCCTGGAAAAGCACTTTCGTTCCTTTTTCTACTTAGATTGAACAGCTGTTTCTGCTTTTAAAACTAGTAACTTCTGGGTTCCCTCCGACCAGATGTCCGTGTTCCTTTATTTGTGAGACACTATGTGTACTTGATTTCTGCATCCCAGAGACTCATCTCAGAGCTCAAAACAAAACAAAACAGCCATGGTGTTGTTATTCAAGGGCAAAGGGAAGTCAGTAGTTGCTAACATGGAGAGTATGAACTCCAACTCGGCGGCAGTGTTTCTTGGTGAGCGTGGGGGACACAGAGAGACTCCACAGTAGTATTTATATCTTGGGTCATTTTTAGCTGCAGCATCAGCTTTGGAGCTGGGGAGATGGCTCAGTGGATAAAGGGCTTGCCATGCAAGCATGAGGACCTGAGTTTCATCTCCAGCATTCACATAAAATTCCGTGTATGCTGGTCTGTGCTTGTGAATCCCAGACCTGAAAAGACAGGCAGATCCCTGGGGCTCACTGGCCAGCCAGTCTAGCCTAAACGTGGAGCTCCCAGATCCCAGTGAGAGACCCTCAAAAATAAGGTGGATAGCTTAAACAATACCCAAAATTGACTTCTAGCTCCCAACCATGTGCATATGTGTGTGTGTGCCTACACACACTCGTCACATTTTTAATTTTTGTTTGAGATGATCTCTGTGTAGCACAGGTTGGCTTCAAACTTGTGATCCTTCTGCCTCAACCTCCTGAGAACTGGAATTACAAGTGAGCACCACCACACCTAGGTCCAAACAAGTTCTCATCCTTGACTTCCAAGTCCTGTAGAATGCTCAAAACACTCAGCAGCACTTGGCCCTGTGGCAGTGTGTGTGTGTGTGATGTTCCCTAACCCGGGGCACATTTGGGAGGTGATAGAACCTTTAAGCCTACTGGGGTGGGGGTGGGGGTGCATCTGGAGAGTGGCTTCAAAGGCAAGTCAGGGACCCAGGCCCCTTCCCTACTTGGCTTCCTGGCTGCCACACACTAAGCATTCTGCTCTGCCATGTGACACAACAGCACAGATATTCTGCTCCATAGGTCCCAAAAATCAAAGTCACCAGACTGTGAACTGGAACCTCCCGAACGGAACCAAACCAACCCTCCCACCCTTTAAAATCTAGGTATTTTATTACAGATCTTTACTGTGTTGGGTAGGGAGTGTGCTGTGCCATGTGTGGGAAGGGGCCAGTTGTGACAGTCCTCTTCTGGACATGAGCCCTAGTCATCAGGCTTTGGGCATCAACACCGTTACCTGCTGACCATCTCAATGGCTCCCTCTCCACAGTTTATTTTGTTCAGTAATGGGACGCTTACACAGGCCCCCAAACAACTCCTTGCTCTCGCTCAGGAGTAGAAGTCTGTTAGAGATGTGTCGATCTGACTTCGTTCTCATCCATGTAATTCTCTCTTTGAAGAGGCTTCATACTCTTGGCCCATCCCCCACACTGGAAAATTCTGATCCTTCTGAATACTGAGGTAAACTAGCGGCCTTCTCTCCATGTCCCTCCCACAGGAGAGGGCTCTAATGCACAGTAGGCTACGGGTGTTAGCCCACAGCTTGATGATCTGCCTTTGCTTTGTCTAAAAATCCCATCCTTCTTTTCTACCCAGTTTGCTGCTGCTGCTGAAGGACCACAGTTTGAGAAATCCGAGAAATCCTCTTCCTCTTTGGTTTGGTTTTTGTTTGTTTGTTTGTTTGTTTGTTTTTTGTTTTTTCGAGACAGGGTTTCTCTGTATAGCCCTAGCTGTCCTGGAACTCACTCTGTAGATCAGGCTGGTCTTGAACTCAAAAATCTGCCTGCCTTTGCCCCCCCTCCCCCCCCACCCCCCGAGTGCTGGGATTAAAGGCATGCGCCACCACTGCCTGGCTAGCAGCCCTCATCTTAACTTAGAAAAGCCATACAGTACCAACCCTGTTCCTAGAAAGATGATCTCAGCGTAACTGCTCAGTAATGTAGATGTTAAATCGGAGAAATCTTGGCTTTGGTTTAATATCTTTAACATTTCCTTGGAAGCCATTTACACTTTGAGTATGATAAATTGCTGTATTTACATTAACTATAAGCTCTCAATAAAAATTAGTTTTGTTAGAGTAAAATGTTAACGATCCAAATCTCACTGTGAACAGCATATGCTTGAAACATTAAATACTAAGTAACAAAGGGGGAAAAAAGGAAAAGATACAAAATATCAGCTCTTATGAATCATTGATACATTGTTCCTTGGGTGGGTGGTTTTTGTTTTATGAGACAGGACATGGACATGTTCTGTAGTCCTGGCTGGCCTGAACTAGCCACCAAAAGACTGGTCTTCAACTTGTAGCCATCTTCCAGCGTCTGTCCCCCAGTGGGCCATGAACTACTACTCCCAGCCCCAAATCACTTTTCTTACATAGCATTGGGGAGCTAGAGAGCGAGCCCAGCAGTTAAGAAGGCTGACTTTTCCCAGAGGATCAGAATTCAATTCCCAACTCCATGTGGCGGCTCACACGTCTATATAATGCCAGTTCCAGGAGGGGGTCTGATGCCCACTTCTGGCCTCTGTGGGCATTGCATGTATGCATGCATGCATGCATGCATGCACAGGCAAACATCCATAAACCTAAAAATGCAAAACAAAACAAACAAATGTATTTCATTGAAGGAGTTCCTAGCATTTCTTAAAACTTACAGTTCCTGACAGGAAAACCATGGTTCTTCCTCTAGTGCCTGCTGGTCAGGGTGGGCAGACACTCATATTGTGGCAGCTTAAAGAAAGAATGAATTGAAAGAGCACCACTGAGCTGGTGAGATGGCTCACCAGCACCCGACTGCTCTTCCGAAGGTCAGGAGTTCAAATCCCAGCAACCACATGGTGGCTCACAACCATCCGTAACAAGATCTGACTCCCTCTTCTGGAGTGTCTGAAGACAGCTACAGTGTACTTACATATAATAAATAAATAAATCTTAAAAAAAAAAAAGAAAGAGCACCACTGAGAAGCAGCTGGTAAAGTCCCTGACTTGCATGCAGGAATCCTAAATTTGATCCCCAACACCAAACATACAAAATTAGAAAAACTGTCACAATCTTAGGGGAGCCCTCCGGGCTCTGGTGGAGGGTGTGCACCTTGGCTTGCCATTCCTGGAGAAGTTTCTAGGCCAGTGATCCTTTCCTCTTAGCATTCCTGATGCCCCTCTAACCTCACGGGTGTCTTGCCAGCACGCCAGAAGAACTGCATGTTCTCCCGATCTACTACAGATATTCGCTACTTGGAAGTAAATGACATATTCTAACATTTTGTTATTGAAATGCTCACAGTAAAGCTGAAAGGCTTCTACAGTGACCATCCACTAACCAAGATTCTCTGCCAACAGTTAACTGCTTCTGTCACCCGATATTCATCGTCCCTCTTGATTTAGATACAGTCTGAGCTGCCTGTCCTTCTACAACTCAATACAACTAGTGCGATTTAAAAATAAAATTTACATATGAAATACAACTATTAACTATAACAAATATTAACTACACATTAGCTTAGACAAATATATGTGCCTGTGAACCCGGACTCCTTAAATAAAGTACTCAGACTCCTTCTCAGCCCCTGCCGCCAATCTCCGGTCACAGAGTTCCCTCAATAGATCTGAGTGGGTGGGGTGGCTCGGCTCTCATGTATTTCCTCTTTTCGTCATTCATCACGGCTAGACGTAAAATTTTGCTTGTACTTTTCAGTTATGTGATTGTGAGCTTAAGTAAATCTGTTAAATATTTGACTTTTGAGGGGAGTAACATAAAATATTAAGTCTAATCATGTTTAAGTGAGGCCGTGTATTATGTAAATCTCTGATTTTTAGAAGAAATTCCTAAGCAATTAACACCTTTGAAACAGGAACTGGGCTGGCGAGATGGCTCAGCGGGT
Source organism: Mus caroli (assembly GCF_978045245.1). Taxonomy (NCBI): domain Eukaryota; kingdom Metazoa; phylum Chordata; class Mammalia; order Rodentia; family Muridae; genus Mus; species Mus caroli. Next base: position 109,299,873 of record NW_028227261.1, on the reverse strand, counting down.
AAGAACATTGACTGCTCTTCCAAATTCCTGAGTTCAAATCCCAGCAACCACATGGTGGTTCAGTCACCTGTAATGAGATCTGATGCTCTCTTCTGGTGTGTCTGAAGTCAGCTACAGTGTACTTATGTTTAAAAAAGAGAAAGAAGAAAGAAAGAAAGAAAGAAAGAAAGAAAGAAAGAAAGAAAGAAAGAAAGAAAAAAAGAAAGAAAGAAAGAAAGAAAGAAAAGAAAAAGAAAAGAAAAGAAAAGAAAAGAAAAGAAAGAAAGAAAGAAAGAGAGAGAGAAAGAAAGAAAAAGGAAGGAAGGAAGGAAGGAAGGAAGGAAGGAAGGAAGGAAGGAAGGAAGGAAGGAGGGGACTATGATAAAGACATCTTGGATGAGATTCTGCCTCTTGTGGCAGGGGGAAGCTTAGTAGGTCCAATGGCCTTTTACACAGCCTGTCCCCTAAGTTCCTGATCTACGGATGGCTCAAGGGTGCAGCCCTCATGCTTCGAGACAGCATCCTCATTTCATAAGAGCACTGCTGGCTCAAGAGTGTGCTGAGCAGTTTGACAATGTTGCCAAGTCAGACGTCAACCTAGAAAAAAGGAAAAATGGCTGGCATATCCAGGTCAAGTGAAACAGAGGTTTTTATGATCCTAATTACGTTTTCCTGTCCCTTGAACATCGGCTGCTCACCTAGCAAGGCTCCACTTCAAACTCCCCATTCTCAAGATCCCCTCCTTTTATCTGGCACATGTTTAGTTCCACGGTAAATCATAACTTTTTTTTCTAGATTTATTTATTATATGTAAGTACACTGTAGCTGTCCTCAGACGCACCAGAAGAGGGCATCAGATCTCATTATGGATGGTTGTGAGCCACCATGTGGTTCCTGGGATTTGAATTTAGGACCTTTGGAAGAGCAGTCAGTGCTCTTAACTGCTGAGCCATCTGTCCAGCCCAAATTATATCTTTTTAATCCTAAAAGAAACTTAACAAAAACCCATTGAAGCCCGTGGAGGCTGCCAGCCATGGAAGTGGCCTAGTGGCACTTGTTTACCTGCGATACTAATGTGCTCTAAACGCACCTACTGAACACGGATGCGTGTTTAAGATCCACTCCCTGTCACCCCTGCCAAGGATGCACACAGCTTAATTCTGCCTCAGAAGCAGCATTCAATAGAAAGAGGTTCTGATTCCCTTTAGGATTTGTTAGAAGGCGATTAATGTTCTGTATTAAGGGCCACTCTTAGTGCTCAAATGCTTTGCTCTAAAAAGACAATCTTACAATACTAGGCAGGTATATGAAATTTTCCTAAACAAAATCATAAAGTGAAATGCTAGAATTGGGCCTCCTGCCTCGCCTAGCCATCCCTTACAGGACCTCTATTTTTTTCTTGAAATGGGAGTAACTTAAAATTTGATGCTTGCTTCCTGGTTGCTGTTATACAGCACTGAACAACCTGAGGGAAGGGCTTACTTCACCTTACAGTCCACCACGGAGGACCTCCAGGGTAGGAGCCCAATCCTGGAACCCCAAGTGGAAAATGGGCTCCCTTATATAGCCTAGGCCGACTTGGCACCGCCCTTTCCTCCTAGAGCAATTAGCAGTCAAGAAAATGTCCCTGTTCTTAAAGGTAAAGGCGAGTAGATCTGTGAGTTCCAAGGAAACAAGGTCTACACAGTGATTTTCAGGCCCGTTTCAAAGAGTGGAAAGGAACCATCCCTATAGACAGACATGCCTACAGGCCAATATCTGACGGCAGCAGTTCCTCAGTGGAGACCAAAGAAGTGAAAAGGGACAACTATACGGACCAGTCACCCCAGGAAGCATGACTAGACGGGAGCCAGCAAAGAGAAATGACTGACAAACTGAATCACAGTGTGCTATGAGGCAGTGCACTACAGTGAAGGAAGCTCTTAAGAAACAAGTGCTGGGCTGGAGAGGTGGCTCAGCGGGTAAGAACACTGACTGCTCTTCCAGAGGTCCTGAGTTCAAGTCCCACCAACCACGTGGTGGCTCACCACTATCTGTAATGGGATCCGATGCCCTCTTCTGGTGTGTCTGAAGACAGCTACAGTGTACTTACATATAATAAATAAATAAATAAATCTTTTAAAAAAAGAAAAAAGAAACAAGTGCTTTGCAGTAAAGGTTAGATCTGTTGCCCTTGTTGAGTCTTCAGGATTGCTGGGCCAGTACACTAAATGTACCAGAAAGACTGGTGGGCTAATCTACCGCACGCGCACGCACACGCACACACACGCGCACACACACACACACACACACACACACACGACTGCTAATGGTAAGAGACTACCCAACCACAATACACAAGTTCTATACCAACATCCCCAAAGTTTAACATTACTCAAACTCACAGCCACAACTCCAAAGAGCAACCGAAGCTTTGTGTTTAGCTACTTTTAATAACGAAAAGAGGAAATATATGCAGACCCACCTCCTCAGCAATTAGGCAAGCAAAGAGCATTAAATTTATACAAAGAGCATAAAAAAGTAAAAAATCTTTAAATCTAGAGAGCACATATTCAAGTTTTTGATATGCATTTATTTATATAGGAGAAAAAATACATTTGACATAGGGAACCCAAGCATGAATGCTTTCCTGGCAACAGTCTGGCCCAGCTGTGACCACATCCACCCAGCTCTCACCACCCTCAAACCAGGGTTCACTCTCTATTAACCACTTACACGAGGCCAGCCCTCTAAACCTTACAAGTTTATCTATATTGTCATTGAGCTTAGGAATTTCAGGTACTCAAATATAGCTATGTATGTACAATTCTGCTTCATTGCACAGGGTCACAATATATAGCAAGTGATTATATGACCAACCACAGGTAAACGTTGATAGGCACAAACATCTGTCTCTAACCACAAAAGAAGCAAAACCCCAATTTGCCTCAATGCAAAGGCTGTGTTGACTCTGCTCCAGTCCTGAGGGTTTACAGCACTGGTGTGTTAAACGCAAAACTCGTAGGTTTCTGGTGGCATCAGACAGGACACACGGGACACTCGTGTCCTGCACTCATGAGTCACCCGTGCCACACATGTAACACAAAGGCCACTTTAAAGCTTTTCAGAGTTCTTTAGTCTTTTTTGCCTTTAAAAAAATATCACCGCACTAGTTAAGACTATTAACTACATTCTGACATAAAAGTTCAAAGTGGATTACAAGCTCTGATTTTATTTTTGTCAAACTTAAATTTATCAGAGACAGAGCCACCTCTGTAATATACTGCAATCCAGTCTTTAAGAGCTCTAAGGGTGACAAAGTGTTTAAAAGTTAAAAAGCATTAGGAAGTTTAATCTTGCTTTAAAATGTCACATAATTAAGTCAGCAAAGCCAGAGCCTTGCCCTTAACAGCCTGGTGACCCTCACAGGAGCGCTTTACAGCCGACACTTATGCCACCAGCGCCACCTGCACGGAGTGTAAAGAAAACAAGGCCAAGTATAATCCCGGGCCGGGCAGTGGTAGCGCACGCCTTTAATCCCAGCACTTGGGAGGCAGAGGCAGGCGGATTTCTGAGTTCAAGGCCAGCCTGGTCTACAATAGTGAGTTCCAGGACAGCCAGGGCTACACAGAGAAATCCTGCCTTGAAAAACAAACAAACAAAAATTAAAGTATACTCCCTGGTTAACACCCCTCCCTGTGCTGCATCTGGGCTATGCTGCACGTGGACACAGGGGTCAGGACCCAAGGTGCCATCTCTCGCTTCTGAGACTTCTTACCTTCAAATTGTAACTGAAGGCAGTAGTAGTCAGGTGTATCTCGGACAAATTCTTGTCTGCCGAGTCCTCACATTTGCCCCTTAATGTCCGCACTGCACTTCCACCAGTGTCGCTCCAAAGCCACTGGGTTTGGCGGAGGTTACTGCCACCCCAATGCTTACCAGGCTCCCAACTGTTACAGCCGGATGATGGTAGCTTTATGTAGCCAGCTTCAGTGTAGTTAAAGAGCTGCTTTGGATTACCTTCCGCAGACACCTTCTCTCCAACTGCAGCTGAGGGTCTGATTTCAGTTTATAGGTACATAGGTGTACACACACACACACACACACACACACACACACCTGTATGCAATTACCCAATGAAAAACTGTAAGAAACCTATCTTTGGGGGTTGGGGACTTGAGCTCAGTGGTAGAGCTCTTGCCTAGCAAGTGCAAGGCCCTGGGTTAGGTCCTCAGCTCTGGAAAAGGAAGGAAGGAAGGAAGGAAGGAAGGAAGGAAGGAAGGAAGGAGGGCGGGGAGGGAGGGAAGGAGGGAAGGAGGGAAGGAGGGAAGGAGGGAAGGAGGGAAGGAGGGAAGGAAGGAAGGAAGGAAGGAAGGAAGGAAGGAAGGAGGGCGGGGAGGGAGGGAGGGAGGCAGGGAGGGAGGGAGGGAAGGAGGGAAGGAGGGAAGGAGGGAAGGAAGGAAGGAAGGAAGGAAGGAAGGAAGGAAGGAAGGAAGGAAGAAACCTATCCTTAAGGACTGGGGATGCCAGGTACAGCAGCTCATGCCTTTAATCCCAACACTCAGAAGGCAGAGCCAGGTGAGTCCGAGACCAGCCTGGGCTACATGTTGAGAATCTGTCTCAAAATAAAATAAAACCAAGTAAAACCAAAACTGGGAAGGCTGGAGTGTAGTGGGATAGCATTTGCCTAGGATGTGCAAGGCCCTGGGTTCAATCCCTAGCACCATTTAAAAAAACAAAAAACAAAGAAACTGACTTGCTTATGTCGACTCCTGGAAAGCAAGCTGACCAGTGGTGGTCACAGACAGCTTCCTGAAAATTCTAAGCTACTTCCTAGACTGATGGTATTTCCGTTACAGCATTTACCCAGAAAATAACTATGTGACTCCTTGGCCTGGTTCCTGCCAGTTGGATCCTACCTGACCAGAAGTCAGTGCTGCTACTTAGAGCAGACATTCCTAAGCTGCACAGTGGCATCCGGGCTCCTGAGTACCAGAACCCTGAAATCTGTCTTCCCAGAGAAAGAGACGGAGGCCAGAGGGGAAGGAAGCATCCTCCACTCTCAGCTCACTCTGTAGCACTGAGAAACCGAAAAAAAGAAGACCTGGGCTTGTATTAAAACTCCCCAAATAAAACTTTATGGAAGTGTTTATTTGTTAAAGTCCAGTACCAGAGAGCAGGACAGACATGACAGTTACTATTCACAAGGGACAGTGTCCTCACTGGTTGGCTGTCGACAGCAGTAGCACAAAGAAGCAAGCAGAATAGCAGAGCCTGCAGTGACCAGCTTACCATGATGAAGCACACAACGGAATTTAACTAGGGCACCCTATCTTTTGGCAATGAATTCAGTAAAAACAGCACAAGGACATTCTGGAAGGGCTTAAAGTCAGACTCCGAATTAAACAAAGTGTTCAAAGCCAAACAGCAAAATGGAAGCTTTCGTTAGCTGCTCAATTCTATCAAATGTGAACAGAAAGTTTGGATCGCGGCTATCGCAACAGCACTTATTTCAAAGCTAACCCCAACCATTCATCATGGAGCTACATGGCACCGAGTGGCACCTCTGCTCCAGTCCTCCGTGCAGAGCTGGGCTCTAATGACGATGACCCTCTTAAGAGCAGAGACAAAGTGAATGAGGTGAGACAGCCTGAGAAGCCCCGGCTGGGGGCGGAGCACGTGCTCTGGCTGCGGAGGCCACAGCCCCAGAGGAAAAGAACTCTCCCAGCGGCCAGCTGCCCTGAAGGGGATTCATCGGGTGCAGGCTGGTCCCGGGCAACAGCCTAAAGCTCTGGAGTAATGACCACACCCGAACCCTGACACCTGCCCACTGAGACCTGGACTCTGTCCTTGTCAATGCTCTGTCTGCAAGTTATGGCTTGGTCTTGGACACCAAACTGTACTTAAGCCAATTAGGATCAAAGCCAAATTGCATTTTCCTCAGGTCTAGTTAGATGAGAGTAACATCTCCCGTAATGACTTCATCATACAATCTTTAACAAAAACTCGTAAGTGGCATTGATTATTCCCCAGGAGATGAGAGAGCGGTGGTAATTCAGATGTGCACCTCTGAAGAGATTGATCAGCTTCCTGTCCCGCTCTATCCAGATAGTCTTGAACACCATGGGGAGAGACTGGAATGGCCCGCCAATCTGAGACTGTATTCGAGCTTTGACAACGTTAATGGGGAAGCTTAAGAAGCCCAGCATGGCCCCGAGTACACCTCCACAGATAAAGTCATTGACCAGGTGGGCGCTGTATGTAGTGGCAGTAGGCAGGCGCTCCTTAATGGGCCCTCGAAGGCCAAAAAAAAGGACATTGCCAAACCCATTTCGGAAAAGGATGGGCACCATGCCTCGGTAATACTCTGCGATCCCGTGGCATCTGAGCGCCTTGAAGGCCTGGTAAGTGTTTGTGAACTTATCGTGATGTCTGTGGTCCTGAAGCAACGTCTGAACCCTTTCGAATGGAGTGAGAATGGCTTCCGTTGTCCCGGCCAGCAGCGCAGCCAAGCTTCGGGTGGCAAACTCGGGAGCGCTGCTCACGTGCTTGTGGAGCAGGCGCGACAGGTCCTCATACAGACCAAACATAAGTGCCAGCGTGGTCGTCTTCTGCATCAGCGGGGGCAGGATTCCGCGGTACAAGTTGCGGAACCCATCCTTCCTCAGCTGCAGGACTGCATCCCGGGTCTTGATGCCGTACAGCTGCTGCCGGAAGAGGATCTTCTGAACCGGGTAAGTGATCGCCACGTTGTTGAAGGCTGCGCAGTAGCCACACAAGTAATGCTTCATGTCCCCCACGCCCGCAATGTGAGGTGACAAGTCCTGGTTCGAAGAGGTCAGCATTGGGGGCCTCTTCTCATGCGCTTCGGAGTCCATCATGGTGCTTCCGGCCTTTCCTCTCTGGGGAAGAGTTTCTTTAACCTGTAGGTAATGAACGGCCAAGGTGTTAGAGAGAGCGCAACTCAGGAACTCTGCCCAGTCCCCTCTCCAGTTCCCACACTCTGCATTTTCCCTTTAAAACTGGATTAGTAACACTCTATTAACGTGATTCCGTCAGTGTGCTGTTCCTACATACAGGTCAGCAGTTTGTTTTCTGTGGGGTTTTGTTGTTGCCATTCTTGTTTTATGATAGGCTTGCTATACATACATATTTGCATACACACATACACACACACACACACACACACACACACACATCTATATCGCCCAGGATAGCCTTCAACTCACAATGTTCAATGTCTAGCTTTAGATCACTGGTTGTCCTAGAGGAACCCTGGGTCTTCCCCTTCTGCAATCACTTTCACTCAAACGTTTACAACAGACTGAAGAAACAGACGCTCCATCTATGTGTTAGCCTGACAGGAAGGAAGTATGGAAAGTTAGAAAGCACATGGGAGGCACAGAATATGCAGGTTATTTTTCATAAAATGTGATATTAACAGGCCATAGGTCCATCGCTGCTTTGTTGACAGTAATTACTATTTCAAACTTGTTTTAATCCTAAAACTTGAATATCAATCCATGTAAATGAAAGCTTTTTGAGGTTCACAATAATTCTTAAAGGAATTTATTTATTTATTTATTTATTTATTTATTTTATTTATTTATTTTAAAGGAATTTATTTCTTTAAAGAAATTTATTTCTTTAAAGACAGTACACTGTAGCTGTCTTCAGACACACCAGAAGACGACATCAGATCTCATTACAGAAGGTTGTGAGCCATCATGTGGTTGCTGGGAATTGAACTCAGGAACTCTGGAAGAGCAGTGACCACTGAGCCATCTCTCCAGTCCCTCTTAAAGGAATTTATAAAGTACTGAAACAGGGGCCACTAAGATCACCGGCCCAGTTTCTAAATACTGGTTCTTCTACAGAACCAGAGAGCGCCATCATCCAACCATCATCTAACTGAAACAAGACTCAGTTCTCCCAGGAGCTACCAGGCTCAGAAGCCCAGCGCTGGGGAAGTGGAGATGTAAAAAGTTAAAAGGTCACCCTGCAGTTTACACAGCCAAGCTCCTGGCCAGCTAGGGCTTCAAGTGAAACCCTATCTCAAAACAAAACAAAAACAGGACAAAGTCCTCCTAAGACATACACCAGCAATCCTAACATCCCAAGGATCACCCTATAAACCACCTTTTATTTAGGGACAAAAGAGTAATCTGAATATATTTTAGATTTTTAAGTGTTTTTGTTTTTTTGTGACAAGGTTTCTCTGTGTAGCCCATGTTGCCCTGGAACTTGCTCTGTAGTCCAGGCTGGCCCAGAACTCAGAAATCCACAGGCCTCTGCCTTCCATTGCTGGGATTAAAGACATGTGCCACCTCTGCCCAGCTTGATTTTTAGTTGTTTTTTTTTTAATTAATTAATTAATTAGTTTGTTTGTTTGTTTGTTTGTTTTAAGAGGCTCAATGTAGCCTTGGCTGTCCTGGAAATCACTCTAAACCAGGGTGGCCTTGAACTCAACAGAGATCCTCGTGCCTTTGCCTTCCATTGCAGGGATTAAAGGTGTGCACAATTACCATCCAGTGATTTTTAGTTTCTATAAAGTGATTCTGTTTGTTTGTTTTGTTTTACAAAATAGTTTTTCTCTGTATAGCCCTGGCTGTCCTAGAACTCACTCTGTAGACCAGGTTGGCCTGAAACTAACAGAGATCCTCCTGCCTCTGCCTCCCTAGTGTACTGCTGGGATTGAGTGCTGGGACTAAAAGGATGCTTGGACGTGCTCTATCTTGTTGTTTCCCTATGTGCAGTATGTGCAGCTGCACACCCTTGCTGGCAGGGGCGTGTGCAGGCTAGGAGAGGGTGAGGGTGTTGGAGCATCCCTGCAACTGGCAGCACAGGTGGTTGTGGACAGTACAGGTGCTGGGAACTGCTCTCTGAAAGGGCAACAAGCCCTCTTAGCTATGGAGCTATAACTCAAGGCCCTTGTATTTTTAAATGGACTAATTCTTCTATAGTGAGAGACATTTAACAACTCGGCAGCAAAATAGTAAATAACCCAATTTAAAAATGAGCAAAGGACTTGAATGAATGTGTCAAAATAAGGACTGTACAAAATGGTCAACAGGCACAAGAAAGGTGATCAACTTTATAAATCATGAGAAATACAAATCAAAATTACCACTTTCTACCCATTTGAATATCTAATATCAAAATCAACAATGAAACACCTACACACACACACACACACACACCACACACACACACCACACACACACCAACAAATAAACCAGGAGCCAGGGCGATGTCTTAGCAGGGAACCTTTTGCCTGCAAGCCTGAAGACCCCAACTCGGTGCCTGGCACCCACATAAAGAGCTGTCGGGCAGGGACCGAGGAACCTGCTGGAGCAGTGGCTCTCAGCCTTCCTCTGCTGCAACCCTTAACACAGCGCCTCATGTGTGCTGACCTCCAACCATAACATTATTGTTGCTACTTCCTTACTGTAACTGTGTTGTTATGAACTATAATGTAAATATCTGATATGCAGGACATGTGCTTTTTGATCCCCATGAAAAGGCTGTTCTACCCCCAAGATACGGAGAACCACAGGGTGAGAACCCTTGCTGTACGAGTTCACGCTGCCTGGAGTAGCAATGCTGAAACACTGAAGAGCAGATGCATGCCTCAGAAACATGGGCAGCGTCCTAGAAAGTGGTCCTCTGACCTCCACGGCACACTAGCACACATGCACACACACACACACACACATGCAAATATATTTTTGAAAAAGCAACAAGGATCCAACAACCACAAAACACAAGCATCGGTGGGACGTGACTGGAGGCCTAAGCACTGGCAGGACTATAAGATAGTACAGTGCTCTGGGAAGCAAGGTGCTCCCTGTAAACGAATCCACTGTCGATGATATCAAATGGTGTCAAATGTGGGCACACAGCCAAAGTCACCACTAGACATGCTCACAGCAGCACCACCCAATGGGTGGGAAGTTATCAATTTAAGCCACATTGCTTAAATGGTAAATAAAACAGGTCAGACAAACTCTCTAGGTCTTCGATTTGAACAAAAACAAAAGTCTGTTAAATTCTTCATGATTTTCCTACATTACCACACTAGGCTGCTAAACACTGCTACAGTCAGGACAAAAAAATGTTGCAGAGAGGGAAGAAGGCAGAACCCAGGCCCAGAGAAGAATCAGAAACAGCAGATCTGTAACAGGATACAGCACCCACAACCAGTTTCCCTCTACACCAGCTTAGGGGAATTCTTCAGTCTCCTGCCCTAGCAGGAACTTGATTTCTAGCTCCCCTTCCTGCACCTACAATTGGAACTTATCTTAAACTTTGGTCAAGTGTTCTCAGGTAGCTATGAAATGTCAGAGATACTGGAACCCAAGGCTGAGGAACACACAGGAGCCTTTGAACCTACGAGTCACCTGAAGGAATATCCCAGCTCTATCACACATGGACCTGTGAGCTTCGGCAAGTCAGAGCTGTGTTGTTTAGAAGACAGGGAAGTTCCCTATCTCAGAGGCTGGCCGGTTCACTGAGGGAACAGAGTGCCCTTGAGAGTGGGGTGGAGTACAGAGGTGCTCAATGAGACTGAATCCTTACCGTTCTCCTCGGAAGTGCTGCCCTTTAGGTGGCAGCCTGATAAATCCATTATGTGTAAAAATATCATGTGAGAAATGCACATATTTATGTTTGGTACTGCGGACTGAACACAGGGCTTCATGCATGGTAATCTCATTCACTGACTGCCTGTGTCCCTGAGAGAGTTAAGACACTGGCACTGGCTGCTTACCTCTGTGACTGTGTGGCTAACAGAAGGTTTGGCTCACTGCTGCGTCGCATCAAAAGAGTACAGTGTCCCTTTTGTCACTAGCCAGTGAAAATTATTTAAGGTGCAGTTCCTACTGAACGCTTTACTTCTGCACAAGAGAGTCAAACAGGGCTGATGTCACTCTCCGTGCACAGCAGAGACAGGCACAGCACCGCGAGTGGCATAAGTCAATGCCCACCCGGCTGGCCTTAGAGCAGGGGGTGGCACCTTGGTTTCATCTGAGTAACATTTGGCTTTTGGTGCGCGACAAGCCAGGGCCCAGCCACTGAGCCACCCTTCCCACCTCCATTGGTGGCATTCTATGGTCCACCCCCACCACTATTCCTGAGACCCCAGTTTCTGATTTTCACATCAAGTTCCATTGTCTGTTCAACTGGCTTTAGAAGAGCAAATCTGTGCGTCTCTTTCTATATGCTGTGGAGCAACATCAATACTGCCAATGCTATTTGGTCCTTTATTTTGGTTTTTCGAGACAGGGTTTCTCTGTGTAGCCCTGGCTGTCCTGGAACTCGCTCTGTAGACCAGGCTGGCCTCGAACTCAGAACTCCCCCTGCCTCTGCCTCCGGCATGCTGGGATTTAAGGCGTGCGCCCCCACAGCCAGGCTTCTGCATTATCTGTTCCTTTAAAGTTTACAAGACTTTACCTGTGACATCTGAGCCTGGCACTGAGGATGACAGCTTTCTGGGAACTTTCCCAGCATTTTCCATTGTTAGCCTTCTCTCTTCTGAAGCCAGTTTTGATAACTGCATTTCCTTTAAAAAAAAAAAAAAGTTGGGTTTAATTTCTATATTCTTATAGTTTTGTTTTCCAGGACAGCCAGGGCTATACAGAGAAACCCTGTCTCGAAAAAAAAAAAAAAAAAAAGTTTGAGCCAGGCGTGGTGGCGCACCCTTTAATCCCAGCACTCGGGAGGCAGAGGCAGGTGGATTTCTGAGTTCAAGGCCAGCCTGGTCTACAAAGTAAGTTCCAGGACAGCCAGGGCTACACAGAGAAACCCTGTCTTGAAAAACCAAAAATAAATAAATAAATAACAGATATGTTTGTGGGGGCCAGAGAGATGGCTCAGAGATTAAAGCACTGACTGCTCTTCCAGAGGAGCTGAGTTCCCAGCAACCACAAGGTAGCTCACAACTACCTATTATGGGATCCCATGCGCTCTTCTGGTGTGTCTGAGGACAGCTACAGTGTACTCACACACATAACACAAAGCATTAAAAACAGACACATCTATGTATGTGCCCCTTTCTCTTGAGCACTGTACCAGCTGTCTAATGTCCCTCTAGGCCCAACAGAGTGCCAGTTCTTCAATGACTGCCCACACCCTTACCCGCTTACTTCCCATTCCCTAGAAAATCTCAACAAGCTCTAATGTGGTTGCAAGCCTCTGTAGAGTATCTTTTTTTATTTGTTAACTGTGTCTGTGTGGGTTGTGAGCAGCCTGAGGCAGTGCTGTGCATCAGTTGGGCCCTCTGGCTCTTCCCCCTCCTCCCACCCCCTGAGGTCCTCGGCAGCCTTTCCGTTTCTTAGAGGCTTGTAAGAACACGGCGATTGATGCTCCACAGGCTCTGAGCTCTGCCAGATACTGAGCCTGGTAATGATTAACTGTCCAGCCTTCAACAGCCATGCTTTCTACTGCTCCAGCTGACAGGCATGAGGTAAAAACTTTTGTTAGTTTGAGACCAGGCCTTGCTTTAGTTTGGCCCAGACTGACCATAAACTCGTAAGTCTCCTGCCTCAGCCTCTAAATGCTATAATTATAGGTACTATCAGGCCTGTCTAAAAAATGGTTTGTTTTTTGTTTTATTTTTTTAATTAATTAATTTTTTTGTGTTGTTTTGAGACTGGGTTTGTCTGTGTAGCCCTGGCTATCCTGGAACTCAGAGATCCACCTGCCTGTGCCTCCCAAGTGCTGGGATTAAAGGTGTGCCGCCATACCCAGCTAAGAACTCTTATTAGTACTACACCTAACAATAGAAGATTAATTTTTTTTTTTTTTTTTTTTTGGTTTTTCGAGACAGGGTTTCTCTGTATAGTCCTGGCTGTCCTGGAACTCACTTTGTAGACCAGGCTGGCCTCGAACTCAGAAATCCGCCTGCCTCTGCCTCCCAAGTGCTGGGATTAAAGGCGTGCGCCACCACGCCCGGCGAAGATTAATGTTTACCAACTTACATTAAATAAGATTTTAAAAACTAAAACCTTGGCAGAAATGCCTGATACTATGTAACATCTTGTTCTTTTTTTTTTTTTTTTTTTTTTTTTACTGTCATAGTTAATGTTAAAATCAACAAAAATCCCCAGTATGGCTGCCCAGGTCTTCTAACTCAGCACTGAGGCAGAAGGATCTCTTGAGTTTAAGAACATCCTCCTGGTCTACATATTGAGTTCTAGGACAGCCAGGACTACATAGAAAGACCTGCTCTACCTCCCTTTCCCTACCCCAAAACCTCACAAAAAAATGTACACAATCACACACTAGTCCAACTATTTCCAAATTCAAAGACTATTCAGCTCTCCACAGAGATCACCTATTCTCAGGGTCTCATCATCTAGCTATGGCTGGCCTGGATGGCAGAGGATGGGCTGCACACCCAGCTAAAGTCAGCATCTAACAGCCACTTACAGCTGTGGTTCTGAACAAACTCAAGTCACTGGGGCCCTTTCGCAAGCACCCTGCTCAGCAAGACTGCTTCCCTGCTTGTGTCCAATCCCCAACGCTACAAACAAAGGCCACCCTTGCTTTTCCCTTCTACCCAACTAGTTCTTCTGCTCCTTAACATTTTGCAAATTAAAGTTGCTCCATCCAATCTGTTACGGCTGAAATAATGGGCCTTGTTGGTCAGCAAACAGAAAATAGCCCAGGTAGTCAGTTATTTACAGACCCCTCTACAAACTACCATAAGAAATTTTAGAAATATTTTTGACCACTTACATTATTAGGTATTAAGGGTCTTATACAGAAAAAAAAACCAAAAGTACCTTTTTTGAGACAGGGTTTCTCTGTGTAGCCCTGGCTACTCTCCTGGAACTTGATGTGTAGACCAGGCTGGCCTTGAACTCAAGAGACCCACCTGCCTCTGCCCCCTAGAGTGCTGGGACTAAAGGTGTGCACCACTATGCTTAGCTAAAATGTAATGTTTTGCAAACCTCCCAGATGTCAAACTTAAAGCATTCCGGTCAGCTGCACCCTTGCCCACCAGGGTGGTGTGACTAGCGTCTTTCTCTTTTTTTTTTTGTTATGAGCTTAGCCTTTAACAGCTGAGCCATCTCTGCAGCCTGTAACAAGTTTCTTAATGCAGCAACAAGAAGGAAAGACAGTGTGCAGTGTTCTGATAAGAGTTTAGAAGGCTCATCAATTAAGGAGCTTACTGCCAATCAGCTCAATCGAGAGGTGGAAGAAAAATTCTGAAAAGTTGTCCTCTGACCTCCACTCAAACACCTTGGCACATTAGAGCCCCCCAACACCCCCCCCCCAAAATATATATATATCAACTTTAAAACATGGCATGTTTTATAACTACACTCAGATCACTAACTCTGATAAACTGGTTCCTATTTAAATACCTTCAAATGATAATCTTTTGCAACTTACTATACAATGTATTTACCACGACCGCTCTAGTTTGCTGTAAGGCACCGAACCTAACACAAGGGAGCAAAATCCACCTTGATCCAATAAGGGTCAAACTTCTGTGATGTAAGCAACAGTGTAAATTCTAAATACTCAATGTAACTTTCAGCCCACAGGGATATGCAAAAGCCAGATATGACCTTAGTACAAAGGTCTTTGACCAAAAACAGGGCAAAGGGTGACTGTAATTCTTAAAAGACGTGAATTCCCACTAGTCAGCAGGTCTGAGTCAGCATACAAAACCAGGGTCAGGCAGGGTTCAAGTGCTAGTTACAGCAGGATTTTACCACTGCAAATGCAAAGCAACAGCTGTGACAAAAAAACCCACTATCTTAGCTTCCTTCTGACAAAGGAGACTAGAGTCAATTCTTGTCAGAAGTGTCATGTCGCCCTAAGAAACGCTAAGGGTGACGACTCTGGTTTCTCATGTGCCCTGGACCCGAGTCTTCAAATCTTTTCAAAGCAAAGGCGCCGGAGGTCCATTTTGGTAGATAACTCCACACACAATTCATTCTTCTGCTCAATAGACTACAGGTGAAAACTGACAACTAGAAGGTGGGCACTAGGACCAGCTGGGCAGCCTGTAGGGGCCAAGACTAAAGGTTAAGCTAAAAGTCGTAAACATGGCCGAGGCGCTGCCATCCTCTACCTAAGCTAGCTACAACAATCCACACACAGAAGGGAACAATTGACGCCCCTCCACCCACCCGCCCGCCTTAGACTCGTTCCTGCGCGATGAAACATGGTGCCTCGAAACGGGCATTCTCCAGGCTTCCATCTGCCCACTCGGGGAGGACGGAGAGTCTCTGGGCGGAATGGCCAGCACCACGGGATACCACGGGCCGCCGCGATCCCGCGGGGCGCAGACAAAGGGGACCACGGGCCACCGCGATTCCCCGGGGCCTGCAGCTCCCGAGCTGTGGGCGCCTCCCTGCCGGAGCGCGCCGCAGCACCACAGGGCCCTCGGCCGGAGCCGGGCCGCAGCCACCGGGGCCCGGACGCGTGGAGAGCGCAGGACCTGGAGCTCGGCAGCCCGCGCCCCTGCTTCAAGCCTCCCTTCTCTCTGGCCCGAAGCTAGGGCAGCACACCGGCCTCCGCTCCCCACCGCACCCCACCCAGGACTCACCCACGGCCCGGGGCGCACGCCCGCAGGACGGCTGGCGAGCGAGCCCGCGCCCGCGCAGGCGCAGACAGGTCCGACACAGGCAGGGGCGGGGCGGGGCGTCGTCGAACCACGTGACCAGGGCCCCGCCTCGCTCAGGGTCTGGGTAGCGCTATAGCTGCCTTGTACTGTGTCCGGTCCGGTACTGACTCTTGTCTCACCTTTTGCCAGGCTGTGGGGGTGCCGCTAGTTCCCCCCCGCCCCCGACTTAAGCTGAGGTTATACGGTGGCCTCGTTGTTCCACAAAACAGCAAGCGCGTCATTTAGCGTGTAGTCTGTTGAGATCCAGGGCTGTAGATAGCGCGTGCGTGAAGGCGCGAAAGCTTCTGAGGAGGCGATCTCAAAGCTTGGTGGAGAGCTCTTTGTCACCGCACTTCACAGGACACCTGAGTTGTACATGAGGTCATACAGCTAGCTTCTTTTTCCTTAGATGCACACACAGTTTGTGGAGTCTTGGAAGGAGCACTCTGCTGTGAGTTAGGAGAGCCAGGTCAGAATTATAGCCGTGACACCCCTTGAGTGACTTTTGGCAAGTTATTCGTCTCTTCCGTGAGTGGGTGCCTCCGTGTTGTGACATTCGAACAATGGTTCTGATTTGCAGAACCACGGGCGACAAATGTCAGTGGACAGAAGGGACAAAGTCAGCCTTCGTGGGCAGGCTCTTCAGCAGACTCCTGAATGTGCGACGAGCATGCCTCTTAGGACTGGGATTATCTCACCGTTACAGATCGTCCCAGGTGGGTGACACAGCCTGCTTGTGTTTACAGGTTTCTGAAGCTGTCGGAAACCACGCCTCCTAGGCCACGCCTTCTAGCGTCAGCAAATGGGCGTGTCAATCTTGGTATTTCAAAGCATCCTTCAAGGAAGTTTGCATAGAGATCCATTCAATCTAGTTCCTAAGAGGAAACAAATTTACAAAACATTTCTTTTTAAAAAAAATAGATTTATCCTACTGTTAGCACATGTGTATAAGTACCCAGAGAGGACAGAATAGGGCTTCAGATTCCTTGATCCTGGAATTACTAAAGGCTGTGAACTGTCCCATGTGGGTGCCAGACTCAAGTGCAGTGTATGTTCTTTTCTTTTTCTTTCTTTCTTTTTTTTTTTTTTCCAGAACTGAGGACCGAACCCAGGGCCTTGTGCTTGCTACGCAAGCGCTCTACCACTGAGCTAAGTCCCCAACCCCCTTTTTTTATTTGTTTGTTTGGTTGGTTTGGTTTTTTTTTGAGACAGTTTCTCTGTATAGTCCTGGCTGTCCCGGAACTTACTCTGTAGACCAGGCTGGCCTCGAACTCAGAAATCCATCTGCCTCTGCCTCCCGAATGCTGGGATTAAAGGTGTGCGCCACCACCTGCCGGCACAGTGTATGTTCTTAACAACTGAGTGACCAAGCAACCTCTCCAGCACCCAACCCTCAAGTCTTAAAATAAGTTCCTGATTTTGGGTTGGGCCACACTGATAGTGTCCTCTGCCACACGTACAATCATGGCCCCTTGAGGAGGTAGGTGCCAGCTGTGCAGCAGGTACCTCCAAGGGAGTTCAGAGTCTGATGGACCCAAAGCCTACAGAAGCAGAAATATGAGAGGTTTTCCCCCTTGAGAAGGTGTGGGGACAAAAAAAGGGGGCCCGGGGGAAGTGGGAAAAGGGAAAAAAGGCCCACACCCCGCCAGCGTTTCCCTATCCTATGACCATCGGGGTTCAGACCTCAGCTCGACTGGAGACCAGCCTGTCTGTGCAGAGCCCAGTGCCCCACAATAAGGAACCAGGGACAGATTCTTGGGGTAAGAGGTGTTTGAACTGGGCCTCAGGGTGATCTGATGGAATATGGGCCAGAAAAGGAAGTCACCTCAGCAGTGGGAGGGAATAAGACAGTAAATGCCAGATAGTGGGCCTGCTAGTGCAAACCTCCCCTGTCATAAGCACAAGGGACAGGTTTTTGGATCATGGAATAATAATAAGGCCACATTATGGTTTAGAACAGCCAGGCAACAATTGGGGAAAGGGCATTTACCTCAAAATTATGTTTGCCTTGGCTTCTGTGAATTTCTATTCAAATGTATTATTCAAAAAGCAAAGACACCAGGCAGGTATCCAGTGTGTTCACAAGCATAAATAATTAATTTCAGATTAGAATGGAAAGGTTATTCTCCTATGGGGGGGGGGCGTAAAGGGAAAGATTGGAATTAAA
The DNA here is from genome assembly GCF_978045245.1 of Mus caroli. Taxonomy (NCBI): domain Eukaryota; kingdom Metazoa; phylum Chordata; class Mammalia; order Rodentia; family Muridae; genus Mus; species Mus caroli. The sequence continues at coordinate 109,282,129 of NW_028227261.1, read as the reverse complement.
CATACAGTTAGGGATGTAACCGACGCAGAAGAGTGCCCCTCCCTCCTCACCAGAACACTCATGCCTGGATGGAGCCAGTGTGGTCCTGTCATGCTGCAGGCCACAGTGCAGGCCTCTAGCTTCTTCTCAGAAGGTTCAAGGGACTTTACTCACTGTTCTCGCAGATCTGTAAAGATGAAAGCCACCTGGTTTTAAATCTAGACTTCATCATCAGGATAGCTTTCCATACCCAGCCCCACTCATTACCCGTCTATCTTTTGTTGGTATCCTAAAACTGTCCTGCCTCCACAGGGGCCCCGGACAGCGCCCTCTAACCCAGGTGTGTTTGTGTCATTGCTCAGCTTTGGGACCTTCCCAGACAACCCATTTCTTAACTTGGCATACAGGACAGTCCAAGGTTGGGCTATAAACCTTGGTTCTATAAACCTTGTCCTTGTCACCATCAAAGTTTTACCCAACATGGTAGTCTGGCAAGGTCCTATTGCCTCTTCCACCTAAGGCTTTCCCTGGTCACCTTGGGCAAAAGTGACTCCTCTTGCTGCCTCGTCCCAGACACAGAGAGGTCAGAATGTTACGGTTGCCCAAAAAAGGTGTCTCTGTCCCACAAACAAATTACAAGAACAGAACGTTCTGACTCATTCTTGGCTCTTCAGCTTAAAAGTTTGGCTCCAAAGGAAGCATAGATGTTTGCCAATAAGTGGAGGTGGCGGCACACTCCCTTAGCACTTCGGAGGCAGAGGCAGGCAGACCTCTGTAAGTAAGTTCACGTTCCAGGACTCTGCCAGGGCTATACAGAAAAACCCTGTCTCAAAAAGAAGGAGGAGGAAGAGGAGGAAGAAGAAGAGGAAGAGGAGGAGGAGGAAGAAAAGGATTGACAAAATAAAGCAGAATAAAATGCTGTTAGCAAGCAGAGGTTTAAGCAGGGCTTCTAGGAGCTGAGGCTAACTTGGTGGTGCAGGCTTTCTCAGCACACTTAGGACTGTGTCTCTGGGTCTTTGGGAGAAGTACATGGGAACGCTGCTCTCTCATCATTTTAAGGACTCCTTACCTGCCCCACCCCACCGCCATGCCTTTTAGGAATCTGCCATGTGCCCACCCTAGGGCCAACTTAATAGTCAGTCCAACTTAACAGCGAGCTTTATGCAAACTGCTGCGACTGAGTAGCTCTGCTCAGATAAAGTCACCTCTGGTCACTACTTGGGGGCCACTGACCTTCCTCTGTTCTGCTCATATTTCCCAGGTGACTATAATCTTTTGGGCCTAACTCTGCCACTCCCCTTCAGACCCCTAGGCTCTGTCCCTAGCCTTGATTCCCTCCCTGACCTGGGAAACACACACATTTTGTCCCCTCTGCCCAGAAGAAAATGTCCTGTCGCTTCTTCACCCCTCAGTTCCAACAGCACCCCCACCCCCACCCCCACTCCTATCCCTGCTGTCCCTGACCTGACCTCACTGCCTCAGGCTGCAGTGTCCTCTGCACTGGCAGCCCTTCCCTGGAAACCACACATCGCAGATTCCAGTCTGTCTGTCCAAATGCTGAGTATGTCAGCTCTGAGACCTGGTCCTTTTTTTGGTTCCTTTTCAACTTTTTATTTTCTCTTGAGAAGCCGGAGCTGGAGCCCAGGGCCTTGCACAAGCCAGGCAAGTGTTTTCCTCTCTGAGGCTGCATGCAGGGTCCCTTGGTGCGCCTTTCCAAGCCTGTATCTGTAAACAGGAGTCAAGGTTAACTTCTCAGCAGAGAGACTGTCTGTTCTGTCTGTTCATTCATTTATTCCATGGGGATGAGAGCCCAGCAAATCAATGATGTTTTCCCCCAAACTGTGTGCACATTTGACATCTCTTAAAAAAAATAAAAAAGAAGGGGAATGTAGCCCAGTTCTAGACCATTGGCTTAGTATGTGCTTAACCCTAGGTACCATCCCCAGACACTGCAAAACGAAGCCCAACCCCCGCCCGGAGATCCAAATTTGGCTGCTTTGCAGTGGCATGGCCTTGACGTCAGTGGCGATCTCCCAGCGATTCGGCCTATGGGAGCCAGGTTGATATGTAACTGGCCCCTGGGATGGTGCTTTGCACAGTAGATGCTGCAGAGATTCCCTAGATCTAGAGGTGGGCCAGACTTGTAATCCTAGAAGTCAGGAGGCTGCGGCAGGGTGATGAGAACTCATGGCCAGCCTTCGCGACACATTAAATTCAAGGGTACCAGACACACACCAATGTATTGTCCCAGTCCTGAGGCAGAGTAGGTCAGAATTTCTGAGGGAAAACACGGTCAGCTGGCCTAGAGATTGGACATGTGTCTCCAGTGATCTTTAGGTAATTTTGAGGAAACAACTCCAAATTGAGATCCTAACCCACCGTAATGACTGGAGGTCTCTTAGGAATCAGGGATGTACATGAATGGGCTCACAGCCCAGCAGAGAAAGAGTGCTAAGGAGGTATGAGGGGCTGCTTGAGGTGAGAAGCAGGACCAGCTGCAGTCAGGGAAGACTACCTGGAAGAGGCAGTCACAAAAGATGGCCAGGACTCCAGCAAGATGGCCTCAGGAAAAGCATAGCTTAGGAAGAAGGCCTCAAGGGAAGAGACATCAGGCTGCTCCTTCAGTGGACCTTGTTCCATCCTTCAATGGTGCTTTTCTCTCAGGCACACCTAAGCATCAAGCTTCGTCCCAGAAAGTTTGGTGACCTCTGAGTAGGGTCAGGAGACACCTCATTTGGTATCCGAGTGACACACAAACTTGTGAAATACAAACAGGTTTTTATCTAGTAAAAGGCCAGTCAGTACACAGCAAACATTTGCACAATGCTCTAGGATTTCCAAGCAGTTACACAATGACTATTCCCTCTGACGTCACATGTTTTGTGTGTTGGGAGAAATCCCTTGACCTGTGTTTATCTGGTAGAGGTGGGGTGGGGCTGTCCCACCTCCATGGCCTGGGGACCTGATCACAGAGGTACAGTTCACCAGCAGTACCCGATACCTCATACTTCCCTGGTACTAAAGGCCCAGGGTGAAGATAATTCCAAGCCAAATTGTCCTTTACCCCAGAGAATGTTACCCAAACTCTGATGCCCCAGGGAACCTTGTGGTTCCTGAGACCAACCTCAGATGTGAACGAAATCATCAAGTACATGACTCGGGGATTTGTAGCATTACAAGAGCCACTCCGGGACCTTGTGATCAGGCAAGCTGGGAAATGCTGAACTCGAGATAGCATAGGTTTCAATGAGATCAGGCGATGGGACCACAAGTTCAAAGCCAGGATCTTCTAGATATATGGTTATATATCTAGAAACCTTTGCGTTTACAGCTGGACATGTGGGGTCCTTCCTGAATGGGAGAAAGAGAGAAAGAGAGAAAGAGAGAAAGGGAGGAAGAGAGAAAGGGAGGAGGGAAGGAAGGAAGGGAGGGAGAGAGAGAGAGAGAGAGAGAGAGAGAGAGAGAGAGAGAGAGAGAGAGAGAGAGAAAGAAAGAAAAGGAAGCCATGACTGCTCCTAGGGTTTGAGGTTTTTATTTATTTATTTATTTATTTATTTATTTATTTATTTATTTATTTTTGGTTTTTTGAGACAGGGTTTCTCTGTGTACTTTGGCTGTCCTGGAATTCACTTTGTAGACCAGGCTGGCCTCGGACTCAGAAATCCACCTGCCTCTGCCTCCCAAGTGCTGGGATTAAAGGCATGCGCCACCACGCCCGGCTGAGGTTTTTATTATAGCTACAAAGGAGAGACAGAAACATCTGAGAAATTCAAAGCAAACATGACCAGCAGACTGAACTGGACCATGTGTGGATGAGGGGCGGGGCGGGATGGGGGTTGTAAGAGAGGAGGAGAGAGGAACCTGGAGCCAAGAGGCCAGGAGGGAGCCAGAAGACCAGGAGACCAGAAACCCAGGAACCCAAGAGAGCAAAGGACTGGTAGCCAAAATGACTGAGGTTATTGTATAGGGAAGGGCAGCTCAGGCCCTGGGCTGGAGAGCCTAGGGATGGCTGGACAGACAGGATGACTCTGTAACAGGAGTTGGGGATGCTGGGAAAGGCTGGCGATTAAGCCAGCTTTGGTATGTAATAGCCCTGTAGGTAGCATTGTCCCAGGTTTGAGACCTAACATTTCCTCAGGATTGGGGCATCTGGGGAAACTCTCCTAGAGGCAGACTCCTCCCCAACCTCCCTACCCCCCCCCCCCCCCGCCCGAGTTCAAGGAGCCGGCTTTCCTTCTTCCTCTTGTGGGACAGTGGGCCCTGCAGTTCCCACCAGACTACCAGGACTTCTGGACTGCGTGCAACCTTCCTCTGAGTCTCCATTGTCAGGTCCAGCGTCTGCTTTTTCTTTGTCACTGGTCTTTCTGAGACTTTTTTCTCTGCCCCGCAGAGGCCTCAAAGTGTGCAGTGTCAAGTGCACACATGGCAAGTGTGCCATATACGGGACCCTGATTCTCCATCACTGACAATCCACGCCTTCTCCTGGCCCCTGTGTGTGTGTGTGTGTGTGTGTGTGTGTAGGGGAAGATAAACACATAAGGAGCATGATGAAATCAATGAATATGATTTTAATATTCATACAATAAAGGATGCAGGGAGCTCCTATTTATATAATAGGACAATAAATAAAGCATTGAGAAATAAAATATTAACTCCTGGGAATTATTTAAATTGTAAACACAGGTGCTTACTACTTAGATAATAGCTAGGCATACGTGTGCCGTCGTGTGTGTAGAGGTCAGAGGACGGCTTAAGGAGCTGTTCCTCAACTTCCACCATGTGTATTCTGGGGACGGAACTTAGGTTGTCACGGTTGGTGGTAAGCACCCTTACCCACTGAGCCATCTTGCTGGGCCTGTTTTGTTTTGTTTTGAGATAGCAGGGACTCTCATAGGCCAGATTAACCTCGTCTATGTTGCTGAGGCTGGCAATGATGAACTCCTGATCCTACCTCTACCTATGCAGTGCTGGATTACAGGCCTGAGTCTGCGTGGTGCTGGGGATAGAATCCACCGCTTCATGCACGCTAAGCAAGTATTCTACCAACTGGACTACTTCCCCAGCCACCCTCCTTTCTTAAATCGCTGAGTCTCCAGTAGCCCAGGATGGCTAAACCCAGTATGCAGCCAAGGATGACCCTTCACCTTCCTACATTCACCTCCCAAGTGCTAGGTGTGTCCCACACCAAGTCAGCTAGGCAGAGTGGATTTAAACAACAAAGATGGGGTGTGGGAGCTGGGCGTGGTGGCGCATGCCTTTAATCCCAGCACTCGGGAGGCAGAGGCAGTCGGATTTCTGAGTTCGAGGCCACCCTGGTCTACAGAGTGAGTTCCAGGACAGCCAGGGCTATACAGAGAAACCCTGTCTTGAAAAACCAAAACCAAACAAACCAAAAGAACAAAAAAAAAAAAAAAAAAAAAAAAAAGATGGGGTGTGGGGGTGCTGCTTTGAGCCTGCATCTCTACGGGGACCTAAGCTGTCCCTGCTTCTTCTTGTCAGTCATCGTTCAGGCGAGAGCATCTTTGATCTGTAAAAAGGTCCCCACACTCATAGTTTTGAAAGTCTCTGTGTCTTGTAGACATTCTAGCCATTGAGGTTACATGGCTGCCATGACCTGGCTGACGAGGACATCCTGCCTGTGTAACACTCCTGATAACCCCGTGGGATCTCTGACTGGCTCACATAGCTGCAGAGACAGAGGCAGAGTGTGAGCTAGGGGTGTTGTGTTCCCCCCGAGAATCACGGCTCTTCTCTTCCCTCCTCTGCTTCTGTACCCATGAGGGCACAGCTCTTCTGAATGTCTCCAGGTCTCCCAGCCCCGGCTCACACTGTCACTGGGCAGAGGAGCTAGTGCCAGATGGAAGTCAAATGCAAAGGCATACACGGAGCCGGGCGGCAGCCAAAGGGATGGTTCTGGTTCACCTTCCTGTACTGAGTGAGCACTGTGTGCTACCAATGCCTTAGCTGGGGACAATTAGTCACCCCCACGACCTAAGCCCAGGCCTCTCCCACTCAGCACCCACTGGAACTTTAGTTCTCTTTGTTGGGAGGAAACTGCTAAGCCTGTTGTCTCACGTTGTAAGCAAACCTGAGTTTTTAAGGAAAAGGTCTTCAGCTTCAGACGTAACTAGGAAGCTTTTGTTTAGGGGCGTTTTCAAATATTCAATGGAAAGCCAACTGATGCTTCCCAGGAGGAAAAAGGCACCTGCAGATGGGTCCACTCTCTCACCCATAATGCCCTTCTGTAGATGGGTCCACTCTCTCACCCATAATGCCCTCTGTACACTTCTCTTGGAACAACAACAACAACACAACCAACCAACCAAAACCAGAAAAACAAAACAAAACAAAAACCCAAGCAGAAAATTTCTGAATGAAGATATTTCCTCACAGGGCTGGCTATATAAAAACTTCAATATAAGTTAAATAAATTAAAACAGTGTATCACAAGCCTATGGGAAAAAAGCCCGTGCCTTCAGGGATTTAATAACAGAAAGAAAAAGAACAGGACCCTCTTAAGTGGAAAGTGAAGGGATGAAGCCTGTGGTGGTTTGTATACACTTGGCCAGGGAGTGCCACTCTTAGGAGGTATGGTCTTGTTGGAGTGGGTGTGTCACCGTGGGCATGGGCTTCAGACCCTCATCCTAGCTGCCTGGAAGTCAGTCTCCCACTAAGCAGCCTTCAGATGAAGATGTAGAAATCTCAGCCTTTCCTGCACCATGCCTGCCTGGATGCTGCCATGCTCACACCTTGATAATGGACTGAACTTCTGAACCTGTAAGCTAGCCCCAAATAAATGTTGTCCTTGTAAGAGTTGACTTGGTCATGGTGTCTGCTCACGGCAGTAAATCCTAAGACAAAGCCACAAGTGCAGAAGGGCTCCATTTTGCTTCAAGTAAAACTACTATACTTGTGCCTGGAAGACAGGGGTGCTCCTTCAGGACAGGAAACTGCGTCACTGACGGTAACTGTTGTCTTCATTACATTTTTCTGAAATACAAATTTAGTTTGTTGAGAACATTTGAGTTTTATAATCAGAAGATTGAGAACTTGGGAGAAGTGCCACACGAGGATGCTATGAGCTGAGCTGTTTCTCAGGCTGCTTGCTCTCTCCCACCAGCCCTGTTTCCCCTCAGCCCTGCTCTCCCCCATCCTGATCCTCCTCCCCCCTGATCTTCCCCCTCAGCCCTGCTCTCCCCATCTCAACCCTGCTCCCTCAGCCTTGCTCTCCGCACCTCAACCCTGCTCCCTCAGACAGACCTGTTTCCCCTCAGCCCTGCTCTCCCACTTCAGTCTTGCACTCTCCCGATCCTCCCCCTCACCCCTGCTCTCCCCCCTCAGTCCTGCTCTTCCACCATCCTCCCCCTTCCCCTGCCCTCCCCCTTACCCCTGCTGTCCCCCCTCAGTCCTGCTTTTTTCCTCAACCAGTGAATCTTCACAGCTTTGTGAGGGTACACCAAGGACTGGGAGCTGCAGGGGGAGGCAGTTTCTCAGCTCCACTCAGGAATTCCTGTACCTGGGTTGCCTGCCAACCTCCCTCCTGTAAGAGCCACTTCAGATCCTCTTCCTGTCTCTCCAGCTAGATCACCCGTCACCCACCTCTTCACCCTGGCAGCCACTCACTCATCTGTTCACCCCCCCATCTCTTCTTCCCAGGGGTTTAGTTTCACCTCCATTTTGCTTTTTCTGAGGCTTGACTGTAATGCAGACAAAAGGCACACGAGGGCACCAGAGCCATGCTGGTAATGGCCACCCGTTTAGCCTTCTATGGAAACTGTCCTCCAAAGCAGAGGAATGGGGCGGGGGTGGGGATGGCAAGCCTGAGGGGTTCCCACTCAAGAGGGAGACAGTGAGGGGAAAAAACCCAAACCAACCAACCAGCCACCACCACCACCACCACCGAAACAGCTCGCAAACTCAGATGACTCAGTCAGTCCCACCCCAGCGTCCGAGAATGGCATTGGCCAAAGCGATCCTCTAAGCTCCTGGCACAAGGATCCTAGAGGATCCACTTGCCCTGAGGCTTTGGCAAGCCTCTGCTTCTCTGGTCCTCTAGCTCCCTCCACCCACTGCTTCTGTGAGGAAGATGTGCATTTCCTCCTCAGCTGGCCCCACCCACAGATCTGCATCTGTTTTATGTTCCATGTTTGTTACACACAAACACACACACACACAATTTGTTTGTATATCTATGTATACACATACATACAACTCCCCCAGACGCTGTAACACACAAATATGTACACATACACATACAAACACAAACAGAAACTCCTCCAGATAAGAACAGTGAGGTAGTGAGGTGAAGTACTTTCCTTCCTCTTAGGACGTCTGGTTGTACATCAGTAGCACTTGGGTCTTGGCTAAGCCCAAGAACATTTTCTGTCTCCAGGTTCTTGTGCTAGGATTTGCCCTTTCCAGACCAGCATTTCCTCTGTGTGTGCATGCGTGCATGCCTGGGGCCCACCATTGTGCAGAGGGAGAATGAGTTCTAGGGAGGTCTGTTTTGGGAGGAGGCAAGATTACCCCCTTGAGTAGGAAAAGCAGGTGGGTTCTCCCCTGGGAGGTGAGGGCCCCTGTCACACTAGGGCCCTCAATGCTGCTCTGTATGTGATGGAGGGCTTTATTGCTTCAGAAAGATTCTAGGCTGCAGAATGATGCTAGCATGACCATAGTGTCAGGGCAAACGATGGGAGTGGCTCAGCAGCAGACCACTTGTCTAGCATGCTCAAAACCCTGGGTTCCATCCCAGCAATGCAGGCTCGTGCGCGCGCCTTCCAAGGAAGCCCCAAGAGACCGGGGAAACAGCACTGCAGTGCCCTGTCCATGTCTCCTGTTGATTCTGACACCTGATACCTCTACCTGGAACAGCCACACCGCTCTAAAGTCCCTTGTGAACTCTTGCTTCTTCTCCAGGGCCTACCATGCCCTGACTGTTGTAAACAGACCTGGTCACCCATGTGTTCCTGCCTCTACACCCCTGCTATGACCTGTACTGTGTCCAGTTATTTCTTGTTTATTTTTCCCACCCAGGAAACCCCCCAAGTCCAGAGGTCCACTCACCTCAATATCCACCAGAGAGCACTCAGTGGATGTCAGCTGAGTCCATGTTTTCCATTTAAGAAGCGCATAAGGGACCCAGCTGCCTCATCTAGAGGGAGCTAGGTTCCTTCTCTCCTGAAACTGTCCCTTTGAGGGATGGCATAGCTAAGCTGTGGCAGGCAGGCAGCCATCTGCAGATTCCTTCCGCCTCTGGTTGCATTTGAGAGAAAGTAAACATAAAACATAGAACACAGGGTGTTTGAACAAGGCACGTGTACATTCATTGTGTCACATAAAATGGACCTCACAATGTAGTTTATCATCCAGAGTCAAAACTCAACAGGGCACATTTCAGCCATAAGGGAGCCACTAGGGTCCCAAAGGTGGTAGCCTTGAGATTTCAACAGATTTGCTTAGGAAGTGACAGTTTGCTGGATTGTACCGAGTTACTTGAGGCCCCTCCCTTCCGGGGCATCCATGAGTCAACTCCAAAAGTCAGCCTGCTTGCCCCAGGATTTCTGATGAGCTGTCCCTAGGGCCATTGGGGGCACTTGCCCTTCTTGGACCTTTGGTCAAGTGACACCAAACATCTGAATGTCTTGGTTCTCTGAGGACTGCAGCTGGAGAGCCTGAGGGTGGAAGGGTGTCTCTGCTTTTGACGTGAGACCTTCCTGTCACCGAAGGCCACCAGCCAGAGTTGCTCAGACTCTGAAGACTTACTTGGGCCATTCCCAACTTCCTTACTACAAAGGGTTGCTCAGAGAACCTCTCCAGAATATGCTGAAAGACCAGCAAGCCAACTCCACCCCCACCCCCGCCACCCCCCACCCCGCAAAAAAGCCTTTCTTTCTGCAGAAGCCATCTTGCTCTACTGGGCTGCCAAAAGGGCTCTTTGATTCCAGTGCTCAGGGACAAGCTGCTGAAGTGGCCTGGGCATTGTGGCCAATAATGAAGCCAGCCAAAGGAAAGAAGGAAAGACAGCCCTGTGGCAGGGAGCGAGGGGCCTGTTGGTGGCTGGTGCTTGTGCTCTGGGACAAAAAACTGAGATTGTGTGTGTAGCAGCAGCTTCTTTTCCTCCGCAAAGAACTCATCCACCCTCCCCCCATTAATTGGCAGCAGATTAAAAAAAAAAAGCCAAAACAAAAACCAAACCAACACCAGTGTGAAGGTTTTGGAGATGGAAAAGCCCTTTCAATTGTTAGATGTCCAAGAAAACATGAATACATGCTGACAGAGGAAGCCGGCCACAGTGAAGAGGAAAAGGGAGGGGTTCATAAAATTAAGGGGAAAAATTCCTTTTAGCATCTCCCATCCTGTAGGCCGGCTCCTTTGTATGTCTCAGTTCTTAAGGAGAGCAAGAGGCTGGGTCTGGGGAAATTTCAGGGAGACAAAGGGAGAATTGGAGGGGGGTGGGGTGCAGGAGTCACCTAACAGAGCAAAGGCAGATGAAGAGGAACCCCCTGCCCCGCCCACAGGGTCTTTTCTGAGACTGTTCTGGTCTTGCCTCCAGGGAGGACCCTGTGGCTCAGCTCACCTCAGGAAATACCCTGGAGGCCCAACTCTGAACATGCCAATGTTCAACAGAAACTGGGACCCCAGGCCTGCCTCCCACATCCAACCAGCAGACCACCGGGGCGCAGGCCCTGGCAGTGGCTTGCTCATTTTCCTTTTCCTCCTCCGAGAGGGGACACAGGTCACTTCAGGTGATTCCCTCGCCACTTCCCGAGAAGGGCATTTTGGGAAAATGCAAACCAGGGAGAGACAGTTGCAGAGGCTTCAGTCAGCTCCAGGCGGCATGGCAGTCACTAGGGTGCTGGGGACACTGACACAGCAAAGAGGAGACAGATGCAGGAGGTGGGACATACTGGGAAGAAATCAAGGAAACGGCTTGGCTTCAAGCTGCTGAAATCGGTGGCAGCTACCCAAAGGTAGCTTTTACTTTTGTTCTGCCCCAACCTGAACGGCAGCTTTGGCAAGTCTAGACCTGCCTCAGGTCTCTGCCTCTGAACACTGGGCTTGAAGCCACTGCTGGAGATGGCCAAACTGTCATTTACTGTGCTCTGCCCACATGCACTGGGGACAATGGCCACCAACCTTCCAGTCCATTCAGACCATCTGGGTGGCTTAGACATGAATCTGGGAGAGGCGGCAGAACCTTGTTGGAACCAGTTCCCTTGTACCTTGGTCAGCCAAGGTCAGCCAAGGCTTTCCTGTTGCCCATGGATGCAAGAGTCAGATGCGACGGTCAACCTTCATCGCCTTCTAGCCTGAATTTACAATCACCTAGGAGAATTAGACCTCCAGGGTGCTTCCAGAGTGGCTCACTGGCCAGGGAAAGACCCACCAAGATTATGGCCATGAATTTCAAACAGAGTAAGGTGGGTTATATGGGAGGGTTTGAAGGGAAGAAAGATACAATTATAATCTCAAAAAGTAAGAGATGCTGCTGCTGCTCCTGCTGGTGGTGGTGCTGGTGGTGGTGGGACACTGTGGCATTACCCCATGGGCTGAGGTCCCAGGATGAATGCAGGCATCAGGTAAGCAGGACCCTTCACACATCTTTCTACAGAGGCCTAACACTCCAGCCACTGTGGACTGAACCCTCAACTGTGAGAAAATTACCTCCCCTTTAGGTGCCCATCTTGTCACAGAAAGGTGACCAACACATCAGATCTGTATGTGTTGAGTGCACAAACAGATTTTCACCCATGTGGTGACCAAGAGGCTTTTATGTCCCCTGACATATCAGGAACAAGGTGATGGGGAGGCCATTCAGAGCCAGCTGCCAGCCTGTGGGCTGCTCTCAGCTGTGTGACCTTGGGAGGCTACTTCAGCCCTCCCCACGTGAGACACCTTTCAGAGCAGGGCGACTGATAATGGGGAGAAAACCCTTTGTGGACTTCCTGGGCGCTATGCACCAGGTTTGTCATTAGCTGCCAGGAGTAGGAGGGGAGTCTCGAAGCTCAGTTAACTTTGCAGCCACAGTGGCTGGAGTCTGAATACAGGTCTGGCTGCATTCTCATGCTGATGCCCTTTGTGACCACATGGCCACTCCTACCTAGACCATAGTGACCCCTCAGGAGCCCAGAAGGTTGCCAAGGTCTGACCTGAGTTCTCTATTCTCCTTCACAGGGCTTGCTATACCAGCCAACAAGCCCAGGAAACACATCTTGATCGGGAGTCAAACCAGCAGACCAGCATTTCCCTCTGTAGAGAACGTCTCAGAGATATATATTTTAATTAAAAAAACCCGGCTAATAATATATATTAAATGACTATTTTATTTACACACCCTATCATATTCATAAATAATTGCATCCTCTTTGTCTGCACAATTGTTCCTTGACATCTAACGGTTACAGAGTGTACATCTAAAAGGAGATGGGGGCTTACTCTGGCTTATGACATGGTCTCTTTTGTGTACACTTAATATGCACACCCAGTGACACAGACACAGACCAGATGGGGTGGCTCCCAGGGCTTCCTGGGCTCCCAGCACCAATGGGAAAAACCTTGCCCATACACAGGTGAGTTCCTGACAACTGGAAAACAAAGAGATACAGGCCAGGGCTCCGCCCCACCTACCGCTGGGCCCCACCCACTGCTGGGCCCCGCCCACCGCTGGAGCAGCTCCACTTTTGTTCACCCTGGAAGGCATCTCTTTGGATTGCAAAGACTTTAATTCACAGAAACTCGAGGAGGGGGTGGGGTAGGGGCTGGGGTGGTGTGGCCGCTGGCTGCCCTCTTCATTCAGGCCTTCTCCAACCCTGTAAGTGGCGACAGCATTCTAAGACATGCAGTGGTGTGCTAGTACCATACACACAACACACACTGGACACTGCTGGCAGCACAGACAGCTGGTCGGTGCCCTAGCAGCTCCTCCAAGGAACAGGCTTGGTCTCGGAGCAGGGAGAGGCTGGTCTTTTCACAGAGTCCGCACGGCCACTGGGTAGAGGAGGGACAAGTGCTCGGCCCCTTTGATGGGCAGCTTCCTGGTGGTGTAGTAGTGGATGACTTCCGGGACGCTGTCAAACGGGGGGCTGTTCTGACCCAGAACATACTTCTCTTTGGTCTTGGCCAGTTTCATGTGCATGAAGCCCTGGTTACTCCTGTGAACAAAACACAGAGGTCAGAGGCTGTGCACCGTGCTCAAGGAGAGAGGAGGCACTGCCAGGGCACTGCTTGCACTTGCTTCTCCTCCCATAAGCACATGTACTCCCCAGGAGCTTGCCCTGCCCACTGGGGCCAGGGTGCAGTCTCTCGGCTGTCTAGGACATGGGTCCTAGCCACACCTAGGAGCACCGCTCAGTTCTGTACCTGCCTGGGGTCCAGGAGCAAACCACTGGTAATGTTAGGACTTTCCACCTGAAAGCTTCTGGGAATTTCAGGGGTGGTGGTAAAAACCAGCCCTGTAACAAAGCAGGGACCTGTTTACACCTTGCAGGTATTCAAGATGCTCCAAACTGACAGGTGGCCGCGGGCCAGTGTAGTAAGTAGTGATGGCAGGCAAGATATTCTCTTAGACAGGGATGGGGCGGCCCAGCCAGGAACATTTCCCAGCTCCCTTTGGGTACAGTGAGCCGCATGACAATGCTATAATCAATGGAATGTGGTAGCATGATACTTGCTCCCCACCAAGCATGGCTTAGGTAGTAGGTGCGCTTAGTCGCAGTCTCCCAGGAACCCCAAGGCACACTTCCTTCCTTCACATGACTGCCGTGAACGCTATCTACACACTCAATTTAATCTTTTTTAAAGATGTATTTATTATTACACCAAAGTACACTGTAGCTCTCTTTAGACACACCAGACGAGGGCGTCAGATCCCATTACAGATGGTTGTGAGCCCTCATGTGGTTGCTGGGAATTGAACTCAGGACCTTTGGAAGAGCAGTCAGTGCTCTTAACCGCTGAGCCATCTCTCCAGTACTGAACACTCAACTTTCGAAGCTGTGATAGCATTTGCCAACCCCACCCTTGATGCTCAATTTTCCCAAGAGCCTAAAGAAGAGCAGAGCCCGGGTCTCTGTGCCCACTCGGCCTGGTTTCAGATCTGTCCAGGGAGAACAACTTTGGCAAAACCTGAAGGAAAGTTAGCGGTGGGTCCCAAGTGCAGGGAGCCGATGTGTCCTGGTCAGCATAGCTCATTATCAGTGTGCCAGGTGGGCACTGGTCACGGGTGACAAAGGTCAGCTTCTCAACTGCATGTCCCAGAGAGCCTCTCCCATTTGAGGCCCTAAGCTGCAGCCACACCCTGGCTCACCTGAACATGCCTGCATCAACTGTCTTTGTGCAGACCCCGCCTCTTCTCATTCACTCACCCAAACCTCAGGTTCCTGACTGAGGCGGTGCCACCGTCTCAGAGCCCGTCCTTGGTAACTTGTGGACAGCTCTAGGGACCCAGCAGCCAGGGTTACCTAGGGAGGTCAGGAGTCCTGCATGGATTCTTAGGGGCATGGTCTTCCTGAGCCCCAATTCCCTTTCTGGTCTCTGTGTTCCAATGGGGGTCTTAAATTTTACCTGCCCTTTGGGTGTAATGCCCCCTCGCCAAAAAAACCTGCTCTCCAAATGGATAGAAAAAACTGCTTACAGACGTGGAGGAGCAGAACAATGTGTCTACGCACAACGGCGTACTCAGAGATGTTACCCTGGGCTTCAAAGATATCAGCAATTACATTTCAAGAGAGAATAATTCTTGTGAAGAACTAAAATTTAAATCAAGAGTTTTAAGGCTGTGCTGTTCGAATTACAGAGCCCGTGGCAAGCTCGGCTCTGCAGCCAAGGGTCACTGCACCCCAGATCAGCTTTGTGATGGGGGAGAAGCGCTTACTCAGGCACGTGCAAGGGCCAGCATGCCACACAGAAAACAAACCCGAGTGAGGCTGAGGGCTCACCTCAGCATGATGTAGGGCCCACAAATACCAGTCAGCTGGAAAAGGGCCTGGAGCTGCAGTGACGGGACATCCAGAAGGTGTCCAGGAAGCTTGCCTGGCCTGTCTGGGATGTTGAGCAGTCATATGGCTATAGATACCAGGTGTGACCATGATGTACCCTCCTCCCTTCACTGCAGTGAAGTTGATGGACACCAAGCAACTTAGCTCTGTGAGGGGTCCATAGTCACATTGGAGGGAGCAGAGGATTTGTAAGACAGAGAGGCCACTATAACTCTTAAGAGGCTGACATAATGGCTTCCATTACATCTCAAGGGGGTCTGGGCAAGGAACTCACAAGGTTAAGAGTTAACATGAGATTTCCACACTAGATTTCTGTGCTACCCAGCAGGCATCAAGGGTAGGAATGGCTCTAACAGCCCAGGTGACTGGCCTAGTGCTCTCCCAGCAGTGCTCCACATGAAGCCAGGCAGGGCAGCAGGGGCAGCAGGAGGGACTAAGCAGATGTCCTCTGTGCAGAGCCTCCACACCCCTGACCAATTCTGGTCAGAGAGCAGAGAGGCAGGCTGGAAGGCCAAACACAAAACTGTCCCAGGCACTGAGAATGGCTGGTTCCAACCACTGAAACCTCCCAGCCATGAAGACAGGGTGGTAACCCACCCCAAGAGGTTCAGTCAGGGTGGCCTTGAACTCACAGAGATCTGCCTGCCTTTGTCTTCCTAGTAGAGGGATCAAAGGTGTGTGCAAAAATACCCAGCCTAGGCAGGGTATTATCGCAGCAACTGAAATCAAACTAGAATACAAGGGAGGATATTCAAATCTCCATGGGCAACAGACAGACACATCAGGCAAGGGTATGCACAGGGTGGCCGTGGCTGCTCATAACAAGATGGTTTTGCAGTGGGAAATAGCCTGTGGCTGCTATACCTTCACCTGCTTTGATACACTGGAGGAAACAGGTCAGAGAGGCAGCCAGCAGGGGGCGCTGCAGATGCTCCCAGAGCTCTGTGCTTGTGTGCAGGGCCAGGTGGGTGGGCTCCAGGCAGAGCCTGCACCTAGGTTCCTCAAGGCATGGTGAGGGAGCAAGGATGCCATGGTGGCTCTGGGACAGCACCCTTCCCAGCGAGCTCTGACAGGCTCCTGCCAACTGGTTCTTTGTTGGTTCCATCTCCTTTGATAGGACATCTTGTGAGAGCAAAGTCACAATTGGGGTGTCTCTGGTGGGTGACCTGTCTAATGAGTCTTGTAAGGCCCAGGGAGGCAGGGTGCTGGGGCTGTCAGGGCACTTAGATCGCTCATTACCATCACAAAAAGCACCTCCTTGTCACAGCCCCCATCAGCAAGCATGCCTGGTGTGTGCTGGCCTAATAACAGGCCCCACCTCACCTCCTAATCATGAGCTTTAATAAAACATCACTCAGCCCACAGCTGCCCGCCCGCCGCTGAGCTGGGGTGCGAGGCTTCACCTCTCGCTTTTAGACCTAATTGCTTGATGCATATTTCATGAAGAATCCCGGGTAATAGTTATGTTAAATCGTTTCTTTTCATGATGAAATGACTTAAAAACACTAGCATATAATATTTATGTGGGATGAAGGAGGAAATAGCCCTATGGGACTAGCATAGAGAGAGCGTCACAGGAGCCCGCACATGGGGAGTTTCTGCTTTGCCTTGACTGAAAGGGAGATGCTTTCTTGAGCCAAACGTTTCACATCCTTCGGCTCCAGATAACCCATGGTCCCCAGCGGCAATTCAGAATTCAGAACACTACCATTTAAATCCCACCAGGCAGAGCTAAGGGGACATGACTAGTATCGTTTGCAGATAGGGAAACTGAGGCTCAGAAAACCATGTACCTTATTTCATGGGGAAAGATGGGGCCAGGATTTGGACCTTTCGCTCTCCCTAGCCTAGGCTGGCCCTCATATCTGCTGTGTAGTCAAGGATGACCTTGGGCTCCTGAACCTCCTCCCACCTCTCAAGTGTTGGTATTAGGAGTCTTCACACTTATGTCTCTTGGACTCAGCAGCCTGAGCTCCCTCCTCAGGCCTCACACAGGCCTGCAGCTACCACTGCGACCTGACCTCATCTTTTCTGACCAGTCAGCCAACTGAATGGATTTAGGCAGGTCTTAGAAATTGCCTTGAGCCAAGAGAGGGAACTCCCTTGCTCTGTGAGCCCAAGGCTGGTGACCCTATCTGCTCACCGTGATGCCTCCGTGCTCTGGGCTCCTAGCACCTGCCTAGCCTGTGTCCAGGGTACTCCGGGTTTGCCATCCTTTCCCACTGGCTGCCTAGAGCAGGGAATTGAGGTCCTCTGACTCCTCCCCAGCTGTAAGCTCTCAAGGGTAGGGAAGCTGGAGAGTGAGCCCAGACCAGCTCTTGTGGGGAGGAGGGACCTCTGAGAGGAACCATCCTGCAGGCTGGGTATAAAGCCATGTCTTTCCAACCATGAGATTTTCTCCCCCTTCCTTGGAGTTCAGAATTCATGTGTGGGATCCCTGGGCTAGCCACTGCTCTTTGCATGGGCTCACATGCATGAACCACAAATATAAGATCAGTGTATACCCTGGTCTTCCTAAAAGGTTAAGCCTCAGTCAGGGTGCTCTTATGCTGGGTTCCCAGGGGCTGCATTTCTTCTTGTTAGGCCATTTTAAAACATGTGATTCTGACCACGGAACCCAGATTCAGGGGCAGATTAGTAAAGGAACAAAAAGAATAAGGCTATGCATTTTAAATGAACTCAACAACCAAGGGAGGTGGAGGGCACACAACAGAGCAAGAACAGTTTCAAGGCTGAGAGGACAGGCTCTATGGTCAGCATGCAGGACACACAGGGACATTTGTGCTAACTGGATAGAGAGCCATCCTGCCTCTGAAAGCAGTCTATGACTCAGATCTCTGCCCCCCTCTCAGCTCTCCAGCAAGGGCTTGCTATGTGGCCCAGGCTGGCTTTGAACTCATGATCCTCCCTGCCTCTCAAAGTGCTTGGATCCTATGGGGGTGTCTTAGTCAGGGTTTCTATTCCTGCACAAACATCATGACCAAGAAGCAAGCTGGGGAGGAAAGGGTTTATTCGGCTTACACTTCCATGCTGCTGTTCATCACCAAAGGAAGTCAGGACTGGAACTCAGACAGGTCAGGGAGCAGGAGCTGATACAGAGGCCATGGAGGGATGTTCTTTACTGGCTTGCCTCCCCTGGCTTGCTCAGCCTACTCTCTTATAGAACCCAAGACTACCAGCCCAGGGATGGTCCCACCCACAAGGGGCCTTTCCCCCTTGATCACTAATTGAGAAAATGCCTTACAGTTGGATCTCATGGAGGCATTTCCTCAACTGAAGCTCCTTTCTTTGTGATAACTCCAGCTGTGTCAAGTTGACACAAAAATAGCCAGTACAGGGGGCAAACCCAAATATTCCCAGCTACTCTGACTTTTAGGAGCATCTCACTAGGACTGCATCCTTTTAGGGAAACCTGGGGACCAGGTGCTCCAGCAGTATCACCAGTATGGCGGCCCTGTAGGGCTCTGTATGCCCTCACAGCAACCTCCCTAGACAGTTCAAGCTACCTGCCCAAGGGACACTGAAGGAGGGCATCATCTCTCCTGTGACACCTTAGACTAACGCGGCCTCTGTGACAAGATAATCCGACAGCACTCAGTAGATGAGGCCTCAGGGTTTGGGAGGAGGAGGAGGAGGGAACAGCCTGATCACCTGAGATGCCTGGGAAGATCGTGACTGTTCTCTTGACTCATGATAAACGTAGGAGACTGGCAGTACACACAGATGCTCGCTGCACGGATGGGAAAAGCGAGTGTCGAAGCGAGGGAGAAGCAATTTGCTGGGTCACAGGGCAAGGACCCTGAGCTTCCCAAGTGCCGTGGACAGAACAGCAATCTTCACTGTAGACTGTGCTCTCCAAGTACGTAGCCAGGGACCCTAAGGGCCCCTTCTAGCAGAGATGTCCTAAGAGTCCAAAGAGGTGGGTGGACAGAACAGGTTGACGGAGCCACAGGGTGAACACCTGCACCCCACCACCTCCAAGGATAAGCTAAAGCCTGCCCATGTGGTTAACAATGTCTAAATGTAAGCCCTGCTGAGCCAAACAGCTTGATTCATAGCCAAATCATTACACTTTCAGCATGCACCAGCAGGGACCAGGCTTACGGAGCGCCTAGTCTTCCTCAGGCTCTGAGTGACAGCCCAGGGCGAGGCCTTCTGTGAATCACGATGCATCAACACAGTGCCATCCTCACGGAGACAGACAGGCCGGGGGACACAGAGTAAAAGGCTAGCTCTCACAGACCAAGAGGAAGAAGGGCAAGATGAGACCACGAAAGGTGGTTTTCTCAGGGACAGAACTTGTATGAAGTGCTATCCTAGAAGCTATTAAAGTCAAGACTCGGGCAGGAGCAAGCCTCTCACTGGCTGAGACATCCACACAGTTGTAATACGTCTTCGTGATGTCTTCCCCTCGGCTCAATGTTTCCATGCATCCTGATTCAAGGGTGAACATGAAACCTGCAGGAGAACCGGTAGTGGTGGTGGTGGTGGTGGTGGTGGTGGTGGTGGCGGCGGCGGCGGCGGCGGCGGCAGCTATGACTGTCCAAGTGCTGACCCAAGTCACAGATGTTGGCTCAGTCTCTGATCCTGCTGATGCCACAAGACAGCCTCCCTCTGTCCCTGGGCTTCAAGGTCCCCTCTGCAAAAGTATAGATCCTTCCACTGGTACAACTTCAATTTTTTTCAAATCTTATTTTTAATGATGGTTCTTAAACACTTTAACCTCCCTTGTAGCCCACTATCTACTAGAGGTAGTGGGAAAGAAAGGGTAGGGTGGGGGTGGGGGGAGTAGACCTGCGTAGAAAGGTTCTTTGGAGCAACCCCCCCTCTATGCTATCTGGAAATCAGCAGTACACAGGTTTGCAGGCAGCGGCAGCTCGATCCACTCGCAAACACCTCAGGGATACACCAGCAGTCCAGTTCAGTAGAGCTGGGTTAGCAACAGCGGTGACACAACCTAGCAGAGACAGCCAGTTCTTAGCCTCAGCTCGAGCAGCAGGAGGGACCAACAGGAACACCAGGAGAAGTTCTCAGCTGTGCCTTTCTCAGGGAGGTGAAGATCAGTGAAGATTTGATAGTCACAAGCACTGCACAGCTAGCTGTACCAGCAAGCCAAGCTCTGTCTCTGTCACTCCACGGAGTCCTATTTCTATCCTCCACACATCACGTGTCCTCTGCGTGCCTTGCCTCAGCACGTGCATCCAATCAGCCCCGAGTCCTTGGAAGCTGCAACAAACTGCAGCACACCACCAGAAGTTTTTGGGTGCATTTCTATGTTGTTCCAACAAATGCAGCTCAACTATGCAATGTGAGGTGGATCAATACATGTGTTTCGTTAGCAAAGAATCTTTTATCTTATGTCTTTTCATGTGCTTTCTTTAGCAGAACGTCCTCTTTGCTGTGTCTGCTTCAGCAGAACCTTCGAGTCTGCCTTTCACACCTTTGTCTACTTTAACAAAATGTCCCTTCATGTGCTTGTCCCAGCAAAACACCATCTAACCTATTCTTCAAAGAAGCCTCAAGTTTCCACTTCACACGGATGCTCTCAGGCTAGAGAGAGACGCCACTGCACGGGATGGGCAAAGAATGGGGACACCTCTATCGAGTACCATCTACATGACTCACTGGGCTTGGAGAGACAGACAAATAGGACAGACAGAATCCATCCAGTCCAAAAGGACAGGTCTCTCCCAGCCTACGATGTCCTTAGGAGATTGAGGTTCTTGACTGGCCGTCGCCCTACCTTCCCTGAGAAGGATCTGGCAATGTCTGGAGAGTCCAGGGCTTAGCATCTACTGAGAAGCCAAGGACGATTCTAAGTGGACGGCAACACACAAAACAATGCCTCAGTCCAGATGTTGATAGTGTCAGGGCAAAGCCACACTCCGTAGTCACCAGTACAGGGATCATACCTAGCTGCCTTCCCGGATACTTTCAGGCTAAACAAATGTGACTGTCTGGCTAAGGCAAGGCCATCTGGCTCCTTGGTAAAGGCTCAAGACACGACAGAGGACTTGCCAAACAGCTTGCTTCCCAAGGCTTCTAGGTCACTGTCAAGAACCAATCCCGGCACCTATCTCTATTTCCATAGCCAAATTTAAGGGACTCTATTTCACAGGAGAGGGCACATTCCTGGGTTTGGGACCTACATAGGTGGGAGACAAGAATAGACACAGTCCAGGCCCTAGGCCAGCTAGCCCTGGGTCTGAGACCCATGCTGCCCCTCTGAGGGCATAACACCCTTTACGTTCACTCTCACCTGAGTCAGGGGGTTCTCTCTACCTGTTGTAAAGGCTGTCCTGAGCTCTTGAGGTCTGAGCTGGCAATAAAGGGCAGGCAGGCTCTCTTCTGGTGCAAATGCAGGGCCAAGGGCTGGGCCCCCAATATGGGTCTCACTTCCCCTGCTGGGCAGAAACTGCCACCCAACTGCTGTCCGTCTGGTCTGTCTGCTGGCTCCAGTCACTATGGGCCCAGAACCAGCATGTACCCCCAAGCCTGTCGGGTCTGTTGTTCATAGACAACTTGGCAACCTCAAACCCATGATGGCCAAATTGCCCTCTGGCTACAGGCTCCCTAGTTAGGCTGGGTGCCGGCCCCAGCTCTGTTGCTGAGTATCACCGGGCAGAGCAGTGTGTGGACTGGCCTGAGAAACACTTGTCCACATCAAGTCCTGTTCCACGACACTGGGAAAGCACACGGTTTCTATCTGTCTGGCAGCGCAAACCTGTAACTGGAGCTGTTTGGTAGGCTGAAACAAGAGCCTGTTTGAAAATAAAAAGTAAACAGAAGGGTATTTTTCAGGGATGGAGCATCTGCCTAGCATGCTTGAGGCCCGAAGTTCAGTGGGCACACCTTATACTGCAAAACAAAAACTCCCACCATGGTGTGAGGGACCCATGAGAGCAGGAGCAGGGAAAGCAGGGAGTCCTGGGAAATCATGGAATCTCAACATCTGGGAGCTTGAGGCTCCCTGGGTTGGCCTTAAACTGAGGCCCATCAGTGGTAAAGACCTATGACTTATGACCTAGTCCTATGAGACCCAAGTAAGTAGCGGGACGGTAAGGAGAGGAAGCAGCCACTTTCCCACACTGTCTGGAGGCTGGGTTAGGTTGGACTCAACAGCCCTCACCACAACCAGGAGATGTTTTTCTCCTCTCTGGAAGTCCAAAAGCACATGGTGGACTGTCAAAAGATCAGACACATGAATGACAGTGATTCCCAGTAGAAAAAAAAAATCCCAGCTGTCTTCAGGAACCAGGTGGCAGTCCCTTTGAGCCCTGGCCGGCTTTGTCCTCCCAAGCCTCAGTTTCCCAATCTATACAATGGGACAGGAGACCAGATGACTACAGAGGTCCTACACATGCAAATTTAGAAGCCCACGTATGATCAAACATACACGTAGAAATGGCTCACAGGTGCCCACAGGCCCAGGGCTGTTTCTTAGGGTGGGTCCCTGAAGACACTTCCTAGGCTTGCAGCTCCCTCGACCTCCTTAGAGCCAGAAATTGCCTTCAGTACGTTTCTCAGGGAACTCTGAGCCACTCAGGCTCCATACCCACCTTCCTAGTTCCATCTGAGGAAGAAAATGCCTTTGAGACACACAAGCTTTCAGTGTGAGCGCTGCATGCACGCTCCTGATGCTTGCCTGCAGCGTTGGGAAGCACAGTCCCCAGCCGAATGCCCTGCCTTCCATTGCTCTACACTGCAGTCTATCCCCTCTCAATATTCCTATTACACCTAGCTGGGCAGCTCCAGGGTCTGGTTCTAGCAGGCCTTGGGCATTCTACCTGCCCTGGGAAGGAAACACAGGCGGCGACTCCTGTCCAGCCGTCCTTACAGGGAACAATGGCCTCCCCTCTCACAGTTGTCACTCTATGTTTAAGACGCCTGCCTGGTGTCCCTGGTGGGTTTGCCTAGCTAGGCCACTGCTCCTGACATCTGCACATAAACTCCACCATTAATGGTGGGTGACTGCTGACCTCCTGAGGGCACCTCTCTCCTCCCCCTCCTCTCAATCTCAAATGACAGGATTCTAGCCCCCACGACCATTAGGTGCAGAAAGTTCTCACTTCTCAACCCAAACCAAAGGACACATGTTCAAGACTGCTAACAAGCAAAAGCCACAGCTTAGCTCACACTCAAAAGATTGACAAACTATTCCAGAAGGATACGGTCACTTCAAGTTATCTTGGCTTTGGAGTGCAAAATCGCTCCTGTTGGACATTCATTCTGGCAGTTGTCTGACAGCCTCTTTCCACAAGGTAGAGAATTTCCTCAAAATTAAATCTCTAGCTCTCTGCTCCCTAATGGAATTGATTTCTGCCTTGATACACAACAAAGCCTCCATTTTATTATTTGGCCAGGGTTTGGCCACATTAATTATGTTTTTTTTTTTTTCCCCCCCGGCATGGCTGTAAGTAATTAGTTTCAGTTGCTCACCATCAGAACTGCCTGGCTGCCTGTTAGAACTGCCATTCCCACAAAGAGTCAGCCCTGGATGGTGTTTTGGATTTGGAACCATTCAGGACAGAAAAGATTACCTCCACAGGCCGAAAAATGGGAACTCAGAAGGGGTATGCTGCTCTGTGGGGGCAGAACACGCTAGAAGCCCAGATCACAGTCGAGGTCTGAGTGTCAGTCAGAACTCATGCGCCATCCAGCTTGTGATCACGGTCGCTGGCACCATTCCACCTCCCTCAGAGGACACTGTTCACAGCCTGCTCGAGTTGGTTCCCAACACCAGTGACCAGGTACTGCACAAGATTCCAAGGTACACGGCGGGCGCATCACCTCATGGAAGGTTATATCTAGTACACTGCTTGCTTTTTGGCCAGCCAAGATGTGGTGACTGTGCAAAGGATGCAGGGCTACGAGTGCTGGCGGCCCGCACGGCTGCAGGTGAATAACCCCGACTCTCCTGAGCCGCTGATCTTGAAAGCCAAAGTGGGGGTGATCCAGGGAACTGCTCCCACTGGGCAGGAACGCCAACTTTCCTGTTTTTTCCTTTCAAATCTGTTATGGTTTCATTCTGAAATTTGTCTCTCCCACAGGCGCGTGTTTTGAACACTTGCTCCCCAGCTGTGTTGGGATGCTATGAAAACCTTGTATGTTTGGGGGGTGGAGTGGGGAGAAGGCTGAGCTGGAGAGGGAGGTCACTGGGAGTCAGTCTTTGAAGACTGCACCCACCTTGGTTCTACCTGGCTCTGTTTCCTAACCCTCAATGATGTGAGCAGCCTCTACACTCCCCTGCCATCACACATGAGGTGCTCTGCTCTCTGCCGGGGACTGAAACCACAGAGACAAAATAAGCCATCTGTCACTAGAGTTGTTTCTGACACTGGGGTCACAGTGACAGGAAGGCTAACACAAACTCTATATCCCATAAGGCCCTGTCCACATGCCATCACCTGGAGGAAGCCCCCTAACGCCCCACCAGAATCCTTCTCTTCTGCTTGCTTGTTTGCACCCCCTACCCTAAGCATCTGGGCTGAGAACGTGGCATGAACCCCACACTTGGAGACCATCAGCCACATGTGGATTTTCAAAAGGAAACTTTCAAAAGGGGTGGGGAAAAAGATACTCTATTTAAAGCATTGTTAATAAATCAGCTTTGCCAAACCCAACTCACTCCGACAGTCCTCCTGGGTGAAGTAATCTTAGAGATAAATGGGGGAAAGCCCAAGCCTGATTAAAAGTGGCAAGGGCTTTCTTGGGGTTGCAGGTGTGGCAGGGAGGTCTGGCTGCTAGAGGGAGGGGCTACCTGGACATGAGCAGGTTTGAGGGGAAGTGACAGGATGTGCATGCATGCCTGGGACCCCCACCTCACTCACAGCCACACAAAGCCAAATGGAGCTTTTACAGCTTTGAGCTATGGCAGCAAAGACAAGGGCTGTAAAACCTGCCGCATGATTTTTATAAATCTGCCTCAAATACCAAGAACATTTATGAGGAAAACAAGAGAAGGAAACACAGTGCTGGTGAGGCTCAGAAGGGTTATAACCTTGCAGACTATGGAGGTGGGACAAGACGATGACAGGCTGCTGGCAGAGTCTCTGTGTCACCTCCTGACTCTGCTCTAGCTGACAGGGGCCTAGGGAACAGTTAAACCCTGTCTATAACCTGGGGTCTTACTGTATGCAACGGTGGCTCTGGGCTCCACCAGATGCTTCAGTTATGGCTGATGGGGATTTGTTGTGGGAGCTCTGAACTGTTTACATGGTCTAACTTCCCCCATGCACCCCTGGCTGAAGCCAGCACTCAGGCTGCCATGACCCCCCTGTATCTCTGAAGCATCTCCATGTCACAGATAAGCACAATTCCATAAAGTTCCCATGCCCTTATGCAAAGGTGGGAGGCCACCGGGTGGGGATGCCTGATCGTCTGGCTCCAAGGCTCCTCTTTCTCATGCAGGCACATTCTGCAGCTGTCCTCATGGCTTCTCGACCTATAACATCCCAGGGGATGTCCCTGAAGGCCCCGAACAACCATTTCCTGGATGGCTCTGGCAAAATTTCATTAAATACATTATGTTAACAAACTGGTATGAGGGTGATTAGAAAGAAATGTTCTGGTTTGGAGAGATCAGCCAGCCTCCAAAGGGAAGTGCCCAGGCCATGGAATCTTCCTGGTGACGAATGGGCAGTTGGAATGCCTCCCCTGGTGGCTGAGCCGCACAGGCAGATGAAGCAGGCTGATAGGAGATAATTAAAAGCCTGCTGGAAATGTAATCAGGGTGGGTCAGATGCTGGAGAGGACTTGGGAGGAACAAAGGGAGGCTGGAGCAGGCTGGGAGGAGACAACCATCACCTCCTAGCACAAATCTTGCGGACAGACAGACGGGCAGTGCGAGGCAGAATCGGTGTAGCACACACTGCCTTGGGGTCTGCATGATTGGAGGGAAGCAGGGAGCCCTGTGTCTGTATGTGTGGGGGGAGCATTTTCAAAGCCAACTGTACCGGATCCCCTAGCTGCTCAGAAACTTGGCCACAGCCCTCAACTTTACCCTTCCTTCCCCTTACTGTTTGTCACCCATCCACCACCTGTCCTTGTCCTTCCCTGAGCTGGTGCAGCTGCCTCCCTCCTGACCTAGCATATATCCACGGGCAGAAGCCCATCTAAAGAGCTATGCAGGCACTCCATCCCTGTGAGCTGCCTTGAGCGTCTGTCTGCTACCAGACACCGCCAGTTTCCAAGACACACCTCCACATTTAGTTGAAGTGAATCTCTCTCTCTGTGTGTGTGTGTGTGTGTGTGTGTGTGTGTGTGTGAAGAACAGAGACCAGGGTCAGGCAGAATGCCTCGCCTGCCCCTGGTTACACAGCCTAGCAGAGCAGGTTCCTAGCTAAGCTTGGCTTCCCCCACTGTAAAGGGGGAAGGAGGGTTGCATTTCCCCAATGGTACTGAGACTGGACTCAGAGAAGGAAGCAGAACCCTACCCCACCCCATCCTACCCCAGCCATGGGTTAAGAGCCGGACAGAGGAGCCCTGTTTTCAGGCCCCACCTTAGGTCCCAGACCCTTTATGTTTTCAGGCTTTGACATGTTACAACTGCCTGGAAAAGCTGCCAGAGGATGCCTGACCTGGGTCCTGCCAGGAACATCTGGAGCAGTCCTAGTGGTAAGGAAGGGGGGGTCTTCTGCTCAGATGGACCCCGAAGGGCAGAAAGAATGTCAGGATGCATTAAAATCTGAGCTTCACTCACAGCTGTGGCATCACATGACCTCTGCTAGCTGCAAGAATGAAAGCTTTCTGGTGGCACTGTCACTGAGGGAGAGCTACACTTTAGGTGCCCACCCCCTTTCTAGTGTTCCCCTTGTCCCACCTCATGGTGGGATTTCAGTAGTCCCGAGCTATTCAGCTGGACACGTCCCACCTGCTTTGCTGGGGAATGCAACCTGAGGTCTTTCTGAATCCTTTCCCAAAGGGAGAGCCAGGACTGTTACGTCCATCTACCCAAGGGTCGTGCAGGATGTGAAACCACTGTTCTGAACCTGCCTGCACCTTTTCTACCTACCACATCACCCAATTGTTGACGCACAGGCTCTGGGGTCTGGAAGGTGGCTGGCTGCAGGTCGAGGGCAGTGGCAGGCAAAGGTCTGCTGGCTGGCAGGCACATTTCCCGCATCCTTCCATTCTGGAGGACGTCTGCACACTTCCGACTCAGCATTCTCCCCCAAACCCCTGTGGATGGGCGCTAGGGTCCCTCTGCCTAAAGCCGCCCTTCTTAATTACTTGCTTCCTTTAACCTTCCAGAGGGAGAAAACACACAGCACACTAATTGAGCAGAACCTTATCTTTTCCTTTAGCGGTCCTGAAAGGTCAGGGATCCTTTGTGTATTGAGAGCCACATTGTCTACCTTGGCCCAAGCTCACCTGTCTCAAATGCTGACTGAGGTTTGGATGAGGGTGGGGAATGACTTCCTGTCTCTCGGCCTTGTTTTCATCTACAGGGTCTCTTTCTGTTGTATACATCCCAAGATACCTGCTCATGGGATCTTCAGTGTTCCAGCCCAGCATGCTGCGTGAGGGACCAGAATGCGATTCTGAGGAAGGAACCTAGGATTCCCAAAGCATAGGATGAGGCGGGCAGGGGAGTAGGAGAGGAAGCAGGAGAGGAAGCAGGGCAGTGAGGAGGCCAGAGCCTCCCGAGACAGTTATCACTACAACCACAGAGAAGCACAGGCCAGAGGGGTCAAATGATGTCTCCAAGCTGGCACAATCCAAAAGAGGGCGGCCTGAGTTGGACCCTAGGTCTGTGAGACTCAAGTTCTCAGTTATGGGGGTGCGGGGTTTGCTCTGGTTACAGCCACATAAACCTTTTTTACGGTTTACCTATTTTTATGTGATGGCTGGTTTGTGTGCATGCCCACCTGTAGGCCATGTGCGTGTTTGGTGTCCAGAGAGGTCAAAAGAAAGCGTTAGACCCACTGGGACTGGAGTTACAGAAGATTATATAAGCTGCAACATGGATACTCGGAATTGAATTCTTAACCACTGAGCCTTCTCTCCAGCCTCCACACACCTATGCCTCCACTGTGATAGAGCATGGATACGGGCAGAGTCCGCTTTCCCTATGATCTACAACATGCAATACACAGCAGGACTCTGGCTCAGGTATACATGATGAGACACTTTTATTCACTGTCTCTTCATTAAAATGCCCACGAGACATGTCACAGATGAGAGAAAACAGAAGCTCAGGCAGTCTGCTGTAGGTACCTGGGGAGCTGGGGCAAGATTCCTGAGCCAGGCAGGACCAGAGCTAGAACACCTGGCCTGCACCATGTATGCAGGATGACACTTCCTCCCCGCTCTCCTACTGAGGCTTCTGCCTGCTGCCCCTCATGCCTTTCCACCCTCAACTGTTCTAATCCTCATTAGGACAGTTTCTTTCCCTCCCCAGACAGGGCTATTGCTGCTGTTTCCTGCACACAGTCTTCCAGCTTACACCCAGCTTAGCAGCTCACAAGACCACAAGGCATACAGAAACAAAGCCCAAGGTCCTTTGATCAGAGCTGGGTAGTGTGGGGTCCCCAGACAAGTAGTGTTCGGGCTGGACACTGCACACAAACTGCCTTCCTTAGAAGGTTTGCCCTTACTCGGGCTCATCATACTCTCCGAGATGTGTTGGGGCCAGAGAGCCGGAGAGCCGGGGTGAAGTTACTCTAGGGGACCCTGAAGGGAGCTCAACAGCCCTGAGGAGCCCTGCTCTGACCTGGAGGGGGGAGCCTCAGTCAGAGCAGTAGAACTTCTGGAGCCTCCCCACGTACTTACTTGGTTTTGTTTTAGGGGCCAGGGGACAGAGCCTGGGCTTTGTACAAACTAGGTAGGCCCTCCCTATACCACTGGAGCCCCGGCAACTGGAACTCTGCTGTCGACTCCACAGAAGGCAGTGAAATCTGTGCTCCTCACTGCTGGATGCAGGGCTCTGTTTCTCCTCACCGGCCCCCTCCCTTCCCTGCAAACATTTATTATTTCTTGCTCCTGGCTGTCAGCAGCAACAAACTAAGATTAATCACTCGCCCGCCTGGCTGGTCCCAGACATGCCTACTGTTTGAAAACTCTCTCCTTTACCGTACAAATCAATGAGGGGAGAGAAGAAAAAAAATACCCCTAACTAAAATATATCTCCTAAGCTCTTCCTGGCCCAGGCCCGCCTACCTCCCCACAGCCCGGGGGGACTTACTGGTTGGTACTGGGCATCTAGCAGCTGACACACCCTACTGCTCCAGGCAATGCAAATGGAAGTCCCTAAGCAACTGGAGGCCTTTCTTCATACACTGCCCACCCCACACTTGCAGGATGCAGCGGGTCCTCCTATCCCCAGATCCAAAGAAAGCCGCTGTGGTCCACTGTAGGGACACAAAGCTGGAAGCAAGTGTAATGACCAAACCTCAGATCTTAGTATCATTTGTTTGCAGTGTGGGACTTGAACCTTGACCTTCATGTCTGCCACCCAGCACCGTGCTCCCCACCCCCAGTCTTAAGGACACTGATGTGGATGACATGAGCTCTGGTGGGGGGTGGGGGGGTGTGCTGCTTTCAGGGTAGCTCTGAAAGGCTCTGCAAGAACAGGGTGGAACAGAGCTCAGCTTATGTCCTGAATGCCTACCGTGTGCCAGCGCTACAGTGGGCCTCACCCTCCCAGCCTACTTCTTACCCATAGGCCTCCTGTTAAGGGAGGCCCAGGGGAGACAACCACTTGCCTGGCACCAGATGGCTGATGAAAGATTTGGAACCAGAATTCCACCCAAGGAGCCTCTGATTTGACCTTTAACCTCAGGGTGTTCTCATGCTACTTCTGAACCTTTCGCAGCAGGCCCCTTGCCAGCGCAGACTCAGATGACACGGGTGGCATGTGGGACACGGGAGGCCTTTTCCTCTGGCAACACTCATGTCTCTAGTTCACTGATGACTCCAGAATGAGACTCAGAGATTATCACTATGCCCACCTGTTGTGTCTGGCCAGTAGGGGAGGGGAGGCTACACCCACCCTGCAGGGACTCCTCAATCCTCTGAGATAAAGTCCCATCCTTTAGCCAGGTGACCTGGGACGTGCCATGTCTGGGTCCAGCTCACTGTGGATTTGTTCTTCGGAGTGTGCTTTGACCGGTTCTTCCTTTAGTACCTACCTTTAAGGCCTACCTACTGTCCTTCAAATCCCCCTCTGGTCCCTTACCTCAGGTGCAGCCCAGGGCATTTTTCAACCTGTAAGCTTTAACACCCAGGTGTCTTCTCTTCCTTGCCAGGCTGTGAGGTCCTGCAGGGATGGAGCTCAAGAAGTAGTGTCCCAAACAGGACAAAGCATGAGGGAGGCGTCTAATGCTCAGGCGGAGTTGGGGGCGTGATGGGAACCGGCCAATCCCTGGGAGTAGGCAATCCATCTCTGGGGACTTGAAAACCAAAAGCTTATCTTGGGAGGGCTCTAAGGGGTCGCTTGTCCTAGTGCAGTGGGAAGAGGTGGGGCTGAGTCCTTGTCAGCCAGCTTCCTGCTAAGGCTTCAGAAGTGTGACTGTGTGTGTAATCCATCCCAGGCCCCACAGAAATGGTCCCCACTCCTGCCCCCAGTAGGACTCACACCATCCCCAGAAGCAAACTTTGCTGTCGTTTAAGTCCCCTTTCCCCTATCTTCTCCAGATTCTTTTGCAGAACCTCGCAGAGCCCTGACAGTCAGAAGTGCCTGAAGAGTCCTATGCCGGAGGCTGCTCCTGACCCCCGTCCCTTTCCCCAGGTCCGACTGCCTTTCCAGGGAATCAGGGGGCGTCAGCTTTTGGCATTTTCTCACCGGTGCCAAAGGCTCAACCTTTGCTTGCCTGACTGGAGATATACCCTGCACACCCAGGACCACTAAGAGGTAGGCGTGAGGCCGGCTAGTCCACGTGCCATGCTGACAGTGGCAAGAGAGGCGTCTGCAGCAAGATACTGTGAGCGATAAAGGCACTTGCAGGCTCTCTGACTAGCATCAAGGGTAGGTGTCAACCATGGCAGGGGAGTGATGACACATGTGAATGTGACAGAGGATGCAGTATAGACACTGTCTTGGGTCACCAAGGGCACAGGGAGCTGGACGGGGTAGTGTGGCCAGACCAAGCAAGTCACTGCCTCCTAAGGTTACATCTACTGTGAGTCCCCGCTGGGGCTGCTTC
Organism: Mus caroli; assembly: GCF_978045245.1. Taxonomy (NCBI): domain Eukaryota; kingdom Metazoa; phylum Chordata; class Mammalia; order Rodentia; family Muridae; genus Mus; species Mus caroli. The sequence continues at coordinate 109,251,009 of NW_028227261.1, read as the reverse complement.
CTCACTTAGGTAAATCTGTAACATCACTTCCACAGCTGACACCCTAAGCCCTCTAATCAAATATAAGGGAGAGGGAGTGTGTGTGTGTGTGTGTGTGTGTGTCCCCACACCATAGCTCTGCTGACAGATGAGAGGACAGAACTCCAAGTCAGTGGCCTTGTCACCACACCCCACATCTTTGCCTGGCTTTACCATCTACTGATGTCCTTGTTGCTCAGGGAACACTAGGTTCTCTTGAGAGTCATGTGCTGGGCTGGAGAGATGGCTCAGTGATCAAGAGCACTGTCTGCTCTTCTAAAGATTGTGAGTTCCATTCCCAGCAGCCACATGGTGGCTCACAACCATCTGTAAAGGGATCTGATGCCCTCTCCTGGTGTGTCTGGAGAGTCATGTGCTGCTTCTGCCTTGGTGACAGTGACCACCCTCTACAGGTCACGTCTGGGCATCCAAAGCCCTTTGTGCTGTCCTGCAAGCAGCAAGGCAGTCAGAACAAGAAGAGTGTGAGCTCCTTCAGCCAGACCTGGATGTCTGCCTTGGCTCGCTCTCTATAGAACCCAGTGCCAGGTACGGAGGGATCCCACAAAACTCTTCCAAGGGAAGGACTGAGCAGGTAGAGGGCCCTGTCTTGGGGCATAAATAGGCCTCCCCAAGCACATTCTACCCCATAGACTTGTCTCACAGAAGGACCCGAGGCCAACGTGAAAACGGCCAGAGACTGAGATGCAGCACAGCTGGAATTCTGATGTCAGTTTGCACCCTGTGTATGTGGGGCTGCCATTCCCCCGCCTGGCCACTGGCAGCAGGCCTGAGGGTGTGAGAAACCACACACTGCACACAGGCTGGCAAAGGTGGTGCTTTCCCAGGCAGCAGTACTCAGAGTGCCACAGCTGTTCTGGAAGGCACCTCTCCCCAGGTCTCCTTCCTTCCAGGAAAGGCTGCCTAGCTGAGCACAGATCATCATGGGTGGTATTCTAATGGCTCCGAACAAGCACAAATCCAACCCCTCAGCTCCAATTCCTTGTGCTAGGAGAGTGGTCCGTACACTGTAGTCCTGTGTGATTGGATCAGATAGGAAAGATACAACAAACCAGATCTCTGGCCGGGCACAGTGCTCTTGTCCAGCATGTGGATGCCACTGGCTGGGGAAGTAGCCAGCCAGCCAGGGACACATGCTGATGGACCCAGAAAAGGGAAGAGACTGGCTAAGTTAGGTTGTACAGTGAGCAGTGTGTGGAAGGGCAGGACAGCTTCTACAGTCTTGGACTACAAAATCTCATGATATGCCCCAGCTGGCCTACAGCCTGCTGCAGAGACCAGGTCGGCCTCAAACTCAAGAGACACACTTGCTTCTACCTCCCAGGTGTAGAGATTAAAAGGACTGTGCCTCATGCATGCCTGGCTAGAACAAAAGGTTTCTTAACCGGACTACAAGCGATCGTCAAGGTTGGGGCAGGAAACAGGGACAGGGTGGGAACTACATTAGGTCATGTGGGCAAGGATCTGACTGGACTGGATGCTTGTTGCTTAGGAACAGATTATCATCATCCCAGCGCACAGATAAAGACTGGGAGGCTCAGAGTTGTGAAAGCCACAAGCCAGGGAGGGAGGTGGACTCCTACTGGCTACCACAGCACCTAGACCACTTGAAAGGTAAGGCTATCACCATAAAAGCAGAACCAAGGTACTACCTCCCTAGGGACCCCAACCCAACGAATATGCAAGGCAGGGATAAAGGAGCCAAGCTTCTGGCCTCTGGCCTCTACCTGTGACTTGGTTTCAATGCATGACTTGGTTTCAAGGTAATGAGGAGACAAGGGGTGGAAACATGGCTGACCCTAGACTCACTGGGGTCAATTTAGCAACTGGCTGCAGACTCCTTCAGTCCTAGCACATTACAGGTTCTCAGTAAACAGTTTTCCACAGGCACAGCTGTGCTGAAGTTCCCATAGGTCCCAGCACCCAGGAGACTGCTTGGAGGCATTGCTCCATGTAACAAACCTGTAGGCGGTACCTGACAAGACCCTGCCCTGGTACACATAGCTTCTGTTCCTTTTGCTATTGAACGTCTAACCAGGTCTTTTGTAGTGACCTCACCATAGTCCCCAGATAATGGAGATTCTAGAGACAGTATGACCCATGAAGAGCTCAGAGAGAGATAAAGGGAGGAGGAACAAACGAGCACCCCCGGTGCCCTTGACTGGCAGCAGGCTGTCTGGGACTTGGGAGCAGGGGAAGGTTAGCCATGTGACAGGAAGTCCATCCTGCCAGCATGGGTGCAAGGTTCCCTGGAAGAAGTGCAGCCAAGCCTACTCTCGTTGTGAGCCGCTGGCAATGACGAAGACAAGGGGAGGCAAAGCAGAGGGCTCCACTCCTACCCAGTACGTGTGGACGTAGGACCTGGGTTCACACCCCATTGTATCACTAATTCTGCGCCCTTGGAGAATTCCTCTTTCCTTTGAGTCTCATATCTCCCATCTCCACAATGGATTCTGGAAAGTTCCTTGGATCCTATGTAGCAACAGCATTGAAAAATGGAACACTCCAGCAAGAGGGGAAAAGTCCAACCTCTTATTTCTACACCCGTTCATTTTAATAGCTCATGGGTCAGAAGGCCCTGAGCAGCTGCAGGGAAGCCACATCAGTGGGCGTCTTTCCAGTTCACAGCATTCCCTACCAAACTCTGAGGGGAATAGAAAAAGAAGGCCAGTCCAGAAGATAACCTGGGGAATAGGAAAGGGTTCTCACAAGCAGCGACACAGCACTAAGAAGGTCAGACAGACGGTCATCATCGCCTGCTCTCTGTGAGCCTCAGTTTCCCAGTCTATAGAGTGGGACAACACATTCTTCACCAAAGGACTGGTGTGAAGTGGATGCTGGGCAGGATGTGCTAAGAGCCACGCACCAGCCTGGGCTTCTGAGGATAAGGCTCTCCTCCTTGGAAAGCAGCGGTGGAAAGCACACCACTTCTCTGTGTTCCCAGAATGAGGCTAAATTAAAACCACGGCCTGAAATAATAACTGGTAGGAACAAGCTTCGTGGGGGAACTGAGTGTGGCCTTTCTGTGAAGACTCATGCAGGCATGCTGCACTGTGCCGGGGCAGGCAGAGGGGATACAGTACTCACTTCAGGGAGAGGGAGTAGTCATGTTTGCTGGTCTGGCTGTTCCGGACAAGGTAGCTGCACTCCTTACAGAGTCGCAGCAGGTTCTCAGCATCACTTCTGCTGATGGCCCCGTGATACCATCTGGGGAGAGAACAAGAGTGTAGTCAGAGAGGAGGGGGACAGGGCCCTCAGAGTGACCTCTGAGGAGCCTCGCTCGGTGCCCTCCTGGGGCAGCTGCTGGCTCCAGCCTCCTGTGAGGAGGTTCAACAGCTGCCCAGCCACAGTCTGCCACATGTCAGACCCTGATGGAAACCCCTGGGTCCCTTCCCACGGAAGGCTCACAATCTATGCAGTCCAGCACCAGATACTCTGTGCTCATCAAGTTGGCCCTGTGGTGACAGGTGCTGAGGGAGATGAAAGTGAAGCCAGGCCACACGGCTGGGACTATTTTAGGCATGGTGACTAGCAAAGCCTGTGGGGACAGGGATTTATCAGTGCAGAGCTAAGGAGGTGGGGAAAAGATGTGTGAAAAACAGCAGCTAGAAAGTCTAAGTATGTGAGAGTCATAGGCTGGAAAGCAAGAGAGATGGGGGAAAGGTGGGGGTGGGACAGAGGCAGGCAGCACGGCCCAGGGTCTCCTGAGCATTCATTCCTCTCAATGAAAGGGACTTCTAGACCATGCTGACAGAAAGCCTAACATGGGCGGGGCACAGGGCAGCTCTAATCCGAAACAGAGTGGCTGGAACCTGCTCCTGTTGAATGGTCCTGGCACTAGCTGGGCACATGAGAATCACAGCATCCCATTTCTGGGTACTACATGAGCCAGAGCGGACGGAGGAGGGACAGGTGGTACAGAGGGACAGGGTGGTACAGTCCCACTGGCCATGGGATGAGATGAAAACCATGTTTCTGTGGAAAGCTGGAGACAAAGTCTCAGTGGACAGCAAAGGCCTTCCCCGACAGGAGAAGAGAGTCAAAAAACTCCTTTGTATCTACGCTGGGCCCATGAAAGGACACTGCAGCAGAAGTGTTGTATGTAGGATGCCAGGTGTGTGTCTGTGTATGGGTGTAGGGACGCAGGGGCACAGACTCTATGACTGCCAGCCGCCTCTCTTTTTATGGTTACAGACACAGAACCATGGAGTGGGGATGCTTAGGCTGCCATAGTGAGAACATTGCCAGAGATGCCAGGGCCCAAGGCAGCCATGGGGGCAAACAGGTAAAGAAAAACAAAGTTGGCAATAACAGATCTGGGAGACCAGGCTCAGGAGGGGTGGCCTGAGTGACACACCCCCCACAAGATGACAAAAAGCGTTTTATTAAGAACACAGTTTCCAGCCAGTTGACACTGAATGGTCCTCAGGGAAGATAGGAAAGGGTCTCTAGGGAAGTGCTGCCCAATGTCTGCCCACCCTGAACACAGGGGCTGGAACAGAGATAGAGAAGGCCCTCCAGGGGCCTTGTTAAGGGTTGTCCCTGGTGGCACACAGGATAGGGCTACCAGGTCTTTTCCTGGCTACTTCAAGTTGAAAGAAAGGAAAGGCCTGGAGTGGAGTGGCAAAAAGAGGGGCAAAGGGCACTGGATCGGGAGCCCAGCCGGCAGCCTGCCTGTAGGGAATCTGGAGAGCACAGGCTATCTATCCTGGGTGGTCCTGGGGGCGGGGGTGGTGGTGGTGTTGGGCCCACTGTTGCTGAGTCTGAGCAGGGGTCACTCTGGGAGCATGCAGAGACAGCCAGCCAGGTCAGACTGCAGGGATCAGGGAGACTTAGTCACTGTCACTCCTCCATCCAGCAGCAACTGCTTTCTCCAGCCTTCGCTCACTGTACCCTTGATCTCACGGGGCTGACAGGAAGGGAAAGTCAGCAAAGAGCTACAGGAAGCCATTCCTGACAGCCCAGTGCTCCGTAGGAGTACAAGAGCCGTGAGGGGCCCTGACAGGCATGGGGAGAGGCACTTCTGCGGCATGAGTGGTCAGGGAAGCCCTGGAGAAGGACACTGCCTGAGAACCTGTAAGAACTGGTGAGAGCTGGTAAGAAGTCACCACACACAGAGGGAACGCTCCTGGTAACCGCACCAGCGTTTGCTATCGCTCTCCTTATGAAGACCTACTCTGTGCTAACATCAGCCATCTCTCATTTTATAAAGACCCACTCTGCACCAGGTACAGGCTCTGGCTGGGCATAAGAGAAGTCTAAGAGGAGGCAACAGCAGACAGACTAGGGTCTAGGGTGTGAGGCTGGGCCTCAGTGTCCCTGTCTGGGCAGCAAGGGAGCCCTTTTACTGTACATCACTTGCTAAGCAGATGATACACCTAGAGAAGCGCACTCTTGTCCAAGAACTGATGTGTTAAGAAACCAAGGGAGCTGAGGCTTCATCGGGGGTAATGGAGTCACAGGAGGTTTCTGAGCAGGACACAGACCTGGCTGAGCAGGGGGGAGCCAGCACCATGGTCAAGAGGAAAGGCAAGCAAAGGGCCAGGCCTGGCACAGCCTTGGAGGAGGGGTAGGACAGCAAGGGTGGGCTCAGACTGGAGAGAGACAGGGAAACCCGAATCAAGAGCGCAAGGCCTGAGCTGATGACCAGCCGGCACGTGTAGTACAGAAGCCACACAACAGCTAGAGAAGAAATCTAACTTACGATGAGGGCAGGTTTAGTTTAGACTTAGCAGCCAGGATGAAAGTGAGAGGTGAGCCAACACTTTGCAGTTTGTACAGCCAGCTACTGAGGGTCAGAGTGGCAGCCTGGTGTGAACAGACCAGGCCTGGCCAGGAGTCAGAAACCTGACCTCCCAAGAGAACCTCTGTTACGAGGGGCCAGTGACTAAGTTTGTTCTTACGAAAGAACGGGTGAGAGTGCAGCAGCTGGAGGAAGCATGTAAGTGAACTTACATCTGTTTCTCCAGTGGGATGGTGGGATCCACTCTCTCCCCCAGAATCCCACAGAACTCGGGGCTCCCGTGCTTGATGGGCTTGAAGCCTCCTCCCGGGGCACGGAGCTGGCGCCGTCGGTCCCGAGAAGGTGATGGGGAGGACTGCCGCTTCTCATTGCCGTTGAACTGGGCTGAGAACAGAGGAAAGGAGACACTGTCACCTGGAGCACCAGTCCCACCTGGGGCCTAGTCTCACCTGGGGCCCAGTCCCACCTGGAGCACCAGTCCCACCTGAGGCTCAGTCCCACCTGGGGCCCAGTTCCACCTGAGGCTCAGTCCCACCTGGGGCCCAGTTCCACCTGAGGCCCAGTCCCACCTGGAGCACCAGTCCCACCTGGAGCACCAGTCCCACCTGAGGCCCAGTCCCACCTGGAGCACCAGTCTCACCTGGGGCCCAGTTCCACCTGGAGCACCAGTCCCACCTGAGGCTCAGTCCCACCTGGGGCCCAGTTCCACCTGAGGCCCAGTCCCACCTGGAGCACCAGTCCCACTTGGGCAGCACACAGTGCAATTTTCTGCTTGGCACTTAACACCGTGCAGTAGCGAGAGGGGCTCCCAAAATGCTGATTTTGCTATGGCTTAAGTGTGTCCCCCAAAGTTCCTATGCTGGATGAGTCAATGTTGGGTAGCAGGACGGAGGGGAATTATTTATATTGTGGGCACCTCAAGAATGAATGCTAAATTCTCAAACTAGATCAGCTGCCATGAGCAAGAGGAATGTCCCTAGAGCCCCCAGTTTTTCTCTCCCATAGCTGCCAGGTAACTCTTTCTCTTCCTGTCTCAGGCCCTTCTTCCTTGGCAAGCCCTACTGAGCTCTGTGAGGGGCACACTGCTTCCTGAGTCTGCTCCTCTTTGTTTAGATACTGTGCATGGACAGACACAAGTGAACACACAGCACACTGTTGCATAGTGGGACAGGTCCTCCCATGTAGACCAGAGACTAAGACTGTAGAGCAGCAATTCTTAACCTATGACCCCTTTGGGGCAAGTGACTGTTTCATAGCTGTTGCCTAAGACCATCGGAAACACATGTTTATATTACTATTCATAAGAGTAGCAAAATTACAGTTATGAAGTACCAACAAAATCCTTTTATGGTTGGGGGTCACCACAGCATGAGGAACTGCACTGAGGGTTGCAGCATTAGGAAGTTTGGGGAACCCAAGCTCTGAAAATATGATGCGTGCGTGCATGTGTGTGTGTGTGTGTGCACGCGTGTGCTCATGCCCATGCCTTCGCACGTACCACGTGTGTGCAGACGCCTACAGAAGACAGAAGTGGGTGTTGGATCCACCAAAGCTGGAGTTACAGCTGTGAGCCACCCAGCATGGGTGTTAGAACCAAACTCCAGTCCTCTAGAAGAACAGCCAACCACTGAGCCACCTCCCCAGCCCTGGAACTCAAGCTCTCAGGGACAGACCGCTGTAACACCTGGCTGCCTGCTGAGGCTCAGGGCTTGGCCAGCTCCACTACCCTTCAGAAGCTGCCTCTTCAGGGTGCCTTCTCAGAACTCCCTCGGCCACCCAAGTCACCAGTCTCCTTGCCTGGTCCCATGGGCCACTGAAAATGGACCACAGCTTAGATACCACTTGTCCCACACCTACATAGTACCTGCAAGGTAACAAGCGCCCAACGCATGACTAAATGAAAAAGTAATGTGAGAAAAAAATTGGTTTTCCTATCAGATAAAACCTAAGAATGTCCTGGCAACACTGTAATTCCTTACTGAATTAATTGATACGTCCTCTGGCATGCTTAATACTGCAGCCATATATTTCAGGAAGAGCAGGTGGTGATGAATGACAAGCTTAATTAGGCAAATCATTTCACCTAAAACACAAATATACAAACTCCAAGTGCCACTATTCAACAACCGAGGGGGGGAGGGGGGAGGACTCTGAACAAAAGCTCCGAATACAACTGCTCCCATCCCTTCTAATTAAGTTTCTCTTTAATCTGCAATTTAAAATGGCAATTCTTTTAATTTAGTGATTTTCCTGCAAGAGATAAAGACACAATTTCTCAAAAGGATATCTGCATTCAGAGGAAAAGATGCTGCCCCCGTGAGTTGTTCGAAGAACAGAACGTAATGAGTCCCACTGATAGGCAATTAAAGAGCAAGTTGGGATACTGAGGGAGGGAGAACGTCTCCACTGTGTAGAACAGGGCAGGGAGGGAGCATCTACTTCCATTCCCAGGATGGAGACTAGCCCTGGTGGTGGCACAGCAGTGTCTTCAGGGTCAGCAAGTCTGCACCTTAGCTTGGCGCTAAATGTCTACCCAAGAGTTGAAGCCAGGGGACAGGGCTCACTTTCTCCTGGATTGTCTTGGAAGTTGTGGTCCCCCTCCCACCCCTGCCATATTAGAAACCTGATACTCCTATATACTGAAGTTTGGGCCCTTCTATAACAGAAGAGGTATCTAAGGTACCTGTACCTCGTGAGCGCTGAACTCCACAATACTCCTGCCATGTTTTACCTTTTAGGTATGGGGAAGCAAGGCAAGGTTGAGCCCAGGACTCTGGGACAGCAGGGTCAGGCTCACCCCAATTTGTCTCCTATTTTCATAAGCTGAGGTCTGAGTGGGGAGAAGCTGTGGTCTCCCTCACCTGGCCAGATGTTCCATCTGAATGGCGCTGCATATACAGGCCCCCCAGGGCTGGCATGAATGCGGCCCACAATTCCCTATGAGCTGGCCTCTCTCTATGGCTCTAGTCCTTGGTAGTGTGTCTGCTGCTCCAGGAGCCTTCCAGCGTTCTATGGAGCAGATCCCGGGAAGGTTTTCTTCCTGCCCTCTCCAGTCTCATCTGCTCAATTTACTCTATAGTCTACCCTAGAGAGGATGCTTACAAAATGCCACAGGCTGCTGCAGCTTGCATAAAGCCAATATGCTCCTACAGTGTAATTTCCTTTCTGGTCAGAGCAGGCCACAAACAGCAGCCTCTACAGCAAAACCCTTGACCGCTGCCCCAGCGGCCTGGGTTCAAAGGCAAAACCTCCTTTATAGTCCTCAGGAAGTTGGTGGCAGCTTGACCTCCTTCTTCACCTTATGCTCTACTCACTGAGGCTGGCTGGTTCCTGAATCCATCACCTGCTACCTGTGTTTGGGCCCAGCTCTGTCTCTGCCTAGCCTCTGGAATGTACCTCCTGGAGTAGCTTTGCCCTAGGCCCCCAGGTAGAATTCCTTTGCCTCCTCCAGCCCTAAAGTGCTTTGCCTACCATCCCAGCATCTGCCTGTGCTGGAAAGAATGCAGCAATTTCCACACAACCAGATGGTCTCAGCACAGTCCCTTTTGGCTGTGCATCTATCTGGCTCCAAGGAGTGGCCCCCAGACTGAAGCCTGGCCAGGGAGGAACAGCAGCTCTGCAGCCCAAGGTGACAGTTGGGGACACCTGAATGCCATCCTACTGCGTTATTACTCATCGTGACACCAGAATATTTTTAAACTTCGCCGAACTCAGAGGCCTCATCTGCTAATAACCACCTAAGTAGTGAAGAGCTGTAGAAATGGTTCAGGCGGGAGCTCCGTCTGTGGCAGACCCCCTCTCCACTGTCACAGTCATGAGTGGGGGATGTGCCTTTTCATATAGTCACCCAGATAAGGTAACCTGTATCAGAACTGACTTCAGAATCTCACGAAGTTTCAGCAGGACGGCCATCTGATTCTGCACTGATGTCCAGAACAAGACCTGGTGTACGTACGGGTGACAACCAAAACCTGCTGAATGAGTAAGGCTCTGCAGAGCTCTGCAGGGCTCTGCCTCCATTCACTCCTTGAGAAATGACACCCAAGCTGGACTTTCTCTGCCAGCTCTGTGCTGGGCTTCTAGGGGTTCAGGTCAGGTCTTCAGGCTTGGTGGCAGTGAACACCCTTACGAACCAAACCGTTTTGCCGGTCCCAATCAAGTTACTTTAGAATCCTCTTGGAAGTGGTTTTATTCATTCTTACAGTTTGTACTTCCCACAGGTGGGTGGACACTACAGAAGATCTGGGGAGCACATTTTCCTCTCATCTGTGAGATTGGTGCTGCTATATCCATGTTTTTACAAACCAGGTCTGTATGGCTGTAGAACTTGGCTCAGCTAATGATGCAGGCTGCCGTGCCAGGCTACTGGCTGGGTAGCCTTGGGCCTCCTCAAACCTAGGTTTCCCAGGAGGGGTGGGCACTGCCCTGGTAATCCTGCTTCTTCTTTCTGGCCAGCCTGCAGCCTCTGCTTATTTGTTGTCCCGCACAGGATCGAGCAGCCACTAGCAGAGGCGGTGAGGAGGAGGAGGAGGTAGTGTGCAGGGACTGACAGGGGACTCTAAGCTGCCACAGATCCCTTCAGCCCCTCAATGATAAACCAGGAGTGAGGACCAGCCCTCTCAGGAAACATTATGGGCTGCACGGGAGGGGCTGCGACAGTTATGGGTCTGTGGCTTGTTCACTGATGTCCTACTACTCTGAGAGAGACAGAGGGTGAGCCAACCTGTGCAGGCACCTTTCATGCAGGGCTCTGCATACAATGCCGGATGCCACCGAGAGTCAGGTGGGCATCAGGATGCTGAGGAGGGGAGACTGTACACTGGTTTTGGAGGTGGGGTGGACTACCTACCCCAAGGCAGTTAGCGCGTGTGCGTGACTAAAACTTCCCTTCTGCAGAGGCACACCCTCAGCTGCAGTGTTCCAAACCTGCATATACATGAAGCCACTGACCCTGAGAACCCACACCCCACAGATGCCAAGACGGAGTCCCACAGAGGAAAGGCCCCTCTACTCTCCAGTGCGCCCTCGGCCCTTCTTTTGCAAGGGCCTCACACAGGTTTGCAATTGCAGGATCAAGAAGAGGCCTCTAGGGTACTTCTGCTGTCTCACAGGATGTGTGAAGACAAGAAGAGTGGGGGCTGGTGACTCTGAAAGGCTCAAAGGCAGGCCTTGAGCCTCAATGGTTCCAGAACACCAATTACATGGCTACGCCTAGCCTGGGACGGTGAATACAGGATGGCAGAAGGTGTTCACCTCTGTCCTTTCATCTGTGACTATGCCCCCAGAGAAAACATGGACAGCAGAGCTGAGTGCTGACTGCAGAAGACCTATGAAGCACCGAGGGTTCCACACCTGAGAGTGGCCATCTTTTCCACCACAGCTTATTCCCTAGCTGAGAACTATAGAGCTAGAACCAGGGTCTCCTCAGGCAGAGTCAAGGTCAGCACAGATCTCCTTACAGGGCAACAGATATCAGAGCCCACAGCAGTAACAACAGCCACCACCTACCAGGCACCCACAGCCCCAACTTTAGTGCCTACCTTCATCCTGCAGGTGAGAAGACACAGACGTTTGTCACTGTCAGCAAATGGCAGCTTTGAATCCAGACCCATGGCCCCAGCACCTGATTCCTTCCAGGGCTCAGGGCTGGGCTCACCTGTCACCTGTTACTGGGAATCGCTCAAGGCTGAGGCCCTCTGTGATCTGTAACCTTTTCATCTGCAGACACCCACGAGCCTCCCAGAGCCCGGGGAAAGTGATTACTCCTCCATCTGCTGGTCCTAAGAGCAGGCTCTGCACTGGAGGGAGCGCCCGCCCGCCCACTGCAGCTGCAGACAATGAGGAAGGGAGAGACAAGCCAGTGCTGGCCACAAACACAGCTCTCACAAGGCTCAGGGAAGGGGCTTCCTCCACAGACAGGAAGGATACACTTTCAGTTTCTTAGAGGGAATTCAGACATAGGCAAGAAGGGAGGGGGTCTGGCCAGTGGCCACACGAAAGTGACCTCCCACTGCGGACTCCTTTGGCCTCATGTGGCCAGGAGACAGATGTCCAACACACAAGAGGACAGATGTGAGCACCAAGTACCTGCTGCCACACGGCCACTGGCAGAGCCTAGCCTGGAAGAGAGCGTGGGTAGGACTTGTGTGGCCAGGACTGACTCAGTAACTACAAACTTCCCAGCACGCACTGGGCACCAGGCTTGAAGCTGGGTAAGGACCCATCTGTGCACAGGGCAGGCAGAGCTTTGACCTCATGCGGCTTACAGTCTCCATCCCCATGGAGATCTCTGACCTGCCAAGCAGAAGGGCAAAGCCACTCACTGAATTCCACACAGGAAAAGAAGACATTTGCAGAGACCCTTCTAACAGCACGGAATCGAGCTGATGCTTTCCGTTTCTTTTTCTTAAGAGTAATAAATGAACTCATTAATATGTCAGATAGAAAAACCAGCCAGAGAAACCTGTCCCTCAATAATATTTAGCCAAAGGAGAGAGAGGTCCCTACAGCTCTAACCCTGCCCCCACACTTCCTTTGGTAGACCTGCATGTTAAACATTAATTACGGCTGTTACTCATTACACAGCAAAGAGCTTCCCATACAAACACAATTGTTAATTTCCTCACAGGCCCAAGGCATTCTGGGAGGCCATGAAGGAGTCAGGAGGCATTCTGGAACTCTAGGGAGCCTGTTGTGAGGCAGCACACGGCTGGAGTGTGGAGAGAGCTGTGGCCAGGTCTAAGACTCCCTGTGGGACCCTCTGCAGACTCTGGGTCCCCAAGGAGGCACAAGGAGCAGGAAGTGTGAGCCATGCCCAGAGCGCACAGCACCAGGGTACTAACTTCAAGGTGTCTGCAGCTGTGGGGGCAATGACCAGACCAACGCTAAGGCCAAAGAGCAAGTGGAGCAATTGCTTCCACCTCAGGGATCTCCCAAGCTACCCTGTACCAGGTTCAAATGAGGCCAATGCAACGGTGGTGGGTGGTGAAGGTACTGTGCATCCCGATGGGCCCCAGTTCACTGCTATGGGACTGCAGGTGAGCTGCTGACTGTCTGAGTTTCAGTACAATCATTTATGTTACCACAGTGAAACAACACAAACACACGGCAGGGCTTGACAGGGTTAATTCAAACCAGGTTCGTAAGCACTGCTCAATAAAAGCTGGCTTCCTGTCCATTCCTTCTTCCCCTCTTACCATACTGGGGTTCTTTTAAATAACTCAGCCGACTGAGCTGGCTCGGACGACTCTCACCTGTTAGGAAGCAGCCACACACACACAAGACATCACTTTCCCTTTGTCCTTTCAAAGGCCCTTGATAATGTTGAGGAGTCAAAACTCCTGAGGGGCTACCCATGGGGCACAGCACCAGCACCCCATGAGATTACCATGACAACGGTGCATCTGGCTGTTCCGGAACAGACTACCCACAGAATATGACAGGAGGCTCAGCCCAAATCCGGGAGGCCGAGAGGGGACTGTTGTGTTAGAGGAAGTTTTCTGGAAGGGCTAACACTGGTGTCACCCGAGATCAGCTGTGACACCCTCCCTGGCTCCCTCATCCCCTCACCTGATGCACAGTATGTCATGAGTAACTGGAGGTTTTCCACGTGGAGTCCTCTAGAGAACTGTGACTTCTCATACACACAGTCAGGACTCAGGTGGCCTGCCTGTGGTGGCTTATTTGCAGCTCAAGTTAGGAAGACCAAACAGATCGCTTCTAACACAGGGAGAGGCAGAGGTCGCTTTCTGCCTGGCCTGAGCCTCAGGTGGGATGCGCAGGAGTGAGGGCTGGGTAACAGGGGGGACGGGGACAGGGACAGGGACAGGGACAGGGACAGCAGGGCTGCTTTCCAGACCTCCTGTCCCTGTTTCCCACTGCCAGGCATCATCAGGAATGAGCTTGGTAAACGAGGCCTCCAGGGCTCCGAAGCGCCTCTTCATGCAGTGCTGTTTTTTAAATTAAATTAAACTTTATTTAATTTGGCAAGCCCTTCCAGAACTCCAGTAATAAACCTCACAGGCACAGTCCTTTAGGGCCCACACTGTCTTTTCATCCAGAGATCTCTGCATGAAAATCCATTGGTTTTCCCTGGACTTTTCAAGAAGCTCACGCTACAAGACTTAAGAGAAATCACCACTTTTCGGATGGGAAAACTGAGGCTCAGGGAGGTGAGCAACCTGCCTGAGGTCTAAGCTGATGAGCTGGCAAGCAACAGATAAGACACACTGGCCTAAACTTTCAAAGGCAGAGCAACTTGTCAAGGAGCTGGTATGGGGTACAGACAAGGGCCCCAAGTAAGTGCTGAGTATAAGCCCATCTGAGTCATGTGTCTGTTTTCCATCTCCGCCTCTGGCAGAGCCCAGGGCACCGTAAAGTACCTTGAAGGGAGACAATCCTAAGACAGTGAGTCACAAATGAAATAACCATCTCTCCAGAGTCCCAGCAGGCTCCCTTCTTAGGCGTGCCCACCACGCAGCCGCCGCTGCCACATTCTACACTATCTTTGATAGTGCTTTGATTATCTTTGAGGTGCTTTGATTATTTCTTAGACCCAACTGCAGATATTTCTCTATCTGGGAAGTGAAAGGGCACACACCTCCCACACCCACAGACAGCCCAGCCGGCTCTGTCACAAGGGCTTCTGTGGTTCTCTTCCCCTTTGCTTCTCCAGGACAAGCAGAGTGAGACCAAACAGCATGCAAGGTCCTCATTGTATTAAAAGACTTGAAACCTAGCCTGGAGCCCCCCTAGTCCCTTATCCTGGCATGTGAGGCTGGGGCTACAGCATGTGCAGGTCCCCAAACATAATTTATGTGACACTGTGGAGGCTCAGGCACAGGCTCTGCAGTGAGATTTGGCTTTGCTACTGACCAGGCAGGGGTCCCTCTGTCCCCGTCCCTAAAAGAAGGAAATGAGCCATGCAGAAGGTGGCCATGAGAATACGTAAGACTGTGCACACAGAAGGTGCATACTTGATGCTAGCAATGAGACCATGCTTTCCAGATGGGAGGTTCTGCGAGCTCACTAAAGCTTCACAGGGCTGCTGGGCTCACTTACCAGCAGGGCAGTCAACGTCTCCAGGCAGGTACAATCCCTCCAGAGGTGTGATAGCCACAGGAGTCTGCCATCCAGCCCGATTGCTTCCTCATCCCCATCCTTGGCCTAAGCGTCATGGCCAGCTTCTGTGCAGGACCTGCTCATCCTGCAAGCTGTCCCACCAACCTCACTACCTCAAAACACAGACGGAAAGGAGCACCGAGGGCTCACTAAACAGCTGGTGGGATCCCATCTAACTCCCCCAGTTCTAATCTTTAATGAGATGTATGCTGCAGACTCCTGAGGGACAGGAAGACTCCCAGTCCCTGGGAGCTAGGGTCACCCCATTCTCTCAGAATATTGTCTGCACAGCTACAGAGCCACCCATGGACTCCTCCTGTGGCTTAACTGAGACAGGGACAAGAGGGGAGGAGACAGACAGACAGACAGACAGACACACACACACACACATGGCAGGGAAGCTTGGAGAAAGCATGCTAGGGGCTTGGCTGGAAAGGTCCTGTAGTCAGCAGCTCAGAGCTGAGCGGCATCCTACAGGCTAGAAAACATCTCTGTTCCACAGAGTGGGACCAGCAGCCTCCCTGCCTATACTCACTGGCATGCTGGGGTGCCCAGAACTGCCTACAATCCATGCTCCTGCGGTAGAGTGAGTCTCTGCTCCCCACCTTCCTCACTGCAGCTACAGTGGCCTCCAGAGCTGCGTATTATGTTCTACTGTCAGGTTCCTCCAGAATGCTGGCCACCCTCTGGGTCTACGCTCAGTCTTTCCCCCTTCTAAGCCTTTTGGGAATTTGAAAACTCAGAAAAGGGTCCCTGCCAGTTTTTCCAGGTTGAGCATGCAGAGTCACAAAAACAGAGCAGTGGAGGGAAGACGGGGCAGTTGTGCTCAGCAAACTTCATCTTACACAGCTCTTTCCTAGTGAGCTCCTGAGACCTGA
Organism: Mus caroli; assembly: GCF_978045245.1. Classification (NCBI taxonomy): domain Eukaryota; kingdom Metazoa; phylum Chordata; class Mammalia; order Rodentia; family Muridae; genus Mus; species Mus caroli. Next base: position 109,235,232 of record NW_028227261.1, on the reverse strand, counting down.
GAAAAACTGGGGTTGTTACAAGACACCACAGCAATGACAGGCCCTAGCAGAGCTGCCAGTCCCTGACACTCCAGGGCCTCGCTGAAGAATGAGTACACACACTTGTACACGCATACCTGTGCATGCACACTGATACAGCATATAACAGCCACTCCGTAGGGAACTGTGCCCTTCATTCCACGCAGCCGCACTTCGGGGCTATCAACTGGAACCATGATGACACTCGGCCACCCAATCAAGGTGCTGCTAAGCACCATCATCCTGAGTGGTAGCCCACTGGCCTCCACCCAGTGCTGCCTGGGCAGAGGAAACAGACTGAAGGCTGGTGCTCACAGCATCCGCCTTCATCCCAGAAAATGAGAAGGCACCCGAAGCTGCTTGGGACAGGCACAGGTCTGCTCTAGAGTAAGACATGTAAAGCCAAGAGACTTGGGAGACAGGCAGGGTAAGAGTCTGAGTGACACCAACAATAACAGAACAGTGACAAGAAGCAGGAGCAGCCTGGGCAGTTGTGGGTCCTGAGATTTACTGCCAACTAGCGCTACCTGAGGCCAACTACATGGACAGTAGTATACCTGTCTCCAGGCATGAGTGGGCAGGTTCCAGATAGACAGACTTCTGAGAGATCATGTCCTACTGCTTAGGTGCTTCTCACTTAAACATCAACACAGATCATGTAGGATCTGGCAGAACATGCTCTGAGTGAGTGTGTGTGTGTGCGCGTGTGTGTGTGCACACGCGCATGCACCAAGGCATATGTGTGGAGATCAGAAGACAGCTTGTAAGAATTCTCTTCTTCCATCACGTGGGTCCCTGCAATTGAGCTGAGGTCAGCAGGCTTGGTGGCCAGTATCTTTACTCACTGACCCAAGGTGCTAGATTTCTGGGCAGCCCACAGGCAATCTAACACTGATGTTCTGAGACCAAGCTGAGGAAGGAGGTGCCAGACTAGCTCTCCCAGACACCATGAGCCCAAGCATGAGTCAGCACCACAGGCAGGTGCTGGGCTTTCCCCTGTCTTATACTGTCTCCTCCTCACAGGGACCCTGAGGGCTATTCAGGACTGAAGGGGACTGCAGAATGCAACTCCATGAGGCCTAAGGGAACCAGCTTTGAAGGTGGTGAGATTGGACTGGGAACTCTCTATGCCAGACTGGAGTTTCTCTCTGGCCTGGCCTCATTTCCCTCAGGAACCCGGATTATCTTTGTGGTGCCATTAAGAAAAAGAACAGCCCAACTCAACTGGTGTTTACCTGGCCAGGCTAGACCCACTTGTCTTCTGTTCACACTGCTCCTACCTGCCAGGGCGGGGATGGTGACCCGGTTCCATTCCCACGGCTGGTCGTACTCATCGGCAGGCCTGTCGTCATCCTGGGGTAGCTTGCTCTCCCGCAGCCGAAGGCTCACAGTGCTCTCTGAGTCTGAGTCCACGCTCTGGCCTTCCGGCTCGTACGGGGTATCGTACAACTGGATGCCTTTGTGTTGTGACCGGACGCTCTCTTGCCTCTGGAATTCTGCAGGCAAAAAGGAGGGAAGGAGACAAGTTGTGGATGTGCAGTTCCCACCAGGGAACAGGTCTGTGGTCAGAACTATCAGCCAGGGAGGAGAGGCCAGCAGTGAGGACGTCTTCCTACTCCTGGCTGCTCTGCATCAAGTGCTTTCTCAGCTCTCTGACTGTAACGGTCAACCTAAGACTAACGTCACTCTCTCACTGTCATCAATCTGTCTTCAGAGACTAGGCTAGCTGTGAGCAGGAAGTGGCATATGTGTTCTGGTTCTGAGCAGCCCTCGTACCTGACCCATCTTACCAACCGATGCCGTCTTTGAATCCCTTTTGCACAGAGCCACATTGGGCCAAGTGACCCTCCTGTTTCCACCTGGCTCAGAGATTAACTTTAAAGAGCCAACATACAAAGACTCTCCTGGAGAGGTCCTGCCAGGCTACTCTTCAACCCTGTGAAGCTGAATGATGCTTCCCGGTTCTCCCACAGCCCAGAGCCCACTCACCCACGAGAGTATAACATGCCAGGGATTTGGAGCTGGGGGAAGAGGAGTTGGCTTCTTTTAGGAAGGATGGCATCCCTGACAGCAGACCACACCTACATCACCATGACAGTGACTTGAGGGTAGGGAAGCCAGGCACAGGGGCTGGGGAGGGGCAGAACAGAGCAGAGAGCTAGCACTGGAGCTGACAGCTCTGGCAAGTGGAAGCAGAGGGAAATGGGTTCTCCTGTGGCTCACCAGTGTGAGCCAAGGCCCCATCACATACAGAATAAGCTCACAGCTTGCTTGCCTTTCTTTTCCAGGGTCTCACAATGCAGCCCATGGAGCATCCATGTGATCCAGACTAGCTTTGAACTCAAGAACTGTATTAAAGGGTCCCGACTCCTCTGCCTCAACCTCCCCAGGGCTAGGATTACAGGCAAGGGTCACACACTCGTAGGTAACAACTGTCCGTTCTCTTGTACAGACAAAACCAGCATCCATCTCTAAAACTCTCTCATCTTCTCAAACTAAAACTCTATACTTGTTAGACACTGGCTCCCCACCTCTTAGAAAAGTCCCTACCATACCCGTCTCCTCTTTCCCTTTCTCCTTCCCCTCTCTCTGAGTCTGACTACTCTGGCCAGCACTTTCCATAAGTAATCCACCATCTGTCCTGCGGCTGGCTTGCTGCACACGCTGTTGTGTTTCCAGAGTGGGATCCCGTGGCAGAACTTCACGTGTTTTCAGGCTGAGTAATGTTTTGTGAGGCAGACATTCCCCTCATGCTGAGGTCCGGGTTCAAGGAGGGAGTGGCAGTAGGCTGCCTACAAAGGGGTGTGGGTGGAGGCAGGGATGTGTTAAGGTAGGTATGAAGCATGCGCCAAACCGGAGACTGTCTTTCAGATCAGTTGCTATACACAAGTGAGTGGCAGTGCCTTCCCAAGCAGAGCCGCTTCAGATCTCTGCTTTGCAAGCCAAGACCCCTCACCCAGACCACGAAGCCCCTCGCTCGATGCCCTGATGAAACAGGCCAATGACCGCACCGCTCTTCAGTACTGGTCAGCCCGTATGCCAGCACTTCCCCAAGTCCCATCCCGACTTCCTGGCTCTGGCTCTTTCCAGAACCATTAAGTATTTGTTGTTAAACTCTTTTAAAAAGGAAGTTTTGGTAAACATTCTGAAGTCATTATCTCGCCAAAATAACAGCTACTAAGCAGAGCAAAACTGAGTGAGAACCAAACCCACTAGGCCGATGCCACTCTAGTGCCGTGCCGAGCAAGCACGAGGTTAAGGAGAAGGGGGATTTTTAAGTGTAGGAAGGAGTAGGCACCAAGTACTAAAGAGAAAATGTTCACTCTCAAGAAGGGAGAGAATGAGCAGGGACCCTCGAACTGTGGTTTGTAAGCCATGTGAAGTTACCTCCCAGGAGAAGTCCCCACACTTCGGTAAAGTGTGGCTTTCACTGGGTTCCGTGGGACTGTTAGGATCTGAGCTCTACGCTTTCCTTTTTCACACACAAAAAAGGGAGGGCTCCAACTGTAGAGCACTACACAGGACTCTGTAAATTACTTCAGGGATCTACTACCTAGGCCGCCCCTGCTCTGCAGAGGTCCTTGACATCTCCCTGTTGGTTCCAAGGAAGGTGAAGCCTGGGCACACTCTGGTGCAGCTGATAAAGCTGGCCTGGGAAGACCGCCCCTTCCTTGACTCACACCACCCTAGGACAGTGGTCCTCACCCTTCCTAATGCTTTGACCCGACACAGTTCCTCATGCTGTCGTGACCCCACCATAAAACTTTCACTGCTACTTTGTAACTATTAGTTTGTTTTTTTAAAAAAATTAATCATATTATAAAATTTCAATTTCTGCTGGTCTTAGGCAACCCCTATGAACAAGTCATTCCACCCCACAGGGGTCACGATGCACAGGTTGAGAGCTGTTGCTAAGCAGCTCCTTAGGCAGTACCTTGCTCCTCCGCCCAGAAACTACTGCAGACATTCAAGTAAATTGGGGGAGGGAGGGAGAACAAAAAAGACAGCCAGACACCACTCTGTACCCCAAATTCCTGTCAATTTGTTAAAATCCCAGCCTCCAGTGATGGACGTGCCTGGCAAAGCCACTGTATATAGTTTAGAGAAGAAACAGGCACACTATATAACACCAGTCGAAAGGAAGATGTGCCAAGGACACAATGGCCATTCGATCAGAGGGGCTCGTGGGGCACATCTACTCCTTACCAAAGCTAGGTTCGTAATGGCAGCTAGGGCTGATGGGATGCCGTTTTGTTCACTGAAACCACATTCCCTCTGTATGACAGGATGGGTTCATATTTTCATTAGGGCTCAACAATAGGGAATGGTTAAGTAAATCAAGCCATGTTAACTGGATGGAATATTAAGCAATCATTAAAATGATTTAATAGGAAGCAAATGCAGCTACATGGGAACAGAGAAGCCAGCTTGTGTTGAGCTACAGAAATGTTTGTGTACTGAGAACTTCCTAAACAATTCCTGGGGGCTGGAGAGATGGCTCAGCGATTAAGAACACTGACTGCTCTTCCAAAGGCCTTGAGTTCAAATCCCAGCAACCACATGGTGGCTCACAACCAAATGTAATGAGATCTGACTCCCTATTCTGGAGTATCTGAAGACAGCTACAGTCTTACATATAACAAACAAACAAACAAACAAACAAATCCTGGCAAAGTGGACAACCGGAACACCCGCAGGGAATTCCGCACCCTGCTTGGGATTTACTCAAAACAGCTCAGTACATTTTGACCATAACACCTAAACTGAGATGACAGCAATGTCTCAATACAGACACGGGAATAAAGAGCTGAAACCGGGAAGAGACCACTGCTTAATTAGTTTTCAAAGTTGTTGTGAACAGCAAAGTGTAATTAAGACACACTTGAAAGCTACAGTGTGTGTTCTGTGTCAGCAGCAGCCACCAGCCCAGCCCCTGGAATAGGCCCGTTGGGAGCAGTCCTTCTGAGAGGCTGCCAAGAGTGCAAGTCATGGGTCACCACACCAGGCCACCTGGCAGGACATTGTGTTTCCTGCCTAATGATCGTGGCACATCCCCCTTATTAGCCAGGACCGTTGGTGACAGTCCCCAGAAAGATCTAGTAAGAGAGTCGGTGCCCATATGTTCTAAGCCACAAGTTATCTGACAACACATCCACTCCTTCAAAGGAAATGATCTTCGATGCTGGGTGGCAGGCTGTGATTTCACGCCTTGTCGGCAGCAAGCAGAAATGTTACACTGACAGCGTGGGGATCTCTCTTGACCTCTGGAGTAGAAAGGTTTTCAAGTAGAACCAGGGGAAAAAAATACCCAAAAAACAAAATAGAAACAAAACCCAACAGATCCTACATTCCAGAGGATGTTAGACCTGGAAGAGACCCTAAGATAATTTACCTGCGGAGTTTACCAAGAGGGCTGGAATCATGACAGGAAGGGAGAGGGCAACCAGGTCAGGCTGAGCTTGCTGCAAGCCAGAAGCCCCTTGGAATGGATGTGCTGAGAGTCAGACCTGAGAGCTGATGAAAAACAAGCTACACCTTGCCCTGCACTTAGCAACTCTGCTTCCCCCTTTAAAACAAGAGCACATAGGCCAGAAGGTAGGGAGCACGCCTTTAATCCCAGCATCTGGGAGGCAGAGGCAGTGAATCTCTGCGAGTAGGAGGCCAGCCTGGTCTACAGAATGGAATGCACTCCAGAACAGCCAGAGCTACATAGGAAAACACTGCCTCCATAAAAACAAAACAAGCAAAATGATAACAAAAACAAAAAACAAAGAATTATGTTTTAAACCAGTTTTAGGTTTTCACAAAACTGACCAGAAGACGGAGGAATGTCCCACGTATCCTGTGCCCCTAGTCACACAGCCTTCTCCATTGTCATCAGCACACTCCACACCACAGCAGCTTGCTACAGCTGATGGGTCTACATGGATGGCACATGGTTATCAGGCACAGTGCACACTCTGAGGGTTCCCTCCTGGTGGCAGAACTGTGGGTTTACACAGACATATAATGGTATCACTGCGGTACAGGTGACATTTCCACGATACTGAATTATCTTCCCTCTGCCTGGTCTCGGCGCTTCCCCCAACTTCTCGCAATCTCCTATCTTTCCCTGTCTCCATAATTTTACCAATTCCAAAATGACACACGGCAAAATCAGGCAGTATGCAGACTCCTCAGATTAGCTTCTTTCTCTAAAACACATTTTAATTTCCTTTATATTCCCCCTGCCCCGATAGTTTAATAACAGCTCACATGTCTTTTTTTAAAGAGATTCCGAGAGAAGGAACACATAAGCATGATTGCCTGTGGAGGTCTGATCCACAGGGCCCAGATCCCCTGGAGCTGGAGTGGAATTGCAGGCAGTTGTGAGCTGTCTGACATGGGTACTGGGAACTAAGCTCAGGTCCTCTGCAAGAGCAGCAAGTGCTTGTAGCTGCTGAGTCTTCTCTCCAGCCCTCTCATGCAGAGTTACTACTCAAGGCTATCTTGCCTGCTTCTGGACTCTGGCAATTATAAATCAAGTCGGAAATACCCTTGTGCTACCTCTTGGGGTAAGTACTGGGTATATGACTGTGTAAGAGATTGTTTATTTTTGGGGAAAACTGCCAAAGTGTCTTCCAAAGTAGCTAGACCATTTTATACTTTCAAACTTCTTCTTATTTGCTTGGGTGTTCTGAAGGGCTAAGGAAGCCCAGGCCATAAGAGACAACCAAAGATGGGAGGGGGAAGACAAGAGGGAAGAAGGCAGGACCAGGACTGGCCAAGCTAGGTGCTTCCTAGAAAATGAGCATTAATCTGATGTGTAAACTCAGCCTCTGCTCCCTTAGGCAGTGAGCAAATACCCTCATCTTTTATAGATCTGATTTTGAGTATAGTCTTGGCACATACATTTTTTTCTTTCTAATACAGGCAGCGTTCAATGTGTATCTTGTTTGTTTGTTTGTTTAGTTGGTTGGTTTTTTTCAAGACAGGGTTTCTCTGTGTAGCCCTGGCTGTCCTGGAACTCACTCTGTAGACCAGGCTGGCCTCGAACTCAGAAATCCGCCTGCCTCTGCCTCCCAAGTGCTGGAATTAAAGGCGGGCATACCACGCCCAGCTCAATGTGTATCTTAAATAGACATATCTAAGTAAAACAAAACAAAAACTCTATACAATACAGTTTGTAAAAAGTTATAAGAAGACTAGAATAAAATAAGGTTTTTGGTGGAGGACAAGGTCTATGTAGCTCTGGCAGGCCTGGATCTCAGAGATCCGCACACTTCTGCCTCCCTAGTGCTGGGGTTAAGGGCGTGTGCACCATCACACCAGGCCTAAAATCTTACCTTTTCCCTACTCTTCAGGGATCTTTTCCCTTCAAGATCTTAAGTAGCTTCATTTTTGAGCTCCCATCTCAGGTGTACCCACTTCTCCAACACCCACCTGTCCTCAGTGTCACACTCAGTCTCTTGACACTGAGGCTGCCCTTTGATCTCACGGCTTCAGTGATCCGCTTTGCTGCAACTGGACAGGTCGGTCCCACCACAGAACCTTTAAAGAAGAGCCTCAAAACCAACCCCTGAATCAGTTTCTGTTTCTGACTCCAAACTTCCAATTTCAGCTGCTAATTTGGCATTCTGAGGACCCCACCCCCAACCCGACCCGACCCATGCAGGAGCCAAGCTCTGTGACGCTGCAGTGAGTGGCGCGAGGTCCCGGTCATCACAGTGCACACACGGGGAGGCTGGGGCCTGGAGAAGCAGGAAAGAGGCCCGAAGACCCCATAACTAACTCCTGGACCAGGATCCCCCCCTTCGGCCCCCCAGATGCTTTCTGACATCTCTTTCATCAGCCTGTCTTGTTCTAATCTCCGGGAAGCAGGGCAGACCTCTGAGGTGCTAAAAGCACATCGTGCACCCCAACCAAGTGAACTCCATGGGAGTGGCAGGCGGCTGCTTCTAATTAGACACACAGCTGAAACCTGGCCTGGTGCCAGGGTACCACATCAAAGGGGCAGAAGGCTTCCTCGTCTGAGCTGTGTAACACCTGTCAGAGAAAGACCCTCCCACTACCTGAGGCCGCACTTGCCCAGGCATTTAGAGTTCAGGTGCTCCTTGAAGGCTGCCGGTGAGCAGCCTGCCTCTTTTGGGTTGAGGTCTGATAGGGCAGGCCAGCTCAGAGACAAAACCTGGAGACAATCTAACCGTGCACACAAGTCCCTTGCCCTCTCCTTTATTGCGTTCCATTTCCAGAGCTGTACAGAGGCAGGAAGCTGACAACGAGTTAGGCTGCTTTTGGCATCTCCTTCATAGGTGTGCACAGAAACACACAAGCAGCAGAGGCTGGACTTTGCAAAGCAGGGGCGTGAACCCACACAATGATCTCGGCAGTCAGCAAGCCTGCACTTGCTCTTTCCTGTTCATCCCAGGGGAGACAAAACAGCCCAATCTGAAGCCAGCAGGGGGTCCACTGTGCAGGCCATTCCTTGGTTATGTCCGGTGACAGGGTCTTCTGGCCTCTCTAGAGAGGGCCTGGAAGACCAGAGCTTCGGTACCAACATGGCTCCCTTGTGATTTACAAGTCCACATGAGCCTCGCCATAGAGCTCCTGAGGTGTCCTGTGTCACTTCTGCTGTGTCCTCGAGCCTAGTCTATTGCTCTGCATCTTCTAGTGGCTGCCTTTATGTGTGGAGGCCTATGGTAGAGATACAATGGGGCAAGGGGCCACCAGGAACGGGTTTCCTTCTAAAGGAAACAATGGCATTTTGGTTTTTTTCTTTTTTCAAGATTTTTGTGTGTATGCATGCATGTATAAGTGTATGTGCACGTGTGTGCGTGGACGTGTGTGTGTGGGTGTGTGTGCGCGCGCGTGCGCGCGAGAGCACGCATATAAAGGCACTTGTACTAAAAGAGGCTGCTGACTCCCTCTTGTACACACACCCTTTGTACACCCTCCACCACCTGTACCAAAAGAGGGTGTTGGAGACCTTAGGGAACTCATGGCTCAGCAGGAGAATCAAGACAACTCCTATTGGCTATTCCTGGTTGTCAACTTGACTACATCTGGAATGAACTACAATCCAGAAATGGAAGGCACAGCTGTGATCCAGAACTTGAGGCTGGAAGAAGACACAGGCTTCTGACCAGGATCTTGAGGCATAGTGGTCATGAAAAACTTAGACCCAAGCCAAGGTCATGCATGCCTTTAATCCCAGGAGACTGAGGCAAGCAGATCTCTAAGTTCAAAGCCAACCTGGAACAAAGCAAGTTCTAGGCCACACCTTCTTGCTGGAGACCTACATAAGGACACTAGAAGGAGGAAAACTCACTCTTCTTCGCCTGCTTGCACTTCCTTGCCAGCACAACTGTTGGAACCTACTTCTACAGAAGACCAGCTGAAACAATTAGCCTCGTCGAACTGAATTAACTACTAGATTTTTAGACTTCCTATCCATAGCTGTCCATTGTTGGACGACAGACTGTAAGTCATTACAATAAATTCCCTTAATATCTAGAGACATTTCATAAGTTATGTGACTCTAGAGAACCCTGACATCCATCTACCATTGATTTTATTGAATTATTTGCGTCCAGGCACTATCCTGGTAGTTGGGTGAGTGTTCCTTATCCCAGTGTATTGGGATAGAGTAATACATGTCCAAATCCAAAAACTCAAAGTCTAAAACCTTTTGAGCGCTGACATGACTCCACAGCAGGCCCCATGTTACAGGCTACAGCCAAAATGCAGACACACTGAAGTCCAAATACAGCTATTTTTAAGTTATTGCCAATAGATGTGTATAACATACGCAACTTTCACGTTTACACTTGGGGCCCAATACATGGGAATATTCCCCAAATCCAGAAAACATCAGCCTCAGATCAACCTTGAGAGGGTGGGCTAGGCATTCCCGGGCTCGCATGCTGCAGAAAGAGGCCAGGGCCCAGCAGGGACCCATCAGTCTCTGCCAGTAGAGGCAGACCTAAGTCTACCAGGACAGTCCTGCTGCAGAGCACCTGTGCCCCTTTGGGGCACTCTTCCAGTCTACTGAGCACAAAGTCTGGCTTCCAGAGGGACCCAAGGCCACTTTCTAATGTGATAAAGCCGGAGGGATGGGCTTTAAGGCTAGACCAGTCAGAGCTACAGCCCTCACCCTTACGAAGCAGGTCCTCACATGTCCTCAAAGAGGCTCAGAGCCAGCTTTAGAAGAGCTACGGGACCATCCTGAGCTGACAAGGAGTCTATAGCTCACTGTTGTAGGGTAGGGTGTAGAGGACAACATACAATTATACAGTGATGCCACTATCGGGTGCCAGGTCTGTTGATCGCAGTACATCCAGTTTCTCTTAATTTTGACAACTAGGAGGTAGTGATTCACAGACCTGCCCATTTTACCATTGCCACCGAGTGAGGGTAGGTAGAGGCAGCCTGGCTCCAGAGCTCATGTTCCCAACCCTTGGTCATCTATACCAGAAGGCAGTGTGTCCCCTCCACCTCCCCGAATTCCACCAGGGGCAGAAAGAGCATGAACCGAAGTCAGCAGGAGCCACAAGCCCTGGAAGGACCAGGTCCTGCCCAGCGGAAGGACCAGACACACTAGCTTCCTGACTCTGGCTGACAGTCTATCAATCAGAATGACAGGATGTCCCAATGGGCCCCGCCCAAGCCCAAGGCTTGAGGACGATCTGGCAAAGCCGTGTGGGGGTGCCTACAGGCATCATTAGGATCAGCCTTCGAGGAAAGCAAAGACAGTGTCATGAGGCAGACTTGTCTACCAGGGAGCCATTCAGCACACTCTAGATGCCACAAAGGCAGCCAGCGCATGTGCCGGTCCTCAGTCCTGCAGCCCAAAGCTGGCAACTACAAACCAACAGCAGGCACAGAGGCCTCCTTCCAGAGCTGCCAAGATCCTCTTCTGGCTGCTGGTCCTAGTCACCTAACCGAGGCACGCTGCCAGGCTTCCCAGGCACACTGGTCAAACCTCAACTGTCCTTGGGCTCCTTACAGGGTCACTGTCTCATGCTGAGGGAAAGTGGCTGGCTTCATGCCCTATGCCCAGTACAGCTGTCCGGTGGAAGCGACCTGGTGAGACCTGGCAAGAACTCTGCCTAGCCTTCCTCATGAAAGAAGAAGTAATTCCTCCTGGGACTGACAGACAACCCCAGCCTTCTTACAGCAATGGGGCTGCTGGCCCAGGACCAGCTTGGCCCTCTGCTTGCCAGTCCTTTGGAGCTGAGATTCCTCTTAGGTGAGGGAAGAGGGTGAAGATGATGATGTTTCTCACTTTGGAGTCCCTCAGCCTGGTTTCTCAGGGTACCCTGGAGGCTCACATAGCACTTTCTGTTCTACAGCTGTGGCTTCAGCCCAGAAGACCACCGGCTTACCCAGTCAGGATGCTCACCTAGCTCAAGAATGATGGCCAGCCAAAGTCCAACCCAAACTTAGCAAAATAACAGGCTGTAGAGAGTCGCTTGTTGTCCCCAACATTCCTCAGCTCAGAACATCCTCTGCACTGCTGGGCTCTTACAGCCACCAACCGCAGAATGGCCCACCATGGGCATTTAGTGGGTGAGGTCAGCTTACTGTCCCTTTCCTCAGCTCTTTCAGCTCTGCGGTTACCTCTTCCCAGAGTCACACAGCACAACAGACCCAGTGATGAGAGAGGGAATCGACATGAGGACTGGAGAGCCAGCAACCGCAAAGCTTCCATTGACCAGGTTGGTTTCCAATGGGCTGGGCCCCCTTCCACCAACAGCTCACACAGACCACTCCGTGCACAGCCATCCTAAGGACTATGTGGGGAAAAGCACTAGGCAGAAATGAAGCAGAAGAAACCAAATGGTGGCCCCACCTTGGGGTCCTGACAAGGGATCCTGCAGAGACCTAACACTGAGAAGTATCATCCATTTCTGGAATCCAAAGCAGAGGCCCTAGGAGACAGCAAGCAGGGACAGCCTTCTTGTCCCCCCACTTTCGATTCACTGTTTGGAGTGACCCCGCCTGAAATGACCTGACCCTGGGGCCAAGGGCAAATTTCTGCTTAGTTTTGGACAGAGAAGTGAACCCTGTGAGCTACAGACACTGAGGGATTCAAAGATGAATCTGAAAAAGGCAGTGGAGTCTCTCTGCTCCACCCATGGGGGGCCTTGAGACTGCTGACACCTACCCCCTTCTGCTTCGGAGGGCTGGGTTCAAGTCTAATCCATCTTGATATACCCCTGAGATTCCTAACCCAGAAATCCTGCTCTGCAGATGCTCCAGAACTACAAACTGAGGGAACAACATAAACAAACAAGTCTGCTACAAATTCAGAATTTAGCACAGAGAAAAGATATTTTTAAGATACTTGTCTAGAAAAGAAATAGGACTACCAGACTGCTGGAGGGAACATAAACAAAAGATGGCCTTTTTCAGAGGTGAGCTTGGTAGATTTAACAAGCACTCAACACCACATGGCCTGGAGTTTCTTTCTAAAAATACCTACACCCATAGGCAGAAATAAATGGACTTGGATGTTCACTGTGAACAGAATGACAAAAAGCACTGCGCTCCAGTCACCTGATAGAGTCATCTACAGGAGCTAATGACCCCAGACAAGATCTGTGACCAGCCAGCATGTCTGTAGAAAAGAATGTGTTTGCACACGTGAGTATGTGCAGATGCCTGTTATAAGCAAGTGAGGAAACGCTGAAAGAATGTGTGAACTGGGCCAGTGAGGTTCAACAAAAGAGGACCGCCTCCAAGACTGACAACCCGGGTTTGAATCCCAGGACCCAGGAAGTAGGAGAGAATCTCCTGCAGGTCATCCTCTGACCTGCAAATGTGCACATCCACGCTCACACACTCTCTCTCTCTTTCTCTCTCTCTCTCTCTCACACACACACACACACACACACCATATATACACATGTATGTACACAAAGACATGCACCAAACACTCACGTACAAAGACATACACACATATACAAATAAACAATCTCTAAAAATAAAAAGAATAGATTTTAGAGGAGACACAGACCACTGAACTGGGCGATGACAAAGAGCACTCACTATGCAAGTGTAAGGACTGAGTTACAGCCCTCAGCACCCACATGAAAACTGTGCTTGTAACTCTGGCATTAGGGGGCAGAGGAAGATGGGTCCGAGCTTGCTGACAGCCCTCCCAGTCTCCAGACTGAGTTTCGGTGGCAGGCCCTGTCTCCAAGGAATAAAGTAGAAGATAACTGGGATCCTCCTCTGCCCTCTTCCTGTTTCAAAGGCATGCATACACCATGCACAAAAAGAACATATGATCACTAGCTATCCTTGTCCCAGAAAAAAAAAAAAAAACAGTTTTTATTTTTCACTATATGTTTGACCACTGATTTTATTTATTTATTTGTACACTAGGCACACATCATTCTTTGGCACACCCTTCTCAAGGACTGGGTCTCACTCTGCAGTCCAACTGACTTAGAATGTGCAATATTCCCGCCTCAGCTTCTTGATGCAGGAATATTCATTTTTGGTCCTGCCAACACCTGTTCCTATCTATACTGAGACAGCTACCATTAGTTTTACCTCAGCCCCAGGAAAAATGGGGAAACTGAGGCCAAGACAAGTGAAGATGCCTGGGATTATATGTGGGGGCAGGAACTTCCCAAATCTGCCTTCATCAGAGTACTGTGGAATCCCTCGGTGTCAGCCACGGTCTGCTGGGACAGGCTTTGGCCAACAGCTTCTGTCCTGGTATTATTTCTAAGCAGTTCCTATTTCATATGTGTACACATTTAAAGCCTGATACACAAACCCCGAAGTAAACTGTTTTGACTTTACTTACATTTTAGGATTTTTATGTGTATGGATGTATTGCCTAAATGTGTATCTGTGCACCATGTGAGTGTAGTACCTGCAGATGGCAGAAAATGGCATCAGATCCCCTGGAACGGGAGCTACAGGCAGTTGTGGGTTGCTATGTGGGTGCTGGGAATCAGACCTGGGTCCTCTGGAAGAGCATCAAACGCTCTTAACCCTGAAGTGTTTTTGGCGACAGTCTCCCCCTGAACCTGCAGCTCACTGATCTGGGCTGGCTGCCTGGCCAATGCACTCCAGGACCCACCTATCTTATCTAGCTCCTCGTCCTCACTTCAGCACTATTCTAGACAAATACCACCATATCTGGTTACCACACGAGTGTAGGGAATTGTAACTCAGCTCCTTATGACTGAGCGGTAGGCATTTTAAAGACCAAGCCATCTCCCTGCCCCTGTACTATGCGTTATAGTCCAGGCTGGCCTACATGATGCTTCACTTTACCGGTCACCTTGACATAACAAAGAAAAGCCTGGAAGAAAGAGAGTTTCAGGGAGGGATTGTCCACACTGGGTTCGTGCATAGGGAACTGTTTTAAGTAAGTTAATTGATGTGGGAAATCCCAGCCCACTGTTGGTGGCGCCATTCCTTAGGCAGGGTTTCCTGCAATGTGAGTGTGGAGAAATCACTGAGCAAAAGCAGGAGGGCAAGCCAATAAGCATGCATGTGTTCATTTTTCTCTGTTCTTTATTGTAAATATAATACAATTAGCTGTTTTAAGTGCCTGTTGCCCTGGTTTGCCCAGGACTACTATAACCTGAAGTTAGGCTAAAATAAACATTTTCTACCCAAAGTTGTTTTTTGACCAGGGCATTTTATTACAGCAACATAGGGTATTTTACTTTATACAACACTCTATGCCTCAGCATCCCCAGTGCAGGCATGACAGCATATGCCAGAATCAAATGTTGTGGAAACCGTAGACAGAATTAGGACCCCTCTTTGGCTCTCCAGCAGCACTGTATGCATTTCTAATCAGGTATGTACATCAGTGTGAGTGTTACAGACCACCACTGGAGACAGGGTGAGTGACGGTGAAGGGACTTTAGTAGAAACAAGGGGAGTATGCGCTACACAGGTGCTCAAGATTTTCTGAAGCCACTGCCTCGTCCTTTCTTCTGGAGTTGGATGGAGCTTAGCATTTGCCTCATGGATTGAGTCGGGTGACCTAGTGAATAAGAAGGGTGGGGTGAGGAGAAATGCCTATTTGTGTGTGTGTGTGCGTGCGTGCTAAATCAAAAGAAAAGGAAAGTCAGGAAGAAAAACAAGCTATGCTAAAAATAAGGCAGCTCCAACCCCGTTGCCAGACAGAAAACATACGCTCAGCTTGAGGAGGGGCGGATTGGGATAGAGCACAGAATAGGAAGTTCCCACCTAAAAATAACTGGGGCGCTGGATGTGGACTCAACTTCGAGAAACAAGGCATTTGAGCTGTGAGCCTGGGGTGGAAGTCATGCTAGCAAAAGGGAGCACAGTGCTCAGGTTCGTTTCCAGCTTCCTGATGACAGAGGACTGGGGCCAACTCTTAGTTCAGCCCCCTAAACTTACAGGAACCTCACAGCATGAAGGCTTGTCTGAGGCTGAGAACCAGTGGGTGGAGGATGGGCCGAAGGACGCATGACTGCAGGCTGGAGGTCAGGAGCCTGGCCAGCTCTACAGCAGACTGCACACAGCCCCGTCCCCTCTGGCAACTTCCTTATCTTCACAGTGACCAAACTTAGGCCTGCTAGCCTTGTGGCTCACTTGGACACTGAATGATCTTCTATAAACTGTTCTCTTTATGTCTATGTTTACATGTGACTGCAGCAACACAACAACACAAGCAAGCAGAAGGCACGCTGGGCATGTGGAGTGACCTCTTGGCCAGCTCACTTCTAGCTGGTGACCTTGGCAAGCCCTCTAACCTTTCTGGGCTTCCTGTAGCTCACAAGTGGATGACATCAGCAGGCCTCGGTGAGTAAGAAATAAGGTGCAAGAGGCACAGAGGCACGGAGGCATGAGTCTCTTCTGCCCCTGCCCTCTGATTGGGTATGCGCTGCTGTGGGGCTCTAACCCAAGGAAGGCCTGTGTTTGCTAAGCAAGCGCTCTGCTCCACCTCACCTCTCACCCAGCCTCCAACCTTGCATGACAGAGCAGACTGACTCAAGTACAAATCAAACCACTAAGTTCTTTCAGCGATGGACTATGGAGGCAGCTCTACATATCCCTGGGTATGCTCTGGATCTGGATTCAACCCCTGGCTCTGCAATCTACCAGCTCCTGACTCGAGGGGCCTGCCCCAGCGGAGTCCTGTAGGCTCAGTTGTGGAGTGGGGAGAAAATTAATATCGACTTCATGGGGCTGTTATAAAATAAAACCAGACAAAGGATATAAAAGAAGCTTGTAAACCGTAAAGCCCCATGCAGATGTTACACATTAGGGAGGGATAGACACACACGGGCAGAGTCCCACAGCCTTGTTCCTAACTGACAGCTGGTACACATGGACTTACACAGTCCGTCGGCTTGGTTCGAGTCCACAGGAGAATGCATGCCATTTTATATTGGACAGAGCTTTTTTGATAAAGTCAACTTCAACCCCACAATTCCTCCCCCCAAAAAGGCAATTCTGTTTTGGGAAGACACAATCTGGTTCCCCAGGTTCAAAAGTTTGACAGTTCTGTACCAAAGCAGCCCACGAGCCCACGAGAAAGGAGCACCTTGGCATTGCCTCTCAAACCCGCCTCCCTTCCTCAGAGCTTCGTTAAGTACATCATCTGCTGGCGCTTGGCATGGTTCCCTGAGCTGGGAACTACAACCACTGATGTGCTATGACAGCTGAGTGCTGCTGCCAGACCAGCTTCCTCACCCGGCACTGGGGAGGATGGGGCTGGCCGGAGCCCGAGGGGAGGGCGGCAGCTGTCACGGTACAGCTGCCACCTCAGGCTCACTTCAGATTTCACTCACATCCCCCTGACAAGGAGGCACCATGACCACAGGCCACATGACCAAAGACTCTGGCTTATCTTCCTCCTGATGCAGAGACAAAGAGGTGAGGGAAACCGTCCCCACCCCTCCCCCCACCTCTGTCACCAAGAACTCTTAAATTCCTGGGTCATGGATGTCTACTGCCGCCAGACCGAACAGCTCAACCATCTGCCCCCTGCCCCTGACTACGCAACACCTCTGCTTTTCCAGAGCTCACCTCCAGCCCTGTCAGAGCTGGCTAGGCACCTGTCAGCCGGCATAAAGGCAGTGGTCACATCCTGTGCCAAGCTTTGAGGACTGACCGAGCCTCAGAGATCTTTCTGGGGAGTCTCCTACTACTCTTCCTCCACTGGGGGAGGCTCTTGTCTAGTCTGCTTTTATCACAGACAAATACATTAATAAAAGAAAGTATCACATGAGCAGCCGGGGCGCCAAGAAAAAGGGGGGAAGGCATTTAGGAACTTCACAAACCCCTGCAAGGGGCTCACTGCCACCAGGGGTCCTTGAGTGTGCTCCACTCAACCTTCCAGAAGAACAGAGTGGGACAGATTATTCCAAGACCCAAATCTTCATCTCAGACAGATGCCTTTCAACATTCAGTTGGTTCCCATCCAACAGTTCCACCTAATAGGTCAAACCGTTCTGGTTCCAGGGGGGCTTTAATTTGCAACCAATTCCTCTTCTAGGTTCAGCAGGAAATGCCTGCTGTTTACCCTACCCTCCTGCTGCTTGGAGACCCTAGACAAGTCAGACAACCTCAAATGGCAGCTTTGAAAAGTGTTCAAGCTGCCATGTTATGTGCCCTACGCTAGTTAGGGGACACAGGTGGGAGCAAGGCGGGCAGCCACCTGCTGCAGCTGAGGTCTACCTGTCCATGGGGCTTGAGTGAACATTTTTTTTTTAAGATTTATTTATTTATTACATGTAAGTACACTGTAGCTGTCTTCAGACACTCCAGAAGAGGGTGCCAGATCTCGTTACGGATGGTTGTGAGCCACCATGTGGTTGCTGGGATTAGAACTCTGGACCTTCGGAAGAGCAGTCGGGTGCTCTTACCCACTGAGCCATCTCACCAGCCCCTTGAGTGAACATTTGAGCTTCCAAGGGACTGAGCTTCCCTTGACACCCCAAGTGAAGCCTTCTGCGTTTTGTAGGCTCAGCTGGGCTCCTGATGAAGCCTGTTTCACAGGAAACTCAGTTCCTGTGGACAGTGGTCTTGAAGCTTACCTGATTCATACATAGGGTCCCACTTTCCAAGCCTCAAAGCATGCAGAATCCATGATCAGACTACATGGGCCTATGTAACTTCGAGGGCAGTACTTACATAAAGTGGTAGCTGGCTGAAAATAAACATTAAATCAGTAACACTTGTATGTGGATCTAAAACCCTTATCTCCAGGCCACTGGCTGGCTTCCCCAGCCCTTGAACACTGGACAGGCTCAGAGTGACAACCTCAGGGTGGTCACTGATGGACTGGCTCTAAGTCACAGTCAGCACCTGCTCCCACCTACCACTATGACTTTGTCTCTCAGCTCTTCTTTTCAACACGGCAAGCTTCCAGGTCTAGCTTGGACTTCACCTCCTGCAAGCGTCATCCCTGACCCTCTTGGGGAGCTACTGTCCCCATGGTTCCAGAACTAGCACTGAGCACTGCTCCATTCTGGTATCACTTGCTCATCCAAGTTTCTAGGATGTTTGAGGTGCTGGCTTTAAAAACTACCACATGACTGACTGTGGATGCAACTTCCAGGCCTGGCCTAGTGTTCTGGGGAGAGGAGGCTCCATGATGATCAAGCCATGTGGCCCAGCACCCACCTGATATCAGCAGGAATCCACTGAGCTTAATCACGCAATCCAGGAAAAAGATTGAGTTTGGGGGTGGAGTGCAGAAAGGTGAAGGTTCAGCAATTTCAGACTACCTGAGGGTAAAGCTCTCTCGTAAGAGATTAGAAAGTCCTGGTCACTGGGCATGCTGGCAGCCGCATGTCCTCATAAACCTGTGGCTATGGCCACACAGGCTCCTGGGGTGGGTGGCTTACTCCACCTTTGGCTATGGCTAGACTGTGGTCACTCCTAAACATCTGTTGCTCTTTTTAATACAACCTCCCATATCCAGATGACCTCTAAGACCCAGCTCTGTTATCAGTTCAGTGCCTAGGAAGGCACCCATAAGTCCTAAGGGACAACATGATGTCCACTCCTCTGTTACCCAAAAGACCCCTTCCCTTTGACCTGCTCACCTTCTGGGATTTTAACACAAATTCTGACCACTCAAAAGTCTTTCACATTCCCTGTTTCCTGGAATGTTGGTGACAATACAACATCCTTGCTGACCTCCATGTCCAGGAAACCAAGCCAAGCTTGCCCACCTCCTCCTTATACAGTGGCCTGAGTCTGATATATACCAGTCCCTGGTTGCCTAGGACCAAATGCAATACGACTGCTGAATGAGTAGCACCCAGTTTTAAGAGCTGCCAACTCCACTCCAAATCCTCTCTGTGGCTTTTAACTGAATAGTCCAGCTCCACTCTGTGGCCCCCTGCAGTCCACCCCTCCACCCTGAGGCCAGGCAGCAGGCAGCCAGGCAATCAGACAGCAGTGCCCTACAGCCAGACAAAAGTAAGTTGGTGGGGGGAACAATATACCTTGGGGTCTGAGTCCCACAGAGAAATCCTTCTAGAGGAGAGGCTTTGGAACAGGATGGAGACAGAGAGGAGTCGGGCTCATAGCACCACTGGGAACAATGAAGCAGATGACGGCCTGGGTGACTTCTCTGCTGTAGTGGAGCTGCTTGGCCTATGAAGCAGTTGTCTGGCTTATGTGCCCTCGTAACAGGGAGCACAGCGGAGATCAGAGCTTTCACTCTTACAATTTCAAGGGAACGGGGGGCAATAGTGACCACCAGCAGCAAGGTAGCTCTGTGGGAGAGGTGATGGGAAGGAACCAGGGGCCCTGGCGGCCAGACCATGATCCTGCTAGCCTGAGGTTTCTCACCACAGCCTGCTCCGCCACTGTAAACTCCCCAGAACCACAGGCGCCTCGAGACTCAGGACATCCCTCAGAGCCTGAGGATCTGAAAACAGGTCTCAGCACAGCCTGTTTTCAAACACAGACGAGCATATGCCTGGACCATCCCCAAACAGTTTGGGGATGCTGAATTTTTCAGGGCAGAGAAAGAGATCACACAGGTCAACCAGTTACTCTGTTAATAGCAGTGCGATAGATTTCAATAGCAGGGTCTGGACTGCGGAGACAAAAGACCCACATTCACCCTGAATCGGTGAGTGCTAGACCCTGTGCTGTACTGCTGCAAGAGCCCCGGATGGGAGGGAGAATGGAGGAAGACCTGAAGTCTGGGGATCCACGGGACACAGCAACGGCTTCGGCTTTGTACCAAGTGAGTAACATGATCCAGATCAGCCAGACCTGGGAAACTAACTCCTTAGAGGACAGTGAGAAGAACCTAGAAGCCCAAGCTAGCAATGTGAGTCCAGCCCTCACTGCCTCCTTCCCAAAATCTCTCCTGACGACAGGGGTGGGAAACAGCACAGGGCAGCCAAACTCCAGCGCCTTCACCCTTCACCTCCTCAGATGCTGTGTGTGTGTGTGTGTGTGTGTGTGTGTGTGTGTAATTAAGTACAATAAAGAACAGTTAAGGGACTTTTCAAAAAGCAGCTGGGCATGGCACATGTCTTCATTCCAACAGTGGGGAGGTGGAGGCAGAGAGATCTCTGTGAGTTCCAGGCTAGCCATGGCTAAGTAATGAAACTCAGTCTCAAAAGGGAGAAAATCAATTTTTTTAAAAGCAGGCATGGTCAAACTAGGCCACACCTGGAAGCAGGCTTCCATAGAAAAGTATCTCCCAGGGAAGCAAGCATGTCTTTTGTTCAGAAACTGGTTTCTGAGGTGTTGAAGGAAGCTGCTGACGCCAAGCATCACATGTTACGTGGAGGTCTGATAGCAGCCAGACACCCTGGAGACCAAGAGCCAGCACAAGGAAGAAGGTATCTGATTTTGGGGGATGGTGTTTCTGAGTTTGGTAGGACCTGCATGTGCCTAGTATATTTACTGCTACCACCGCCACCCAGAGCCTCCTAATACTGAGGTATCCTCAGGGTCAGACCAGGAGAAGGGGGAGGGACTGACTCTCTCATCCTCCGACTGCAGTCCTGCTCTCTTCCGAGACAGGTAAGGTTCTCCTCGTCAGAACCACAACCCTGCAAGGCCATGCATGGCTGGACCACCACACTACAACAGGTGGCTTCTATTGTCCTTTCAGCCCAACTATGTCCTTGGGACTTGCTGGGGGAGACAACAAAGACGCACACTCCCACTGGCATCAGACAGCAAACCAGAAAGGAAGACAAGGAGGAAGTCAGGGAGAAGAACGCTTTAGTTGCTGGCAGACCACAGCAGAGCCCCAGATCCCTATACATGGAAACCTGGTCTCAGAACCAGAGTCATACACTAACTACCATGTAGATACTTGGGGACCTATAGGGGTCTTCAAGGGACAGCGCCTTAAGGTGGTTTGCTCCTCAATATGACCTGGGATGTTGATGGGCAGAGAATCTAGTCAGCCTTCCCCAGAGCACCCCTTGTAACGTGCAGACTCCTCTGATGGAACAATGTTCCTAAGCCTACAAAGTCCCTGTGCTCCCTACCACCGGCACCCAGCTCTCAGCGGCTCGGGCCTAGGGGCTTTATTTTCCACAAGAAAGCCAGAGCTCAGAAACAGAAAGCTACTAACCAAACCCAGCCCTGACTGCAGAGGCCTCGGCTATAGCCTGGGGCTGGGCTCCAGTCTCTTTTTGTTTGGTTGGTTTTCGTTGGTTTCTTTTTCCCCCATAAGTGACTACCAGAAAGTTCTTTATTTTCTGAGACCCTTCAGGCCCTCCTCACCTTTACAGAGGAGACATCACCCCTACAGGGATGTTCTCATCATGGAGGGGCTTTCTGCTCCCCTACCCATTTCTTTCCTTTTTTAAGTATCAGGAAAAAGTTTGTCCTTTGCTCTACACTTCTTAGAGTCAGCTCAGAGGTGCAGCAGCAACAGCAGCAGCAGCAGCAGCAGCAACAGCAAGAGCAAGAGCAAGAGCAAGAGCAAGAAAGCACTTGCTTGGCTCTGCGGCTCACCCCTTCTCCTAGCAGAGAAGGCAGGAGCCCTGGGGAGGGCAGCTCTGAATGGCCCTTTTTATAACAGTGGAACCTCAAGTGAGCATGTGTTTGTATCAGTGCTTACACAGGAGCAGGAGCCACCCTGTCAGGAGAAGTGACTGCCAAGCCTGGCACAGCCACGCCGAGTAATTAAAGACGGTAATTACAGCCCTGTGCCTAGTGTCAAAGCCAGGGCTCTTTCCAGACAGTCTATTCCTCTCTTCTCCGAGTGCACAAGCATGCAGGCTCTGGGGGCTGGGGAGCCGGGCCGCTCTGTGCTAAGGCTTCTGTTCTTTGGATGGAGTCTGGCCGCTCTGTGCTATGGCTTCTGTTTTTTGGTCCTCTCAGTAACTCATCCAGGTGGGCTGGGCTGTAGGCTCTAGAACTGGGTCCTTGGCAGTCCTGCCTGACAGGTCCACAGGCAGCCCTGATAGTGAGAAGGTGGCTACACATTCCTGGGCCTACATGCTGGGCCAGCCTGCTGATTCCAGAGCATCACCTGCCCTCGATTACAGAGGAGATGGGAGGGGAGGAAGGAGAGAAAAAAAACATCTGTACCCCGGCAGCCTGGAGTGCTGGAGGACAGGAGTGGTGACAAGTGACCCCTCAGCACAGAACCTGCCTGAGTACAGGCTCTTCTCAATTGTCCAAGGGGAAGCCACAGGGATTGGTGGGTTCCAGCAGAGTCCCCTCTTCTCATCTGGATGCACTGGCTTTCGAGTCCTCTCTGAGAAAGGAGACTAGCAAGGGCTGCCCTCAGGGTGGTTCTAAGGACAAATGAGACGTCTTAAAAGTGTTTAGTTGTCAGGAAAAGGAGAATGATGACCTCCCACCCCCAGAAGAACCATGTGCTGAGCTTCGGGAGTAAATTAGAGAAAGGTCAAGTTGAGGGGGTTCCCCTAATCCACAGACCTCCTGAAACATGCAGTTTCCCCTCATACCCATAACCTATGAGAGGAAAAGGAATCACTGGATACAGAATTGGGGACTAGGTGGGGCTCTGGAGGGCCCCACAACGCACAAGGGCAGAGGTGACAACCCCAAGGGTAGCAATAAAAGACCGAGGTATGTACCATAGCAGTCATCCATCATTAACAGGTAACGAATTCCCAGACACCAGGAGACAGGAGTTGCAAAAGGCCTTGAGTTACAATTATCAAAATGCACAGGAAGGTCCTGGAGCCCAGCCTGGGACCACACCTGAAGGATGAGTGGGACACCCCTGCCTTCTGCCTTCACCTTTAAAGCGGGGACCAGCCAACAAGTGTTCCAGGCTCGTCAGCTCTGGCACGCTCGCCAGATCTGTGAGGAAGATCTCCAGAGAAGGTGAGCTGCAGCTGCCAGTAACTCGGGCAGGGCAGGGCCAAGTCGGCTGAACTGCACTACAGCCCAGCGCCAGGCCCCTGGGACTCCAGGGCATTATGCCAAATTCCCCACAGCAGAGATTACAAGGGCTCCAGGTTTTAAAAGTGAGTTTCTGCCCTGAGACATCACATTCTTCCTCCAACTGGGCCCAGAGCATGGGGCTGGGGGCTGCAGGGCAGTCTGAAGCTTCCCACAGCCCTAGAGGCTCAGTACGACAGTGAGTCTAATCTAGATGAAAAGGAACTCAGGGAGCGAACAGGCCGACTCTACTAACAAACAAACCTCTCTTAACATCTGGGCATAAATTATGAGAATAAAAATCCCACACCACTTAGTTTGCTCTGGTTCAACAGCCTGGGGTGTGCTGGGGATGAGGGTGAGGTGCTAGGATGAGGGTGAGGTGCTGGGATGAGGGTGAGGCTCTGGGATGAGGGTGAGGTGCTAGGATGAGGGTGAGGTGCTGGGATGAGGGTGAGGCTCTGGGATGAGGGTGAGGCTCTGGGATGAAGGTGAGGCCTAGGCAACTGTCTTGAAGAGACAGACACTGTACAAGACTGAGGTCCTGTAGCAAAACATGAGGGCTTCTGGGGTTGCTTTGCAGGATGGCCCTCCCTGGCGACCATCAAACTCTTGTCAGCATTATCACTTGCTCTGAGCCCAACATTTCTCATCTGTCACCAGAGGAGTCGACCAGTATCCAGCAGGAAGCAGAATGGATCATACCTATCTGGCCCTGCAGGCCCCACTCAGATGAGGCAGATGCCTATGCGGACACTCAGAACAACAACTCCGGGTCAGTCATCCACTAACGGACTGCTTCCCTTCAGGCAGGGGGCCCAGGTAGGCTCCATCTTGCAGCTCCCTGAACTCTCTGGGAGACAAAGGAGGGAGGCTGGGAGGTTAACTCAGGGAGCACCTCAGGTCAGGAAATAGAGCAGCAGCGGCTGCCATCAGACCTGAAAGACTGACGGAGTCTAGGGGAAGCTGCAGTTTGGCAGGTGGAGGGTTTCAAGTAAGCCTAAACTAGCTGAACCAGGAATGCCACCCCAAAACTCACGACCAGAGTGAAGGTCCAAGACAGAGCACAGCAAGTAGAGTACTTGCATATCTGCTGAGACAGGTGCTGCAAATGGGAGGTGCTTGGGAAGGCCAGATGGCCTAAGACTGTTCATGTGAGGAAGAGCAGGACCTAGGGAGAACAAACAGGTGGGGCTCACCAAAGGCTGAAATACGAGGGAACACGTAACTAGGTGACAGGAAGGCATGTGCCTGTGTGTGTGTGTGTGTGTGTACCCACACTTAAGGCCTGGTAGAGGACCCACTAGAGACACAAGCCGGCTTCAGGGAGGCCCAGTGGACACTACAGAGTGGTGAGGAGGCAGGGAGCCCACAAGGCCTCCTTCCAGGAGAGTCTACTTTCCCATCATTCCCAGACATTCCACCTACAGGTTTTGACCAGAAGACACTTGTCACAGGAAAGCCCAGCCAGTGTCTCAAACCCTGGTGCTACCAGTCTGCCAAGGAAATGGGATATGGGGTTTTGGAAATGGTGAAAATGCGTGCTGTGTCAAGAATGAGGGCTAAAGTTCAGATCCCCGAAACCCCCGTACATGTTGAGTGGCCTGGGTATCTGGCTTGTAATTTTAGCCTCAGAAGAGGGAGATGGTATTACATAGAGCAAGCTGGCCAGCAAAAATGGCCATACTGAGTCTAGCCAGGATAGCGGCAGACTCTGGGTCTGACTGAGACCCTGCCTCACTGAATGAAGCGTAAATACCGATTTGAGGACAGCATCAATCCCTGGCCTCTGCATGCATTCACATATGTGCGTGAGCACATGAAAATGGAAAGGGGTGGGTAGGTGACATTTAGGTGCCATTAAAACCTGCAGTGGGGCGGGGAGCAGTGACTCAGCAGATAAAGCTCTTGCTAGTCAAAGGCTGTCATAATCCTCAGGACCCACATAAACGTGGAGGACTCCAAGGATGTCCTCTGACCCCTATGTGTGTGGCACAAACATGTCCACCTTACAGTGTCATACACACATATTTCAAACAAACACCACCAACACCCTCCCCCCTAAAAAAACAAAACCACTTGCAATGCAACTGGGTGGAGGGGAGACTCCTCCTTAGCATCCAAATCCCTGAAATAATCCTCCCAGCTTCCTCCCAGAGGCCTAGGGAGGTTCTTGCATCCTTTAAATACAGAACTGTCACCTCTTAAGTTTCCAGAAAGACCACTTGAGCCCCTACTTTGGAAGTGGGGGGTAATAATTAGTTAAAGCAGGGTTCAGATCAGGCATTAACCCCCTTCCCCAGCCTTCAGAGGGGCAGAGGCAGACAGTGTTGTTCTTGGTGGGCCCTGTGGGCCCCCTTCTCTCCTCAAACCAGGAGCACCACGCTCTCTGTTGGCCTAGGCCTCTGGGGTACTTTGGGACCTGCCCTGAAGTGGCTCCAGCTCCTTCTCTAATACACCAACATAATCTGGTGTCTCTAGCCCCAGAAGTGTCTTGTCAGGAGCCTCCCTCCCTCCTCTGTAGCCAGGATATCCTTAACAGGTAACTGACAGCTACTTAGAACCCCACTGAAGGCCATCAGGCTCCTCCTGTCTCTTAGACACTGCGGCCACGGCTGGCAAGCTCTCTCAAGCAGCATCTGTACAGCCACAGCAAGGCTTCTGCCTCAACTCTCCGACCTAGATAACTGACTGTCCTGGTCGGAGAGCCGCAGAACCAGTCTGCCAGCCACTGTTTTACCAGTCCCATACCCAGGCAGACGCATTATGCTAAATAACTTCCGGAACGTGTCTCACCTTTGTGGGGCGTGTCCAGGAAAGCAGGAACTGGGTTGCAATGCGCCTGAGTTCCCGAGCCTATTTGAGAACAGGACAAGTCTCCACTCTGCTTTTGATAAAGAAAGACCCTAAGCATCAGGCCTCAGGAACCATGGCCAGGTGACAGTGCCCCTCCTTGGTCCTGAGCTGACTCCCAGATCCATGAGAACAGGGAAGCCCTAGGCCTCACAAGTGCCAGCACACAGCAGTATTTGAAACCCCCAGCTGCTAAACTGATGCTCCGTGGTTAAGGACAACAAGTCTTTACCAAATGGGGAAAGTTTTTGTTTGTTTCATGGTCTTTCTTTCATTTATTCTCCATACAGCCTTGCATTCCAACCTTGGATCACTCGTTTAATCAGTGACTATATTTACCAAATCCAGAGGAGAAATGAAGATGGGGTCAGACCAGCCCCAGCATCTCCTTTCGGCTCGGGGAGAGAGTGAGGGAGCAGAGGGATAATCAGACCTTCTGCATAATCTGCCAGAGACAGAGACAGAATTGGCCAGGAGGCACCCATCTACAAGTTGAAGTCACTCCTAGCCCTCCATTTAGCAAGGTGTGAAACTCAGACTTGGTAGAGCTGGCAAGATTGGTCTCACAGTGCCTGAGCAACACCCAGCACTTTGTACAACAGCCCTGGGTCTCTCAGGTTAAGTTAGCACGTTCACTCATTCAACCAATGAGACAAGCATCTATTTCAAGTCATCCACTGTATTTGTACAGAGGCCCCTGCAGGGAACATGGGAGGTAAATAGTCAGAAAATGCCCAATAATGCTAAGTGTTGAGACAAGCTCAAGCAGAGAAAAGATGGGTGAAATATCAAACGAAGCCCGCCCTTGCTGAGACCATAGCTTCCCCCAGCACCATGCTCTGTGTGGCTCAGCCCACACCCTTTCTTTCAGGGGCCCATTATCTGCCACCCCTGGGTCCTTTAGGTCTGTTCTATACCAAAGACAATCATGTGTGCTTGCAGGCATAGACACTGCCCACAGAACAATCGCATCTCGTTATATGACCCAGGCTGGGATCAAATTTGTGACTCTTCTCTCTAGACCCCCAGATACTGGGGTCACAAGCATACCCATCTGGCTCTACTTTGGTTTGTTGCATCTGTCCTAAAAGACCTGGATGTTCTCAGAGTCAGGGGTTCCAGGGGAGAGGCAGGTGTGGGAGGGAACAAACAACTCTGGAGGGGCCCCGTCACCATGGCAACCTAGCTTCCCACCTCTCTACCCACCCTGTCTGTAGCAAGGTGGATAAGCAGTACCAGCTGGGTGTGTTAAGCTCCGCTCTTTCTCAAGACCAGGGAAGTAATTGCTGACTAATACAGAATCTATTTACACTTGATTATCTCCTTCCTGTCCAGTAGGTAAGTTATTCCAGTAAACGAGAGACCAACCAGGGGACTCTGCACCATCCCTGATAGAGCCCTCTTGCCTGCCAGATGGGAGGAGGCCAGGACAGGCTCCAGAACATTTCAACACAAGACCCAGGAGCTCTGGGTTGCAGGGCTCTGTTCTGATGCTTGTTACAGTGTGACCTTGGCCTGTGTCTGCCCATCTGGGCCTCCGGCAGAAAGAATGCTGAGCCAAAAGGACCGCTCTTCATCCTGTCACTATCGAGGGAACACTGTGACCACCAGGGCAGGCTAAAGCATGACCCCACCCCAGGGCAGCTGGAGACAGAGGGATATGAGGAATATTTTGGGAAGTAGAGCTATATAGGGCAGAGTGGGTGAGGATGAGAGACAGATATAAGGACATGTCGGGAGCTTGGGGAAGGGGAAGCCTGTCCTCTGCACAGACCGGAAAGACTCTGTGCTCTCCAGAAACCTGACCAGCTGCCCAAGACGTCGATGAACTCAGAGCCAGGAATCTCAGGCAAGGCCTAGAGCCCTTTTCTCACAAATATGTACTGGACTCTAGACTAGAAGCAGAGAACAGAATAGCAGGGACAGAGAGTGCTCTCTGTCTGTCTCCCACCCACTGAGAGACTCAGGGGTGTTGCACAGGGAAGGTCAGGAGATTCAGGATTCTTAGGGGGCTGTCCGTAGAGATGACTCCAGAAACAGTACCCTAAAGATTTAGTCAAGCCAGATCTGTTACCTCATTTGGATCCTTCTCACACCTGGTCATAAAAAGCAGACTCTAGCTTTACAGATGAGGGAATGAAGACCAGAGGAGGGAAGCAACCTG
The DNA here is from genome assembly GCF_978045245.1 of Mus caroli. Lineage (NCBI taxonomy): Eukaryota > Metazoa > Chordata > Mammalia > Rodentia > Muridae > Mus > Mus caroli. Next base: position 109,206,860 of record NW_028227261.1, on the reverse strand, counting down.
TCTAGGGCAGCGCAGCAAATCAGGGATAGGGCCAAGACTAGAAGCCCCAAGTGTCCTCTTTCCTCAGGAAGAATATTGTTTTCAATACATTTGCTACTGTTTCTGGAAAGTATCCTGCCACCAGAGGCTACACAAGAAGAGACAACACAAAGGGTATCCTTTCAGGCCTGTGGACAGCACAACTACCAGGTAGAGAGTTTCAAAGAGAAGATGAGTGTAATGAAGTCAGTCACATCAGGGCAGCCGGGCTGTGGAGAAGGACCTCTCTTAATCTCTCTTATTATGCTATAAAGCTGATTTAGTAACAACCGGCTAAGGAGCTTTTAATGTGTAATTGCTTACATATTAAAAAGTATGTGAAAACGCTTTCAATTAAAACTGGCCTGAGTCATCTCAGGAGCTGACACTGAGTGCTTCTGTAAAGGATTCTGAAGGCAAAGGTTAGAAACGTCAGAAATCAGGTGCTTTTCACATGGGTTCTAGAAACCTAGCCTGTCTTCGGTGACTCAGTGCCAGCAGGCACATTATCACCAGCTGCCGAGTACGACACACATACCTCCCATCACCACCGCTGTCTCTGTCCGTCTCTCTGTGTCTCTGACTGTCTGTCTGTCTCTCTCTCTCTCTGCCTCTCACTCCCCTTCCCTCTCTCTCCCCCTCTCTTGTGTGAGATCTGTTGCATGATGTGATTTCTGTGGCATTTCTTGGCCTCCAGGGTACTTTCACATAAACCCTAACCAGAAACAGTAAGGAGGCCCAGGCCACGGTCATTTTCCCTTGCTTCCTCAGACCCTCTGGGAAGAGCTATGAGCTGGGGTTCTGAGTCAGGTGCTGTCTGCAAACATTCACAGACTTCGGGGCAGGATCCTGGAGCTGCTGCTTCCTTCACAGGCCCGAGCTTCAGTGTTCTCTGCAAACTCCCCCCAAGACTGGATGAGCGCAGTAAGCCCTCTGAACTCCCACCCATCCCAAGTCGTCCCTCCTGCCGACAGGCCCCCATCAGGGCCCCCCATACCTGATCTACACTGAGCTATACAGGCCAGCCTTTTGGCACTCTTTATTTTTAAAAATATTTTATTTTTACTATTTTTATTCGGTAAGTACATATGCATGGGGAGCGGGGGGCACAGTGCATGTAAGTGCGTGTGTCCACAGAGGCCAGAAGAGGGTATCAGGTCCTCCTGAGCAGTAGTTACAGACAGTTGGGAGCCAGAGAGTCCTGCAGCCTGGGACAGAGACTTGGGGAAGGGAAAAGACTGAGCTGTGGCTGGCCTGGTGGCATCTGCCTGTATTCCTCAATACTCAGGAAACTGAAACCTACCTGAGCCACACGGTGAGTTCAAAGCCAGCCTGGGCAACTTAACAAGACCATCATAAAATAAAATATAAAAAGAGAGCCTGGGATACAGTTGCTCACTTAAACTGTTTGTCTAGACCTATGAGGTCAGTGCCTAGCACTGGGGCAAAAAACAAAGTAACAAAGAAAGTACTTTAGGCTCTGAAGCTGTTCGACCATTGGCCCAATAGGAGATTTGGTATAAGAACATCAAATATGCACGTGGAGGCAGGAAGGAAACACAGAAATATTCTAGTCTTTCTTTTTGAAACTGAGGCCCAGACAGGCAGCAGGGCATAGAAGGAGTCAATATGAGAGAGTCTGGAAGGTGAGCCAAGGGAGATCTGTCCTTGCCTGTTCCCTTCTTTGAGCCAGTCCTAAAGTGTATGAAGAGAGTGTTTGTGCGTGCATGCGTGCGTGTAAGAGAGTGGGGTTGGGCAGTCACAATGAATCATGGCCTCCCAAGGCTTCAGAGTTCAGGGTTAGCATAAACCTCAGGTCATCTGAACCAATCACACATCTGAAATGGTACATTGTCTCCCAATGTACCAACCACTGAGGCATGGGCAGATTGGTGATATCAAATATCTTCCCATTTAATCAGTGGGTTAAAAATAAGTCTCAATGGCTCAGTGGTTAAGAGCACAGACTGCTCTTCCAAAGGTCCTAAGTTCAAATCCCAGCAACCACATGGTGGCTCACAACCATCCGTAATGAGATCTGATGCCCTCTTCTAGGGAGTCTGAAGACAGTTACAGTGTACTTATATATAATAATAATAAATTAATCTTATTAAATAAAATAAATAAATAAATAAGTCTCAAAAGGACTAGCTTGTTTTTGGTTTTCTAGCCCTAATTTCCCAATTCAAAGAACAGTTGGACAGGTCTTTGGCTCTCCAGCTAAGTCTTCTGTTTTGTGGAACCAGGGAGTGAAGCAGGCTAGAGTTCTCCCCACTGAGCTGCAACCTCTGACTCAATGTAAGGTTTTAAGGAGGCAGTTCTAGAATTGGCTTGGGTAGGGTATAAACAAGGCTCACATATCTAGAAGGCACTGGAACACAGAGCCCATGGAGTTGTGCACCTATCTTGGGTCCAGACAGGTTCTTACAGGTGACATAAATGTAGTGTGAGCTGTGACAGTGAGCTGAGGGAGTCAGAAGAAGCCACAAGTGCTCAGGTCTCCACAGGGTGGAACCAGTTGCTCACAAAAGCTTCCCATCACCTGGAGCTAGGGTTGCACAGGGGCAATGGAACACCATCAGTGATGCCCTAGTAGGCATCCAACCCTGGTTGGGAAAGGTGCTAGCTGGTCCTGACACAGGAAGCTGCCTCACAACAAAGCAGCTGGATTGGTTCCCTGGGGCTTCAGCTCTCTATTGGTAAAAACAAGCCTTCTACTAGAATCCCACATCAACTACTGCAAATGAGGACTAGAGAACTGGCAACCTCCACTGTGACTGTTATTGTCACTGACACAGTGAAAAAGCAGAGGCACAGAATGTGGGCAAAGCAGCCTTGCACCCTGTGTTAACTGCCTGATTTAAGGTTCTTGCTACCCAATGGAAACTGAATCCCAGAGATTGACTGGGTGGCATGTGCCCAGTCTCAGTGTGCTTGGCCCCAGCCTGGGCCCCTTCCAAGCACCAGACACTGCCCTGGTAGGAGGTTCTGTACACACAACACAGAACTTCAAACAGTTCCCTTGGAGGGATCACTCTCAAGGCTTAATTTGATGGGTGGGCAATGTGGCTAGGTTGAAGCGCTTGCCTAGCCCAAGAGCTGGTTCCCAGCACCACAGACACTGAATGTGATGACTCAAGTTAGAGTCAGGAGGATTAGAAGTTCAAGACCATCCTTAGCTACAAAGTTCAGGGCCACTCTGGGCTGGAAGCCCAGTGTAAACAGTTCAACTTCCTGTGCTACCCTAGTCATGGCTGCCTTCAGCACTAACAAGTTCTGCATCTGTCCAGGGATCTAAGTCCCTTCTTGGAGTGCTTACACTGACAACTCACCCTGGGCCTTGCCCACACTATCAATCGCCATGGTAACAGTACACACAAAGAAGTCAAGAGTCACAGAAGCCTTGGCAAGATCCTCACAACCAGAAACTGGCTCTTTTAACTGCTCAGATTCTAAAAAAGGAAAAGATGTGGGTAACACGAGGCAGAGGAGGGGCCGCAAACACCAGGCACTTTGCAAAGAGGCTGCAGAATAATTTTCTGCGTAAACAAGGTACCCTCCTCCTCTGCTGGTTAACAAGTGGCATGAACTGGTCTGTTTCCACTTCTGTGCTAGCTGGTAGATGGCTCCACATAAGGTTTTATGCCTACCTCTCTGTATTCAAAAGTTTCTGAGCAAACTCTCCTCTAACTCTTGGTATCTATGGTTAACTATAACTGTGTTCTAATCTAAAAGTTATTTTTTTCGATGTTGGTGAAACACAAACAAATAAAATGGGGGGGGGGGGCAAGCAAAGTGACTCCACAGGTCACTTGCCACAAAGCCTAATGACCTGAATTCAAAACTCAAGACTCACATGGTAAAATAACCTATTGCTGCCAATCTGTCCTCTATCCTTCTCATGTGCATGTGGCATATGTTTTGAATGCAGGTTATACATACATACACCCACACCTACACAACCACCATGGGGGAGTGATAAAGCAGCTCACTGACCCTCAGCTATCACTGTGAACAAAGCACACTTCCACAGAGAAGGTGGCAGCATGTCCAGAAGACCCTTCTTGTTGCGCTGTAAGCCCAGTGGTGTGGCTTGAATGTGCTCTGTACCCCTAGACCTAGTATGGGGTTTACTAGCTGCTCCACACAGCAGTGTTGGAAGGTGGGATTTAATGGGAGGAGTTTGAGCAATGGTGACCGAGTCTTCATAAACAGACCAATGTCATCCTGTGGAAGTGGGTGAGTTCTTACTCTGTGGGGAAAGCAAGGTCTTCCCTCTTGACTCTTCAGTGCAGGTTTGCTTGCTGTTTTCTGCCACACTGTGATGTAGCACAAGGCCTTGGAGTCTGCCTGATCTTAAACATACCTACCTGTAGAGTCACAAAAGTACCTCTTCCTATTATACAGATTATAAATGGCCCACCCTCGGGTATTCTGTCACAGCAACAGAAAACAAGCTGAAACCCCCGCACGGAGCTCTGCTCACCTGTCATGATCCTCTGGGCTTCGTAGGGCTCCATATAGCCAGCGCTCTCACCCTTTCCTGCTTTGCTCTTGAGGTCGCTCTTGGCATCAAAGGGATCGGAGTAGTCATCAGCTATGGTCACCTACAGGGAGGGAGAGAGTGTGAGGCCATCTTTGGCTTTGTCTCACCACTGTGCACTGCCAGGGCCAGGCGTTGCTCCGGCCGGCCGGCTGACAGAAACTGCTCCTGAGCTAGCAAGGAGGGGAAGGGGGGGGGGGAGCGGGAAACATGAGCCCACCCTGGGGGAACTAGAGGAGGAGCTGAGTGGAGGTCAGAGGCACTCAGAGTGCAGAGATGAGGACCTGGAGACGTGGGGAATGTGTTACTAGGTTTAAGTGGATGGAACAATGGGGAGAAAGTCGGGAGATCACAGAAAGCACAGAAATGTTGGCAGGCCCTTGGTGCTGGCTGAGGCCCAAGATCTCAGACAAGGAGAGTCGCGTTCAGCATCTCGCATTTCTCCAAATCTGGAACACAATCATGGCGTGGGTCATCACACAACAATTTGGTGAGATCAACACATATAAAAGATGAGCGCGGCCCTAGACAGGCCCGATGAAAACACCGGACTCGGCAATGCACAGATGCCAGGGTAGAAACAGAACAGGCCGAGGGTCTGAGGGCCAGCAGACCCTTCTGTAACAGACGGACAGCCAACTGAGGCCCAGGGTGGGCACTGGGGCCCCCACACCCTCACTCACAAGGCCTATTCTGGTGCTTTCACTTGGCAGTTGGCCAGAGCCCTGCCAGCCCATTGACTAACAGCAGAGGAAGAATGAGTCATTGGGGCAGGTCTCAGGCTTGGTGAGGAGTGTGCATATCTGGAATTCTACTGCTCTACAGAAGTACCACATTTCCTGGTAAGGGAGGACTATTTCCAATCAGGAGAACACAGCACCTCCTCTCTCTTTTCTGAGTCCCCAGACCTCACAGAGAAGAAAAGGACAAGAGCTTTTTCAACCCAAACCTTTATTACAGACCAGCCTCACCCCGAACGCCCACCAACCTCCCCCTCCCCACTTCAGGTCAGGTGTCTAGCAAAGAGCAAATAAGTCCCCAATCTCCCAGCTGCTGCCCCAGGGAGGGCGGCAGTTAGCATCCCCCTTGCTGGATTGTTATTTAAATTGTAGGTTTAATTAGAAACCACAGGAGCCGCTCTTCTCTCTGGGCTCCTGGAATTTAAGGCATTTGCAAGGCCTGTAAACTCAGGAACTGGAGAAGACCCCAGCCTCTGACTGGTCGAGTGGCAGCCAGTGGCAGCGGCCCTGGCAGGGCAGTACAAGAGACCGACAGCTACCTAGAATGTAATGCCCAAAAAGGGAGAGCAGACAGTTGTCCCTGGTCACTAAATTGGAGCACATGACCAGGGAAGACCCAGGCCCAGAGCACCCAGCAATTGAGCAGACAAAGCCAAGTTAGGCTCTGGTCCCAAGGGGCTCCTCCACATGATGACATGGTAATCAGTGCCTTTCAGTGAGCTCAAATGACGCCAGGCCAGGAAGGAAGGGGGTTGGGGAGAGCTGGGCTTGCTTTGTCTTTCATTTGATATTTGCACTCTACCATCTGCAGGATACATTAAAAGTCATGTATGGGAAGCACCGTGGGTCAGAACAGTTCAGATGTGGGTCTTGTGGGCAAAGCCGTAAGTTCAAGGGACCAGGCATCCCAACGGAGACCATGAAGTACATAGACAGCTAACTGCTGCAGGTGACAGACAACAAGCTGCTCCTGCCCCAAATTCCCTGTCTTAGCAATATGAAAATCCTCTCGTCCTCAGAGAAAAGCAGAAGACAATGAAATTATTTGGTGTTTCTCCTGGAGCCCGTGGGTCGCCGGTAAGGTGGCACCTAGCCTAGCTACAGTCTCCAAGGAAATTCAGCAATAAGCACTCCTGCCCCGTCTCGGAAGTGCTCTGTAATTTGCAAACATGGAGGCTTTCAGGATATAAACCAAATCTTTGTACACCTTCGGATGGGAGCACTGGGAGGTCTGCGATAAAGCAGGCGTTGTCTGTATTTTCTAATTAAAATGAGATCTGAGCTCAGACTGTCATGGGCCCCCGGCTGCCTGCCCTGCTTGCTTCCTTTTCAATAAAAACTCACAAACCCTAAAACCGGGAAAACCCCTGGCCTCTGATGACATGTGGTTCCAGTTATATACATGCTGACAGCTGAAAATCCTTCCGTTAAAAAAAAAAAAAGTTTAGAATTCTGTTAGTTTAAGAAGAAAATCGGAAGGTTCCTAAAATGTATATTTAATCAATTTGCTTTTGAACTTCAAAGTGAGGCAGGTGGAGGGGAGGGCAATGAGTTTAAGCAACCTGAAACTTGGCAAACACTGCACCGAACGGTCCAACCTTACGCAAATCACGTCCTAGTTGGAAGTAAAAATTTAACCAGGTATTAGGAAGGGGGGCAGGGAGGCACAGAGCCCCTGTGAACAGCCATAGTCCCCTGGCCACAAAGACTGGGTGGTGTGGCAGCTTACCTAAGGTAACTGTCCTGGTTACCTGGGGCTCGTAGGCAGGAGCTGTTCCTTAAGGCTGCTATGCCTTCAAATAAAACCAGTGGCTTTCCACAAATGTGGGCCTGCTGAGGTTGCTTGCTTTAGGATGCCCCAGTTAGCAGGTAAGTCCTGTAAGTCTAAATGAACTGTTCAACCATGGGAACCAGCCAAGACTTGTGTGGCGGCTGCCCAACAGCACAGGCAGCCTTCTGTGGGAAGCAAGGCCCCTGGTCCCTACATTAAAAGGGGTCTGAGATAGCGAAAGGGCAGGGATCCAGGCCACCTATGCTTTGGCTCTCTCCCCTATGACTAAAGGATTTTCACCGGCTTATAAAACAGCCACGGAGCAGCCCTGAGGCAGGGCCAGGTCAAGTCACCGAGCATCCATGAGGAGGTCCCACTCTGGGATTTAGAGGCCACCATTCCCCAGCACTGTTCTTCACCATGGTTCTGTGGGCTGCCTACAGGTCGGGAGCTGGCCCTACAGACAACCCTATAGAGCACAACTGTGGGTAGAGCAGTCAAGGCTTGCGGTGTTGACCCTGGGGATTAGCTGTGAGACAGGAAGCAGTCTGCTGGTCCATCCATCCCAAGGGAAGTGCTGAGGAGGGTGGGTGTGGCCATATGACTCCCTTCCTTCCCTATGCCTGGGTGTTTTCATTGCTCTTATAAGATAGCTGCCCCTGTATGAAGAACTGGGACCTCTCAGGGGAAGTGCAGTAACTCTCACCAGAACCAATGGAAATCCCCAAATGCACAAAGTCTGACACTGCGATTTGACATCTCAGTATTTACTTCTAATATTTGCACATGGAAACACGAGCAAAATGTCCACTGAAGTACGTCACAATGAGAAGCCCCACACAACTCTATATCCGTCAACAGGAGAACTGTCAAGCATGCACGTCATCCCACCATGGGGTGTCAACCTCCAAGTTAATCGACGGCCAACAGCCTTCTCCATGAGCTGCTCCTTGCTCTGAAAGGAAAGGGCCATTGCGGGATGCTAAACACAACGTGCCTATTTATGAGAAACCAGACAGGAACCTGAGTTGATCAGCTGGGGAAAAGTCTGCACAGAGCGAGTCCCTAGACTGGCAGGTGTGGGAGAACTGCAAACAAGGAGGACCTATTTTACTGTTCGACATGCAAGCCCAAGAAGTGCCGCAAACTCTACCACAGGCTATTTTTAGAACAGCAGACAGACTGCTTCCCAAACCTGTCTAAGACAGAAATGGCCTGGAATGACTGTTAAGACAACAGACTCCTCGCCTCAATTGTCTGTGTATTTAACAAGCAACCCAGGTGATTCTTATCAGGGATCAAAAGCAAGAGCCAGCCCTCTCCTCCGCCACTGCTCTGAGAGCAAACCTCCAGTCACTATTCCGGAATTTCACTTTTTCCCAGGGTTTCTCAGCCCTGCTCATGAAGTTAAGCAACTGTGGGGCCCCTGCCAGCCCGAGGGTCAGTCAGTAGGAGTGAGAGCTGACCTAACTTGCCTTTGGTCTATCGCTGAGAATCTACTTTAGATGCAGGAGGCAGGGTATCCTCTGCTATCCTGAGAGCTGGTTCCAACTGAGCAACAAGGCCCGTGCAGGAGCAGAGGATTCACAGGCAAGCCCCCTGCCCCGCCCCTCCCACTCGCAGAGGTCCACAGTCCCGGTGCTTTTGGGCCTTGCCTACCAAGCTCTCAACACACAGATGCATACAGCCTAGGTCTCATCTGCCTACAAAGACAGAAGGGGAGGGCAGCTGCCATGTTCTAAGGATGGGATGCATGCACCAGCCCACACCCATTCCTCCACTGGCACCTCCCACCTGCCAGTCACGCTGAGGTACCTGCAGCTTCTGGGAACTGGTGGCACAGAGGTTCCAGTTCAGCTGTGGGGTTGTGGGGGTGGGGTCTCTATGCTGCTTTCCCATTCATCTCTGGGAATTGAGGGGATGGGATCCCATGAGGGCCCAGACTTGCCATGCCAGTTTGTTTGTTTGCTCCAGGTGGAGACCCCTGGGTCTGCCTGCCAAGTCCCAGCCAGGCCATTTCTCATCGACTCACTACTAACACTGACCTTAGCTTCAGTAACAGTTTGAGGCCACGGATCTCTAGGTAACTGGGGAGCCCCACCCCCACCCTGTTTTACACATTAAAGTATATGATAGGTCCAGGTGAAGTCTAGATTCATCCATGCCCAGCCTTCTCCCATTAGGACCACTTTCAGCAAGAGTGAAAACAGACAGGCTTTCTGCTGTAATGAGGTGTCAGGTGAGCAGCCACCTGGCGTCATGGTAATTCACCTGGCTACAGAGGCACAGTATAGTGTGACAGGGCCTGTCATTCACTGATGGATGGTGGGGGTGAGACAACACAAGCATTTTGGCCTTGGGCTCTTTATCTTGCCTGCAAGCTTTAAGTCCAGGGGCCATGACCCCTTCTGTCACTTGGGGCCCAGAAGGGCTTCCTGCCGGGTACAAACAGCAGTACATTCTTGCTGCAGTGAAAGGGCTCTGTGACTGTCCCCTTAGGAGGCCCAGACCCACTTAGGACCCACTGTGACACAGGACCTGGCAGCCTGGCATCCACTGGATGGCGCCTCTGTTGCCATACCAACAAAGGAACAGGGGTGTAGGGAGTATAGAGGACTGTGGGGAAACAGCAGTGGAGAGGGTTTTGTGTGCAGCAGTAAAGGGGCAAGCACAGCAGGAAAGGAAGTGCCTGCACTGAGGCTGTCCTGTCGGAGGCTCTGGGTGGAAGGTCAGCTAACTGGAGGTCACAGGCCACACTGCCTCTGGTGTGTCTTCTTGGGCAGCCCCAGGCACAGGCAGCCCAGCTTTAAGATCAAATGGGTGGGCTGTCCTTTGAGCCCCCAACCAGGGCACTGGGGCTGAAAAGCACCTTCATGGGGCCCTCCATACAGATGCACTGAGAGGGGAGGTTGGGCAGTGAGAGTTCAGACAAGCAACACTCTGAACAGCCTCTGCTAACCAGCTCTGGGTAGCTCCCTGCAACCTGCTTTATTTCTCTGTGCTCTGAGTTCCCCTGAGATCTGGGACAGAGTGGTTGTAAGGAGCAAGTAAGATGGTTCTGGGATATGTCGGTATTTATGAAGAACACTGAGTGCTTGCTTCAAAGCAGGAGGCACCTTCTGTGTGCTCAGCGCCCATAAACACTGTAGTGCAAAAACCTCAAATATGACTGACCTCAGGCTAAGAGAAGCCAAAACCTAAAGGTGAAACAGACTCAGGGACCCCTTAACCCCCTCCCTCAAAACCCCAGTAATTACACACAGGAAATAACCATAATTAAACAAAACAACAGCTCTCATAGTTCTCAGTCCCCAAAGGGACAGCCTCAAAGAATAACCCTTTCTTTCCCGCCTTTGCACCTCCCTACAACCTCAGCAAACACCCAGAGGTTCAAGCCCACCCTTGTCTGTGCAGTGCACAGCCCACATCCAGCCAGTGCACAAGGCTCAGAGGTGTCCACAGACCCAGTTGTGACACCCTACAGAGATATACAAGCAAGTGCCCTTACTTGCCTCTCCCTGTCCTCTGGGGTTTGGACCAGCACAGACCAACCCCCAGTAAAGGCACGCCAATAAATCATTTCTGACATGGTAAGGAAATTAATTTGGGAAAGATTAATTAGCTGCATCTACGCAATCAGCCTCAGCTTCTGGAAATGAGAGAGTGGGAGAGCACTCTCCAACTCGGTCTCAGACCGGGCTCCCTTTCTTCCCTCTCAAGATCTGCCTCAGTCTTGACCACTCCAAGCTTGAGGCTCCTCTTTCCTCATGGAAGGGCGCCTGCTGAATGCTTGGCCCTAAAACTCAAGCAAAAGGAGTTCAGGACTTGGCGATTCCGCTATGCAGGGTGCCGTCCCTAAGGAAGGGATCTACCATTTACACTGAGCTCTGCCTCCACCGGGGCCTGTGTGTGACCTTTTAGTTGGCATTCCACCAAGATGTCCCTTTACTGACTGTCCATACCTGTTCCACATCAGGAGGCCAGAGGAACAAATGCAACGTCCGCCCTCCCCGCCCCCTTCTAGTCCCGCCTCTGGGATAGCCACAGCTGCCTGCCTAAATACGTGCAGGTTCCAGCTTGTCAGGAAAAAGACATTCCAAACCAGCCTCTGCTGGCTCCTGTCAGGCCCACTCACAGCCCTCCTTTGCTCTCTCACACACCCACCCAACTCTTTCTGCTGAGCACCCTCCACCCAGGCTGTTAATCTGGGTAGGAAGCTGGAGCATAGCCTGGCCCAACCCTGTTTACCCAGAAACTTACTGTCAAATGTTAGGGACCGGCCTGTCTGCATCTCTCTAGTACTGCGAGCTTCTTTTTGAACTCAGTCCTAGAACTTCAACTGCTCTCTGCCAGGATCTCTGGACAGAGAATTGAGGACATCTCTCTCAGTTCAGACTCAGCCAACACCCAGTGGTGTTCCACACCCCCAAGAGGACTCGAAGAGTTGACCTAGTCAATCTGTTGGCTCTCGGCTAGTGTGCGAGGTTTGCGCAAGGGAAACCTTACAGTGTTTACATACGCCACTGCCTGAAGAAAGGAGGTGGTTGTCCAGGAACCCACTGAGCATGGGAGGCCCAGGGAAGGGATGAACTAGCCAAGTCAATGCCAGAGACAGGAATCAAATACCTTTCCTAACTTTTGAGTCCACACCACTCCATCTCTGCAATTCCTACAGTTCAAAATTGTTCTTTTAAAACCACCAATAAATATTTCAAAGAAATCTCACCATAGCCACCCTTTTGGAAGCCCACCACCATAGTCCACCTCCGCCCCTCCACTTCAGCTTCTCCAGCAAGGAGCACCACCCACAAACAGCTCTCTGTGGGAGGTGGACACCAGGCTGGGCTGGGTCTGTGTTGTCTTACTACTGCTCCCTTTTCTCCATAGCAGCCTCCATCATGCTGGGCCAACCTACAGACCAGACAACCCTTCCTCCCGGGCTTCTTGCAGGGGTGAGTAGGGTGGTGGTGGGGTGTTGGATAGGGAAGCAAGGCACAGTGCCATACCAAGGTCCACAAAATCAAAAGCAGTGATGTCAGAGCTAAGGCTGGGAAGGGAGGGAGGGATGTGGGGACAAGAAGGTTGCAGGAACTAAGGACCCTCTGCCACATTTTATAAAAAGACAATGGGCAAACAATGGGTAGAACTAACAGCTTTGCCAAGGTCACCTGAACACCAGAGCAGGCCCTTTCTGTTCTGTATTGACCAGGAGCAATGAGAGGCTTCCACGCAGCCAGAGGTAGACTAAAGCAGAATTCCTCCTACCCCTGAAGGACAAGAGGCATGGCTAAAGTCATCTGTTAGTGTGGGTACCTATAGACTGTCTATACTTCTAAAACGCAGTTGACACTTCCCAACTTTCAGGGTATTTCCACGTTTTGTTTTGTTTTTTTCTTTTTGGCTTATTTTGAGACAGGGTTTCTCTGTGTAGCCCTGGCTGTCCTGGAACTCAGAAATCCGCCTGCCTCTGCCTCCCAAGTGTTGGGATTAAAGGCATGAGCCACCACCACTTGGCCATTTCCATGTTTTTGACAGGCATGGCCCATCTACTACCACTCCCCTCACAAGGAAAAACCAGGACTGCAGTGAGGCTTTCTTGCGGTGAGAGTGGAGCCCCAGGGTAGGGTATCTGCTCACTGGGATGGTCTGCAGAGCAAAGCAGCAATGCCTGGGAGCCTAAGGCCTGTGCAGTGCAAGGTGGGACCTTTCAGAAACCAGGCACCCATCACCAAGCAGAGCCCATCCCTCCAGAGGCCCTCTCTCTGTGCTGAAGCTACTAGGACAAGGGGAGGCTGCTGGCCGGGGTGCAGCTCTGGGCACATGGTGCATTTCTTTTTTTTTTTTTTTTTTTTTTTAAAGATTTATTTATTATATGTAAGTACACTGTAGCTGTCTTCAGACACTCCAGAAGAGGGCGCCAGATCTCGTTACAGATGGTTGTTAGCCACCATGTGGTTGCTGGGATTTGAACTCTGGACCTTTGGAAGAGCAGTCGGGTGCTCTTACCCACTGAGCCATCTCACCAGCCCCCACATGGTGCATTTCAATAAGCAGCAGCCAACTGTAGAGTGAAGGGTCATTTCTCTCTGAATGGGGCCCATTAGAATGATTCATACACAGCTCCTCTCCGAGCCCAGAGGCAGACCAGGGCATCGTTAGGCACAAGAGCAATAAAGAGCTGCCCTCCCCCAACAGACACTTTCATTTTTATTGACAACACGCAGCATCAGCCCCAACTACCACCACCACGAGATTCCCGATTATGTTCAGCTTCATAGTGAATGCTCAGGAACCGTTGATTCACTTTAAAGTAATGCTATCTGCTTGTCATGCCCAGTGGCCAATCCTCAACAGACTTTTTCAGGTATGTTAACAAACTGTCCTAACACCCAAAATGCTGTCTCACATGCCCTTGGCACTTGGTAGCAGAATTCGGGTACCTCACAAAGACCTGGGCTGCCTGCTGTTCAATCGTCCCTCTGCCTGCTGCAGGCTCTGGTCCATAACCTTTAATAGGCTTGTCTTTTCCTACTTCCCCTAGGAGGGAGGCTCTGAAGATTGCCCCTTATTTAACCTTAGCACAGTTCCTGGTGGACAGCAGGGTTCCAGCAAGGCATGGTGGGCAAGAGGCAGGGGTATGGCGGAGATGGCAAGTGGTGCTGATCTGAGCCCCGACTGCTGACTGCCGCTGTTTCCAGGTTTCTGCCAGCTCTGGGCTTTGGGCAAGCGGCATCCCTTCTCTCAGTTTGTGCCTCCTAACTCTCTAGGAAGCCTCCTTCCTCCTGTGTATGGAGAAGATGGGGTAAAGGAACCAGAGGACAGCACAATGCTCAGCACACTGTACTGCGACAGCAAGGGCCCTGGGGATACATAAAGGATGCCATCTTCCCTTACAGTCCACAGGCCTGTGTGAACTTCCCCAGATACGGATCTTTCATCCGGACTGCCATTCAAGTGGCATATTTGGCAGAGGACACTTATGAGAAGACAGGGAAATGAGCCTGAGAAGGGAGGGTAGCTAGAAAAACTGGGCTGCAGGGTCAGCTGAGTAGATGTGCTCCAAGAAAGCAACAGTAAGAACCCTCAAGCAGGGGTGGAAATCCCCAGAGGGGAGGCAGGAAGGGGCCCCTGGAGAGAGACTGACTGGACCCACGGAGACCTTTCTGCTTAGTTCATCCCCGCTGAACCAGAAGAGCACCAAACACACTGTGCTGGGCTCCCATCACCTTGTCCCTTTTTCTGCCCACACATTTGATCTCGTCATTTCTATTTCTTCACTGTGAAAGAGGAGACCAATCTTCTATGATGAACCTCCCTCTGGGATGCTGAGCAAATTCTAGAGGTACTGCCCAGGTCTCAGAAGCCACCTGCTCTCGAGCAGGAAGCTTCTCCAACAATACCTCCTGTCCCTTCATCGTCAAAATAGGTGCCTGGACAAAAATCACAGGGGACCTGGTGGGCCTCGAGTGACAGTCGTCCCCAGGAAGGTAGAGACAGAAGGGCAGGCACCGAAGGCCGCATAAACATGGAGAGCCCTGCCATCTCCTCCTCCCCCAGGGCTACCAGAGGCCTCACCTCTGCGGCTTTCCTGCTTTGGTTTCTTTCAGACTTCAAGCTGCATGGAAGAGGTCTGCAGGGAGCAGAGAAAATGCTCTCTTGAGATCGTGGGCATCTAAAAGGCCTGGCTCAGCGTACTTCGATTCTTGGGTTAAGTACTACAGGGTTTTATTTATCAGGGATTTTGACGTTTATGGTCCCCAGGGACAACGTCATGACATGTGGCTTGTGCAGTCACATAGGCCAGGGCTTGAATTAATGTCTTTCTGTCACTGATTTGAAAGTTCTTTCCCTTTAGCATAAAGGACTGAACCCAGGGCCTCCCAAGTGTTAAGTATGGGCTACATCTCTCAGCTACACTCCCTGCGCTCAGTAATTCTTTAATGACGTGATTTACATTACTTTGGGATGGGGCGGCCCTGCAATCCATGCGGCTGATTCTGATTGACTTCCACACCCAGAAGTTCCCATGGAGCCCTTGGGGCTTTTTGTTGTTTGTTTCTCTTTCTGTTTGGTAGCCCTTGCTGTCCTGGAACTTAACTGTGTAGACCAGGCTGGCCTCAAACTTACAGAGATCCACCTGCCTCCCAAATGCTGGGATTAAATGTGTGTGCTACCACCACCCAGGCTCAAATTCCTAAAGGCCTCTTCTCCCCAGCTCGGCAGTATTTGCTAAATTACACATCCAGTGCCTGTTTCCCCATCAGCGGGGGACAGATGTCATTTAAAAGAGAACAAAGTCGAAGCACAAATCAAAGTTCAGTCTGCCCACCCAGCTTTTCATTTCTGTGGTTCCTCGAACACCACCAAGCCTTTGGGAAGCAGCACAGCAAGGCAATCACTGTGTGGATTCCACAGTAATGGTGTGTGTCTAACTAAGGTCCTGGCCTGGGCCAGTCCTCTCCCCAGGGCTTCTCCTGGACTCCCCCTGAACTGTCTCTAGAAAGCACCATCACAATTTTCAGAGAAGAGCTCCGTGAGTCAGGCCCAGAACAGCTCGTATTTATTAATGTACATCGTAAAAATCTCCTTCCAAACAGGCCATAATTCACCAGCCACAGGACACATCTCATCCTTAAAGAGGTATGCTGAGCTGAACACCAGACTTATCAATTAAAAAAAGACAACAAAAAAGTGCAGTCTTTTACAGTGGTCTTGCTAGGTAAACTGGGAGCTAAGGAAGGGATGGGGTCTTGTTGATAAGGCAACTATCCAACACCTGCTTCCTCTCTGCTGAGACCAGGCTTGGCTCATGGGGTTCGAGTCCTGAAAACCCTAAACCACTAGTGCGAGGACACTGGAACCTCAGACCAGACCTTGAAGGCACAAAGAGCATGGGAAGCAGCCATAGGGGTATTGCTGAGGGAGCACCTCCCCAGGGCCGGGCTCTTGGCTCTGGGTTTCCGATATCATCTTAGTTCACCAACCTAACCTCTGAGCAGATGCGTCATCCCCAGTGCTGGCTCTCCCATGCCACCCACTTTTTCCCAGTAACAGGAAATCTCCAAAGGAAGGTTTGACAGGAAGAGGAGGAGGAGGCTTTGCCAATTTGGCTCAGATGTGCCAACCCTAGGCAAGGGCGGCCCTAACACTCCCTCGTCAGCCAGTACTGGAAGTCTCTCTTCCTCAGACAGCAGCGGCCCTTGTGACTTACTTCACACACCTGCCACCTGCCGGGGCCACACCTGGGGAAGCAGGGCTTCCTCTTGTGGCCTGTGCTAACAGGCTGCTGGCTTCTAGCTCTCTCCATCTCTACACTAGGCTTATCTTGCCTAGGAACCCTATGGCCCCGCCCAAAGCAGTACACTGACACAGGCCTCATCCTTAGAGGCAGTGAATGATATGATGCCAGTTCACAGTATCCTGTGAAAGAGGCCACTGGACCTCCTCTCCTGATCCCCAAACCTTTCCACAAAAGATGTCCTCTGAACAGAGGAGGGAATAAAAGCCAGAAGGGAACTGGGAACTTGCCTCCCTCCCTGAGTGAGCTGAGTTCGGAGGACTGAGTCCTGAGTGGATATGTATGTTTGAGACACACAGCCACACCCAATGCCTCAGACCCATGGATACGGCCAAGCTGTCCCTGTACAGGCAGGGTGAAGCAGAGTGACAAAGCTCTCCACTGGTTCAAGCACTAATATTAGTGGGTTGGACAAAAATTAATAACCTCAGCTTTCTCCCCCTAGGCTGCTCCCCTATAAGGACCTCCAACAGAGAGGAGCGAAGCCCTCCCTAGTGCTATACAAGATGGAGGCACTGAGGTTCCTAGTGCTATACAAGATGGAGGCACTGTGGCTCCTGGTTGTCCTGGGGTTGGTGCTACTCGCCCAGAGCCAGTATGGCCAGCTGACCGCAGCTTATCTACACGTGTCTACTCTTCCTTCATTCCCTGGCTGCCAAGCCAGGTCAAGTCCCGGGCACAAGACAAGGTGAGCTGCTCTGAACAGATGTCATCTACTCCTTACACAGTCACCTCGGGCATCCTCGGCCCGGCTTGCTGAGAAGGTATTCTTATGAAGTGGCAGGTACCCAGTGAACACACTTGTTTTTGGTATTCCGTGTTTTTGATAAAAGGGGGAAGATGCTACATTTTCTAAGCAGAGCTACCAAGAAAATGGAACAACAGCAAGGTAGAGTCAACTCACTTTTCTTGGAGCTACGAGTTGAACCCAGTGGGGTTACAAGTCACCATATTTGTAGTGGAGAGACAAAAGGTGCCAGACCCTTGGGAGTTAGGAGGGGGAGTGGGCCTGTGAGGGTCAAGCCATGACTCAACGCAGCACCCTCCAAAGAGCTGAATGAGTCCCAACATCCTGATGGGTGGCCTGCTTGCCCATTTACTGGAAATGAAGCAGGTGACTTGGAATACCCACGGGTCTTCTTGTAGACACATCAGCCATTTTGGAGCGCCAAACAGAGTGGCTCAGTGACAAATCTCTCTGCACCACTTCTGTCAGCCACCCTCAAAAAGCAGTGAGACCAACAGACAGCTCAAAATGCCTAATCACAGCTGAGCCTCTGAGTCTATGGACTAGCTTGGGTGGGCTTGCTTGCTGAGTGAAGCAGGAAAAATGGCCGTAAGTCCAAACGACCCCTCCTGCACTTAGGGACCAGGGGTTCGGGTTTGAAGAGAAAACTGGATTCCTATTCGCCATCTCCATTCAGGACAGCAAGACGCTAACAGGCAGAACAAGTTCTGCTGCTGCTGCTGCTGCCGCCGCTGAATGAGCTCCAGTAATAACAGGGCTCACCCTGCACCATTAAATAGTGACCTTGTTCCCAATGATGTCATAAAACCAAGGCCCAGGAAGCTCTCTCATGGCCACACTCCCCATCTGCTATCGGAAGGAGTCAAATACTCACCCCTTCCCTGGTAGCAAGCCAGGAGGACCTAGGGCCCTTCGGTGGACAAGAGCCTACACATGTGTGCCACACCCAGTGTCTTGGCTACCAGAGACTGCACACATGTGATCTAACAGACCTATGTGCCCCAAAGCGGACCTAATCTCAAGCTGTGTTCACTTGAGGACTTCTACCCACAAGAAGTCTCCCCCCCTCAATTCTGTGTACAGAATTGGCTGGGGGGGGGGTCCCCTGGAAGAAGCACTCTCCACTCTGGACACCCCATAATAATATGGCATCTGGATTCTGTCTCACAGGGATTGGTGGAGGAGGAACCAAGAAATGTGTTCTGAGAGGACTTAATGTGTGGGGGTTGCCGGATGAGTAGCTAATCCCGACAACAGGACGCAAAAGTGTTCTGTGGGGGGGTCAGGAAGGGTGGCATGAGCACCGATAAGCAGAAGTTATGAGAAATATTCTGACTCAATTTCAGGATGGCCTGAACCTGACAGCACTTCCACACAGAACAGGATGCTCTGAGACAGTGGGCTCTCTGCCACAGAGAACGAGTGGCCAGGACTAGCTCACAGGAGCACCTAAACTGCTATCTTCTGTCAATGGAAGCTCTATGCCCTTCCTGAGATCTCCACGGCTCTGCAGAGCATGGCACTGGGGACAAGATGGCTGTTCCAAGTTAAGAAAAGATGAAGGGCATGGGACCAGGCCCAGTGTCTCTAGGGTAGCTTCAGGGAGGGTCCCAGCAGCATCAGAAAGGTTGGGTGATGTGGGAGAGGCATAATCGCACTCGAATCTGGAATTTTATGATGTCCATGGTACACAGAGAAACCAGACAGCTCCGTGTCTCCCTTCAGGAGGGATGGGCCTCTTCTCTGGAGAAAGGTAAAGCGTTGGGCTTCCTGTGGGGTATTAAAAATGGGAGGTTCCCATACATCTGCTAACCTACTCAAGTTCTTAGTCAAATAAAGGTTAACTAAACACAACAGAACCCCACAAAATATGGACAGAAGCTACCCCAGATTTGACCTACTCCTGGTCCAGTCTCATGTTGGTCTAGCACAACATCACTATCCCCTGAAGGTTCCCACCAGGTACTCTGACTGAACCGCTACCAGGAAGGACCTGGGGCCCGTGTTTTCTAAAAAGCTCTCTGGGAGCTTTGGCACAAACCCCCAAGACTGAGAATTCTCAGTAGTAACAGATGTGTGCCAATACCTCACTATTAATCCCATGGTTTCACAAACCCAGGGGAAGTGATTTCCTCAAGGTCCCACGATGAGTCAAGAGGCAGGGAATCTGAGCTTGCAGAATGGCGGCCCAAGCCTTCACCTTGTACAGGGCAGATGCAGCTGTGCAGAGCTTGAAACAAGAGCCTTCCTGGCTCTGGGGTCCCTCCACTCCAGGGAGTCGAGGACCCCAGAAAAATACCAGCCATGTTTGGTCCACTCCACCCCAATAAAGGAGACACTCCCCTGTCCCAGATGACCTAGAAACCATGGGAACAGAATTCTCCCAAACACCCCTCTTTCTTTCCAGAAGCTGCATTTAACCAAAGTTTGTAACTGTTTATTAGCATCTGGGAGGAACAAAAGCAGGCTGTAAAAGCTGGGGCTCTTCAGTCCTAATGAGCGCACAGCCATAGGAAGCTTTTCTCCAATGACACCACCAGAGACCTGCCAAAACGTGCTGCCTGCCCAGAGCTCTGCCCACACAGGACTCAGCACAAGGAACCCCCAGGGCCTTGGAAATGTTGCAAGAGCTTGGCCAGGCGGTCTCTTAGAGTGATGACCTCAATGTCTGCAGAGCAAGGAGTTCCAGCAGACAGGAAAATCCTGATGTCCTCCTCTTGAGGATGGAGGAACAGACCTAGAGAGGGCTGTGTGAACCCACAGCTCAGGGACAGGAAAACCAGCACTGCCCACTGTCCCAGCCAAGCCAAATTCTATCCTGCAAACAAATCCCAAATCTTCATGGCATCTGCCAATGGGCTCAAACAGGAGGCCAGGAGCCTGCTGAACAGGCGAAAGCCAGCTTCCCAGGACTCTGTATGTTGCATTATGTACCAACTGCTAAGGGACCAGTGACATTTGGAAGTGCCCTCTTCCTGGGGCCCAGGGACAGCATCCCCCTCTTGATACCCCCTCCCACTCACTGCCAGCCTCCAGCTTCCATGGCTTTCTGTCCATGTATGTCAGACTCACTTGGACTGCTCATGTTGTTACACGTACTGTATCCCCATAGCAGAGCACTGAGGGTGTGATCTCTAAGTTCAAATCCTTGCTGCACCACCTTGAGAAGATCACTTAACCTCTCGGGGCCTCGGTTCTCCACCACAGTGGTGGGTAAGAAGAGTGCCCAGCTTCAGTGCTAGGCCAAAGCAAGGGCTTAACTGAGGCTGCCATCACTCCAGGTCCATGACCCATTTAATACTGTTTTCTGAGGCGCCCCTCCAGCACACACAGAAGGGAGCCCAGAGTTCCATGTGCTTGCTACTCCACAGGCCTCCTTAGGCAGGGCCCATGCTGGGCTCTAGACTCAGAGCAGAATGAGACACAACTCTGGGTCCACAGGAGATCACAGGTTAGCCAGGGGACAGACAAGGGCTCACGAGCAGCAGTGACACAAGGTGCCTCCAAAGTGATCTTCCACACTGTCTTCTGCTAACAGGATTTTTTTTTTTTTTTTTAAAGTCTGTCTCTACTGTCACTAACTTCCAGCAAGCTATATGTGTTTTTAAAGAACTAAATAAAGTATGTTTAGAAATCTGGGTACAGCTCCCAGAACCCTCTTCCTTTAAGCCGGGCTGTTTGCCTTCTGCTGCCCAACTCCAGTCTCTACTTGCCAGAGGCCAATGCCACATGGCAGGATGTGCACATGGGCACAATACTTGAGGGGACCTCCAGGCTTGAGTGCCAACAGGCAGACCTTGTTATACCAGAAAACAATGGTCCAGCAAGGCCCAGGATTGAACGCTTCTCATGTGTATAACACTGAGCACTGACGTCATTTCTATGTCTAAATGTTATGTGTTCTTTTCCCAACCCCCACTGACTCACCTTACCATGCTCGTTAAGAGTCCTTAACGTGAATATTCCAGGGCAGAGTCCATTCATCTTTATGATCTCTATCTGTATCTAAAGCGGGGCCTGACAGCGAATATGGAAAACGGAGTTCTCTAAGAAAGGAAATGGGCTCAGAGAGGCTAAGAATCACACCCAGGGTCACAAAGAAAAGCAGCAGGTCCACCTGACCCTAAGATCCCTTCTTGCCTCAGTCTCCTGCCTGTCTCCTGACACAGGGGACTCTGTCCCCACTGTTACCCACTCAGTCATTTATTAGCCAGTCCCTGCCAACCTGTGACCGACCTGGGCATGGGAAGGCCAGAGACCAAGGCTACCCACTAGGGAGGTGGCTGGAAAGTGACAAGGAGGGGTGGGAAAGGACAGATAGGGACATAGAGACAGAACACAGGCAGGGATGGGCAGGATGGGAGGTTGAGGAAGTGAGGGGATGGAAGCTCCTGCAATAGCCTGGCAACTCTGGAGCGCACAGAGCTTATCAGACCTGAGTGGCGGGACTGCTGGTGCCCGGGACATTGCAGCTAAGGAGAGGGTCATTCTTCAGTCCTCTGTCAGATACTGCTGTCTAGCCTTCCAGCCTCCAACACTGCCCCTGCGACAGACTGAAACCTGTAACAATCCCAGCTCTTTCCTGATTCACCATGGCAGCTCCGTTAGAAGAAAGCAGATAAAACAGGTTTGTATAAGCCAGGTCTTTGGGAAACTCTAAGGGCAGGAGCAGGGTGGGCACTGCTGTCCTCAGCTGGCCTGGCCTGCTTCAGATCACAAGGAATGAGAAATGGAAAGGAGCAGGGGGTAGAGGGGGGCACACTTGACGACACCCCTTCCCCTCCTGTGGGAATGGATCCCATGATTCATGAGTTTTACTATCCTCTCCTTCCACCAGCTGACCCTGCCCACCAACTGCAGAACAGAGGCCACAGAGCCCCTGCAAGCTCCCCTGCCATCCTATCTCCTGGTGACGCCACCAGGCTAGCTTTCCGAAGGACCCTCCTAACCATACAACCAGTTTAAAAATAGAGCAAATGGGTGACCCAGATGCAGCTCAGATTTAAGCAAGGCCTCCTCGTGGAGGCTCGGCTCCCTCCCACTTCCATGCACCAAGTGTCATTCCTGGCCCTGCTACACTTGACTTCTTGGGGGAGTGGCTGCACACACCCCCAAGGGCAACAAGGCCTCTCCTCCAGGGAAAGTCAGCACTGAAGGGTGAGAGGAAGACTCCTCTGAGCAGTCTTGATGGGATTCTGGCAGCCCAGGCTCTGTGCTCCACAAATCCCTAGGCCACAGCTTTATCTGAGATAGGATCACTGCTTGGGACGGAACCACATGTCAGAGCTGGGGAGTTCGCAGAGGCCCAATTCTCACAGCATGGCTATCCTCAAAGGAAAAGCCTTGTTACACTTCTCAGAAATGCACAGCCCACACCACGGTGGGATGCACAGACCCTGGCTGCAGGGAAAAGCCACTTCCTCAGAGCCCCCACCCCCGCCCGGCTCTGGGGGGAGGGGCAATCAGGCTGAAAGAGGTACAAAGACACAAGCCTAGATGAGGTAAGGCCACTTATGGCCCAGCCTGAGCCACTAGCTGGAATGTGTCTAATCTAGGCGAGTCTCAGCTGCCTCATGATAAAACAGGTGACGCCCACTGAGGACACCCGGAGGAAGAATTGAGACCATGTGTGTAATCTCACAGGGATCAGCTGGAACCAATAAAGCCAGGCTCCTCGCCTTTGCGTCCAGGCACAGGATGGGATGCAGAGGGGATGTGGGACCAATCTACAGGCCATGCTGATGGAGGTCAAGAGCCACTGGTAGACCCGACTCCAAACACCAATGCCTGGCTGTACTGGAGTGGTCCAAGGCCACCCTGGAGGAGATGGCTCAGGCTTCTCCCTCTGGCAGGCAGCACTGTCTTCTGGGTGGAAGTAAAGAGACCAGTCTGTGGTGCCTGAGAGTTTACTATAGGTTCTAGGACCCTGCATACCAGGGCTTTTAGGGCTTATTTTTAGCTCACTGATTAGGTAAGCCAGTAAGCTCTAGGCATCCTCTGATCTCCCCCTCCTAGCACTGGGATCTCAAATGTGCATGCCACCATGTCTGGCTTTTCTTTCTAGGGTTTTAGACAGATACAGTGGTGAGAGCTGAAGCGAGGGCCCACAGCCAAACTGGAGAGGAAACAGGCAGGTAGAAAATACTGTCCTGGGGTTCTCAGCAAGAAGGTCGGTAGCTTCAGGAGCGTGGTGCCCAGGAGAGGGCATCTGTTTTTGCCTGAGGTCGCTTTTCTTTAAATGAAAAAGTACAGTCCCCAACCAGCCAGCCTTTGTTTGCTCTTTGCAAACTGAAACAAGTCCTCTGGCCTGCGACTCACACAGCCCCCTTTCCTCGCAGAGAATCTTTCTTTGACGTCTTGCCAGTCGGTTCGCTCTAGGTACTATGCCTAGAACCAGCGCACCCTGAGTCCAGCAGCTAGGAACTATCTGTACAGGAGGGGCTGTAAACCTGTTAAGGCACGGGCACAGCACAGGTCTCCAGTCAGCAGCAAGGCTCCCAGGCACTGTCCACAGATGTGAGAGGGTGAGGGGAGCCAGTGTTATCCAGGGGCAGCTGATGGACTGGCCTGCCTCAGTCTAGAATCCATTCATGGGTCTTGAAAGCCAAATTAAAAGAACTCCCCGATAGTCCAAGGCAAGGGAAGCCCCCAGAAAGCCAAATGACTGCTGCAGTGCTGGGCTTTACGGGAGGGATGTGATCTGTGCTGTCCTTGATAAAACTTCATGGCATGGGCAGGACCAAACTCACAGAGCACAAGCAGAAGCAGAGAGACCTGCAGTGGGAGGGAGCCTTGAAATGACCGAAGTCATTCAAAGTCAGCTTCCATGCACTCCTTCTAATTAGGCCTTGAGCTCTGGTACACACCACCTCAGTCTCTGCCTTTTCTTCTTCCGTTTCCTCCTGAGTTTCTGAATATTAATCTCACAGTGATGTCACGAGCAGAGCTGCAGTCTGTTCTAATTATAAAGCACGCCAGGCGCAGCAAGGCTGACGAGAGGCAGTGCAGGCAGCACCAGGCTCTCAGACACTGGAGCATCGGTCGGGGGAAAGAGCTCAGGCCCCGGGGAAGAACCAGACATGGTTCTGTCCCTGAGCAAGATTTCTGCGCAAGTTCCTTCCACCTTCATACTTGGGTCTCATGAGGAAAACACAATTACCTGCCTACAACGGTTATCGCAAGAATGGAGAGACCCTCTTAGCACAGTGCCAGGCAGGCTTAGGATGGTTTAGAAAATCCAGTCGTGGGGCTGGAGATGTGGTTCAGTAGTAGAGCGTACGCCTAGAATGTTTATGCCTAGCCCTAGGTTCTGCATAAACCGGGCCTAGACATGAGTAACTGTGATCCAGTGGTGGAGGCAGAAGGATCAGGTGTTCAAGGTCACTCTTAGCTACCATGGAGCTGCAGGCAGGCCTGTGTTACATGAGACCTTATATTAAAAGGGGAGGGAGGAGAATCCAGATATCAGTCACTGTCTTCAGTTGTCCTTTAATTACAAACCTTACCTCCAAAGTGTGCGCACACCCTCTTAATTACGGAGGGGCGGTGCTGTATGAGTAACATACTGGGGGGGGGGAGCCACAGCCTTGCTCGGAGCTTCCCTGTCTTTGGGGTGCCTTGAATCATGACTTCTTTAGGGGGGAGGAGATCCCCCTCTCTCTGCCTTCTGAGGCAGCTGAGGTGATGTGGAACTGTTGGCTCAGGACAAGTGTAAAGCGCCCACCTGGGGCCAGCGGGCCCTGCCTCCACAGGAGAGCCATCTCCATTCTGCCCACATGTCAGCTTCCCTCAGAGTTCACTCTGAGGACTCTTGGAAGGCCAAGCCAGAAAGACAGCAGGGCAGCAGCAGGAACAACAGGGGCCCAATTCCAGCCTGGCCAAGCACACTAGTTCTGCTGGGCCTACCTCAGTAGCTGAATTCCTGTTAGCTCTTGCCAAATGCCCCCAACCCTGGGTTTTTCTTGAGTCCCTGCAGGGATGACCACTCACCCCCATTTCTTACCAGCAAGGCTGACAGCTCTAGAAGGCACTCATATGCTACCCTCAGCCAGGCCCCAGGCTCAACCTGTTTTTGCCAACTTCCATGACTGTGGCAGGTGGCGCCCTGTGTCTGACATACTTTTATTCTCCCCTCAGTCGCTTTCCAGGAACTAAAACTATCCCACTTCTTCCAAGGGGTGCCCACCCCACCACAATTCCCATGGAGTGTTAGATGAAAATCTAACACTCCATTTTCCTTGGTCCCACGGCCCCGCCTGCCTCCATCTTTTCTCTGCCTGGTCCACACGGTCTGTTCCTGTCCTCTACATCAGCACCAAAGCAGGTGAGCTGCTTGCTTCCTCCCTCAATGACTTCCCCTCAGACTTAGATCCCGGGACTGAAAACAGAAAACTAGTATCTTTAGTTGGGAAAAGCCTGAGGTCACCGAGCTGGGGAACAGGTTTCTAGAGGAAAAGAAACCAAGGGTCAGCGGTACCTGTCCCCCCACATGCCACAGGAACTACCAACTGTGTAGGTCAGTCCTGGGAAGAGCCAGCCCCGCCTTCAACCCTTCAGGGAAACTCAGAGGCAGGGAGCCAGCAAGCTGACTGGTACTCAGCAGAGGCGGGGTCTCCCACTCTAACCTGCCACTGCACATAAATTACAGGGAGGAGGCTGGTGGCCAACTGGCTTCAAGACTGGCCCAGCCTCTCTCCAACACAAGGAAGCACTTTATGTAGTCCAACGCCTCATTATCTGGCATCTCAGTCACACCGGAAAGGGCAAATAATGGGCTAAGAGCAACACATGTTGCATTATGAAGTCCCTCCCTGCACAAACCTGTCCTTGAGTCCCCACTGCCTGCATGGCAAAGGCTCAATTAACTCCTTACTGTGACATTTGCAGCCCTTCAATCTAACCACAACAAAGCTTCCCCCACCTCCAAAGGGGGGGCTCTATTTAGCTTAGTCCATTCACAAAATATTTGTTTTTTTGTTGTTGTTGTTTTTGTTTTGTTTGTTTGTTTTTTTCAATACAGGGTTTCTCTGTATAGCCCTGGCTGTCCTGGAACTCACTCTGTAGACCAGGCTGGCCTCGAACTCAAAAATTCACCTGCCTCTGCCTCCCAAGTGCTGGGATTAAAGGTGTGCGCCACCACTGCCCGGCTTCAAAATATTTGTTAAATACCTCTGTTGTGTTGGGCACTATGCTAGAACAACTGAAGGGCCTGTCCGTCCCACCCACTTGGAACTCTGAGCAGACCACAGCCAAGTCCCTTGAAAATGCTTTTTCCCCCCATACGGGGCTACTCAGGGATTGGGAGATGTGATCTTCTCTCTCTCTCTCCCACTCGCCACTGAAGAGGAGAGCTGCTTTCCCTCGATGTCTACACTCACCCAAAAGTCTCTGCGCTATACCAGAAAAGCAGGCAGCTCAAGCCGGCTACTCAGCCTGTAGAGCCACAGATGCTTACAACAGGGCGTGTCTTGGCTCCTCCACAGGACCCTGGGTTTTTAGGTGTTTTCCCATGTTGGAGTTACAGGAATCCCTGAGCACTGACAAAATTACAGAGCACACTGAGTCTGAAGCTGACAAGCAACCCTAGGTCCTCTTTGAGGGTCAACTTTTATGAAGTCAACAGTGAGGGAGCTCTCACGGTCTTTCCACAAACCCAGCAGTGACAACAGACATGCTGTGACCTCTCTTACCAGGGCTGCAGACCTGTGCACAGAGAGAGGGAAGGAGATGGAGGGTAGGAGGCACGGCAGCTGAGAGGACACGGCCGGCCGGCTAAGGGGGGCTGTGATTTGGAGGCACACAGGTGAGCCCTGCAACTCTAGGCAAGGCAAGACGTTTCTAGCTGGCTGGCCCAGAGGCAATGAGGCAACAGGAAGCCTTTCTAAGAGGCAGAGGCCTCAGATGTCAAACTAGGAGGCTGGACAGGACAGAAGTCATGGAGAAGCTTAAGCAATGACATTATCTACAGCCACATTCAGAAGACAGGTGGTCTCCAGAAACATCAATAAGATTGCTCAATGGTTAAGGCGCTTTGCTGGGCAAACCTGACGACCTGAATTCAATTCGTGGATCCCACGATGGAAGGAGCACCAAGGCCTGAAAACTGTCCTCTGACTCCCATGTGTGTGTCATGGCACACACAAACACACATACCGACACTTGTGCATAGCAAGAGGATTTAATTGGGTTTCTTTTGTTTTTTTGAGACAGGGTTTCTCTGTGTAGCCCTGGCTGTCCTCAAACTCAAAAGATCCACCTGCTTCTGCCTCCCGAGAGCGGGGATTAGATTCATGTACCACCAACTGCCCAGCTAATAGTGAATTTTTTTATGAAAGCAACAAGGGCTATCAGGTATAGGGCTTTTCTTCTGACACACATTTAACAAAACCCTAACAATAGACCATCTGTTAATGCATCCACTTCTTAACCCTTACAGATATGATGAGAGATCTTACCCAGGACAACACAGTTGCTAGAAGATCAAAAGATGGTAGGTTTAAAAATAAATAAATAAAAATAAAAATGTATTTTTGACATGAGAATGTGGGTAACTGAAGTGCAACTCTGGAGAGATCAAAGGCCTTCTGCATGCCTGGGCCAGAGGTGGCTTGCAGGGAGCTAAGGGGTGGAGTGGATGGGGTTCTCCATGAACTCAGAAGGTCAAGACGGGCTTGGATAAAACCCAGCAAGAACAACTCGATATGGGCCTTGATTATGGAGAGGAGGAACTCCTCCGTTTGTGTCCACGGTGGGAACTGGAGCCCAGCCCCACCTATTCATTTGCTCAGTGCTGTGTGACTCGGGCAGAGCTGAGGAGCTACAAGAGAAACCGAGTGGCCATTGGCAAAAGCCTAAAACTCTTCATCCTTACATGCTTCAGACAGAAAGCCTGCTGACCCCTGTGCTGTACAAATGAAAAACGTAACACAGGCCAACAACATATTGTCACCCTTGGGGCAACAGACTCATGCCTAAACACCCTATTGGTCCCTCTTGTCTGAGCAATTCCCCAAGGAGGCCCCACATTTCTCTGAAGCTCTTGGTCTGGTAAATTTTCCACCCTCTGCAGTTTTAGATATTAAGTGCCTGAGGCTTTTCCAACGCCATTCAGGTGAAAAGGTGAGTGATTGACCAGAGAATGAGCACACAGGCCTTCCAAGAGCAGGCCAAGTGCTGTCCACACAGGAGGACTGGAAACCATAGTGAGAAACGTGGTTTCCTTAAGAAGCTGTGGGACTTTACTTCTTGTGTCTCCTTAACTGCAAACAACAGTCGTCGTCGGATGACTGGGCCTTGGCCTGACAGTAAGAAGCCATCACTCGCCATGGCTTCTGAGTCTCTCTTACTGCATTCTATGGGAACCTGCTGTCTGGAGATGGCTGAAGCCTTTGGGGAAAGACTTCTGAACAAGACTAAGACCTGGCCATTTTACAAATGCAGGCCCAGTGGCTCAGACAGGATGGAACCTGCCAAGGCACCTGGGCCCTGGACGTTGAAAGTTCAATTCACCCAAAGTGGCTTCAGTGTTCCAGGTTCTGTTCCAGCTGTTGGAGGGTCAATGAAAAATAAGTATGTGTGCTCAAGGAGCCCGATCCCCGGTGTCCAGATAACACAGGGATGTCAATAAAAACAGGGAAGCTTGCCGGGCGGTGGTGGCGCACGCCTTTAATCCCAGCACTTGGGAGGCAGAGGCAGGCGGATTTCTGAGGTCGAGGCCAGCCTGGTCTACAAAGTGAGTTCCAGGACAGCCAGGGCTATACAGAGAAACCCTGTCTCGAAAAACCAAAAAAAAAAAAAAAAAAAAAAAACAGGGAAGCTTGGCAGGCCTTGACCTCCAGGACACCTCCCTTCGAAGAAAAATGGTTGGTACATTCCTTTCACATCCATGTGGACCACATGGGGCAATGCAGGGACTTAACTAATAGGACAGAGTACAGCATGCCCTGGAGACCATAGAAAGCAGCCAAAACAAAACAAAACCAAACAAAACCAACAACAACAAAGCCCTGAGCCAGGAACTGAGCTATCTCCTCCCTGTGAGACTCAGGGCTCCTCATCTACCAGTGGAGACACACCTGCAGCACAAACACAGAGGCTCTGAAACTTCTTTAGGCACCTGTCCTGTGCTTCTGTCTGCCTCCTGCTGAGAAGTTTGAGAGGAAAACTGTCCCCTGTCTGCAGAGCAACAACATTCCACAGCATGTTCACAGATGTCACAGCAAGACAGACAGACAGGACTGGAGAAACAGAAGAGATCAAAATGCAGGCTCTCACTTTGGCAGATAGCCAAGAAAATCCCCACCCCTTCCTGGGTCAGGCAGGAATACAGCCAGTCAGGCCCTCCCTCCGCGGTAATTCCCCTCCTCCCTCGCCCCACAGCGCCAGAGGGAGTTAAGGAAGAGAGGGTGTGAACTTCACCTTCCCCCGCCTGACAGTGCATTTCCGATACAGTGCTAAGCATGTATGGGCTGTGGCCATTGATACAGACAGATGTCGGTCGCATCCAGCACCGAGGGCTAGCATAGATGAGCAAGCCTGGTAGGCTTATATAACAAAGGGCTTGTCACCACTTCCTGTGATCACCAGCATTCCGACACAATGAGACACCCTCAGCCCTGGCTTTGAAGTTCAGCAATTCATTCAGATGGCCCAGCACAAATCTCAGCTGGTCACTGCCTAACTTCCCTACCTCCCCACACCCCTCCCAGGGAGCTTGGGGCGGCACTGTTGTTGACAGGGCTTTTTAGTCTTGTTTAAACTTCATTTTCTAATTTGCTTTTGTGATTAAATAATCTGCCTTTGTTCTTGAAACTGTAAAATAATCCAACCTTCCTGTGACAACCACTGTTAACAGTTCGGGTCTATTTCCTCCCTCCCCCTTTTCTACACGTGGGGGGTGGGGTGTGCTGGGAGGAAGTGCGGGGAATGCACACACCGGCTTTTCCTATCGCAGGCATTTCACCCACAGCTTCTCCCTCTCCAGCCCCACAGTCGTCGCTGAACTCCACGCCTATCGGCTGCTCCTTCTCACTACAGGCCTGCATCTCACATTAGCCATTTCCCGTGGTGGGATGCTTGGGGAATTACCAGTGTTTTGGTTTTTTCCAGTGCTTTAAAGTAACTAAATCACTGTAACACTCTTCATTCTATTCTTGAATAAATTCCTCAGACTTCTGAGGTGCCTCCCAACTGTGTCATCCCTGTTTCTGGTCACTCTTTTTGACCTGAAGCAAGCCAACAACTAGCTCTGTTTCCAACAGGTCTTGCCTAGAACTCAAGGCCCTCCCTCGTACACCAGCACACCCTGCTGTGCCTGCTGGAGAGGGAATCCAGGCATTTATACTATGTGTATACGTTGTTCCTGTGTGTGCAGGGATGGGGGTGAAGGCCAAAGGTCAATTCCTGGTGTCTTCTCCCACTGCTGCCTACCTTGTTTCTGAGACAGAATCTTGTCAGGTAAACTAGGCTGGCTGCCCAGGAGCCCCAGGGGTGTGCCCATCTCTGCCTCCCTAGTGCTGGGGTTACAAGCACATAGGACTACATCACACAGGTTCTGGGATCAAATCCAATACTGTCCCGCAGGAGCATTTTAAAATCAAGTCCATGGCGCTCGACAATTTACAACACAGACTGCTATAGTATGAACCTCTAGGTCAAACTCATTATTTTGAGTCTACCCACATACGCCAGTCAAGGTTTGAACATCCCTGGACCGAGGCTGGGAAATGCCAGGAGCCCTTACAGAATGGTGGTCTTTCATTAAAGAACAAGTAACGCCACACCACAGTAACAGAGGAAGACGAAGGATGACAATCTTACTGGGGATAGGGGGCTAACCAACTTCTAGACTGAATTCCAGGTTACTAGCCATGCCCCATTCACACAAGCCTTTGTAATTCAAATATGTAACTCTTTACAGGATGGCAGGGCTCTCTACCAAGGAAGAGCTGATTCCTATTTGAATTTGAGGAGTCTGGGGAAGACACAAGAATGTATGAACCTGGTGTTCTCTCGGTGTCCTTCTACCACAAAGTATAAAATAACTAAAAAGGAGAGACATCATACCGCTGAAATGTACCTTCATGGTACCAAAAGGTGGAGTACCAAGGCAACCTCAATTTGCTGAAGTTTAAAGCAATCCAGAGGAAACCAGGAGGGAGGGTGGGGGGTGCTGGAGTCGGGGAATAGATGCAAAGGACAGTACTCAAAAGTTGAAAAGGTTCCACCCACGGACAACAAACTGACCACCAAACTACTTCATCAGCAGCCCATGGAGAGCAAACAATGTCAGCAGTTTCCGCTGCCACCAGAGGCATCGTGGCTAAAACCTTTTAGCAAGGCCTCCAAGCAAGAAGCCTGCTTGAACTGAAGTTTCCCATGTCAGAATCAGCCCACGGCCACCTCACCCACACAGGGACCCTGCCATGAGGTACGGGCGAGTTGATAGGACTCAGCCACACCCCTGAGTTCAGTGTCTGCACTTGGAACAACCTCCAGGCTCAAGTTCGGGCAATGGGATCCAAGCCGTCCCAGCATTCACAGCTGCCCTACAGGTGACTGGCAAGTGATGACACTCACTGCCACCATCCTGTCACTTCACAGTCACACCACAGATGGATTTCAAATGGATCCAGGCCCCGTGGAAGTCTACTGAGAAGCAGTGTGACGCCTCGATCTGTGAAGTCTTCCTTCTGGCTCCTTGCTGGACAGAGTGGCCAGCCACAGAACTACAAAGGCAGGAAGACCTGGCTGGGGACTCCTCAGGGTCCCCCAACCGGCAAGCATCTCCATAGGCTGCTGCTTTGCTCTGGTAACCCAAAGTGTTCTGAGCACTTACTTTTTGTCAAAGATCATGTCCCCTGGGAGGACACTGTTGACAGGCCACAGGTCAGTATGAGCTCAGAACCCCATGCTCCCTGTTGAGAGGACATTACGGACCATGAGGTCCACCCTGCCTCGCTGTGGCTGCTTCCTCGCAGTCACCATTGGTCCTGACACCTGGGAGTGCCTCCAACTCTGTGTGATACCAGATGAGACAGCAGACCCTCAATCCAAGCCTCGGTGGCCAGCTCTGTCCACCTTCCAAACACACGTGACTGTCTCCACCAGGCTCCTGAGCCCCAGGTAGATGAGCCAATCAGTCGCTGCTCTGCCCCTTCTTGCCTCAGAGAAGTAAGGCCTTTACTTGCTCCATGTTCCTTTAGAGGTGAGCAGTTAAATCTGCTGGGCTCCCTCCATCTGCTCATCACCAGCAGTTCCAAGATGTGATACACTCCCTCCCACCTCTACCCATGCCATGGGACCCTGAGAGAATGTGGTCAGCTGTTCTAAAAGCTGAAGTAACTTATAGACACCCACAGAGGGCATTTGGGCTATTGACAACAGCGATCTTGAAAAACCTATACCTTGACAAGTGCTTGGTCAATTTCCCTCCACTGACCAGTGTTGTTCTGAGAGCTGCCTGAATGGCCAGCCACGCACTTCATGGCTTAAGGATGCAGATTTGGGTCTGATCCTTGCTACCTCTGCCTACAGACATGACATTTGCTTAACTGAGGTCCCCACCTCTGGAGGGACTCAACTGAGACCTCCCTACTTTAGCTGTCCCCTTAGGCTGCACAAGTTTTCTGAGAGCACCCAGACCTGACCCCGTCACTTCCTTGTTCCAGTGTCTTACTTTTGTCTCCCACCACATAAGGACTAAACTGCCCTGGTGGCCTCACAGCTCTGAGACCACCAGGTGATACAGCACTTTCCTCTCAACACCCCTGTATCTGTGCTGACAAGAGGTTAAGGGCAGACACAGGGACCAGACTGGACTCAAGGCCCAGGTCCAGATCTCCCTATCAGTAGCTGTGTCATGTGTGTGCTTCAGTTTCCTCCTTAACATGGGGATGGGGGTTCTCGGAATGTGCCTCCTAAGGAATGTGTGGGGCCCTGTGAGGAGCACACACAGTCTCAGAACTCGGGCTGGTCCCAGGGAAAGTGTTTCCTTCTGCTCCTCCCTGGCAGAGTAGGAAAAGGACAGCCAGGAGCCTGAAAGCCAAGCCTTGCGTCTAAAGCTGGGCTAAGGACCAGGACAGGCAGGGTCAAAGTAATACAAAAGTCCTAAGGCTCTTCCCACAGGTTCTGTGCTCTGCCAGAAAGCAACGGCTTTCTTTAACCCTTACAATGATTGACAGACACACTTCCCCTGAACAGCATCTCATTTGCCATCTATAAAGTGAGGACCCTCATGGTACCTCCTCAAAGACCCACCATGAAGGTCAAACATGGCAAAAGTAGCCTACACAGTGAGTGGTCAGGAAACACCATTGCCATTAACCCCATGTGACAGACAGGACATTCCAAGTCCAGGGAAACGAATTACTTATTCCAAATTACAAAGTTTCCAAGCCCAGGAACAGCATGGAAGATTAGGCCTTCTGTTCCCAATACCAATGCTGGTTTCAAGCCACAATCAGTGGACTGCCTGCCACCAGGGTCCTACAGTGTTCAGATCACCAGTTTTGAACCCCGAGGTATGGCCTTACTGACTAGCCCCAAGGACAAGGAGAGAGAATGCCCAGCTCCCGACACCGTGTCACTCAGCCAGGCAACCTCTGCCTCACACCAAGCGCTTCCTCTGGAATCCAGTCCTGCTTCTCCTTTCGATCTTTAAATCCTCTCCATTCACTCACGAATGAGACCCCGCTCCACACCACCTTTGTCTTTTCTGAGAACTTCTGAGCATTTACCGTGGCCCACCTTCTCAGAACTTGCTCTGGCCGGTCTCCTCTTTATAGCAAACTCCTGAGTTTGAGCTTCATCAAAGCCCTCCTCTGCTGGGATCCCAAAGGGTCCCTGTCCTTAGCTCGTGGTGCCTGGTTGGGAACCTGGCCCTCTCAGACAGTGTTATAGCTTGCTTTGACGAGACACCGTCACACATCCACGGGTTGTGTGGAAGAAGACAGAGGTAAACATTTTTAGGAAGGCAACAAACAGCTAAAGCTCATATACACCAGTAAATCCAAGAAACCACAAACTAAACCAAAATCCCGGTTCTCGAAAAAAGTGAGCAGGCCTTAAAACGAATGTGCCTTTCTAGGACACACTCTGAAAGCAGGTATCAAAACACTTCCCCTGCATACCCAACAGATCTTCTCCTATTAAGCCAGGGAAATAATCACAGGAACCTCTGCTAAGAATTTAGTCACAAAGGTGCTCTCAGAATCCTGCTAAGTTGGTGAAAACCAGTAAACAAGAGCGATGCAAACGTAATACCAGCATTAATTCCTGCTGTTGTATGTTTGAGACAGCGTAAGCACCATTCTATGTCTTTGGTCAGAAAGAAACTATTTTTATGTGGGGAAATATATATGTATACTGAAGATGCTGAGACGTAAGAACACTAACAGGTTAACACTTGTGAATTTTCTCTGAATTGTGTAGTTGGGGTTGGCGTCTGGGTTAGTTTCCTTTATATTTTCTGTAGCAAACTTTAATCCTGTTGTAACAGGTAAAGTTACCACTGAGACTGATACATAATACACTTCTCAGTTCCTGCCTCTTTCTGAGGACTGGCTCTGGGCACAGCTAGCTCACAACAGCAGGCAGGTAGGGGCTGTACCATCCCTTGAATGCTATGCATTCCCTAAATCACATGCTATGGCTTAGAATATACCAGAACTGTGGGGCTGTGGGGCTTTCTGAGAGCCCATGGCCACTGAGATGGTAAAGCTGCACCCTTGGGAACCTTCTGATCATGTTTATTTCTGGGTTCCATCCTCAGTGCTTCCAAAAGATTGCCCTGACTAACTCAGAGAACAGAGTGGAGGGAACGGACCGGAAGCCATTGGAACCTGGGTGCCCATAGGCAGCTGATGAGAAGACATCCAGTCTGGCATGTTCTGAAGTAAGAACCCACAGCAAGAAAAGAGGCCAACATGTCTGGTAGGTTTTGGCCTGAGTAGCTGGGAAGACGAGTGGTCACTGGCTTCTCTAGGGAAGGTCTGTTAGGGTTCCTAAGTACGCAGGAGACAGGGATGACCTCTGTCTGGAACTGCAAAAGAAACCCAGAAAACTGGAACAAGACTGCCAGATGAGGGATAGGCACAAGGACAGGGTAAGATGGCCCCAGACAGAGTGACCCATGCCCTGCCATGGGGCTGGAAGGTAAGCTTACAGAAAATTCTAAAAGACCTCTCAGTAGACCAAGTTCTCTGCCACTAGGCTACATGCTATCCCTGAAGCAATCTTCTCTAAAACCTACAGCCATCCATGCAACAGCTCTGTTCAGAACTCCCTGAAGGCTTCCTACTTCACTTCACAGTTCTAGTGAAAGATCTCTCCTATACCCACAAGGCTCAACTTCTCTGCCTGTTGCACGTCCCTCAGTCTCCACCTGCCCTGCCCAAACATGTGGCCCTCTGCACTGTCCTTGGAGCAATCCTGCCAGCTCCTGCCTCCCCCCTTCTTGCTTGGCCTTTCTCTTGTATGCAGTTCTCTTTGGAAGAGATACAGCTCACACCAACTGACCCTATAGTTAAGTCCCATACACAGCCACCTTAGGCTCTCTATCCCACATACCCACAGGGGGAGTGAGGTATACACGTTTGGTGCACAGCTCTATTCTTATCACCTACGCAGAGCAGTGCCCGGCATGTAGCACCTCTAAGCAAGAGATGTCGAATAAATAAAAGAGAATACATGAACGAGGCCATCCTCATTCCAGTTGGAGACTTTGGGTTCAGGCAGCAAATACTGCCCAGAGGACCTCTAACCTTCTATCACACACAGACACACACACACACACACACACCAAGCTACTTCCTTCTGGGCCTGGGGAAGCCACTGTCTGACCATTCGTTATTGTAAGCACCTCCCCGGGGTGGGGAATAACCCATCCTCTCTGAAACCCACTCCCTAAGCTTTTCCTTTCCAGCAAGATGGGAAGTCCAGAACTCCCCTTGGAGAGAAGAGAAAGGAACTGAATGACCAAGAGGAAAAGTCAGTCCTTCCTGGCTCGGCATTGAGAAAGTTCGCGCTTCTCAGGAAGTCAGCACCTCTGACTCTGAAAGTGAAACATTAATAGAAATATTACTGGAAAATACCAAACAGGAAGCAAAGGAAAATTCCATTGTGGAAGTAAGGCCCTCTGTCCATGCGCCTCAACAGTCTCAGCTAAGTGTTTCACAATCAAAACACAGAAGGGACAGAATTCAATCAGGTTGTCCTGCTTCCTGACAGCTCAAGTTCTGGCCAAGCTGCCTCCCCACCCTGGCTAAGAGATGCAGGGCAGGCTCACCTCCTTCCAGTGCTGACAGGGACTCCAGCACCTTCACCAAAGCAGATCTGAGAGGTCAGTGAGCTACAGGTATAAACACTGACTGTAGAACAACTACAAGGACGTAGACCCAGTCATTCTTGTAGGGTTTGGGGAGATGGTGAAGAGCAAAACAAACCGCAACGCAGAAAAAATTCGCTGTGATGCACAGTGCCAGTTTCAAATCTCATCTCTGCCTTGTACTAGCAAAATAAGTAGAGTAGGTACAGTGGGAACGAAAAGTATCGTGCACATCAAAGGAGGGCAGTGAGGAGAAAGAACCCCAGCACACAGCACAGCGTCTGGCTCAGAATGTACGCAATACTATAACTAGCTAGCACAGGCATGCAAATCCCCATGACTACAGTAACTACCCCTCTGTCCAAGTATCTGCTCCTCAGAGGAGCCTTCCCGGCTTCCCTCAGCTGAAGGGTATCTTCTTCCTCCTCTCTCTGCTCCAGGAACCAAGGTGCTGCCAGGACCAGTCTTGTTTCATGATCTCAGCTCACTCAAAACCTGTTTACATATCTATTCTGTCATGTAGATAAGAGCTGTGTTCCAACCTTGGTTCCGGTGTCCCCCAACCAGAAGTTCCTTATGTGCAGGCACTGGCCAGTTCCGGCACCATCCTCATATCCCCCAGCTTTGGACAATGGTCTGCATATAAAAGTTCCTCAGACAATACAGGCCCAACAGGAGTTGAGAGGCTACAGACCACTGCAACCTGTTTCCATCAAAGCACCCCCAACCAATGGGTGCCACCAACCAGCCAGCAGCCCAGTTTTCAGCTGTAAAGTTGTTGAGTCTCAGGCTTGTGTATGTGTGTGCGCGCACACGAGTGTGTGTACACCCATGTGGAAGCCACAGAACAACCCGAAAAAAAGTTGTTTTTTTTCCAGGGATCAAAATCAGGTTGCTGAGCCATCTCCTGGTCCCCAAGTCCAGGGTTATGTTGTTTTGGTTTGGTTGGCTTGGTTTGGTTGGTTGGTTTTTCAATGACCAAAGCTGACCTTTGCTTCAATGGTTCTGCAACACAAGTTAAACTCAGCAGGGGAGGGTTTGGCTGCAGGACCAGAGGAAACCACACCTGCTTCAGATTTGCCTTTTAAAGCCAAGGTACAGCCCAGCAATGCTTTAAGAGCTGAGAGAGGATGGGGATCAAGTCTTGAGGTGAAATCCTAAAACCAAGGCCAAGGTTCCGTCTTGTTCTCCAGAGTGTCTAATTAGAGGAGGCTTTCACCTGACCTCCTTTTAGGAAACTTATGTTCTTTCTAGATATGGGCAGAGGTACCACCAGCTTTTATCTTAAAGCAGAGCACACACAGCCTAGCCGATCCTAGGGGGAGGGAAGGTCTGGTGTTAGAATGAGAAGACATGACAGTTACAAGACACATATTTTTGTGTAGCTGTCCTCTGGGATGCGCCTACTCTGCGTGCAGAATTTCTCTATAAAATAACCCAAGTGCGGCATTAACATCTTCTTTATGGAACTCGGCAGCAGATGGGAGAGAGAGTCCAGCTGTGGGTCAAAACAAGGAAAGGGCTAAGAGGAATAT
This sequence comes from Mus caroli, assembly GCF_978045245.1. NCBI lineage: Eukaryota > Metazoa > Chordata > Mammalia > Rodentia > Muridae > Mus > Mus caroli. The sequence continues at coordinate 109,168,883 of NW_028227261.1, read as the reverse complement.
TTGGTAGCAGGGAGAGGAAACATGACAGCCATCAGTCAACAGCAGGGCCCTCTTTCTCACGGCTGGTTAGGCTGGGAAAGAGTGAAGCAGTTTAGTAGAAAGCACACGGGTAGTGAGTGGACTCAGAATGCACGGTGTGCATCTTGTTGTCATCCTTAAAAGCTACGACATTAGGTCCATCACTGATGTCTCTAAACCTCAGGGTGAGCTGACAGTACGAACAGCCCTGAAAGCCTAGAATGTCTTGCCTCCATCCCTGCCCCTTACCCCACCATTCCACCTCTCTTCCTGAATCTTGGCCTTGTGTTGTGACTTGCTTTGGTCAACAGCATTTAAAGGAACAGTGTCCCAGATTCAAACCTCAAGAAACCTCAAGGGCTTCTGCCCTTTCTTGGAACCCTGTCCTGCCACAGGCACATATGCTGAAGAATAAGAGGCCAAGCCATACTGAAACGGAGCGGATTGGCACAGCTTGAGTGTACCCTAAACAGAGTGAGCCCCATCAAGACTGAAAATGGTGCTCGGTGCTCAGTGCCTGGCTTTGGAAATAAAGGTTTCTCAGAACACAAGTATTCCTACTAATATAGTCTCTAAGGCTGCCTATAGATGCAATGACAGAGCTAACCCACTGTGATGGAGACCAGCTCAAACCTGAAAACATTTACTGCCTGGTTCTAGCCCTTTAAAAAAAAAAAAAAAAGTTGACCTCTGAGGCTGGAGTGACATGGGATGGAGCAATAGCTGACACAGTATCTGGACCTAGAACCTAGACTGGCTGTGAGGACTTTGTGACCAAGGAAGTGTTACAATGAAGCCTTCTGGGGAATTAACACTGAGAATAGCTTTGACAAAATTTCTCTCACTCTCCTATCAAGGGTTGGGACATGAATGGGGAACCTGTCCTTGGCCATGAACTTTGTTCTAACCTTTTCCAAAAAGGACATTTTAAGGGCTGGAGAAGATGGCTATTAATCAAATCAAAACGCCTGACATTTTGATCCTGGCTTCCATTGATCTGGACTAGTGATTTATGTGAAAAAGATCAAATGACTGGTCAGCTCCTCTACATCAAGGCCCCTAGACCCATTCTGCCAACGGCTCTGCCCCTGCCCCTGCCTGTTGGGCCCAGCACTCAGCACAGGAGCCTTGCTCCCCAGTGCCTGCTCAGGCAGTCCCACTGTTACTCACCAGTCAGCTCAAGCAGCTCCTCCGGCAGGTCTCCTTCACCTGCCAGCATTCGGGCTGCTCCAGCCTTCTGGATGCACTTCAGCCTGCCTTTCCTTAGGTTCTGATACCGTCTCAGGCTTCAGAACCAAGTGGGCTTGTTCATTTATTGATACCCAAAGGATGTTGTTTCCAGAACTTTCCCTGAATACCACAAACCAAGGATGCTTATGTCTCCTATATAAATAACATAGTAGACTAGGCGTGGTGGCACACATCTTTAACCCAGACCTTAGAAGACAAAGACAGGAGGATCTCTATGAGTTCAAGGCCAGGCTGGTCTACACAGCGAGTGCCAGACTCAAACTAAATAAAAAGGGGAAAGGCACAAGGCTGTTTGCCTTCCACATACCTTAAGTCCTGTCTAGCTGACTTATAAGACCTAATACAAAGTAATATTACATAAGTTACACAACTGTTTATGGGTTAGGAAATAACAAGAAAATATAAGTTGATGTATGGGTCAATAATTTTGTTTCAACTTGGGGGCAAAATACTAGGAATTGAATCCAAGGCCTGGCTGGTGTGTGTGTAAAATCTTCCTCTAAGACTGAAGCACTCCATACTTCAGGAATGTTCCTTCAGCACAAAGGTAAACCATTAGAAATAGCTTCAGGAAGTCCCTGAAACTGACCAAATTCATTAGGCCCCTCCCTGCCAGAGTAAGCGAAGAGCCCCCCTCCCCCCTCAGAAGGAAGCGAGCTGCAAAGACTTGAGTGTTGCTTATACCCAAGAAAAGTTTTCTCTCACAATTTTGGCATATACTAGACAAACACTCTACTGCTAAGCAATACCTCAACCCTCTCTCTCTCTCTCTCTCTCTCTTTTCTTATTTTGACTTTTTATTTTCTGTGTTTTGTCTGCATGCTCACTGTGCACTATGTGCTTGGTCCCCATAGAGGCCAAAAGAAGACTTTGGACCTCTTGAAACTGGAGTTGCAGGTGTTTGTGAGCTGTACGCATGAGCTCCATGTGCATGCAGAGAATTGAACCCAGGTCCTCTGGAGAGCAGGGAGTACTCTAAATCACTGAGCCACCCCTCCAGACCCAGTTTTTTACATTTGACATTGAGACAAGGTCTAAGTTGCCCAAACTGGCTTTGAACATTCTGTAGCCTAGGTAGGCTTTCAATTTATAATCCTTCTGACTCAACTTCCGGAGTAGCTGGGAACACAGAGCTTTCTCTGTCCCCATTTGAGTGGCAGGTGGTTATGGCACAGACAGCTGCAGAAACAGGACACATACCCTGCTGTACCCTGATGTGAACCTCCGTGACCACACCTACTTTCCTCTGAATTCCCCATGTCTAGCTTTTAAGAGCTCAGAATCTGCTAGGTGCTTTATTGTGGTGTTGTTTTTGTTCTGTTTTATGTTTTTTGTTAAAAATTATTATTGGGTTTTTTTGGGGGGTTGGTTTTTGTTTTTTTGTTTTTTTGGTTTTTCAAGACAGGGTTTCTCTGTGTAGCCCTGGCTGTCCTGGAACTCACTCTGTAGACCAGGCTGGCCTTGAACTCAGAAATCCGCCTGCCTCTGCCTCCCAAGTGCTGGGATTAAAGGCGTGCGCCACCACCACTGCCCAGCTAAAAATTATTTTTATTTATTCGTTTGATATGGAAAACGTGTTATTTAACACAACTCTGTAGATGCTGATACTATACCAAGTGTTGGTACACATTAGCATGTATTTAATACCTAGGAAAACTGACTTCATGATGCATTCTTGACTTTCTCAGGTGTACTGGAAACACCACTTAATTATGATAAAAAGAAACAAGACCAGCAGAAAACATAACTGGATGAGACCGGCTGAAGCCCCTACCCCACCTCTCCTATACTGTCACCTCTTATTTCCCAAGCAAGACCCACCACATATGAGCTCTGGCTTCCAAGAACACATTAGGATGTGTTTTACCAGCATGAGCACATGTACACACACAAGCCCCCTTACAGCCTGTAGGCACCCCATCCCACTTAAATCCCCCCTTCCATCGCCTGTAGGTTCACCTTAAACACCTACTTACTAGAAAAAAGGCCTCCCCGAGTTCTCAGGACAAAAATCACTGTGGGGGATGAAAACTCCCATCAGAACTTCCTGCAGAAGCTCAGACCAAAGATTACTGCATCCTTAACCTCCACCCCTCTCCCCCACTCCACTCACTCACTCACATCTCATCTCTGAGCACAGAGATGGTGACTAAGTTATGTTAAGGGGGAATTCGGAACAGTGAAAAAGACTCTTTTTCAAGAATGGCTGTAAGGGAAAAAAAACCACCTCATTGGAGATGTTGCGGTGGAGGAGTGGGATGTGGCCAGGTGATGTGCCCCAGGACTCACTAACCTGGGAAAAGAGATGGACAACTTACTCGTACAAAAGAGGAAAGGGTTCAAGTGTGCAGGGCAGGAATGGAACCCCAAAGCTGAATCATGTTTGAACAGCACTAGAAGATGGCTGCACAAGCCAGCAGCAACACTGCATGCCACAAGAACTCTCATTTTGGGTCTGGGATTAAAGCTGACACCGGTGCCGGTGCCGGTGCCGGTGCCAGCCAATTCTCAAAAGGCACCAACAGGATGCTAGGCTGCCCCAGGCTAAGTGGGATTTTCCTAAAGCTATAGGTAGGGACTGAAGACAAGTTTAGGGATGTTCAGAGCTGGATCACAGTAGGTCTGGCCTCCCAAATGCTGTCTGCTAGAAATAATGTGAAAACCAGATTGCCATCTGACTGCCAGATGGGGAGGTACTGGCCACATACTGAGCTGGCGATGGGCACCTGCAGCCTGTATCCAAAGTGGTCCTGGCCAGAAGACTGGGGAATTAGGTGGAGAAGAGCCATCGTGGCAACAGGGTTGCCAAAGTGGGACCCAAGACCATAAGGAGCAATCACCCAGACACTTATCAAAAGGCTAATTCTCAAGGCTCCCACGAGAACTGATGGGAGCCACCCGTTTCCGGGAATGAATGCATCAGAGTTGGAACAGTAAGAATGTGAGAGACAGAGGATGGGAGAGATGCCGTGAAGCATTGCGGTCTAACCGTGGACGACCATCGCACTCACGGACTCAAGGCAACTATGGTCACCCACACACCCACACAACCACACAACCACACAAGTCAGTCAATAACCATTCCAGCATGGGTCGGAGGTCACTGGGGAGCTACTGGCAGCTCTTAGGGGAGCTTGGGGGAGCAGGGGGTGCAGTGGGGGGTACAGCTGGTACTTTGCCCATGCCCATACAGGCAGCACTAATTTGACTCAGTAGGTGATTTTTTTTAAAAGGAGATTAAGGTAGGAACAGCAAGTGGGGGAGGGGGTAGAGAGGGAGTGGGGAGCAAAGAGTGGGCGTGGTCAAGATACATTTGCATCTATGTAGAAAGCTGTCAGAAAGTCTATAAAAACAAATATGTGCAGGGCTTTTTTTTTTTTTTAAGAAGTTGCAGAGGAGGGGTGAGGATGGAGGTCCTTTGGTAGAATTGCTTGCTTAGCATTACAAAGCACTGGGTTCAATCTCCAGAACTGCACAAAACTAGATGTGGTTCATACCTGTAATCCCCACTGAGAGGTGGTGACACATGCCTTTTATCCTAGCTCTCGGGAGGTAGAGGCCAACCTGGTCTACAAAATGAGTTCCAGAACAGCCAGGGCTACACACACACACACACACACACACACACACACTCACACAAACCTGTCTCTAAAAACAGGAAGGAAGGAAGAAAGAGGGAGGAAGGGAAAGGGGACTGAAGCCCATTCTTGGCTACCTAGTGACTTTAAGGTCAGCATTGTATCAGTCTTATCTCAGAAAGTAAATAAAGTAGTGTCCAAGCCAGCCTTCCAGGACACTCCGTGTCCCTCTACTAGCTAGTCTGCTGTCTTGCCACCACTCCCTTGCTGCCTCTCTTTCTCATGACAGAAGGAACATCCAGAAGGTAACCTCCTCCCTTGTCTCCCAGGAGAGACAACTTTTAAAAGATCAAAGCTTCAACATGAGAAGGGAAAACCATCCCTGAGAGAGTGTTTCTTTAAAACCGTATCCCTTGCCACCATTCAACTCAGTTTACCTTCCTTGGTCCAGGCCCTGCAGCCCCTCTCGGGTCCTGTCCAATCCTAACCTCTCCGTTCCAACCACGTAAGACTTCATACCTGCAGATCTCTAAAGCAGCAGACCCTTCTCCAGCCATCCCCTGATCACTCCTGGCTCCAGGTCAACAATGGAGACCCCATTTAACACCAGGCCCCATCACAGGGTGCCCTCTGTCACAGCACTCAACACACACATACCCTGCTCAGGATCCCCCTTCCAGCACCTGGTAGACGAGAGCAAAGACCCATGGGAAATACTGTGACAATGTAGCCAAGTCTTAGGCACACTTGACATTCCAGCTACAAAGTATGATTACTAAGCATCTGAAAGTCTTAACTCTAATTGGGGGGAAAAAATGTTTACAACAAATTTGAAAGCCACACAAAGACTTCAGAGAGCAGGCTGAAGCACAAGCAGTAAACAAGGAAAGTCTGCCCCCTGGGGGGCAACGGTCTTGGGCAACTAGGGATGCTGAGTCAGGTGGGGTGGGCTGCAAACCTCTCTGGAAAGCTCTCGCTCCAGGCTCGCCCAGTGAGCCCACCACATAGGAAGCTGCAGGAAGCTTGACTTCCAGAAAACATCAACCACAAGCCCAATAGCTCAGCTCTTCTCAGGGACATCTCTCCTCTTGTACCCTTGGTGACTGTATGAGTCACCAGGGCTTCCAGCTCTCTGTTCTCAGTGTGGCATCTTGGATACTTGGGAAGTGCACAGAGTATGCGTTTCCAACGTGTGTGCCCACCCCGTTCCTGGGGACATAGGCTCCTTCGGGCTGCTCATACCATCCATTCTGGGCAGGCAATGCAGGATGACCCCAGGGAGAAGACCAGACAGGCAACTTTTTCAGGAGGGCATATCCTTCCTCACCTCTCCCATAAAACAAAAAGAAACCGTGCCAAGCACCCGCTGACAGGTAGGAAATGTCTCCCTGCTAGGCTAGCCAATCTCTATCAGTCCAGGCAAAAGTTTGAGCTTGCAAGGAGAGTGTGGGGGAGAACGCAGGCAAAGCAGGGGCCGGCCAGCCAGTGAAGATCTCTCACTGGGCCTCAGATTTAATCAAAACACTGCCTCAGCGAGAAGTAGGCAGAACAAGTATTTTATGGGGGAAGGGAGGTTAACTCAGGAGTGTGAAGGGAAGGAAGAGTAGAGGGGCCTGCCTGTAATTAACTCCCTTGTTATGAAGCAGGGAACAAGATGGCCTGATAGATTGGGCAGGGGATTGCCACAAAGGCTTCTCATTCCCGAGATGGTACTACAGGGATGGAATCAGGAAAGAGAATGAAGTGGGCAGAGGAGGGTATCTTTTTAGCAGACTGCCTGTGGAGCTGGGGAGAGCGGGTGGGAACGGCCAGATGGGTGAATTCTCTGGGAGGACGAACCTTAACACCGGAAAAGCCTGCGTGGGGGTTCCCAATATCGCTCCTAGTACAAAAGGCCGCTTGGCTTCGGAAACCTGGCACGCAGAGTGGGACGTTTAGAAGCATTTACACACACACAGATATTCAGGGACAGCCAATAAGGAAATCTACGACCCGGAGATTCCCTTTCCCACTCTAGACCTCAATTCCCATCTGCATCTGGGAGGGGGGCCATTACAGGGACCCCGGGGTAAACGAGAGTAAATGCTCTTTTAGGTCAGCCGCTGCTAACTTTACTGGGGGAGCCGGAAGGGCTGGCTGGGTCTGTCTTCTGGGTAGTTAGGCGGGGTGCTCTCGCTCTGGCTCTGGGATCCGCAAGGCTGCGTTTGGGGAGCAGGAACCAAAGAGTCAGAGTCTGATCAACCATCTGGCAAAATGCGCGCTGTAGCCTAGACCCCAGGATGCCAGAGCAAAGTTGATGCAAGGGATGGGAAACGTGGCAATGCCTCAGTTCCCCAAGCGCACCAATAGCTTTGGAGCTTACCTTATCTTTCTGACCAGCTCCGGTCTCCTCGGCGGAGCACTTGTTGAGCAGTTTTTTGCCTCCGCAGGTCGTGGGGCTCCAGGTACGGCCGCCAGAGCACACGCCTCCCGGAGGGTCCCCCGCAGCGCCCGCGCTCTCCACTTTGATGAGTCGGTGCTTAGGGGAGATGTAGCGCACTTCTGCCGGCGTCGCTGGCCGCCGCTCGCTGCTGCTGCGGTAGAGGTGCGGGGAGCCGGAGGATGAGGACGAGGACGCGGCGGCGCCCGCTCCCGCCGCCGCGCAGCAGCAGCCCGCAGCTCCCGCTGCCGCCGTGAAGGCGCGCTGGCCCCCGCCGGGGTCCCCGCCGCCGCCGCCGCCGCAGTAGTCCAGGCGGCACATAGCTCGCAGTTTGCGCAGCGACGAGCCCGGCCCGTTGTACGGGTCCTCGAAGTCGCGCTCCTTCTGCGCGCGGTAGGCGCGGATGAGGTCACTCGTGCTGCCGCTGTCGTCGGGCAGAGAGCCCGACGAGGCGGAGAAGCAGGCGGCGGCCGACCCACAGGACGCCGAGGACGCCGAGCAGGCCTGCGGCACGGCCTGCGGGGGCTGCTCGCGCCGCTCGCCCCGGCGCCGCTGCTCTCGGTAGTCCGGCCTCGGCGGCTGCGGCGGACTCTTGGTCTTGCTGTTGCCCAAGCTGAAGTACTTGTTCAGCCACTTGGCCATGGCGAAGGGCCGCCTAGGGCCGCGGCGCGCGAGCCCGGTCCGCCGCCGCGGCCATTCGGGGGACAACGCTGTCGCCCAGTCCCGCAACGCCCCTGCCCCGGTGGGGGGCGTGCGGGGCACCGGTCGCCAAGTTCAAGTTCTCGCAGCCGCCGCCTCCTGCTGTCCGCCGCCTGGCCCCGGCCGCTGCTGCACAGCCCTCCGCCCCTGCCGCGCGCCGACCGAGCTTCGGATCTCGCGCCCCGCACAGACGTGTCTCATAGGGCCCCGGGCCGCCTAGAGCGGAAGGCCAGGCGCCCCCCGCCGCGCACGCCCGCACCCAGCGCCCCCACCCTCGCGGAGCGCGCCCCTGCCCCGTGCGAGCCGCGGCCAGCTGCGGGCTTCTCGAGTGCACCGGGGCGAGCCCGGCCCCACTGCGGGGCGGAAAACAAGCGAACGAATGAGGGAGGCGGCCGGCGCCTGGCGGAGCCCGCGCGCCCCTGCCAGTCCCGGCGGCGCCTGGCTCTGCCGCTGCCTCTGCTGCCGCCTCCCGAGCCGCCGCGTGTGTGACACTCGGCCGCCAGAACCCGCCCAGCGCCGCGGCCCCGCCCCTTCCCGCAGGCCCCACCCCTCCGCCAATGCCCCGCCCCTTAGGCCACGCCCCCGCGTGCAGCCCGGAACCTCCTCACGACTGCAGGAGCCACCTCCTGCGGCCGCCTGGGCGCCAGCCCCGGGGTCCTGCCCTAGGGCGCCCGCGTCCTGAGGCTTGGCAGACCGTGCCTCCCTCCAGCAGGGATTGCGGCTCTTTGAAGCCAAAGCAGTCAGCACAGTCCCTGGGGGGTCCGCGCGCCGTGCACTCTAGGAATGGATGTCCACCATCGAGGTGATAGGCGGGCTGGACTAACGCACGACCTCTAGTTGACCGAGAGGACCGCGCAGAGGAGATGCCCTAAACTGAGAGAGTGGCTTGGCTGTCTCTCTTCTCTTTAAAGGGACAGAGACTCCGGTTCAGCTTTTCCGGCGCCGGATCTTCGAAAAACTCTTTATGCTAATGAGTGTATTAGCAATCCAGATGACGGATCCGGACGGGATAGGCGGCTGGGACCAGGCGGGGCACCAATCCCGGAGCAAGGCTAAGGGGAGGTCGGACTGTTTGCTTACCTTTTCACCTTCTAGGAAGTGGGGCTTTAACCCTGTTCACTGCCAACCTAGTGGAACCAGCTATGTAAACATTTAACGCTTAAGGTTGCCGGAGCTGGCGAGACTCTATTTAATCCAGAGACAGTTTTCCAGATGGAGAAACTGAGGCCCCGAGGTAGATTATACATGGATGACTAGGATGATGTAACTTAAGACAACGGAGTTATTATCCAAACGTGAGGAAAGCCAGGCCAAAGGGGGTGGGGGTGGGGGAGCTTTCCTACTAGTCTGCTCTCAGAGGGGGTAGCAGGAGCCTTGTCAAGACCAAAATACTGCCTGGAAATGAAATAAGGTATCTGTCTTCTAGATGTTAGATCTGTTTGGAAGTTCTATTTGGCCAGCCCCACCCCTCATCCCCCTTGAGTACCTCTGAGCTGAAACCGTCCTTCAGAATGGTGATTTGCCAAAATAGCACACTGTGACCGTAATTTCACCTGTCACCTGTTCATTATATATATGAGTTGGGCACACTGTTTTTCCTGTGTCCTGTAGGAACAGTAACCTATCGAAGTAGAGAGCAAATCCAGGATCTGCTAGAACTGGAGGTCAGACTCTCATCCTGAGACTTCGGGACCTGGTGAGGCACAGTGTTACCTCTTCCAAACTCTCCCTGCGACCTACCAGACTCAGGCCCCAGCGACACTACACTAGGGAAAGGCAGAGCCAGGACTCTGAAGGCTCCAATCTATCTGCTCAGCCGCACTTAGTCAAACTACTTGCCTCTCTCGTTCCCTAAGGCCACTTGAATTTCCCAAACCCCACTGCTACCTGAACCCCAACAATCTCGGATAACATTCCCACTTATTTCTTACCTGAGACCTATTCATTTAGCATCCTTAGGAAATAGTCTTAAACTGTGCACACAGGACAAGACTGAATGAACGTTTAGTGTCTGGAGCATAGATAGGGAGAGGCCCCAGAAGTTGATGCTAAGATGTTTATTTTGGGTATCCCTACACTTAAATGTCTCAAATTACCCTTTAAATCCTTGCTCTGCTGCACAAGCACTTAATCATGCTGCATGGAGGGAGGCCCCAATTAAGGGGGAAAAAAACCTGACCGACCAGGACATCCTCGTTTTAAGCCCCACCCCCGTCCCGCCCCCTCCCTCCCGCTTCTAGGCTCAGGAAGGAAAGGAAGCCAGATCCTGGCAGTCAGCCAGGCCACCTGGGCCAAGAAAGCCCTCCCCAGGGTCTGGAGGCCTGTTCGCTGCTCCCTGCATGTGTGCTGCACATGGAAACAGTATCTTGCTTTTCTGAAGGCTTAGGAAGAGAAGTTGTCTTTCACAACTTATTTTTTCACATTCTGCTTTCAGCTGGCCACGGAGTCAGAGTTGTCTCTCCTGTAAGGTTTCTTCTGGGCTATAATTTGCAAGCCAGAATTATTGTAATGCTATAGTATTATGCCAAGAGCTTCCAGAGTCCCTGTGTAACTGCCTGGCCCCTAAACACTGTATATAATTAACCCCAGTCAGTATCCCTGCAATCGGATCTTATTCCTGGTTTACAGATGGGGTGGCTGGCCTAAAGTGGTATTTACTTGATACAAGCAAGATGTCTATGGGTGTTTTCCTTTGCGAACGTATAGAGACACACCTTCAGAGATGGAGTCAGAAATAGTAATTCTGAAGAGAAACAGAAAATCTTCAAGAAGATAGTGGAGAAGCATCCTGCCCGGTGTTTCGGGGAGCCAGATGCTTGTAGGAAAATCATCAGAGTAGCCAGAAGATGGGCTCTCTCTCTCTGCAGTCACAGCTTCCAGGATTCACAGAGGAGAACTAGGACCAGTGGCAGAGAAACAGTCAAGAAGAACTGCTGTGATTGATAGCCATTTTCTGGGTGTCACAAGCCCCACCCTATGTCATGCTGTAAATAAAGCCCCCCCCTCCCCACAGTGTCAGAGACCCATAACAGGACTTCACACTTGCTCTATTGCCCGAGTTCTACTGCTAACCCCTGGTTTGACATTGACACCTCCTTTGACAGGTTTGGCATTGTCCCCTCCTCCCTGCACTGCCCCCAGTTCTCTTGGAGGATGGGGTAGGTGAAGATAGCCATGTTTCGGTTTCTGCCCCATCTCAGCTTCCCCCGTTAGACCCAGGGCAAAGGGCCAAACGTGGCAGCTGCTTTTTCTGTCCCTCATTCTAGTACCAGGACAAAAAAAATGACATTTGTAGAGAGGCTCCAAAGGATGTTACCAACTCAAGGGGTTCATCCATTCCTTATATAAAGCACCATTCAGTCCACTGGCAGTCACCCCTCCAATCTTTGTTGTTTGTGGCAGGGTCTCAGATACCTCAGGCTGGCCTCAGATTCATAAACTCAGTATGCTGGTGTCACTAGCCTCAAATTCCTGTTCCTCCTGCCTCCATCTCCCAAGTGCTGGGATAACAGGTGTGGACTAGCACACCGGCCTTCTCTGTCTTTCTTTTAGGGGAGCAGGGTCTTACTATGTAGCCCTGGTTAGCCTGGACTCCCTATGTGGATCAAGCTGGCTTTGAACTTGACACACTTTCCTTGCTTTGGCCTCCCAAGTACTGGGTGTGCACCACCATGCTTAGATAGTTTTTCGGATATTTCTGGCCATCTTCTGTCTGTATATGAGGCCTCAGAGGCACTGGGACAATTCAAATATCAGTTTTGTGTCTTCCCAGTAATTGAAACAAGGCAAGACAAGGGCAGGGCAGGAGAATGGCTAGAAAAGACCGTGGTAGAAAGAACTTTGAAAAGATACCTGGGATTACATTGAACAATGAGTGACATTTTGATTTTTTTTTCTTCTTAAAGACAGGGCATCATGTAGTTCAGGCTGGCCTCAAACGCGCTATCTCTGAATTCTTCTCCCTGTCTCCATTTCTCAAGTACTAATATTACAAGGGTGCCACTGTAGGTGACCACTGTCTCTATGAACGGGCCTCAAGGACCTCACCCTTCACTTGCTCAGTGTGGAGCCTATAGTCTTTCCCGCTGTTTAGCTCGCTTAGGCCTTCTGCAATGGCTCTTGGATGGTGAAGGCAGGAAGATTGACAACTCAAGGGCATCCCCGACTGCAGAGTGACTTTAAGGCCTATTGGAACTACTCGAGACTTCATCTCAAACAAAACAAAACAACACCCAAGACAAATCCAGGAAGAGGCAGGGGGATTTAGGCAGAGGTCTCAGCACTAGTCAAAGCAGAGACTTAGGACAGGACACGGGAGAAGCCCCTGGAGCAACTAGTGGGCAGGGTAGTGTGAGTATCTAAGGGTTTGTGAGGTATGGGAAATGGTGGGTAACAGGGCAAAGATGGGCTGCCCATTAGAAAGAGCTTTGCTGGGACTGGTGAGATGGCTCAGCGGGTAAGAGTACTGACTGCTCTTCCGAAGGTCCTGAGTTCAAATCCCAGCAACCACATGGTGGCTGACAACCACCCATAATGATATCTGACTCCCTCTTCTGGTGCTTCTGAAGACAGCTATAGTGTAGTTATGAATAATAATAAATAAATCTTTAAGTATATATATAAAATAATAATGAAATTTTAAAAAGATCACTTGTGATCTTTGCTAAAATAAGGAAATTCCCTAATTTTTTTTCCTGCATTTCCTGAAGATCATTTGGGGGAGCCCCATGCAGGACGCACTTGGTGGGGTGAGTAGATGGTAGGCAGAGCAGCCGCTTAGCTTTTTTTACCCTGTTATTGCATTTGCCTATGCATGCTTTTAAATATTAAAAAAAAAATGTCATCAGGATGACATCTGGTACGCAGAAAGTGCTCCATCGCTCTGGTTGAATGAATAACGAATGCTGCAGTAATGGAAGAATGCTAGGTAATGGACTCTGCAGGACTCCCAGACCGCTGGCTTGGGCCACTTGTTAAACTGACCAGCCCTTGCCTGGTGACAGGAATACTGTAGTTGAAAAACAAAGGAGTTATTTAAAGGGAATATGTGGCTAAGGCACACATGAATTAGTTTCTTTTCTATTGCTGGGATAAAACACCATGACCAAGGCAACTCACAAGAGGGATGCATTATTTTGTCTTATGATCCCAGAGGGATGAGTCCCTGAGGAGGCTAGGAGGCACAGCAGTAAGCAGCAGGCGTGGCAGCCGGAATGGGCAGCTGAGAGCTCACATCTTGAGCCACAAGCATAAAGAAGAGAGCAAAGTGCCAGGAGGCCTTTTGCCCTCAAGCCTACCGCCCGTGACATACTTCCGCCAGCAAGGGCTCATTACCTCCGTCTCCCCAGCAAGCACTACCAACTGGAGGCTAAGTGTTCAAATGCCTAAGACTACAGAGGCTCGTATACGCACAACCTGCATAACAGACACAAGTTTAGGGCTGGAGTCTGGCTGGCTGCACGGATCTGTGGCAACTGTCCAGCCTCCTGACCCTTTCCTTCCTACTTAGACATCCCATTAGTTAGTTAGGAGTCTCTGGCCTGGATTACTGCATAGTTTTCCTATTTCTGTCTCAACATGGAAGCTGCCATCCTATAACATTAACCTAAGTTTGCTTATGTCCCTCCTCTGCTCAAATCTTGGAGACTGAATCCCATCCCCCTAGTAGTAAATGCCAAAAATCTTTACAGTGGCCCATGAGCTCTCACATGCCTGAGTTCCTGCCCTTATCATAGCCTCTCCTCTCTGCACTACCAGGATGCTACTCTGCTGCCTGGACCCTTCCTCTGCTTAGACTGTATTCCCAGTACCACCCCCACCCCATGCTCACTCCTGATGTCCTTCAGGTTTTTATTTAAATGTCATATGCTCAGTGAGGCCTCCCTTAAGAGCATTATCTACAAGTGTGGTCCCAGAACTGGGTGTCGCCCCTTCCTCGATTTATTTGAGTAAATAAATCCATCTCACCTGCTCATCCACTCCATCGTATCCACTGCATATTTACTTAGTTTTCTTGTTTACTTTTTATCTTGCCCTGATATGGTTGGAGGATCTTTGCCCTTCTGTTCACTGCCATTTCCAATGTCCAGAATAGTGTCTGACATGGTAGGTAGACAAATGATTCCTATCTGTTGGATGGATGGGTGAATTGTGCAGAAGAGCTATAGTTTAGTATTCCTGTCTGTATCTGTCTTCTAGTGGCTTTTCTTGGCCTGGAGGTGGGAACATGTCGAACTCAGGGTGATACATAGATATATTTCAGATACATGACATGACATGTCTATTTTCCCTCTACTACTGAGCTGTCTGCCTACTCCTATTTTTACTTTATATTTTAAGACAAGGCAGGGCTTGGACTTGTAATCCTCCTGCCTCTTGTGAAACATTTCCTCCTTCAATGAAGTTCCTTAAGCGGGAAAGTAAGCAGCTCAAAATAGCTTCAGGAAGTCCCTGAAACTGACCAGATTCACTAGCCCTTCCCTGCCAGAGTAACCAATAAAAGCTGGGTGTCTCCCTCAGAGGGAGTGAAACTGAGCTGCAAAGAAAACACTTAGCAAGAAAAGTTTCGAAGATCCACCAGGCCAGCTGCCTGGAAGAAACAGAGACCAACTAAGCAGCCTGGAGGAGGCTTAGACCAACTGAGGCACTGAAGGAATCAAGCGGAGCTGCAAAGAAGACCCTGAGACCAGATCAGCGTCGGGGAGAAGGAGAAACTAGCTAAGCTGCCTGGCAGAGGTTTAGACCAAAGCCACTTGGAAAGGACACTCTCCAGCCTATTGTGCAGTCTTCAGGCGCCACGATCCAGTTTTTGTGAACTGTCATCCATGCTGGGGTGGGCTTTGGTGACGCTGCTGTCTTTGAGTCTTTTCTGCTCCTATCTCAGCCATGGTCCTGTAAATAATGCTGGTAAAACTCATTGGTCTGCCAAATTGGTCTTTGGAGTTATCCAAACTTTGGTCTGTCATGAGTTCCCTTATCTGGAGTGAGTAGACATGTGTTGCACTTCCCTGGGGAATGTTTTTTCCCAAGTAACCGGGGTTATGGGTCTGCATCATACAGCATCTACAGCCTAGACTGTTAGCAACCTTCCAATATTAACTTTAATGCTCATCCTGGACATTAGATCTCCTGGACTTACTCTCCAAATGCAATTATAGATACCCTCTAACGGCATTCTCCTGCCCCTGCCTCTACCCTGATTCCTGTTTCCATAGATTTTACTTAAAAAAAAAAAAGATTTCACATTTATGTGAGATCTTGTAATATTTGCATTTCTATGTTTTCCAGATTCATCTGTGTTGTGTTAACAGCTGGCACGATCTCTGAGTGTATTTCTCTGCATGTGTGTTCCTGTGTGTGCACATGTGTGTGGGATATGTGTGAGGTGCATTTGGAGGCAGGAAGTCCATATGGAGTGTCTTGTTCAATCACTCTCGGTTTTATTTTTTTGAGACAGGGTATCTCATTGAGCCTGGAGCCAATCCAACCCCAGTGTCTGACCAGCAAGTCCGAGAGATCATCTGCCTCCTCGAACTGAGGTTTCAGGGATGTACTGCTAATGCCTGGCTTATGACGTGGACTGTGAGAACCCACGGCTCAAGTCATCAATGTCTGTATATTAAGCATGTCACTGACTGAGCTCCCTGTCCCCACACCTCTCTGAGGCAGGGTCTCACATGTACCCTATGAGCCAGTGGCTGGTCTGGCGCTTACTATGTAGACCAGGCAGGCTTCCAACTCCCAGACAATCCTCCTGCCTCTGTCTGCTGTGTGCTCAGATTATAGCCACATGTTATCACATCTAACTTTTGTTTTGTTTTGGGGACAGCATCTCATGTAGCCCAACTCAGCCTCAAACCTTGCTCTGGAGCCAAAGTTGGCCTTGAACCCCTGAGAGCTCCTGGGTAGAGCATCTCACCCTGTGTCCCAGTTTGATCATTACCATCTTACTCAGGCTACGTCCATACCACGGCTTGTTGTAAGCAATACTGCAAATGGGCACTGGAGTGCAGATGTCTTTACAGGGAGACAGTTTCATTTCATTTTTATTTATACCAGCAGAGGAATTGCTTGGCTATGTGATGGCCCTAATTTCATATGCCTTTTCATAGTCTTTCCTTCACTGCGCAGTGGCTGAATTTTCAGTCTGATGTCATCTCTTTGGTTTATGTTTGCTTTTAGGGTCAGAGCTTTTAGAGCAGCAGTTCTCAGCCTTTCTAGGGTTTCGACCCTTTAATACAGTTCCTTATGTTGTGGTGACCCCCAGCCATAAAATTATTTTTGTTGCTACTTCATAACTGTAATTCTGCTACTGTTGTGAGTCATAATGCAAACGTTTTGGGAGATTGAGGGTTGCCAGGGGGGTCGTGACCCACAGGTTGAGAAATGCTGTTTTAGAGCAGCATCCAAAAACCTCATTACCAAGGTCAATTCCAATGACCTTCTCTATTAGGCTTTTATAGTTTCTGGTCTTACATTTAGGCCTTTAATCTATTTTGAGTTTGGGGTGTGTGTGTGTGTGTGTGTGTGTGTGTGTGTGTGTGTATGTGTGTGTTATAAGACAAGAGTCTAATTTCACTCTTTTGCACATAGATATCCAGTTTTCCTAACACCATTTATAGAAGAAGCTGTCCTTTCTCCATTCTGTATTCTTGATGTCCTTGTTGAAAGCTACTGTAGAGGCTTGGGTTTATTTCTGGGCGCTCCATCCTGTTCCCTGGTCGGATATGCCTGTTTTTCTGCCAGTACCACACTGTTTTCACTTGCTGTGTTTTTGAAGCAGATGCGTCTGGGGTTCTGTTCCCAGACCCTGTCCTTAAACAGAGGAAGCAGGCTGTGACTCATCCCTACCTCCCCAGCATCGGGAGGGGTCTCTAGGAAGGTTGTGGTTTCCAAGTAGCCCCTTCCCCAGAAGTCCAAGTCCTGCTGATTTGCAAGCCTGTCCCTTGCGATATTACTGAGCCAGCCACTTCTTCCACATCAGGTACAGCTAATCTTAGGAATCTCATTACGAGTCCGAAGATAATCCTCTATATCTAGATTAAAGGCTGTGTTTTGACCATTACTGTGCATCGAGTATTGAGCCGACAGCTTAATTGAGCTGTTTATGCCGCTGCCTTGATCTCTTCCCAGAGAATTTACAACTAATTCCAAGTGTCTCTGTGAATTAAGTGGGCCTCTCCCAACATGCTTTGCCCGTTGCTTGCTTGTGCCAAATCCCACTTGTCCTTGTGTTACCTAATTATGGGCTCTGGCTCGCAGCTGTCTCTGGCCAGTGCCACTTCCAGCCAACTCCCTCCCTGAGATGACCATTAATGATACAGCCCTCCATAGGATCATGCCTCCAGACAGCATAAAAGGGGATGGTAGAAGTGAAGACGGGTGCAGCAGAAAAGACATAAATCACACTGACCCCTTTGAAGTCACCTCCTGGCAGCGAAATGACAGCAACCCTCTATTGAAGAAGATTATGCAGCCCAGTGCTGCTAAGTGTAATGAAGGAAGGCACTCCAGGCTGGGCTCAAGACTCCCGAACCCTTACCTTGATCCATAGTCTGATTCCCTATGGGACTACTGGACCTTAGTTTTCCCATCTGTAAAATGGAAGCGGACAGGCCGTTGCCTATCTTTCTTCCTTTCGACTTATTTTTATTTATGTGTATGTATGTGTGCTTGTGCAGGTATTCTCAGCCCAAAAGGGGGCAGCAGATTCCCAGAGCTGGAGTTATGGGCAGTTGTGAGCCACCCATTGTGGGTGCTAGGAACCAATCATGGGTCCCCTGCAAGAGCAGTAGGCGCCCTTAAGAGCTGTGCCATCTCTCCAGTCCAGGATTTTTATTCAGTAGTTCAGAGAGGTCAAAGAGTAAGGAGAACATAATCTAGAAAAGCAACTAGCTGGGGCATGCTTAGGGGCATCAAGCATTTGCTGTTTGTCTGAACGTCAGGTTTTACTGGGTGTTATTTTTTTTTCTCCCGACCTAACTCCAAGTCCACTTTTAGGGACAGAGAAGACTCAGTCCCCGTTGCCAGACTCTACTGAGGACGCAGACAAAAGCAGAAATGTTCAGTGCTGGCTTAGGATCACCCAGAGAGCTTGTGAAGCAGCAAGAACTGGTTTTAATCCAGACCATTGGATCAGAATTTGTATTGGCTACTTCAGGTGTGGTTTGTTTGAGTCAGATAAGGTTTCATGTAGCCAAGACTACCCTCAAAATTACTATATAGCCAAAGATGACCTTACACTTTTTTATGTTCCATCTCTTGAGTGTTGTGATTACAAGCCTGCAGCACCATGTCTGCCTCCCTCCCTCTGTCCCTCCCTCCCTCCCTCTGTGTGTGTGTGTGTGTCTGTCTGTCTGTCTTTGTTTTGTACTTCCTAACTGCATACAGTATACAGTCAAGTTTGAAACAAACAGATCAGAATGCATGGTGGCTTCCAACCGAGGACCTTGGACCTGCACCTTCCCCAACCTGAGACAGATTAGAAAAGCAAATTCTTGAAGAGGAAAACCCTTCAGATCCTCTGCACTAGAAACTGGAGTCTCATGGTCCTGTAGATCATTCTGATGTATGCCAAAGAGTCAGTAGGGCCAAAATATCTTGGAGGTTCCTTGTGCAAAATGGGGTTCTTTACTTAAGGCTAGATCCCAGAAGAGCTGGAGAAGCAAATGACTGGCAGGGATTGGTGGGGCTGGGAGGCGTCTCTATGAACAAACTGCTTGCAACTGATGACTATAGCAAGATCTGTGAGATTGTCAGTTGGCCTGGCAAGGCACATGCCTGTAATCCCAGCACTGGGGAGACAGAGGTAGGCAGAATATCTGTGAGTTCAAGGCCGGCCCAATCTGTGTAGTGAGTTCCAGACCACTCAGGGCTGTAGTGAGACCCCATCTCAAAGAAAGGGCAGGGGCATCTCTGAAATTGTAAGTGGAGAACAACTTCAGGATTTCAGTCCCAAATGTCAGTCTGATAGCAATCTTGAAGGTTACCATGGGCATCTGAGACTTACTGAGGATAAGGAGTCAGACAGTGGTGGCACAGGCATGTAATACCAGCATTTAGAAGACAGAGGCAGGTGGATCTCTAAGTTCTAGGCCAGCCTAGACTATGGAATAAGTTCTAGGACAGAGAAACCCTGCCTTGAAAAACCAAAAACCGCCAGGCATGGTGGCACACACCTTTAATCCCAGCACTTGGGAGGCAGAGGCAGGAGGATTTCTGAGTTTGAGGCCAGCCTGGTCTACAGAGTGAGTTCCAGGACAGCCAGGGCTATACAGAGAAACCCTGTCTTGGAAAACCAAAAAAGAAAAAAAAAAGAAAAGAAAAGAAAAGAAAAACCAAAAACCAAAACACACCCAAAAAACAAGAAGGAAGGAAGGAAGGAAGGAAGGAAGGAAGGAAGGAAGGAAGGAAGGAAGAAGGGAGGGAGGGAGGGAGGGAGGAAGGGAGGGAGGGAGGGAGGAAGAGAAGGAAGGAAGGAAGGAAGGAAGGAAGGAAGGAAGGAAGGAAGGAAGGAAGGAAGGGGAAAAGAGGATAAGCAATAACTTTAGTGAGGCCAGGAAGAAGCAGGAGTAGGACAGAGAGGATGGGCTCATGGGTGTGGGTCAGACAACTTAGAGGCCTGGCACAAGGAGCTGTGGAGCTCATGGACCAAGAAGTGATCATGTCCAGAAAAGAGCCAGGCCTGATAGAGGTAGAGAAAATATAGTCCCAGGAAGTCTCAGGGGGAGGAGAAAGGTGCAAACATTGCTTCTGTCCTGTTTCAGAGTAAGCCCAGGGGAGGCTGGCAGCAATCAGCCTTCAGAGTGGGATGTAGAGGAATGAAGGCTGTGTTCGCTGCATTTGTTTTAAGAAGTAAGCAGCAATCAGGAATGGAACAGCTTTGTGCTGCAGCTGAGACAGGCATCCACAACTCTAGAGAGTGGTGCCATCAGGTTTTCTTGTATGGGGTCTCAGCCACAGATGGATTAGTCGGGGAGACCAGGTGCCCAGACTATGTGCCTTCTGTCCTCTAGAGCTGTCTGGAGGATAGACAGTGGGGGCTTCACATGATTCATTTCTACCCACCCCAGGGATTCTCTCAGTGCCTGCCAAATGCTAGGCCCTGAGCAATATTGTGTGGGACTGAATCCCATTGAGAACCATCAAACTGCGGCTTCTAAATAGGAGCTCTCACCTTGGACCTCAATAAAACACACCACCAAGAATCCAGATGTTCTGCATGTGGAAGAGGATTTTTATTCTTGTAGAACCCTGCAGACTTTCTCCCCTCTCCCCTCCCTGCCTGAACATCAGAGTAGCCCAGATATTAGACCCTCACCACTTCCCACCCAAGGTTCCTTGTGTACACTGTCAGAAACAGATGAAAAAGGACCCCAGGCACAATAGCACACATCTATAATCTCGAGAGATAGAGTTAGGGGGATCAAAAAGTTCAAAGCTAGCCTGAGCTACATAGCAAGTTGGGGACAGCCTAGGCAGCATAAGCTCCCATCTGAAAAAAAGAAAAAGAGAGAAGGGGGGGGGTAAAACATAAACAAACAAAGAGAGACATAAAGATATTGTACATCTGGGGGCTGGAGAGATGGCTCTGTGGTTAAGAGCACTGACTGCTCTTCCAGAGGTCCTGAGTTCAATTCCCAGCAACCACATCATGGCTCACAACCTTCTGTAATGAGACCTGATGCCCTCTTCTGGTGTGTCTGAAGACAGCTACAGTGTACTCACATACATAAAATAAATAAATCTTTAAAATAAAAAACCTGGGGAGGAGTCGGTGTGTTCCTATAACGCAGTGCTGGAGGAGAGACAGGTCTGTGGGACTCACTGACCACGTACTGTATCTGTATCAGTGAACTTCAGATCAGTGAAAGACTCCGCCTCAAAAACTAAACACGAAGGCCTCGAGAGATGGCATGCAGGTTAGTTTTTGTCAACTTGACACACACTAGAATTGTTTGGTGAAAAGGATTCTTGATTTGAGAAGATGCCTCCATCAGATTGGCTTTAGTCAGGTCTGTGATGTATTTTCTTGATTCATGGTTGATGTTCAAGGGCCCAGCCCAGCAAAGCTGGTCCTGGTTTGTATAGGAAAGCAGGCTGAGCAAACCAGGAGAGCAAGCCAGTGAGCAGCACTCACTCCTTCATGGCCTCTGCTTCAGTTCCTGCCTTTCTGTCTCTGCCCTGAGTTCCTGTCCTGACTCCCCTCAATCGATGAACTGTGACCTAAGACTTGTAAAATGAAATGAACCCTCTTCCTCCCCAAGTTGTTTTTTGTTAGTGTTTTATCACCCCCTCCCCAAACCTAACTAGAACAGATGACTCAGATGTGAAGGTGTTTGCCACCAGTGCTGTGTTCAATCCCCAGGACCTACATGTGGGAAGGACCAGACCAACTTTCACAAATGTCCCTTTGACCCCCACACTCATGCTGTGGCATGCCCATGCTCACATATATACACTCATTTGTACAAAATAAAACTAAAGTATTTAAAAATGACATAAAGATTGAGAGCTGTGGAGGAAAGACACCAGCTGCTGACTTCCACACAAACATGCATGTGTACCCACGCACACACACACACACACACACACACACACACACACACCCCTTTGGGAAAGTAATTTCTTCAATGTTTAACCATCTAAGTACGTTCTTCTGATGAAATTTCTATATTCTCTTTGTCCATAATTATTTAAAGACAATGTTTGAAAGCCACTTTTCATGCAGGATTTTATCCCACTACCCTTTGCTATTTATTTACTAAATTTTTTTTTTTACCTTGCCACCATCCAACGTATGGGGTGGAAAAAAAAACCCACTCAGAGTAAGTGAAAATTTCACAAGGCTGTCTGCTGGCCCTCTCAGTTGGAGGTAGGTGGGGTTGAAGTGGGTGGAAATAGTGTAATCTACTCTCCCTTCTCCTTCCTAGGGCTTGGTATTAGATACTGAGCCAGCTGGGATAACTCATACCCTGGGGATAGATGTGTCCTGTGAGTGAGAAGAAGCTAGTCTGAAACTCACATTTTAGGATTCCAAGGGAACTCCCTGAGTCACATGGTCTGAAGCCGAGGGCTGGTACAGGGTGGGACCTACCCGTCTTCTAAACCAAACATGCACTAAGGGGCTATATGATCTCCCTCAGCATCCCTCATCCAAGTGGCATCGGACACAGTGCTTATCCCAAGATCACGGTGAGGCTGCTGGACACTGTGCAGAGGATGGGGACCAGGAGCTATCTTGGGTGATCAGAGTTTCTGATGCTGGGAATTGACAAGATGCTGTAGATGCTGCTTGTTCCTCTCCGGAGAAGGCAGCTGCTATTTGGGTTTACTTGTTTGATTTTGCTTTCCAGCGATGGTGGGTTGAGAGATTCCTTAAATTTTTCAAAATTTTACATGTGTGTGTGTGTGTGTGTGTGTGAGAGAGAGAGAGAGAGAGAGAGAGAGAGAGAGAGAGAGAGAGAAAGTCAGACAGCTGAGCAAACCAGGAGAGCAAGCCAGTGAGCAGCACTCACTCCTTCATGGCCTCTGCTTCAGTTCCTGCCTCTCTGTCTCTGCCCTGAGTTCCTGTCCTGACTCCCCTCAATCGATGAACTGTGAAATGAAATGAACCCTCTTCTGCCCCAAGTTGTTTTTGGTTAGTGTTTTATCACCCCCTCCCCAAACCTAACTAGAACAGATGACTCAGAAGTGAAGGTGTTTGTCACCAGTGCTGTGTTCAATCCCCGGGACCCACATGCGGGAAGGACAGAGAGATTGCTGGTGTGCTGGGTTCCTGCCATGTTGTACATGAGGAGGTTAAAGTACAACTGGGTGGGGTCAGCTGTGTCCTTTCACCTTCACGAGGGCTCCAAGAATCACACTGAGATCATCAGGCTTTAGTATGTATGTATAATGTTTTTAAAGATTCATTTTTATTTTATATATTTTGTCTGCATATACATCTGTGCACCATGTGTGCGCAGTGCCCAGGAAGTCCAGAAGAAGGTGTCAGACTTGGAACTAGAGTAACAGGTAGTTATAAACGACCATGTGGTTGCTGAGAACTAAACTCCGGTCCCCTGGAAGAACAGCCAGTGCTCTTAACCACTGAGCCATCTCTCCAGCCTGGGTGCTCAGGCATTAGAGCCACTTCAACTCTATAGTGTCCTAAGGTGCAGAAAGTAGCCAATCTGAGGTCTCTAGATGTTGTGTGACAAAACTTTTCCTAGAGAGACACTACACACACATCTACTCTCCCCAGGCAGGGAACCCATTACAGACCAAAGTATAGGATACAGTCAGAGTCCAGCTTGGTGTACCAGTGAGTTTCATTGGGGTTACTTACCGGAATACGGATGAGGAGTTACTTACAGGAGCAGAAACGACTCAAAGACAGCTGCATTATCAAAACCCACCCCAGCCTGGTGACAGCTCGCACATCTGGGGACCTGGAGCACACTGCACAGCCTGCAGGCAGCTCCATAGGTTACAGAGTGTCCTTTCCAGGTGCCTCAGTTGGTCTAAGTCTCTTTCGGGCAGCTTGGTTGGTTTCCGTTTCTTCTGGGCAGCTGGCCTGTTCTCTGTCTTTTGCAACTTTTCTTGCTGAGAGTCTTCTTTGCAACTCAGTTTCACTTCCTCTGAGGGAGACTCTGGCTTTTATTGCTTACTCTGGCAGGGAAGGAGCTAGTGAATCTGGTGAGTTTCAGGGACTTCCTGAAGCTCTTTTGAGCCGTTTACCTTCCTGCTTTAGGAGCTTCCCAGCAAAATAGAGCGTTTCAATCTCACAGGAAACCGTTACCCAACAGGAGTAAATGCTCTCTTTGGAAGCCTGGCAGAATTTCTCTCGTATGCTTTGAGTCTGAGTTCCCAAAGCCCAGCCTGAAGCTCCACTTTCTTGTTAAGGCATAGTCTTTTATTAACATATAAACTCCATGGCTATTTCCACTTGCTCCCATTTGCAGACATTTTTGTGGTAGGTATAGCCGTTTTATGTTATTATTAGGCACTGACCTCAGGAATTTGCTTTCCCAACAGACCAATTTTGCTATTATATAAAGTGGCACAGCTCCCTCAGCCCACAGTGTAAGTCAGCGGTGCCTAAACCACTCCAAGGAAGCTGGCTCATTGTAGCTCGAGGGGAACCTACATTTTCACATGATTCTGCCCTAGGTACTCCAAAGACAGGAGCCTGCTTCCCTCCGGCAGCAAAAACAGACTCCATGATGGATCATTTGAAAGTAGACACATAGTTCATGTGGCCCCTCCCATTAGTGGACAAGTAGCTCTCTGGTTGGGCCAGGAGAGCATCCATGAAATGTATGGTCTCCTACTGAATCCTTCAAGATGTTCACAAAATGACCAATCTCAATAAAGACAGCCTTGGCCTCCACCCAATTCCCACCATAAGATCCATAAAAACCCATTGTCCAGATCTCCAAAGTTATTTCTCCCTTACACTCTGTATAGCCCTGGCTATTCTGGAATTCGGTCTGTAGACGAGGCTGGCTTCAGAGATCTGCCTGCCTCTCTCTCTTCCGAGTGATGGGATTAAAGGTGTGAGCCACTACCACCAGCAGCCAAGGCAACTCTTATAAAAGAAAGTATTTGATTGGGGGCTTACAGTCTCAGTGGGTTGATCCATTATCATCATAGTGTGGGGTGGGGGTGGCAAGTAGGGAAGCATGGTGCTAGAGAAGTAGCTGAGAGCTTACACCTGATCCACAAGTTGTAACACACACACACACACACACACAGAGAGAGAGAGAGAGAGAGAGAGAGAGAGAGAGAGAGAGATAGAGACAGAGAGACAGAGACAGAGAGACAGAGACAGAGACAGACTGAGAGACAGAGACACACACACAGAGACTGGGCCTGGCTTGGGCTTATGAAATCTCTAAGCCCACTTCCAGTGACACTCCATTGGGGGTGGGGGGGAGGGTACCTTCTTGTTCAAACTACCACCAGTGGCTTTGGTGGCTCTTGATTATCAATCATCCGGACTTTAGCACCCTGAGGTAACCTCATGAAGAGCCAGGAAGAACTTCCTCACATTCAAGGGACCCACATCAAGCAGGCATGGGGTGTCGGCTCCTGCCTTCTACTTTCTTGTTTGAGGCGGGGTCTCTCATTGGGCGTGGAACTCCAAGCTAGATAGCTGGTGAGCTTCTGACTACTCTCCACCTCTCCTTTCCCACAGGAGTTCTGGGATTATAGATGTCAGTTCCGCCCTCTCTCCACATCCCCAGTTTTTCATGGCTCCTTGAGCTTCATGGAAGAGGGATAATGGCTTTGTTTTTCTGATGTCCCAACTCTGCCTGTCAGGTTTGGATTGGGTTTGGCCCTTCATGTTATTATTAAAGGACCTGTTGTAGAAGAGGGGCATTGGGCTGCAGTGAACATAGGCTACGAAGCAACATTAAGTTTAAGTCCTGGCTCCCATCTCTGGGCCATTGTAAGTATCACTTACTACTCTTAGGGCCTGGTTTTTTCCTTTGTTATTATAGATGCTGCCAGCTTTGTAAGATCATGTGTAATATAAGCCAAGACTCTCCCAGATCACCTGATCAATAGCCAACATAATTTGGCAGCAGTTCTTGAGTCAAAGGCGATATACCAAAATGTCTTATTCTTCCCGCTGCTCTCAGGTTCACCTTTCTTTGAGTTCCTTGTTCCAGGATGCTCCTGTTCCAGGATGCTCCTGTCCCCGCCTTGCTGCATTGCTTACCTTTGCCTTCACATCCTCTGCTGTTTTCAGCCTATCCATTTATTTTGCACCTAAGCTCATTGAAGTTGGATTTCTTTTTTTTTTTTTTTTTTTTTTTAAAGATTTATTTATTATATGTAAGTACACTGTAGCTGTCTTCAGACATTCCAGAAGAGGGCGCCAGATCTCGTTACGGATGGTTGTGAGCCACCATGTGGTTGCTGGGATTTGAACTCTGGACCTTCGGAAGAGCAGTCGGGTGCTCTTACCCACTGAGCCATCTCACCAGCCCGAAGTTGGATTTCTGTCACTTGCAACAAAAGGGCTGAAGAATTGCAGGGGAATGGGGGAAGGAGGAGGAAGAAGAGGATGAGGATGAACATATAAGTCTTAGAGTAAAACTTTAGGGCAGAGCATTGCAGAGAGGACTGACAAAGGGTTTAAATAGGAAGAAGGAAAAATAACAAGGACTCCATCTTCTTTTTATCATCTGTCTTAGGGTTCTTTAGCTCCTTGGGGATGTACAGCTTTAGCTGTAGTTGGTTTTGTTTGTGTCATTCTAGGGAACAAACCCAGGGCCTGTGATGGTTTGTATATGCTCGGCCCAGGGAGTGGCCCTGTTAGAAGGGGTGGCCTTGTTAGAGTAGGTGTGTCACTGTGGGTGTGGGCTATAATACCCTCATCCTAGCTGCCTGGAAGCCAGTATTCTGCTAGTGGCCTTTAGAGGCAGATGTGGAACTCTCAGCTCCTCCTGCACCATGTCTGCCTGGATGCTGCCATGCTCCCACCTTGATGATAATGGACTGAATCTCTGAACCTGCAAGCCAGCCCCAGTTAAATGTTTTTATAAGTGTTGCCTTGGGTCTTGCTTCAGCAGCACATAGACTAAAATTGGAATGATACAGAGAAGATTAACATGGCCCCTGCACAAGAATTACTTGCTAATTCATGAAGCATGATATATATATATATATATATATATATATTTTTTTTTTTTTTTTAAAGAGTTGCCTTAGTCATGGTGTCTGTTCACAGCAGTCAAACCCTACCTGTCACCTACTTGCCTGTCACCCTACACTCGCTAGGCAAGTGCTATACTGCTGTACTGTGTCCCTTAGCCGTCCTATTCATCTTACTTCTGACTGCCTGTTTCTTTTCAAATGCATTTTTTTTTGCCATTTGTTTTCGCAATACTTCTTGCCTTCCAAAGACTGTAAAATATGTTCTCTGTAGAGGCCTACCACCTTCACTCCCCACCCCAGCTCTGAATTCTTAAAGTTCTTGGAACAGCACAAAGCTCAGTCATACTCATTAATTTATTAACTTACTTATTTTTAGACAAGGTCTTGTGTAGCCCAACTGGCTTCAGATTTA
The DNA here is from genome assembly GCF_978045245.1 of Mus caroli. Classification (NCBI taxonomy): domain Eukaryota; kingdom Metazoa; phylum Chordata; class Mammalia; order Rodentia; family Muridae; genus Mus; species Mus caroli. The sequence goes on along the minus strand of NW_028227261.1, from coordinate 109,141,858 downwards.
CTGTGTAGCTGAGCTTGAACTTCTGATCCTTCACCCTCCATCCCTCCAGTGTTGAAATCACAGATGAGGGTCTTTGTGGTATGTTTATGCAGTACCAGGGGTTCCAACTCAGGGATTCATACCTGTGGGAGTGTTTTGATTTCTTATCATGAACTACAACTTACATCCCCTCTGTGTTCCCCCTTCCCAGATTTATCACCCTTGACTGATGCTCACTGCTTAGGAATTGAAGGATTGACTGCCCCATGGGGAAGCTGAAGTTACCAGGGGCAATTAATTGGAGGAGTAGGAGTGAAGAAGGGGATGCCACCCACATACCGGCAACCAGGAATAAGGAAGCCTTTCCAGAAAAAATAGTCAAGATAACTCTAAATGTGCTTGGCACATGTAGGCCCGCCCAAGTCGCAGCCATGCTGCTCTCTTGTGGACACAACGGGGAGGCAGAGGGCATGTCCCAGTGCAAAGCCCCCTGTGGCAGCTATGGGGGTCATCCAGTAGGCTATCTGAGTCCTGGAAGGCAGAGACCTTGGCTTGGGTGATTTACCAAAGAAATGGGTAAACTTCTAGTCAGAAGGTTTGGCGACAGGTGCCTGGTCAATAGTCGTCTAAGAATATGAGCTGGACTCTAATAACGAAGCAGAATAACGCTGTGGAGCCAGCTCAGTGGGTAAGAGTATCACCTATGGAATCGAGAAGGCATGAGTTCAAATCCCCAGCACCCATATAAAATGGGTGAATGGCCATACTTTCCTGTAACCCTAGCACTACGGGATGGAGACAGGAAGGTCCCAGGAGCTAGCTTTGCAAAAACAGGGAGCTTCAGGTTCAATGAGAGACACTGTCCTCCCACCCCCAATAAGATGAGAGAAATAGAGGAAGGATGCCCAATGTCCTCTGGTTTCTGTGTTCAACACACAGGGTATTCTTGCCAGCAACACATGTGTGAATACATCACATACCCCAAAGTAGTTCTTAAAATGTGGCAAGTGACCTTCAAAAGCTTCAGCTAAACTTTAGAGACAAAGGGATGAGACCTTAGTAAAGAAAGCAGAGGGGAAGAAGTCTGTGTCTATAGTGAGGAAGGTAAAGTCTGGGGTCTAGGAATCTGAGAGTCTCATTCCTAAGCTTGTAGGTCCTGTATCCCCAAGTCTGTGCCCCTGGTTAGTGCTTTGAATGTGACCTAAGCAGTGACCTCATCTTCTCTGAGTCTCAGGTGTCTTATCCCACTTACACAAAAAGGATTGGTGTCTAGAGACCCAGAGGCCTGCCCTACCTTTGCATGGGACTCAGTGATAATCAGGGGCCTTCCAGCTTAAGTGGTCTCTAGGGTGGCTTGAATAAATCAATTCAGATGCTCGCAAAAGCCTTTCTTCATTACCCCTTCCTGGGTGCAGCTGCTCTCATTAAAACTTCTTATGGGCCCTGACCCATTGGTTCAGTGTTGTTCAAAAACCTTTGTAACAGCCAAGGCAGTCCAACTTTTAGACACACTCCATAGCTCAGCAAAGCCCCACAGCCTGCTGCAAATGTGATTAATTTTTCTCTTAACATAGGTTTGGGGGCATTTTTGTAGTTCACTTCGAGACAATTTTTGCTAATTTAATTTCCAGTGGTTATAATTTCTGAGGAGTTCCTTGATGCGGATGAGACCACTAATTGTTTTCAAATATAACAGCTGCAAAAAAAAAATTATTCTTGCTAAATCAAACAGTTTCTAGAGCTGACACAAGGTGGGATTTCCTGGCTTTTAGTTCCATTTCATTAGGAAACTTTTGTTCTGTTTCAGAGTCAACCAGAATGCCTTTTTGCTTCGAAGGATGGCTTTTGAGAGTCTTGTAGAGCCTCAGCCCTTAAAGGAGGCTGAAATAGGTTTTGGTGTGTGGGGTTATCATTTCCTTCAGCTATTCTGACTGGCTGGTGTTGTCTGGCCTGAGCCTGGAAGCTTTAAATGCATCAACAAGAAAAGAGTCCCCCTCCCTCTCTCCTTTAATCTCAGAAAATCCATTTTAGGAGTGGTCACACATGCAGACATTTAGGTCTCTCTGCCTCTGGGATTTGTTTTTCCAAAACTACCTTTGCCTGGTGCTTTCAGGCCAAGCACCGGCCCCATTGTCAAGCACCGGCCCCATTGTCAAGCACCGGCCCCATTGTCAAGCACCGGCCCCATTGTCAAGCACCGGCCCCATTGTCAAGGTTTCCACAGAAGCAGATGTCCCACAAAGGGGAGCATCTCACCTGAGAGTTAGTTTTCTCCTGGGGATGACGTCGCTTCACAAACATTTTTCCCCCATAAACATTTTTTGAGAGAGATGAATAGGTGTAACTTTCTGGAACAGTGCACAGACGCTGGGGCATGAAATGACTTTGCCTGACATGTTTTATGGACGAAGGGAGGGTCTTAAGCACCGCCTTCTAGTTCCCTATCTTCTGACTTGGTTGTAGGTTACCACGTCCTGCTATAGTGAAGTTTAAGCAACTTTGCTTGTTGTGGCTGTCCTGACGCTTTAACAGTCCAGCCTGGGAGGAAGCTAGAGAAGTCCTAAGAGTTGTCGGATGGGGGCGGGGGTGTGTGTGGAGGAGGGAGGGGCAGGTATTGGGGTAGTGTAGCTCAGTGGTAGAGCACTTACCTAGTATATATGAGGCCCTGGCTTTGATCCCAAGCACCTCACAACAACCAAAAAATATGAAACACTTCCAGCCTGTAGCATCTCTGGGTCTACCCTCAGGACATGCCTCCACAAGCATTCTTGTTTGCAGAGATTTGATTAAGCTGGTGTTTCTCACACATACACACACCAACCATGAGGCCAGGAAGAGAGTGGAGTCCTCCCACCGTAATGCTAATTAAGGCCAGGGTTTGTGTGTATGGGGAGTTTTGACCTCAAAAAGATAAAGAAGCCAATATAAAAATGGACGACACTGTCACCTTCCAGAACACGAACAAAGGAGCCGTTTCCCTTTCATCTCTGTTTGGGGGCTGGGGAGAGGGATTGTTAGCAGCACAGTGGCACTTGACAACCTGCTGGCATTCCTAAGGTCCTTCTAAACCCAAAGTCAAGAATGTCTAATGACTCTTGAAGGTGACAACCCAGAAACTAGGTCAGAGGGGACACACAGAGTTTGGCCTACTGTCAGGCTGGGAAGAGTTGTCCTCACCTCAGGGGAGGGTGGCCAGATGCAGCAAGTGACCGTGTAGGAGCCCGTGTGTGTGTGTGTGTGTGTGTGTGTGTGTGTGTGTGTATATATATATATATATATATACATATATATATATATATATATGTTCAGTTCCTTGTCTACAGTTGCTGTTGAGTGCATCTGGGAAATAAATACTAACGCTAAAAATGCACTTGGTGTTTATTTGAAATTCAAATCTGTCGTCGTCGTCATGAATTTTCTCTGAGACTGTAAGCTAGGAGCTGGGGGCCTCCTAATTCCCACGGGCTCCACCGTTGTCAGTGCCACCTGCAGAAGGCATGTCTCAGCCTTAGCTTCATCTCAGCCTTACCTACTGAGATCTGGAGCCACATTTCTATGACGGTCTTTTTTTCTTTCCACAAATCCCTTCTTTGTATTCTCTGCCTCTTGCTTCACAATATTTTATTTTCCTATGTTAGTTTATGTTTACTTGCTCTTAGCTTGTTCCTCCTTCTACACTGGGAACAACTCAAATGCACTCGATAGATCTAGGTATAGGAATAGACAGACAGACAGACAGACAGATGTTAAGGTCTTGGTTTTAATCCCCAGCACCTCAAAAACCCACAACAACCAAAGACAAACACGAAACACCTGAGCCTGTGGCAGCTCTGGGTTCACCCTGAAGATAAGGTCCCTACAGGGACTGTGTGTGTGTGTGTGTGTGTGTGTGTGTGTGTGTGTGTGTGTGTGTGTGAGTGTGTGTATGGTTAGGAGGGGTCTCATTAACTGGGGCTGGCCTTGAACTTGCTGTGTTTCAAGAATGACCTTGAACTTCTGATCCTCTTAACTCTACTGCCCAAATGAGGGGATTATAAGCCTGTGGAAGTACACCCAGTCTCCAGTCTCCTGTACCCCTGGCCTTCCTTTCTTCATCATGGACTGACTCCATCTTCCTCTATATAAAACTTAAACCTGCAAAGCTCAGAGGCTACCATTGTCTACTAAGGGCTTCCATCCAGGAGTTAGAGAGTCTTCATGGCAGGCCACTTAGACTGTGGGGCCTCCTTGTCCGATGACTAGCCTGGTCTTGCCATAGGTGTTATAGGAAGTAACTGATGTGATCATGGAGGATGGAGGGAGCCATTAAGCCATTAGAGAACTGTAGTTCAAGTTCATGGAATAAGTTTACAATGGCTGATCATTTATTCAACCTGGACTTTTTAATGGGTAGAAATTACCAAGGCCAAAGCCAAAGCCAAGGTCTCTTGCATGTTAGGCAAAAACGGTATCCTGAGCCACATCCTCAGCCTTCCTCTTAAAACTGTGATAGAAACTGCATAATACAATTTTAAACCATTCTTGGTTTGTTTGTTTTGTTTTTGTTTTTGTTTTTTGTTTTTTGGGTTTTTTTGTTTTGTTTGTTTGTTTGTTTTGAGACAGGGTAAAAAAAAAGGTAGCTTTGGTGAGGAACACTTTTTGTGGGCCAGGCTGGTCTGGAACTCAGAGATCTACCTGCCTCAGTCTTGTGAATGCTAGAAATAAGGATGTACCCTACCACACCCCACCATCCCAACCCTTCTTCAATGTACAATGCAGTGTTGCTAAATGTTTCTTTTACTTTGCAAGTGTTTCTTCTTGCTAACCTGCAATAGTGTATTCATTAAATAGTAGCTCCTCTTTCCTTCCCACAGGCCTCGCTGTAACTACCAGCTCCCTCTGGAAACTACCCTCTAACTCTGCGTCTACTGATTTGCCTACATAAGCCGAGCCATGTAGCAGTTCCTACTTCTCTCAGCATAATGTGTTTAAGACTCATCTATATTACTGCTCCTGCTGTAAATCAGAATCTCATTCTTTCTCCGTTTCTTTCTTTTTCCTGTCCCCTTTCTTTTAATTTTTGAGAACAGGCTATAGCCTGGAACTTACTGTATATAGTACAGGCTGGCCTTGAACCAAGGGCAATTGTCCTACCTACGCAAGTGCTGAGGTTACAGGTATGGCCACCACACCTAGCTTTGCTAGAGCTGACTGATACTCCAGTGGGTGCACAGCAGAGTCTGTTCACCTCTCAATGGACCTGTGGCTTGAGCTCATCTCTTGGTGATTGTTGGCACTGCTTCTGTGAACATGGGTCCCATCTCTTGAGACCCTGTCCTCAGTTCTTTGGGAAATATACTTAGAAAAGGCATTGCTGGCTTTTATGCTATTTCTAGTTTTTAATTTTGGAGGAGAATTATGACATTGTTAGTCACAGAGGCCAAAACATTTTCCAACAGAGCACAAAGCTTTTCATATCAAGACCTCTCTGTGTCTCTGCCTCTGTCTCTGTCTCTTTCTCCTAGATGTGTGTGTGTGTGTGTGTGTGTGTGTGTGTGTGTGTTCTAATGGCCATCTCCATGGAATGTGAGGTTGTTGCCTTGCACCAAGTTTTACATTAGGAGGAGTGTTCCTAGAATGACTTATAGAAGTCTCTAATTTATCATAATTGAGCATTGAGAAAGTAGAGAACATTCTAAGGACAGATAACCAGATATCCTAGAGCCACACGCACCAGCTGTGATTTTTGTCATGACTGTGACCATGGGCAAGTCGTGCAGCTTCTGAACTCCCATCTGCTGATGGGGAGAGCACCTCCGTGACAACTTCCTCCTCCCTCTGCTCTGATGTCTTTTCCAGGAAAAGGTGTGGGAGGGCAGGTAACATGCTAGACATGGCTCCTAACCTCACCATTCACCATCTTCTGTACTCCCCGCCCCCCCCCACCCCGCTTCCGTATAAAAATAACACATGCTTATGTTTTTAAAAACAGTACATTTGCCAGGTTTGGTGACACATGTCTTTAATCCCAGCATTCGGGAGGCAGGTTAATATAAGTTTTTGGCTAGCCTTGTCTATGTCACAAGTTCCAGGACCACCAGGGGTTTTCAAGGACTTATCTTAGAAAAGAAAAGAAAAGAAGTCCAGAAGAGTATTAGTTTCAAGAAAATATTTACCCATAAATCCTTCACCCAGAGGCACGCGTGAGAATAGGGTTGCCCTTTTATTGAATGGCTTTTTGTTTTTTCAGTGAAGCAAACATTGTTCATCATGGAGACCTTTGTTTTCCTTCAGATGAACCGCTTGTTCCATAGCGATCGGGAGCAAAGTTAACTGAGCTCAGTTCTTCAATATAATTTTCTTTGTATGAATTAATATCTTCACCAGGTCACTTTGAGCAAAAAGCAATTAATTACAATGAAAACTCTGCTTGGGGAATGCTGTATAAAATTATGTTAATATTCGGAGAGAAAGAGGAAGGAAGAGGACTGACCTGCTGGGTACAACAACTGATGGAGACTCTCCTGACAAGCTTCCGACCTGTGGGTCTGCATACTGAGGAGAGGACTGGAAGACTATGGTTCTGACCCAATTAGTCCAAATCAGTAAAAACACAACTCAAAGAGTGGAGCAAGCAGAAACAGGGAGCAAAAGAACTACTCTGGGAAATGTCACTTAATTCTTTTTATTTATTTATTAATTGAGATATGATCTCACGAAGTGGAAATTTCTGGTTTCTTTCCAACGCAGTTGCATCACGTGATGTTCCTCTGGAAGCTGTCTTGTGAGAGGGCGTGTGATGTTTTGCTGAAAACTGACGCTTGGGAGGGTCTGTGATGTTTAGAAAGAATAGAAATGGAACCACACAGACAGTGAGAGGATGCTCTTGCTGTGCTACACCCGGCAACGTTTTGCTGGTCTTCACTGGTCTTCACTGGTCTTTGCTGGTTTTCATTGCTCTTCACTTTGGAGAGAGAAACTCACCAAAGAACTTCTTGTGGTACTCCGACTGATTCTGGCCTCTTCTGCTGACTCATGCCGATTCGGTGGAGCCTTGCTGTTTCTGCTGGATTTTGCTACTGCTACTGATTCATGTGTGGTGTTTGCTATTGAACTGGACTGCTGGTATCCTGACAAGGAAGAACGAAATCACCGCCAAGGAATTAATTTTAAACAGGTCCACCTTTCTCCCCTACCTCTCTGGTCAGTGGGCTAGAAGGTTGAAGCATTTAAGAACACTAAATAAAGTAGGTTTTGAAAAAATCTAAGCCTAGAGTCTCATGTAGCACAGGATGGCCCCATAGCTGCTGTGTGTGTGGTCCAGCATGATCTTGATCTCCTGATCTGTCTGCTTCCACCTCCCAAGTGCTGGGCTTACAGGTGTGTGCTGTCGTGTCTCAGTAAACGTTCTACCAAATAACCCAGAACCCCCAACTGTGATGCTCTTTCATGAATACTGCTACATTAGTATGAGGGGATTAAAATTATAACCCAAAGACTGGAAAAGACGCTTTGTGGAAACGTACTAGACATGAAGTCATGCTTAGAGGAAACAATTCTTTTTTTTTCTTTTTAAAACACACCTTTAATTTTGAACATTCTATTTTCCAATTAAGAACAAATAAATAATTACATAAAAAAGTTACTTGGTTTCAGATCTGAAAGTTGACAACCCAAGAGACAGTGGTTAAAGGTGGCAACCACTGGAAAATGGAACAAAGGACTAGTTGGTAGATTTAGAGTTTAAACTAGAGCGAGGCAGAAGACATGATGATATAAGGACACACAGTGAAGGATGTATATAGACATATAGGCTACAGATATATACATTAGTTGGATCCACTGTTAAAACTAGATGTAGTTTTTAATATACTCCTAAATTCGACAACTTCCGTTAGCCTAAACTCAGAAGCAACATTCAAATGAGTTAAGCTATGTAAAATGAGAAGTCACAACCTTTATTGAAGAGCAAGTAAACACGGTAGGTATCCTTGTACAGGCGGCACATGGTGCCAACTGCATCTGCAGACGTAGCAGTCCATTGGAGTTATGCCTTTGTCACGGCCTTAGACAAATTCTGAACTAGTGTACAGTTCAGCTGTGCCAGCGTGCTGATCTTAGCATGCTTAGATGCTGCATACTTGTTCTTGACAGTCATGTGCTTTGTAAGGCCACAGTTCACCATGACTACATTCTTAGCCAGGTGCTGCATAACAGGAAGCAGGGATTCTTCAGTGTAGGACAGGTAGTGCTGCAGAGTTGGTGTCCATTCACCGTTGTCAAGAATTTTAAGGGCTAAGCAGAAAGCCCCAGCTGCAATTTGAGAAGGAGCAAAATGCACCATGTCGTAGTCCAGCATGGAGAGCTCCATGAGGTATTTGGCCAAAGTGTGCTGCTTGACGTCCACCTCTCCGACTTTAGATGCTCTGCGGAGGAAGTGCAGAGGCAGAGGGCGACCCAGGCTGAAGTTCAGAACTCTGAGAATCTTCATCTCCATCTGTCTGATCTGGTGCTTAGTGTACGTGTTGTTAGTCACAAAGGCGAAGTCACCTATTTCTGGAGGGTACATCTCCTCATATTTGCTTGCAATAAACATGGCCGTTACACCAACCAGCTGCAGCATCTTCTTGGGTACACAACTGTTCTGCATGAACCGATCAATAATGGACACAGTCATATACATGGTCTCCTGAAGCAGCCTAAATTTCATCTGAACCTGTATTAGCCAGTCAATGAGGATAGCTCTCATGTTTCCAGTGACTTCATGACCCTGTAGGTATTTTGGTCTAACTGACTGCTCTTCCTCCAGTTGTCTGAGGTAAGCATAGATATCTTTCACATATTCACTACAGAGGTTTGGGTCCGCTCCATCATCTGCGTCTACGTCACTCACTGCAAGGATTACATCCGAGAAAGCCTGACACAGATACTCCTCTGCAGGTGCACATCCAGATGTTTCCATTGGGCTTGGAGAGGGATTATCAACCAAAATAGGTTCGGGAGAAAGCTTCTCTTCTCTAACATGTTCAGGCTCAGGCTCAGGCTCAGCAAGTTCCACCTCTGGTTCACACACAGGCACCTTCTCTACAGGTTTTGGTAGGACTTTAACAGTACCTTTTCCAGTACCTAGCGTTTTCGCTTCCCGTTTCAGAGGCACTCTTGCCTGTAGCTCTTCGCTGGCTTTATTACCAATGTCTCCAAGAGCAGTTCTCGGTCTCAGCCCGGGCTTGGAAGCAGCAGTAACTGTCACAGGCACACGCTTGGCGCCTGCCATACTGACCTTGGCCTTATTTTCTGTGTTAATTTTCGTGTTCCTAGTGACCCTGAGCACCATGGCTCCTCCGAAAGCAGAGGTTCCCCTATCCGAGAAGACACCCTAACCTCTGGCTATCCACAGCTAAACACTAACAGCCGTTCCTCCGCAGCACGCCCGAGGAAACAATTCTTGAGGTTCTTTGTGACTAGGATTCCCTAAGGGGTGGACTTTGGAGGCATAGGAGCCCCAGAAGTCTCCATCTTCTTGTCTCAAGCTGGTTGAGACCCCTGAGTATGGCCCAACCACCTTCCAGGCTGGGGGCTGGTCTGTGAGAGGTGCTTAGCACAGGGGTCCAAGGAAGTGCTTGATGGTTGTTTGGTGTAGTTGCTGTGTTCTGAGACAAGGCTGAGGAGGCTTCTGGGCTACTCTGGGAGGGTGGTGAAACATAGGGAAAAATCACATGTAGAAAAAGAAATAGGGAATAGAGAATTTGTCTCTGAATCTACTTTGTAATTCCTGTTTGGGCCAAGCTTCCTGGGTCCTGACTGGAAAAGGTGTGTGTGTGTGTGTGTGTGTGTGTACTCTGTGAAGTATGTGTGAGAGAGTGGTGTGTATGTATATGTGGTATGTGGTGTGTGTGGTATATGTGTGTGGTAGTAGGGTGTATATGCAGGGATGTGTATATATTTGTGTGAGTTATGTGTATGTGTTGTGTGTGGGGTATGTGTATTTGTATGTAGCATGTGTGTGGCTTTTTTGTGTAGTCTGTATATGTGTGTTCATAGAATAGGGGAAGGTAACAGCTCAAAGAAGAGATATTTATTAAGCACTTACTGTAAATATGTAAGAAAAAATGTGAAGGAGAAGGTAGGTACTCTCACTAAGTAAGGCTTCCCACCTGAGCCCAAGGTGTGAGTGCGGCACCTGTCCATCTCAGCAGCCCTGCAGGAAGAATTCCTCCATCACTGTCCATTAGAGTCAAAGGTCCAGCTTTGCCTTAGATAAGATTTCAAGAGGCAGTGTTTCCCAATCCATAAAATGCAGAGATTCCCCTTAGGGTTCCGGAGGGGCTTCCTGCTGTGGCAAGAAGCCCTCCCCCTTCCCATGCTTCATTTGGGACTTTAGAGGGACATCCTGCAGGTGCTCAGCTGGCCTCATCAGGCACTCTCCAGGTCACCTGGACATCCAGGAAGCCCCATGATCTTTGCCTGCTCTGACTTAAGTCTTGAGGGAAGCAAGCTCCAACCTGCAGGTCAACCCTGGCACACAGTGGGGCTGAGGGCCGACTGCCATCCTTGGCATCAGTGGGATTAAAGTTGCCAAGTGGGCTTGCGTTTGAGCATGTTGGAGAGCAGAGATGCCTGTGAATATAATGCTGCCATCAGCTGGGCCAAAGGGGATCCCAGTGGCCAGCAGTGCAGCAGATGGGAGATGAGCATGAATGCTAGGCCCAGGAAGTGGCCCCCTGTGAGAAAGATGGCACACTGTCTAACACTGGGGGGCTATGCTACAACCAGGCACTGCACAAGCTGCTCGGTGTTGGGATGTGCTTTCATTAGAGGCCTTCCCTTTGAGATCTCAGGACTTGGCTAAAGGGTTATAGTAAGAGTCACCAACAGTAACCAACTTCTTTGTTCAGATGGGGGAAGGAACCCATAGAAATAGGGAGAGTTTCCTGGAGTTCTGTGCTGGATTCCATGGTGGAACCAGATTAGAACCCAGCACATTACTCTTTCCATTGCCCATATTGCTCCATCTTCTTGGACAACCTTGGAAAGTTTGGTTCCCTTAGAAAGCTCTGTGGTTCTAAGGGATCTGTTTTGCTGTGAAGGAATTTGAGTCTCTGGGGTTTTCTATTAACCAGGGCACTGATCATCCTTATAGTCTTCAGAGTGGGAGTTAGACAGGGTCCTTCCTGACTCAACCCTTTCCTACTTCAAGGAAGTTCCTTGAAACTGCCAGGAAGAGTGACGAGAAGCCACGGAATGAGCCAAACCACCGTCTCTGCCCCAGAGCATTGCACTGATGCTGTGGTGTTTGTATGCCAGGACCACCTTCCCCACGATGCCTCACATCTACTTCATCTTTCTGTCTCACGCACGGGCCTTTTCCTAAGTCATCACATCCTCTCTGACGTGCACTAGAGACTTTTCCATTGGAGGTTTGCTGACTTACTTCCTTAGTAATCTCCAGCAGGATTCCATAAATATTTCCATTCATGACCCCTTTCTGCCTAAGACAATGTGTGTGTTTAATTTGTTCTTTTGGTCTTCTGCGACAGAGTTCTATATGACCCACGCTAGTCTCAAACTTACTTGTCTAGCTCTGACTAGCCTGGAACTCCTCCTGAGTGCCAGGATTATGTGTGTGCCACCATGCTCAGCTTCACTTGAGAAATGTTTAAATATTCTCAATATATAGTTACCTTTCTTTTTTTTTAAAGATTTATTTATTTATTATATGTAAGTACATTGTAGCTGTCAATTACGGATGGTTGTGAGCCACCATGTGGTTGCTGGGATTTGAACTCAGGACCTTTAGAGGAGCAGTCAGTGCTCTTAACCGCTGAGCCATCTCTCCAGCCCTATAGTTACCTTTCTATTTTTTATGATAAGATACTATGACCAAGGCAACTTCTAGATGAAAGTGTTTAAGTCAGGTATGGTTCCCAGCACTCGGGAGGCAGAGGCATCCAGATCTCTGTGAGTTTGAGGCTGGCCTGCCTGGTCTACAAACTGAGTTTCAAGCCAGCCAAGGCTACACCGTGAGAATTGAGAGAGAGAGAGAGAGAGAGAGAGAGAGAGAGAGAGAGAGAGGCAAGCAGCTCAAACAGCAATTTTAAAAAATCATTTTAGCACAATGTAATTCCAAGTTACAGTCATTTGACACATTAAAGAATGATGGTAGGAAATCCTGTCTTTCTTGTTTATAACTAAACCATCATAATTTCATTGCAAGTAGAAGACTTGGTATGTACAGAATAGACATCGCAATTGACAGCATAGAATGGTCAGAAAGCCGAGCCAAGTGTCTCCAACAGCCTCCATTGATGTTGCATGGTGGGAAAGCATTCAAAGAGCATCGTGCCGAACCAAGGCTGCAGTGAAGTTGCAGCATGCAATGTGGTAAGTCTGGCCAGAGATACCTTCAATGACTGCATATTCAACTATTGCATTCTGGACTTTTATTAATTTTGGTTGCTACAGGCCCAGAAATGTTTTATCGTTGCCAAGGTTTTTGCAATCCCCAAATTCAGTTATGTGATCCCATATGGGGTTGCAACACAGAGTTTAAGACACTGAGGTCTGGAGTCAGTTTCTTAGACTGTTTTGCGGTTGTTGGCTGCACTCAGTAGGTCCCCCAACACAATACTGGCACGCAGCAGAAAGCTTCAGCACCTTCTTTGCTCTAGTTTGTAAATCTCAGCCCAGAGTTTGATGGCGAAGTGGAAGAAATGACATATCCCTTACCTTGTTAGCTGCCATCTGCAGAGCCATCATCTGAGGGGTCAGAAGTGCCTGGGGACTGCTCTACAGTGAGGGGGGAGCTGTGCTCTGCCCATCACCCAACATCCTGCTGGGCTTCGCTGGGTCAGCTCTTGAGCGCTGAGAATTGAAAACAGGGAATCTCTCCAGCAGGTGGACCCACGATGGAACTGACTGTTGGGGTTTCTGAATGAGTCCCCCACATGCTCAGAGTTGTTCAAGGAAGTGGGAGAACAAGATTAAAAAATCCTTAGTGTGGTGGTTTTAGTAGGAATGGCCCCCATAGACTCAGATGTTTGAATGTTTGTCCTACAGGGAGTGGCACTATCAGGAGGTGTGGTCTTGTTGGAGGAAGTGTGTCACTGTGGGTGTGGGCTTTGAGGTCTATGCTGAAGGTACACCAGCGTGGTTCACAGTCTCCTCCTGCCTGCAGCTCAAGATCTAGAACTCTTAGCTCCTCTTCCAGCACCATGTCTGCCAGGCTGCTGCCTGGACGCTGCCTTGCTTCCCGCCATGATGATAATGGACTGAACTGTAAGCCAGCCCCAATGAAAAGTTTTTGTTTTTTTTTTTTTTAAATAAGAGTTGCCTTGGTCATGATGTCTCTTCAGAGCCATAAAATCCTAAGGCACTTAGGTTGAAGACTTTTTCTCAGAGTGCAGCATTAGCTAAACTCCAAATCTATTTGAAGATGCCAATGGCTGATGAATAGCAACATGGCTACATATAGACTTTTGGCTTATAAAATTTTCCTTTCAATCATTAAAGTTTTGCCACTGCTGCAACAGCGATCATTGCTGCTGCTGCCTTCTCTTCCTTCTCCTCCTCCTCCTCCTCCTCCTCCTCCTCCTCCTCCTCCTCCTCCTCCTTCTCCTGCTGCTGCTCCTGCTGCTGCTTTAATGTGAGTTCAGCCTGGCTTGTTTTTCTCAGTGTTCATTAGCTATGTTTTATTGGAATATAACCATGTTCATTTGCTGATACATTATTTTTCACACAGAAGCAACATAGTTGCAAAACCAGAGACAATATTAACAATATTTACTATCTGGGACATTATAGGAACGTCATAAACCTCTGCTTTTAAAAAGCAATATCCTAAACTTTCTGGAACATTCTAAGCTGTCCTAAGATGGCTACCATCCAAATAAATGTCTGAAAACCACTTACTTTTTAATTAGCAAGTAGCCAGCCACATGTAGTACCCAGACATCATCTAGTTCCTCTAAAACTTATAGCTGGAGATGTAGCTCAGTGGCCATGGGTGTGAGCTCTTTCACTGTCTCATCTGCCAAAGCGTAGCTGGACTTTACAAGCATTCTCTGGAACTACATCACAGTTCTGTACTCCTCTAAAGCAAACTCAATTTTCCCCACCTGAACTAAAGTACCTCTACATTACACAGACCACATACATTACTCAAAACACAGTGCTGTTGTCGCGTCCGCAACGACACGACCACCAGTTCTTCCAACAGCAGTTTATTCAGCAAGCTTCAGTCTTCATCTCTCTCCCTTCATCATCTTTCTTTTATTCTTCTATATCCTCTCAAACCCCTGGCCTCTCACTCTTATATACTCTCAGCCCCCATCCACTCACGGCAGGCCACATCACCTCACCAGGTATGGGCTTCAGCCAATCAGGGCAGCAGGGGTGCATCTCCACCAAATATGGACTTGTTAACACCGCCAGCATCATGGTGCACCTGCGCAGCTCTCACGATGGTTCTGGCTTATTTTCAGGTGTATGAGGAAGTCAGGTGCAAGTCATAAGACTTAGCTGCAGTCCCGGGCGCCATCTTGGGACTGCTGTCATACCTGCTCCTCACATGTTGTCAGAAACCCGAAGTTCTGATGGGGGCGCATCTCCTTCAGATCTGAGAACCATGTGCGCACCCTGTTGTGGACCATTACTTTTTTTTAGCCTGGTGAAGACCACCCAACTTTCAAGTCATTCAGGGCAGGCATCTCCTCAAATTGGCAGCTGGGCACTGCACATGCTCAGAGCTCTGCTGGACACAGCAGCCACGGCAGAGGCCACAGTGGAGCCAGCCTGGGTTTTAATTTACAATCCTCCTGCCTCAGCCTTCAGAGTATTGAGATTACAGAAATGCACCCCCTACATTCAGCTCACCAATTTCTTTCTTGACTTTATTATTTTGCACAGTGAGTGGTTTTTTTCCCCACTCTTTAAACCCAATGCTTTTATCCTGTTCTCATTCGCCTATAGTAATTTTCTTTTTCTTTTTTTTTTTTCATTTTAAGCACATGCCTGGGGCTTAATACAGTTCTGTCAACTAACTAGTTGAGAAACTTCACTGGATTATATCAAAGCGTGTATCTCATTTATTTAATGTTGCCTGGTATCCTGTAAGCTCGTTTGATCTGAAAACTGCGCTGTTTGTTCGGGTCAGGACATTTTATTCTACTCTTTCTTTGATTACCGTTTCTCCATCTGCTGCTTTCTCTCTTTGATACTAATATCTGGCTCATCGTGCCTGTCATTCTTATTTTCTCCGTTCTTTCCCTGGGAGCTTTGAAGAACGCCTTCCATTTGTCTCCAGCTTCATTGAGATAGCCTCTCTAGAGATTTCAAACCTCACAAATGTGTTTTCCACCCCACAGCGATGGCTGACGGTCTGCCCTGCTGGTGGACGAAGCCGCTTCTCTGCTCCTGTAGCAGCAGGCTTTGTGCAGACTGCGACTATAGTCTTCCCGAGATTGAGTGTTCTCTGGATGCTCTGACATCATGTCCCCTGACTCACATCTCAGCTAGTGGGCTGTCCCTCAGCCTCCTTCCCAGTCTTCCTAAGCTCATCTTTGGACAGACAGGATACTTTTGTTCTGGGCCTCTTGTTTCCTTTCTCTTATCTGAACCTTCGCTTCAGGTGATCCAATCCACAGCCAAGTGAGAAACACCATCTTTCTGCTGAGCCTCTTGAATTTATACCTTTCACTTGGGTGTGATGCCCAGTGGTTACAGCACTAGCATGGCTGAGGCCCTGAGTTAGATCCCCAGTGCTAAGGAAAAAGTCTAAATGTATGCCACATTTCTTCTTGTTGCTAGACTTGGAGACTTCTATATTTCCACTTGGCCAGTTCCTCCTGAAACCTTACTGCATGCATATCCTGTGTACCATGAGTGAAAACCATGTCAGATTCTCTCCCTCAAATGGATTATTTTTTATGTTACTTCTGTTTTCACTAAAGGCTTTAAATATTTCATCATTTAAGACAAAACACAAGCATTTCCCCTTATTTCTGTCTTTTCTTTATTACCACAGTTACTGCATCCTAAGACCTGTTGATTCTCCTTTCAGCGTGGAGGGGAATTTATTCCCCCTCCCATGTCCCAACTTTGCAGTAGCTACCCTGCAATACCCTCCACCAATGCATTTGCCCAGCTGTAATCTGAGGAAGGTTAAACTGAGAGAGAGAGAGAGAGAGAGAGAGAGAGAGAGAGAGAATGAGAGAGGAGCAGAGGGAGGCAGAGAGAGCACACTTTAATCCCTGCCCTCAGGAGGGAGGCAGTAGCAAGCAGATCTCTCTGAGTTCAAGACCAGCCTGGTCTATAGATCAAGTTTCAAGATAGACAGGGCTACCCAGAGAAACCTTGTCTCGAAAAATAAAAAGGCAAAATAAATAAATAAATAAACGAGAGAGAGAGAGAGAGAGAGAGAGAGAGAGAGAGAGAGAGAGAGAGAGAATGAAAGATTGATTCCTGGAAAATCACAAATGCCTGGAACTGACCCAAGGAGTAGAAGATCGGAACTGACCATGACAAGCATTCAGAGTTAAAAACAAAAGACCTAAAATAAAACCTTCCCATGAAGAAGCCAGATGGCTTCTCTGGTGAATTCCACAAGATAGTTAGTGATGAATTAATACTTCATTAACTGTCCCCAAATGAGGACATTCACTCCCAGTGCATTTTCCAGGAGCAGAGTTACCTTAATCCCTAAATAAGACAGCTATCACAAGAAAGCTGCACACAATGCCCCTTACGGATGTAGATGTAGAAGCCCTCGAGAAAACACTGGAAGAACGAATCTAGCAACATCTAAAAAGGATTCTATACCATGACCCGGTGATTTTATTCTGGGACTGCAAGGTTTCTTCAACACATTAAAAAACCATCTATTTTTCAAACTTGAAACCCCTTGATCATCTCAGATGCAAACAAGGAGCAGACAAAAATCCCTTTCACAATAATAATTTTTTAAAAAGTCACTGAAGAAACTAGGGATTGGAGGCATTTTATCAACGTGACAATAGACAGGCATGAGAACTCGCAACTGAAATGCTGTGCAATGGTGAAAGATGCCAAGCTTTCTTCTGCTATCAGGAACAGGATACGAATGTGCCGCGCTTTCAACGTAATAACACTGGATGTTCTAACCAGGGAAATTTGGCAAGAAAAGGAAATACAAGGCATCCAAACTAGGAAGGAAGGAAGTAAAACTCACATGATTTATATACAAACCAACATGAACTGGCATATAGGAAAGCTTAAGGAAGCCATAAAAATTATCATTGATAATTAATTTATAAGTTCATCAAGGCTGCTCACCAGATACAAGATCCAGATACAGAAATTCACTTATGTTTTATACTCTACCAAGGAAGAGCACAAAACTGAAAAACAAACAAGACCCCCACAAAACAGAAAACAAAGAGCACTTTGCTTTGTTATAGCACCAAAAAGAATAAAGTCAATAAATTTAGAAATAATGTCAACAAAAGAAATACTAGTAGAGTGATAACTATAAAATATCATTGGATGGATTTAAAGACTACATCAATGGAAACAGCCTGTGTTCACAGGTAGGAAGGCTACGTGTTGTCAAGATGTCAATCTTCCCCTGTGAGATCTATAGAGTCAATATAGTTCGCCTTCAAAATCCCACCCAGGATTTTGTTCAGGATTGGCAACCGATCCTAAAGTTGATGTGGAAAGGTAAACATACTAAAGTAGCCAAAACAACCTTTAAAAGAAGTAAAAAGTTGGAGAAACAGTATTTCCCAGCTCTGAAGCTTACCAGGAAACTACAGTAATCAAGACCGACTTTTAGAGCAGGAGATGTTGGCACATCCCTGTACCCCTAGCATTTCAGAGGTAGAGGCAGGAGAATTGGGAGGTTTCAGGTCATTCTCCATAATTTAATGAGTTAGAGGCCAGACTGGGCTCCGTAAGATTAATAAAAGATAAGACATAACCATGGACCATCGGTGATGCAGAAATAATTCTCAATAGTCACAGTGATTGATTCTTTTAATTATATTTTAAAAACTTATATTTGAGGCTGGGCATGGTGGCACACACCTTTAATCCCAGCACTCGGAAGGCAGAGGCAGGCGGATTTCTGAGTTCGAGGCCAGCCTGGTCTACAAAGTGAGTTCCAGGACAGCCAGGGATATACAGAGAAACCCTGTCTCGAACCCCCCCCCCCAAACAAACAAACCCTTATATTTGTGTGTGTTTGTGTACATGTATGTGCCACAACATGCATGTGGAGATCAGAAGGCAACTTACAGACTTTATTTCCCTCTGTCCACCATGTGGGGCTGGGGCTTGGTGGCTGTCTTAGTTAGGGTTTCATTGCTGTGAAGAGACACCATGGCCAAGACAACTCTTATAAAGGACAACATTTAATTGGGGCTGGCTTACAGGTTCAGAGGTCAAGTCCATTATCATCAAGGTGGGAGCATGGCAGCATCTATCAGGCATGGTGCTGGAAGAGCTGAGAGTTCTACATCTTCTTCCGAAGGCAGCTAGGAGAAGACTGACTTCTAGGGATCTAGGATGAGGGTTTTAAAGCCCTTGCCCACCAAGACACACTTCCTCCAACAAGGCCACAGCCCATAATAGTGCCACTCCCTGGGCCAAGCATATTCAAATCATCACAATGGTAAACTAATGATGAACCCTTGGCTCAAATTAGCTAATTCTAATTGACAAACTAAAAGTGGGATTATTTATGTTATAACACATGCCACTTCGAGGTTGATATGACTATGGGAAGCTAACAGGTGATTCATGCATCCGAGGCACCCAGGACTTCTACGTGAGAACATTTTTAGATCGGCAGCTGCAAGCAGGTGATGGACCATTGAATGGCCTTCGTTATGTTGTATGAGGACAATCTGAACCTCTCTTTCTTCCCTTTTGACTCTGAGCATCTCCTCCCTGCTCCCCAGTCTCTGGCTGCTAATGTCCCTTCTCACCTCTGCTTCCCCGAGGAAGCTTTGTCAGAGCCCACTCTAAAGGAGTCTGTGTGATACTTGACTTTCAAAGTCTGCCTCATTTAGCATGATGTCCTCCAGGTTCTCACACGTTGTCACGAGTGACAGGATTCGTTCCTCTTTGGAGAGTTAATAGAACTGTGCCCCTTGTGTGCATCACTTTCTCTTTACACACTCATCTGCTGATTGGCACTTAGGGTGACCAGGTCTTGACTGTTGTGAGTAATGCTTCAGTAGCTGTAGGAGTGGGACTGTCTTTTGGACATACTGACTTAATTTAGACAAATACTTAGAAATGACATTGTTGGATCACTGGGTAATAGTATTCTAATTTTAAAAAACTGTGGAAACATTGCATGTCTCTTATAGCCCAGGCTGGCCCTGAACTCAGTAAGTTCCAAGGTTAATAGTGACACAACTTCTAGCTATGGAGTTCTGGGATTACAGGTGCGGGGCACCATATCTAGCTCTGTCCTAAAAAGGTATGAGGAGCCTTCAAACTGCCTTTCATAATGGCTGTATTGATTTACATTCAATTACTTTCAGTGGTCAATTGACAAGTTTCCAATAAATTCAAGCTCTGTATGGAAAGATGTTATTTTAGTAAATGTTGCTGTAACAGCTTATAGAATAATTAATTTGAACGCTCACCAAATTAAAAAAAAAGCTCAAATTAAATGGAAGAGATAAAACCATAAGACAGCTACTTATTTGTTAATTTATTTATTATTTTAAAATTGTGTGTGTGTGTGTGTAGAAATGTACTTTAAAAGGTGAGGTTTTTGGATGTGTGAATTATATTTTAATTTAATAGAAAACAGAGTAGGCTTTACCCAAGCCCAGTGACAGAGTACTTGTCTAGAATATTCTTGTCCCCCAGCACAGCAAAAGGGAAAACAGGAGGGTGACCCCAAAGCAGGAACACAGGGAGTAAAATCTGAGAGTCTGGAAGCAGCTTGCCAAGCCCCAGACATAGGTCCTCACAGGAAGAAAGGCCTTCCATTTTACACAGCCAAGTGTCCCTCGGGATTAGAGGACTAGACAGAGACCCTTGGGTCCCATCCCAGGATTAGCTCTGCTGCCGAACATTCTTGTCCAGTCTCCCTCAAACTTGAGCTTGTTTATGCCTTTATTTAGGAAATCATGTCTCCTTAAGTCAACCCCTTGACCTTAAGGTCAGTTTTTTGAGCAGTATTTATTTATTTGTTTATTTATTTAAATTTCATGGTGCAGGGAATAGAACCCAAGATCTTACATATTCTACACAAACGATCTGCCACTGACCCACATCCCCAGTCCAGTAGAGCTGTAGTTCTTCATTCTGAGGAAGGGAGGGAGGGAGGGAGGGAGGGAGGGAGGGAGGGAGGGAGGGAGAGAGAGAGAGAGAGAGAGAGAGAGAGAGAGAGAGAGAGAGAAAGAGAGAGAGAGAGAGAGAGAGAGAGAGAGAGAGAGAGAGAGAGAGAGAGAGAGAGAGAGAGAGAGATATTTCTTCTGGTACTAGGCACAGAACATGTCCGTTCTCTTCATGGTGTGACAGTTTCTCAAGCACCACAGTCCCATGACTAGTCTTTGTGTTCGAAATGATCTCACTGCACCCGAGAGCCTGAACGGCCTTCATCAAAGCCAGGGATAAGCGCACATTGCTATGATGCCCTTTTAAAAGCAGAACAACCTTGTGTGCTCTTGTATAAATCCTCCCTATAGAAGGAGACACAGGAGTAGCAACCAAGCCAGGAAGTCCCCTGAGCCTTTCAGTGTGAGAGGTCCCAGCACTGGGCACTTTTCCTGAAGGGCCGACCCTGCCTAGCTCTGCAATCTTTGTTTGCATACTCTTGATTGTTTTGTTTTGAGACAAGATCCCTTGTATAGCCTATGCTACCTTGTAACTAATTCACTTTGTAGCCAAGGATAACTTTCATTGCCTGATCCTCTTGTCTCCACCTCTTGAACGCTGACATGATAAGCATTGGCTTCCACACCCAACTGTTTCTATAGAATTCTAATGTATTAGGTTGCTAGAAGTTTCTAGTGGACTGTTTAAATAGACCCAGCTCACCACACATTAGGTCTCCGCAAGGCTCTATGCCCTGTCTCAGAACTTGCTCCAGCCCCCTCCAAACTGGCTACCTTAGTCCTCCATCTCTCCCACTGCCCTGTGTCCACCCTACCACCGCCCAGCACTGTCCCTAGACCTCGTCCCCAGACCTGGTCAGTTAGTGACCAGGTTTTGATTTTTTTGCTTTTGTTTTTTTTTTCAAGACAGGGTTTCCCTATGTAGCCCCGGCTTTCCTGGAACTTGCTCTGTAGACCAGGCAAGCTTTGAACTCACAGAGATCCACCTGCCTCTGCCTCTTGAGTGCTGGGATTAAAGGTGTGCAGTACCACTGCCCAGCTCAGGTTTTGAGTTTTTAATTTACATTCATTTATTTGTGTGTGTGTGTGTGTGTGTGTGTGTGTGTGTGTGTGTGTGTACAGCACACGTATGGAGGTTAAAGGATAATTTGCTGGAATGGGTTCTGCCCTTCCTTCATGTGGGTTCTGGGAATCAGATTCAGGCTTGGAGGCAGGCGCCTTTTATCTGCGGAGCCGTCTCCCTTAGCCATGACCCGGTTCTGAGCAAGCGGTTCCAGCTCTAATCTTAGCATTCAGACTTTCCTGGCACTGTTAGCACCCACAGCAGTCAGCCCTCACCCTCTGCTCAGCTTTGGTTTGCTTTGTACTGTGGGGATGGGGATTCCAGTCTCACACAGTTTGTGTGCCTCAGAAGTGACCGAGTATCATCCAGTTCTGTTTATATCACCCCAGCAGTCAGGTTCCCAAGGTCCCCACAGGATCTGCTCTCAGATCTCAAGGTCCGAGGATTCAGAGGCAAGTCTTGTAGGGACAGTGGCATCTGGAGAATAGAGTGGAGAAACTCCTGCACTGTCTGGGTTCATTCCTGAGAGGCAAAGGCTCAGCCTCCCTTTCTGACTTTGAGAGCATCCCACTGCACAGCCTCTGGGACTTCCATACTGCCTGGGTGCTTGGCTTTGTGCCGGGCCCTAACCTGCCTGCTGGGAAGCAGCACTGTGTCAGAGGAGGAGCATCTGCCCTCACGGGCCACCAAGCTCACGAAGCCTCAGCGAAGAGACAAGGTCACCTGTAATTAATATATGCCACTTTAAAAAAAAAAATCAAGACACTCCACAGTGTTCTAGAAAGACGTACACTCAAAGTGATTATAGCTCTTAAGTTACTGCAGAATAATCATAGTATTAAAACACGTCGGCCAAGAGAAAGCACTGGTTGTCGTTCCATCTTATTTGTGTCAAATGGAGTGTTGGTTTCTGTAAGTTGACAGAGGCACATCTGACATCTGGACCAGCAAAATGCTTCCCTCCTGTAGCCCCCTGGAACACAGAGAGTTTAGAACCTTTCCTGAGGACACACAGCCACAACTGACAAACTTGGATTTTTCATGGAGTAAGTTCAGTTCCCAGGGCCTCATGTAGTCCAGGCTAGCCTCCAACCCCCTATCTGTAGGGCTCTGTGTTCTAGCTGCCCCAGCTGGTCTAAGTGCTTTCTTTAATACGTTCCTCTCTTCCTCCATTCTCTCTTGATTCTTTTCCTTTTCTTTCCCCCTCCCTCTTTCTGTCTCCCCTTTCTGACAGCACCTCATGTAGTCCAGGCTGGCCCCAAACTTGATATGTAGCTGAGGATGGCCTTGAACTTCTGATCCTCCTGACTTGGTGATAGTCACATGCCATGGTTTCTAGGGTACTGGCTGTCAAATCCAGGGCTTTGTGCCTGTTAGGCAAGAACTCTGTCAACTGAACTATATTCTAGCTATCGTCTTTCATTTTGAATGTCAAGGGTCCTTTTGCTACATCATTAAGTGTTTTTTTTTAAAATATATTCAACGCTGGCTCAATATTCTATTTTTGTAAATCTTTGTAGCTACTCTCATTGGATGCTTCAGCAATGTCTGAATGCATTGCTTCTATGAGTAATGCTAAAATGAACATCTTATACTAAAACCTTTGAGGGCATCTGGCCATTCTGTGGGGAGATGGTTCTGAATTGATGGCACAGTCCGTGTGGTTCTTGGGTATTGGTCAATTTGATGCCCACCAGCAACAGGAGAAATGGTTTGTTGTTGTTTTTGTTTTGTTTTGTTTTGTTTGTTTGTTTTCCTTCAAGACAGGATTTCTCTGTGTAGCCCTGGCTGTTCCTGGAACTTGATTAATAGACTAGGCTGGCCTTGAACTTGAGATCCACCTGCCTGATGAGTGCTGGCCACCACCATCTGAATCTTTCTATCTTTCTTTCTTTCTTTCTTTCTTTCTTTCTTTCTTTCTTTCTTTCTTTCTTTCTTTCTTTCTTTCTTTCTTTCTTTCTTTCTTTCTTTCTTTCTTCCCCTTCTTCCCCTTCTTCTTCTTCCCCTTCCCCTTCCCCTTCCTTCCTTCCTTCCTTTTCTTTGTTTTTTGTTTTTGTTTTGTTTTTATCCAGGTGAGGACTCTTTCAGCTCACCCTGTTCTCTTGAAGGATGAGCACCCATCATGTCAAAGTTTCCCTAAGACAGGTGTCTACGTCCATCTCCATGAAAAAATGACCTGTGCTGACATGGCTTTAACCATAACAAGTTCTCCAAGAATTAGACTTTAGCAGTCAATCATGGTGATGCAAACACACTGTAATCCCAGTTCCCAGGAGGCTGAGGCAGGAGGACTGCCATGAATTTGAACCTAGTTTATGTTCTATAGTGAGCATCATAGCAAAACTGTGCTCAAAAAAACAAAACCAAGCTCAAGAACTAAAGAAAGAAAGAAAGAAAGAAAGAAAGAAAGAAAGAAAGAAAGAAAGAAACCAACCCAAACAACCAAAAGCCCCAAAATCACCACCACCACCACCACCACCACCACCACCACCACCACCACCACGAATAAAAACCTAACCAGCAAGCAAGTGAAACAAAACAAAACAAAAATCTCACAGCAAAGTTCAGAGCTTTGTATGTTGCTCGGGCAAGAAACTGGTTTAGCCTTTTTGGAGGATGGTTGAACAAGCCTGTCTCAAGCTGTAAAGTATGGCTTCTCCATAGTTTTACTTTAAAAAATGTTTGTGGCCGGGCAACGTGGCCTGCTCCTTTAATCACAGCACCAGGAATCCAGAGCAAGATGGAGCTCCCTCTGAGTTGGGGCTAGCCTTTTCTACATAGTAAGTTCTAGGCCAGCCTCATCTACAAAGTGAGTTCCAGGACAACCAGGGCTACACAAATAAAACCTGCCTAAATAACAAAACAAAACAAACAAATGAACAACAAACAACTGGAAAATATCCAGAAAGATTCTCTTGCCAACCAAGGAACATCTTTCTCCAACTTATGTTTCACATGTAGAGAGAAAAAAACATGGCTGTGCCAACCAGGGCCACATATAGTCTAACAGGACGCAGAGCCCCTTCATCTGGGTTCTGGATATGGTTTGGGAGTGGTGTCATTGTGTTCGGGAGACTGTA
Source organism: Mus caroli (assembly GCF_978045245.1). NCBI lineage: Eukaryota > Metazoa > Chordata > Mammalia > Rodentia > Muridae > Mus > Mus caroli. The sequence continues at coordinate 109,117,424 of NW_028227261.1, read as the reverse complement.
AAGGTTTTGTGGAAAGACTGTTGGAACAGAGCATTGCTGTGAGGTATTGCAAGTCCTCTGTGAGAGAAGGCTGCTATATGATCCTGGATGGCAGTGGCACCTTCTTCCAGGTCTTGACCTGCCCCTGATCATTTTTTTTTAAAAAGATTTATCTAGTTTTGTTATTTCATGTGTGAGGGCGTTTTGCCTGCATGTACGTCTGTGCACTGTGTGCTTGCAGTGAATCCCCTGGGACTGGAGTTATAGATGATTGTGAGCCACCAGGTGGGTTCTGAGAATTGAACTCAGGTCCTCTGCAGGAATAGCGAGTGCACTGAGCCATTTTTCTTGGAGCCAACTCTCCAGCACCACCCACCCCTTTAAAGTATTTATGTGTGTTTCCTGCATATGTTTATGTGGAAAAGAGAGTCTTTTGGGATATTTTCCATGTTGTTGTTTGTTTTGTTTTGTTTTGTTTTGTTTTGTTTTGTTTTGTTTTGTTATCGAGTCAGGGTTTCTCTGTGTAGCCCTGGCTGTCCTGGAGCTTGCTCTGTAGACCAGGCTGGCCCTGAACTCCCTATATAGACCAAGCTAGCTTCCAACTCAGAGAGATCCATCTGCCTCTGGTGTGTGCTGAGTGCCAGAGGAAGTTGGGTCCAAGAGTGCATAGGGTCCCTTGTAACTGACCCTTACAGGTCAGTTTCGAACTCTGGGAATTGAACCCCAGTTCTCTGTAAGAGAAGCCAAGTGTTCTTGACTGCTGATTCATCTCTCCTGCACCTTCCCCTCATCTTTATAATAAAGCACTGAGGCCTTCAGAACTCCTCAGCCATTATGAACGTCCAGTGGGGGCAGATACAGGCACATGACCCTCAGCGTAGTACTAATATAGCCCCTATGCTAGCCCTAAGCGCGTATGCTTGGGCTCAAGTCTGTAGACGGTGACCAACATCTCTCCCCCGAGTCCTGAAAGGCCAGGTCAGGAAGATTCCAGGATGCATTTCCCAGGGCACACGCTATGATGCTCCTCTCACAAGCATGTTGCAGCTGGCCAGGTCATGGTGTCTTCAGATCTGGTCCTCCTTCATTCCAGATCTCTGAAAGAATGGATCCGCCACCCACAGAGCTGGGAAACAGAAACCCCAGCCTTCCCCAGACTCCTCTCCCTCTGCTACCCTCCCCATCAATCAATTAGCTAATCAATCAACCAACCACTCACTCACTGGTCCTGTCCAAGACAGCAGGACCTCATCGGCATCTACGCCCTCTCCCCAGTCTGCTGTGTGGTGCTAATTCACATCTTCATTTCTTGCCTTGGTTCTTATTACTGCTTTACGTCTGACTGGGGACGATGCAGCTGCTTATTACTGAGAGTGGTGGCATTGAAATATCTCCCCCGACCCTTGGGTAAATCACAGATAACCCTGGGTTCATCATTCTTTCCAAACTGGGTTCTAAGCATCATGCTGCCATTGTCTTTGTGACTTTAGGATCAGCTTTGTCTACATGGAGAATTCAAATATTCTTTCCAACATTTTGCTCTGTTCTGACATGGCTTTTTTTTTTCTGAAATTTTATTTTAGAGCAGGTTTAATTTTATCAGAAAAATTGACAGGGGGTTGAGGACGTAGCTCAGTAGTTGTGTGCTTGGCTTGGATGTACCAGCCCTGGAGCCAATCCATAGCATCTCATAAGCAAGCAAGCAAGCCAGCAAACATCACAAAGCAAAAACCATCCACCCACCCAAATGGACAATACAGAAGAAAGACTGGAAAGAAGAGAGAGTTGCTATGTCTATTCCCAAGGCGATTCTCAGAGCCACCATCTTGTGTATTATGTCAGTGAGAGCCAAAGAGCCGATGTTGGTACATTGTTACTGAGCCCATAGTTAGCCGATGTTGGTACATTGTTACTGAGCCCATAGTTAGCCGATGTTGGTACATTGTTACTGAGCCCATAGTTAGCCGATGTTGGTACATTGTTACTGAGCCCATAGTTAGCCGATCAGAATGTTGTACATTCTATGACTTGTACCCATTGTCACTGTATCATACAGAATAGTTTCACTGTCTTAAAGATACCCCTCACTCTATCATTCAATCCCTCCCATATCCTAGCCTGGCTTTTCACCTGTCAAAATCTATTCCTTTAGGGTAGATTTATATCGATCATATATGCAGATGCTACTAACTTCTAGAGCCCTCCCCCCCCCAACCTTCTTATCATCCCCGTGCCGAGTACAATCTCTCCCTTTCTTCTATTCCTCCCTCCCTCCCCACTCCTTTCACGCACCAACCCTGACAGCAATGAGGCTCACTTAGTCCGGTGACTTCCTTAAGACCACACAGCTAGCAAGAGCAGAGACTGAGATTAGAATCTAGGCCTGGCTCAAACTTGCTGAGATCTCTTATAGTCACTGGCCCTGTTCTCAGTATTCTGTCCTGGTCTGGACTTGGGGACCGAATTAAAGGTCTGTTTTCAATTTATAGCTGAATCTTTCAGAACCAGGAGCCGAAATAGCAGATCCCTGATATGAACGGAGATGGAGGGGAAAATACAGTGCTTTTGGAATACTAATGAACTAATGGAGGGATCAAAGTGGGAAGACATGAGAGGCTCTGGGCCGTGTGCAGAGAGAGATACGTAATGCGCATGTGCTTCAGACTATCCAGGCCCAGGCTCTTAGTCGACTTGCACTTTCTCACTAAAGGACCTGAGGTGTGGTGTCTGCTCCAGCCCCACCGCAGTCAGGGCCCTATTAGGAAGAAAACAGTTCCTTTCATACTTGTCTGAAGAAGATTGGAGAGGCTGAGAAAGGCCCACCCTCCTGCTCAACTCCCCTGGAGTCAGGCCAGGCCTGAGAGTTATCACGTGTGTGTATACTTGATGGCGGTGCCGTTTCTTCTCCGAGCGCACCACAAGAAGTGTGGCTCTCCTCTCTGCTAATGCAATTTATATGTCTGAGCATGAACAGAGGATTTGTGAGCCTTCCAGGTGCTGGCTTCGGAAATTACCACGGCAGGCTGGGGCTGCTCCACAGAGACCTGGGGTTTTATAGGACTGGAGGGGAGTGATTTTGACTGTGCTGAGCCTCGTCCTGGGAGGGAGGATCTCATTGCCCATCCCCATCAATGCCCCTCTCCCAGGCCCTTCTGTCCACGTATTTATTCACGTATCTGATTTCTTTTTTAGAGACTCAATGTTGCCACGTTGCTGGCCTCCAACTCACTACCCTCCTGACTGATAAATGCTGTAGTTACAAGTGTGAGGTATCATACATATCTGGCTCCTGGGACCCCTTTAAAATGTGGTTAGTCTGCTGGGCAAGATAGTGCACTGGGGAGGTTGAGGCAGAAGGACTGTGTGTTTTAGGCTAGCCTGGGCTATTCGTTAAAATCATGTCAAGCAAGCAAGCAAGCAAACAAACAAACAAACAAGCATACACCTCACTTTGTCTAACCATAAACTAAAAGGCCATTAGTTGGGATATATTGCATTTCATTGAATCATCTAGGGCTGGAAATGTTGCCCAATCGCAGAACACTTACCTATCACATGCAAAAAACCCTGGGCTCAATCTCCAGCATCATAACTAGCCAATCCACCGGCTAACAAAGACACAACCCATAGCTCAGGCTTGTAGTCCCAGTCCCCAGGCGTCAGAGACAGGAGGATCGAGAGTTCAACATCAGTCTGCGATATAAGGGGATCCTGTCTCAAAAGTAAGCCAACCAAAGGAGTAGCCAGGGAGCTGGGGCCGAAGCTCGGTGGCAGGGCATTTGCCTAGCACATAGGTGGCCCCAAACTCCCACCCAAACAGCCAAGTAGACTTGCTGCCTGAACAATGAACACTAGAGAGCGAACACAACAGGCTCCTTTTCCAGGGTTTGCTGAGGAGGGAGTGAAAGCCTTTTTTTCAGACTTAGATTCGTGTCTAGACTTGGGCCCTCATGAGCTCATGTGACGTGCTGAGGCACTACATTAGACAGTGCATAGAAATCACTTCAACCAGGGGCAGGCAACATAACTTAGTGGTTAAGGGAGCTTGCTGCCAAACGCAATAACCCCAATTCCATCCCTGGCATCCACAGGAACGCACAAGGTGGGAGAGAGAACTGACTCCCACAAGTTGTCCTGTGGCTGACACATTTGTGTTGTGGTGCTGAGTAACCCCACAGAATAAGTGAATGTAAAACATTTTTTTTGTTTGTTTGTTTTTAAGAAAAATAAATTTCTCTCTCTCTATTTGAGACAGGGTCTTATTATTAGTTCTGGCTGTCTTGGAACTCACTGTGTAGTCTAGACTGTCCCTGAACTCACAGAGATCTGCCTGCCTCTGCCTTTTGTGTGCTGGGATTAAAGGCATTCTCCATTACACCTGGCAGAACAAGAAACACTTTAGAAGAATCCATTGTGATTTAAGAGCTCAGCGGCCACTGGTGTCTTTCTTACTGTCCTCCAAGCCTGCCTAGAAAGATTCCTTAATTTTGAGACAAGATTTTATACAGTCCACACTGGCTTTGAACTCCTGACCCTTTTGTTTCCACCTCCCGAATGGATAGAGTTGCTGTCACTGTGCCAGGCTTAGGAAGTGCTGGGGATCGAACCTAGATCCTCACACACACCAGGCAAGCACCCTGCCCGCTGAGCTACAACCCCAATTCTGAAACAAAACAAAACGCTTTTTTTTGAAACCCATTCTGACCATGTCATTTCCTACTTAGAAAATCCCTATTATGGCCCTTCGCCTATAAGAGCAGACCTAACTCAACTGACACCCACCCTTCCAGGCTTGCCTCCTCTTACCCTAGGCCCTACCCTGCGGTATCTGAATCCACGGCAGCAGTTCCTGGTCTAAGTACCCCTTGTCCATAGTCTTGTGGCTCATAACTATTCCCCCAACCCCTCCAAAGATGAGGATGGCTTTCAAAAGGCCATTTTCAAAGGAATTCTGAGAAGGACGGCTTTCTGATCTCATTCCATTCTAAGGAAAAAAAACAAAAGAAAACAATATTGCAAATTGCCCCTTTCATGCCTTAGGGTCAACAGGAATCCATTGGCTGTTTCCCTATGAGCCATTGACATAGAGCGTTCGGAACATTCTATTTCTTTGTAATTTCCCTATATTGGGTTGCAAGGCTGGAAAATGATAGATGCCCGAGATTGATCAGGGTAATCGATGCTGTGTGATGTATTTACACTGGATGGATGTATCACCTGCCAGATGTGAGTGCTGGTAAAGGCTTGCTTGTTTATAAAGCCCCCGAGATCGCATTTGTATCAATGACTAATGCATGGGTACCACACTGCTCGCTGTGCTTCAGAAACGCCTGTTTATCCAACATGACCACCTCGCTCCTTTACCTCCTCATCCATCACAGGCCTGGGCGCTCTTTCCACAACAAAACAAGTGCTTTATTCAGTCCTCCTCTCCGTGCCGCTATGATAGACGGAGGTGGCTTTATTTTGCCTTGGCAACTGGCAAATGCCTCTCGTGTCACTTCCCCTCTAACTCGGAGCTTCTGCGAAGCTGGTGCTCCGTCCTGAGGCTGTGACTTTTCATATACTAATCCTGTAATATAACCCCTGAGCCCCTCAGTCCAGCTTTGGCTGATCCTTCCAGCCCTGCGTCTTACGGAGACGCCGGCACCAGACAGGGATATTCTTGCCACTAAGAAAGAAATCCGAGCATTATACTCACAAAGGTTTTACTGAAAGATCCCTGCATAGGGCAGGATTGAATCAGCCCAACTCTGGGAAAACCTCAGAGACTGGAACAAGGGGCTCCAGAAATACTAGCAACTGCCCTCCTCAGTGGTTTGAATGTGAGCCAGCCTCACCCCCATGCTCACACATTTGGAACATTTGGTCCGAGGTTGATGGTGCTTGTTCCGGAAGGTTGTGGAATCCAAACGAGAGGAGCCACTGAAGGAAGTGGATCACTGGGTAAAAAACCCGAACCTTTTATACTTCATTCTCTCTCTCTCTCTCTCTCTCTCTCTCTCTCTCTCTCTCTCTCTCTCTCTCTCTCTCTCTCTCTCTCTCTTTGAAAGAGGGTTTCTCTGTGTAGCCCTGGCTGTCCCAGAATTCTCTCTGTAGACCAGGCTGGCCTTGAACTCTGAGATCTGCTTGCCTCTGCCTCCTGAGTGCTGGGATCAAAGGCATGTGCCCTGTTACCTGACTCATTCCCATTTTCTATCCACTCTGCTTCTGACAGCCATCACAAAGTGATGAGCCACCTCATGCTCACACCATCACGCCTTCCACGGCACAATAGGATGTATCCCTTCACAAACCATGCACCACAACAAATCTTTTCTTCAGTAAACTGATTCAGGGATTTTATCACAGCAATGAGAAAAATCCTGAAAGCGCTCCCTATCTGCTTATCCAGTGTGATGGCTTCCTCCTGTCCTGTAGCCACTTTCTTCTTGTTGGTTGGGGATAGACCATGGTCAGAGCCACTCCTAAGGAAGGAAAGTGCATTTCCTATGGGCCACTAGGCACATCTGGGGGTAGGGAGTTCTGACTGACCTTGCAACACTAGCCCAGCTCTGTGGTCAGGAGGGCAAGGAAGGAGGGAGCCCCCGCTGCATTAATCTAAGTGCCCCTTCCCCCTCACCCCCTCCCTGAGCAGCAGCAATGCTCTGGGACAGTTCCCAGCCTCTTGTTAACCACTTCACAAAGCACTGAGGGGAACACATGTTCCAACTGGCAGCCGTAATGGCAGGGGTAGAGTGTAACAGTGGAGATGGTTCAGAGTGCTGCCTGAGTCCCTGCCCCCACTCCCCACGACCTTTGACCTGCCTGTTCTGACTAAGCTTCCAGAAGCTGAGGTCCTAGCCTCAGAGAGTGGAGGAGTGAGTTGGGGAATGAAGGAGGGTGAGACTGTGCGGGTGAGCCCCAGGGAATGTGTGGAGCTACAGGCCTGTACCAGCGTCTCAGCAGCCCAGGAAAGTCAGGCCTGGCTATGAAGTGAAGACCAGAAAGGTTAGCTAGGGTCAGAACAGCTGCATGCACTGCTTTGGCTCTTGGCTCTTCCCCCTCAGCCTTCCACAGAAGGCAACCTGGAACTCCCCTCAATATTAAGGTCAAGTTCTAAAGCTCCTTATTCTAAGTCCCTCCGTGGCAGATCAGAGCTTCCCGCGGGATTCCGCCGTGTCTTGCAGCATCTCCGTCCTGGGCTTTCATGTCCCTCCTTGCTCTTGGTTATTTATTTACACATCTCAGATTCTTTACTGCATCAAAGGGCCTGGATTGCAGGACTCGGGGCCTAAACGTCCTTCTCGAGCTCACACAGCTTGGCTCACTCGGCTCTTGCTTAGCGATCAGAAAGTAACTGAATTGTGATCACTCAGCTAATTGGACACTTTTCCTGCCCGGGGGCAACCAGTGAGATGACATTGGTTTCATGTAGAAAGAAGTTTGAAAATCACCTCACATTTCCTCCACATAGCCAATTATTTTCTTTTCACCCAAAACGAAAAGAGCTTTATAGATTTTACTGATTATGAAGTTGATAAGGACACATATAGAAAATGCAAGGAATACATAAAAGCATGAAGAATAAATTTAAAATCACACAAGCTACACTCTCCCAGAGGCAGCCTGTTAACATACAGCTAACAACCTTCCAGACATTCCTCTATAAATCTAGCTGTTACTAATATGTAACTTAATAAGAAGGCAGTAAAAATGCAGCATAAGGTAGCCCTCGGAGAGGTGCATTCAAAAGAATTAACTGTTAAGTAAAACGTTGTTTTCCTTTTAGATGATCTAAGTGGGTTCTCTGATGTTCCCAGAAGGATTTAAAACAACTATTTTCAGTATTGGCCTAGAGGGTTCTATCTGCTCTCTCTCTCTCTCTCTCTCTCTCTCTCTCTCTCTCTCTCTCTCTCTCTCTCTCTCTCTCTGTTTTTGAGATGTACTTGACATTCTATAAAATTCACCTGCTAAAAGTGTATGGTACCGTGGTTTTAGTGTACCCAGAAGGCTGAGCAACTATTACAACTGCCTAGTTCCAGAACATTCCAGAACACCACAAAAGAAAACCTGATACCCTTCAAGTAATTGCTGTCAATTCCTCTCCTAACTGCTCCCTGACAACCACTAGTTTATGTTCTGTTACTGTGGACTTATCTACTTTGGACCTTTCATATAAACGGGGTCACACAGCGGCTGCAGAAATGGCTCAGTAGTTAGAGCTCATGTTGATCTTGCAGAGGACCTAAGTTCAGTTCCCAGTACCCATGTCAGGCAGCTCACAATTGTCTGGAACTCTAGCCTCAGGGTTCTTACATTCTTGTGGCCTTGAGGGTATATACACACACATGCATGGATACACACACCCAGTTAAAAATAAAATAGTTATTTAAACACTAAAACCTATCTGCTTGAGCATACGAGATATTAAATACAATAAAATAGGAGACCTGCCAAGTACCACGCCACGTAGTGCCATCAGGGAAAGACACCACAGACCTTCCCCCAGTCCAGGCTGTAGACACACAGAGCCCCACCTACCACCATTAAACTCGGCGAGGGAGGGGGAAGATGCCCACAGACCCACCTGCTACCATGCCACACTGGCTGTAAACATCTAGAGGCCTGCTAGCTGTCAGAGGAGTCACCCAGAGACCCCAGGCAGAGGAGGGAGGAGTCACCCAGAGGCCCGCCAGCCATGCGGCCCACCAGACAGATGAGAGAGAAAGAGAAGTGGAGCAGTTTAAGTATTACAAAGAGAGATGGAACGGGACACACAAGGAAGGTTGGAGAGGAGCAGCCTGCTGTGAGTAGCCTGCCCTGCCACCTGAGGTCATGGTGAAGTCCCAATCGGTGCTGCCTCTGAGAAACAAGCCTGGGTCTGTGGCCATGAAGCAGCAGAGGTGGGTGTCAATGTCTGTGGCTCATATTGCCACTAGAGATCGTGGGATGTCCCTGGTCAGAGTAGCCATCTGGGATGATGTGAGTGTCCAGGGCTTGTGCAGAACTGGCCCCACCCCTCACTGGTGATCTGGAGACATGGCGCCACATCCCACCAGTAGCAACAGTCCAGAGAGAGTGGTCCCTGTGCCCGGTGCACGGTTGAGCTGGCCGTGGCTGCAGGGATTCAGGTGAGCTGGGCTGAGGGGTGAGCGTAGGAGAGCCAATCTCATCTCATCTGCTGTGGGGTGATGCAGGGGTGGAGGTGATGCCCTCCCCCCTTTACCCGTCACCATCTTCGGCAGTTGGGAGAGCTGGCGGTGGAGAGAAGGTCATGAGAGTGGGAAAGCTGACCTTGCTCCTCTCTGGCTGGAACATTTGGGAGAATCGGTCCTGTACCTCATCTGGGCAGCACAGTAGAGCTGGCCCTAGTAGCGGAGGCATGGGTGAGTTGGCACAAGTGAGCTGTCCCCACCGCTCATCTGCTGTGAGATGGCCTGGGCACAGGGAGATGCCCTCTGCCCCCTTGCCACTTTCCTCCTGAGGCAATTGGGAGGGCTGACCTCGAGGTCACAAAAGCAGGTGAGCTGGCCCTGCCCCGCACTGACTGCAGCACTTGGGAGAGTGGGGTCTGTACCTCTCCTGGGTAGCACAGTAGAACTGGCCCTGGTCGAGGGGGTGTGAGTGAGTCAGCCCTGAGAGCGAGGAAGAGCTGACCTGCCACTTGTCTGCCATGAGGCGGTCAGGCATCCCACTTCTTGTTCCTCACTACCTGCAGCAGTCTGAAGAGCTGGTCCCAAAGTAATGAGAGCGAGAGAACTGTCCCTCCCTGTGGGAGAATGGGCCAGGTACCTCATCAGGGCAACACAGAGGAACTGGCCCTGAAGGCAAAGGCACCGGTGAGCCCTCAAGGGTGTGAGAGCAGGAGAGCTGACCCAGCCAGCCCCTCAATGGCTGCAGCACTTGGGAGACTGGGCAGCACAGTGGAACTGGCTCTGGAGGCACGGGTGTAGGTGAGCGCACCCCAGGGCATGGCAGCAGAGCTGAACCTGCCTCCTGTCAATGGTAGCATTGGATGGCTTAGGCAGAGCAGTACTGGAGAACCTGCCCTGGTGGTGCAGATATGGGAGAGCCAGCGGGCTGACCAGTTCAACTGCCACCCAGATCCAGGACTTTGAGCTGGCTCATCCTAAAATTTACATTATGTATGAATTGTTGGGGATCATGAAAGGGCTTGTCTTGCCAATCCAAAACTACAGGATCTCCATGACACAGAGCAACAACAGGATAACCAAAAGGAATCCCTGTGAGGATCCAATATTGATGGGGCCACAGAAGCCAGAGACCCTGAACCTTTGCAAGTGAAGATGTGTGAACAGAGAGACATAATTGAGGCACACTGCGACACATCACAGCTTCCATGGTGTTTTTCTGTGCTTTGGGGTGTGTGTGTGTGTGTGTATGTTATCTTGTGGGAAGTGTTGTAAGGGCAGAGAGCAGATCTAAGGAGACAGGGAGAGGAGGGAGACTGGGTTGCATGATACGAAACTCTCAAAGAATCGGAAAAAAAAGTAGTTAACAGAAAATAATGAAATAAATGGAGTCATACAGTCTGATGTCATATGTGACTGGCTTTCGTTTAGCGTGACATTGGTAGGTTTCCCTGTCAGTATGCTGGGACTGGTTTTCTTTTATGAATGAATGATACTGTGCTGTTTGGAACGGCACTTTTTGCTCATTCATTCATTGGTTGGCAGATGTGTAGACTACCGTGTCTGTTGACTCTAATAAATTGTGTTGCTGTAAACACTGGTGTAAAAGCTTTATTTGAGCAAATGTTCTTTTTTACCCCTCTTGGGTATGCGTCGATGAGTGAAATATTTGGACTGTATGGTAATTCTATACTTAACTTGTTGCAAAGCTGCCAAACTGTCTTGCAAAGTGGCTACCCTGTTTTACACTCTCCCTAGCAGTGCAGACGGCGTCCGCCTCCCCACCCTCAACTGCATTCATCGTTGTTGTTGCTTTTCTTATTATAGCCTCCTAGAGTGAAGTAATATTTCATTGTGAGTTTGGTCTGCATTTTCCCAGTGACTAATAACATTAGGTAATCTCGCATGTGTTTGTTGGTTATTTACATAGCTTCTTTTGACAAATGTTTTTTTTTCAAATTCCTTGCCCGCTTTGTAATTAGATTATTTATTCTTTTGTTTTAGATTCACATTCACGTGTATGTATTGATTTTCCTTAGTTTAAGTCCCTGAGGGGTGTGGCATACCTGGGGTCCTGTTTAACAGCCTTCTCAGGAGGTTGCTATGGTGGTTGCCATGGACCTTGACAGTTCCCACGGGTCCTGGTAACCTTTCCCTAGACTAGCTTTGTTCTGTTGGCCACCAGGAGTCACCATATGTGTGGGGTTGTTGTTGTTGTTGTTGTCGTTTTGTTCACCTATCTCTTTCTCAAGCTGAGTTTGGTTTCATCTCAGGCATAAACAACCTGCCCTCGTTCATTCTGGAGACCTGCTATAGGCAGCAAAGCAGCCTTGCCCCACAGCCTTCTAGATATGTTTGCCAGTTACAAGTCCTGTTCCCTGCAGGCCTACATGGGCTCTAGATGCTGAAAAGAGGGTTTATTTAAAAAATAAATCGTTGATTTTAAAGTTCCTTAAATATGCTGAGCTTAGACCCTTATAAGATTTACAAAGCCATTCCTTACCCTTTATCTTTCTTACTAGGCTTTGACTTCGGAGTGGAAGCGTTCTTACATCTGACCAAGCTTGCTTGCCCATTCTTCTTCTGCTGTGCCAGGGAAAGCCTCTTGATTTGCCCTATGATCATAAATCTTGAGTGTCCGCTTCATTGGATTGAGATGCTTTGGGATGAGCAAAGAAGATGTTTCTATAGATGGTCAAATAAGAGAGGAAGACACGCCCTGCATGAGCATTGTACAACCCGCTAGGCTGGGGGCTCAGACAGAAGGGAGGTGGGAAGGGCGGAGCAGCGCTCTCTCCCTCTCTCTCTCTCTCTCTCTCTCTCTCTCTCTCTCTCTCTGCCTCCTAGGTGTGGGTTGTGCCTTTCCTGCTGTGACAGTGACGGTGGAGTGTGGTCTGCTGTCTCTTGGATGCTTTCCCTGCCAGGATGGGCTGAAAGCTTGGAAACTGTGAGCCAAATGAACGCTGCTTCTATTAGGTTGTTTCTCAGGTATTATGACACAGCAACAAAATGTCTACACATGCTCTCAGAGGTTTTACTGCTCTCTTTCCACTTCAATGGGAGCCCGACCTGCTTCCGGACTGTGTGTTCTGGCAGCCTGAGTCCTCACAAACTCAAGAATTTCTTGTTACCCAAGATGCCTCTATGTTTGCTGTGATCTTTCACACAACCGACTGTAGACTGGCTTCCAGACTGACTTCCCGCTTGGTTTGAGATTTTGGCAACTTGGTAATGAAGGCTCCTCTCACCTCCCTCAGTGTGCTTTGAGCTTGTCATCTTGCTGACCATCCCAGCCTCTTCCTCTCCCTCTCCCTCACCCCCCTGCCCTCCCACCTTGACATCTATGTTTCTTCTGTGATTCCCCCCCCCATCCCTTTCCTTTCCTTGGAGTGCAACCACAAGACTGGCATCGCTGGATTGCAGAGTTGCAACCTGGATCTGACATTTACAAGCTGGGGAGCCTTGGGCAAATGTACGGACAGCTCTGTTACTCAGCTGGCTGATCTGCGCAGCGAGGATCAGGAGGATCACGATGCCTATCTTTTCAGAGGATCTGTGCCTTTCCAATGAAGCAACAGACTCTGTGCCAGTGATGGAGGATGAAGTGACATTCATAAGTACTGGCTGTTGCTTCCCAGTCAAGCTCACATCGTCACTCCAGGCTGGATCTTTCTGTCTTCTGCTTCCTCTAGCCCTGCAGCCTCTTGTTTTGGCACGGTCTCCCATCAGACCTGTTAACTATCAATACTACTTCCCATGGGTTCACTATCACCTGAGCCCCTCTCCCTCTGTCTCTCTGTCTGTCTCTGTGCCACACTATCTGTCTTTGTGTCTCTCACTCTTTTGAGACAGGGTCTCATTCAATCCTGATGGAGCTTGAATTCCTGTTCCTCCTGCCTCCACTTCCCTAACGCTCAGATTATAGACATATGCTACCACACTTGGGTCATGTAGTGCTGGGGAGAGAACTCAGAGCCTCACACATGTTAGGTAGGCACCCTACCCACTGAGCCACACCCCTAGCCCTACCACAGAGCCTTCAATACTCAAATTATTCTTCCCTTCCATCCGGACCATTGCTTGTTTGTTCTTGCTAGCTTTTCTTTTGAAATCTTTCTCCCTCCAGCTTTGTAGCCACTCTGCCTCGGTTCCATCCTCCTGAGTTCGGCATGGACCACAAATCTAATGCTGCCGCTCTATGATTCCTGCCTTCTGAGTTAGGCTTTCATAGAAGCTAGAATTCTGGGTCTCTCCCTGTGGTCCCTGTGGCTCTGTATCTTTCCTGACCAGATGGAGTTATACACTATCCTGGGAATAGGTAAAGTTGGGGATCAACAGTAGGATTTTGAGGCCAGAGTTCTGGATTCTTTCCCGGGCTTTCCAGGGGACCCAGGCAGCCCTTCTTGTTCTTTGATCTCCATTTCCCCACTCATGCAGTAGGTAGGAAGAAACCAGCAGTCCCAAAGGTCCCTGCCAGTACCTCCATAAGGTGACCGACCACAGTACCGTGTGTGGTGTGTTCCAACACAGGCTCCTTCACAGGAATTCTGAGACATTCTTCTCTTTCCACCTTTTCCTACTTGACAGTCTTGTTTTCTGAGGTGAGCATCTCCTTTGCCAGGTTCTGCTCAGCCCTCACTTCCTGCCTCTGACTCACTTCACAGGCCTGTTGCCCTCACCTTACAGCCTAGGGTGTGTTAATCATTGCACAAATGAATTCAGATACTGGCCTGGCTTCTAAGCTGGTTTTTTTTCTCGGCGAGTTTCTACCTTTGGTCTCCCACTGTTCCATTTCAGGCCCTTACATTGGCTAACCTGTAAAACTGTTTCTCAGAAAACAAAACCAGATGACCTTGAATGGAAGAGTCTTCTGCCTCAGCCTCTCAAATGCTGGATTTTGCTACCTCACACAGCTCTCCCGTGGGAGCTTTCTAAAGTCTGTATCCACTAGGGATCTTTCCAGACCGGAAGTCTTGTCTCTGCGGCTTCCCCACTCCCTTTGCTCTCCTCAGCTGCTACTATAGAGAGCTCCCCGGATTCTCTTGCTCCTTCTGTCCCTGATGTCCATTCCCCCACCACCACCCCTTTTCCCACTTCTTCACGCAGTGAAATTCTACTCGCTCACTGGGCTTCAGATCCACAGTGACTTTCTCAGAAGCCTTCCTTGATCTTCTGATTCAAAGAAAAGCCTTTTCGGTTCTACCCTGAAGCAGAATCATCTGTGTTCCCTTAGGAAGACTCGTTCAGTTTCCTTTCCTTACTGTGAAGAAGGCACACAGGGTGTGACTGCAGCAGGTGCTTGTGCAGGGCACCAGTCCGTACACAGTTGTTGTCTAAGGGATGCCTGGCTCTGGGCTTCTGGCTTCTCTCTCTCTCTCTCTCTCTCTCTCTCTCTCTCTCTCTCTCTCTCTAATGGGGCCATGTGAAAGGTCCCATCCCACCTAGCACCACAGTTTTCCTGAAGGGCTCACAAGTGCTGCCAAGCCCAGAGCACACTCAGAATTTACACAAAGGAGCAGCAGGAAGCAGGGATTAGTGCAAGATCTTAATCAGCAAAAGCTGAGACACCTGCTGGCACAGGCACCTTGGGGAAGTCCCATTCGGTGCCCACAAAAGCAAGAGGTGGATGGTGCCTAGTGGTTGGCCTAGGCAGTCTGAGCATCTGGGTCCTTCGCATCCTAATATGCCAGAGCTGGTTAGTGGTGAGAACTGTAGGTCTCGATACCCTGTGGTATATATAGGTGCTGGAGCTGACACCGAGGCTGCCAAGATCACCTAGCAAGTCAGGGCAAGGTTGAAGAAGAAACCAGGATACTCCCTCCCAGCCCTGGGAACACCCTTCTCCAGCAGGCTGTTGGGGCTCCACGAGTGTGGTTGAAATGAACATGAACAAAGGTTTTCCTAGAGCACCTTGGGGTAGGCACCTGCCTTTGGAATTGCAAGAGCAACGTCACTGACCGAGGGATGACAAAGACTGTGGAAGAGAAGAGAGAGACAGCAAAAGAATACGATAGAGACAGGGAAGGAGGTATGTGTACAGGAAGACATGAAAGATGATTTAAAACCAACAACCAAGACCAAGAATGAATTAGAATGAGACTCAGGGTATGTGAGAGAGGAAGTAGAAGAAAAGACAGTGTAGTTAGTGGAGCCTGGGCGCTACCTCCTCCCTCTGCTGCCTCCTGGACCGTGCTCCAGTGGTAGTTGCTGCATTTGTTCCTGCCTTGGGACTCCAAGGCTCACAGGATGCATGGCCTCAAAGTTTCTCTCCTCTTTCCTTCTCCTTCTCCTTCTCCTTCTCCTTCTCCTTCTCCTTCTCCTTCTCCTTCTCCTTCTCCTTCTCCTTCTCCTTCTCCTCCTCCTCCTCCTCCTCCTCCTCCTCCTCCTCCTCCTCCTCCTCCTCCTCTTCTCTTTTATGTGTGTGTGTGTGTTTGGATGAGCATATGCCACAAGGAGAGTCATTCCACCTATTGCTTCCTCCAGCACAGTGCTCTCCTTGGTGTAAACGCGAATGTTCTGCCCATTAGAGCTGGACTGGGGCTGGTACTTCTTGTCTCACTTCCTCATTGCCCAGTAAGGGAGACAAACACAGAAGCTCACTCTCAGAACAGGAGCTAGAATGTGAACTTGGGACCTTCTGTGTGCAGGAAGGGAAGCAGGGAGGAATAGATTGAGGTTCCCACAGATTTGTTCGTTTTTATTGTGTGTGAATGAGTGTTTGCCTGCATGTATGTATACCCCATGCATGCAGTGCCTATGGAGGCCAGAAGAGGGAATCAGATCTCTTAGTTACAGGCTGCCGTGAGATGCCTGACTTGACTTGGGTGCTGAGAACTGATAGCTGCCTAACCCTTGGTTCCAGCCTCTGGAACTGCAGCGGTGACAGCTCATTCTCTGGCTACAACCTCCTCTGTCCCAGCTCTTCTAGTTTATGGAGTCTTCAAGTCTCTGCTTCCCCACTTTCACAGTCTCTCAACCCTCTCTTCACTTTGTCTGCCACAATCTATAGACTCAAACTAGCGACCTCACTGGCTACTAAAGCTAGAACCACTATCATGTCGGTTTCCATTTGAACAGAGAAGCAAGCTGTTCGTGTGACTTCTGGATGTGTTGGAATCATTTAGAAGCTCCAAAGAAGTGTTCCATCAAATAACAACTCCTCCATTTTACTAAAGCTGCTTTGGGGACCTTTAAGTGAGGCACGGGAGTGGGCAGCTCCAGATAGGACAGCTGGAGAGTAGAAGTCATTGTCACACCTTGAGCCCCCACCCACATTGCTATGGGAATGCAGACTTTGGGGGCTTAGCATACTATTAGTAGGTTCCATCCTCCCCAGCTTCCAGTAAGTCTCTTAGCAGGGCTGATCACAAAAGCTGCTTTCTGACTTTCCCCTAGAGTATGTGAGGGAGGTTACAGCAGGTCTTAGCAAGTCTCTTAGCAGGGCTGATCACAAAAGCTGCTTTCTGACTTTCCCCTAGAGTATGAGAGGGAGGTTACAGCAGGTCTTAGCATCTTCATGCACCTGCAAAATGCAACTCCGAGTCCTTACTTTGGGCTACAGGGGGGCCCCAGGCAATCTGTTTCTCTCTTCTTCCATAATTTATTAACCAGCAGGAGCTCAGGATACTGTCCATACCCGTTTCCTTGCTCAAACAGCAAGCAAGATCCAGCCTCCACACCTGCCCCTGCACCTGCTCAGCTCCCCCCTGGATGACACCCCCTCCCCATCCTATCCCACACATCCCAGTGGCCTGTTCCTTTTGTCCTTCATCCTCAGCTCAAAGGTCACCTCTGCAGAAAAGCCTTCCCAGACTGCCTCAATAAAATTGCATCCTGTCACTTCCTGTCTCTCCAATCTGCTTTCATTTTCTTCATAGCCTCGATCATTACCTGATGTCAAAGTATAATTTCCAAAGAGTCAGAAACATGACTGTCATCTAGCATCTGCCAGGACATCAGTGATTTATTCCACTCCTTAGTGAAGGGCTCATCCTGTCCACAATACTAGCTCTGAGGCATAAGAGGTGCTGATATTCGTAATCAATGAGAAAGGAGATCTGGGTGGGAAGGCAAAGCCATCCACTAAATTGGTGTGTGTCCTACAGGACGCTAAGACTGCAGCCTACCCAGTTATCTTTTCATCCAGACAGGAATCATCTGCATCTCTGCTGGACAAAATCACTCGAAGCTTATCAGTCTGTTTTAGGTAACCGCTCACTTCTAAGAACTGGAGCAGAGCCCTAATCAATAGTAAATAGAAGTCAACAAAGTCACTCTCCTGGCACAGAGGTGTCCAAAGGACTTTCCTACAGAAAGAAGCAGTCTGTGAAAGCCACCCCACCAGACAGCCCACTCCAAGGGGCCACACAGCTCTTGATATGTAGCGAGTATGCCTGGGAAACAGAATTGTAATTGTTTAAATCAATGTATTGTTTAAATTTAAATCAATTGTATTGTTTAAATCAATATGTTAATACAACATATAACTTTAATTGTAATTGCTAATGTTATAAGTTTAAATTGCTGTGGTTAAGAGATTCGCAAAACAAAAATGCCTCTAACATATAAGCCCTATTTGCCCAAGGACAGACACCTTCTTGGAATGCTGGAGCTGTTGTTCATGTAAGATAACAAGCCACGTGTTTTCACTTCTGTAAACAAGCTTGGTTGCCCCAAACACATAGAAAGTGCTTGATCACACATAGGTGGGATACAGTACCTAGGCAGAAAGTGTATAAGGATGTATGCTTGCCTCTGATTGCACAAAGGCAGAAGTTATGCAGCCTTGTGAGTTTTGCCTGTAGAAGTTTCTGAGTAATATTATTTGGTGCCAGTCTCTGGAAATCCCCATGTGGATCTGGCCAGTGTCCATCCTCCTGGCCAGTAATTAATAAAGCTTGCTTCAAATTTGGTTAAAAAATTGTGGTAATGGTCATGTTGGGAGCAAACAGAAGAACCACGTGCTAAGCACTACCATTTTGTTTCAGACTGTATTTAATGATAGGAGGAAACTAGGTTCAAGGTCCCAAGTCCTAGGGCAACCAAGGACTTTGCTAGCTGAACAGCTTCTGCTATCTTCTGTTCCAGAGCATAATGACTGTTCCTAACTACAAAAGAGCAAATGGATTTGATTGGTAGGACTGTAGTACCTACATGCTAGGTCAGTTGACATAGATTAGCCACATAAAGAAAACCCTTATTCCTAAATCCCGATTGATGAAAAAATGTAACAATCACTTGGTACGGATATATGTGGTTTGTAAGCTTAAATATTCTGTGATATTCTGGTTCAGGGGTCACATTTATTATGAGATATAATGTGGCGAGGGATGTGTTTAGTACCTGGTGGGCTCATGCCAAGGTGTCCTCCTGGTAAAACCCATCATACAACAGACCTGGTATAAAGGAGGTTTATTTGGGGGGAGGGAAGAGAGTGGGGACCTGGAGAAGGGGTAGAGGCAGACAGATAGGAGCAGAGCCATGATGTTGGAGAAGCAGGAACAGAGAAGGACAGAAAGGGGAAGAGAGAGACACGTGGGAACAAAGAGAAATGGGTTGGCAAGCAGTCCTTTAATATCAGCACCTGGTGGCCCAGGTATTGGCGGCAGATGATGATGTAAGCCATTGCTAGATCCCACGGGGAAGCCTAGTGGAATTGCATGTAAGCCAACAGTAGTCAGCTTCTGAATCTGTTCTGCGACACTGATCAATCAGTAGTGGCTTGATTACAATAAATTTTTGTCATCTGCATTGAACTGGTGTGTGAATTGATTTCTAAGCTGGATCCAAGCAGACCCCATAACAGTCTTTTTCTCACCCAGTGGGATTAGCAAAATACATTAAGATCGGATGTCATTAATTTAACATTATATTTGCATAAATTATGAATGTGCGTGTATATATAGATGCATGTGGTTATTATATTTTATCTATAAAGGTAATAATTAACTTTAAATGGCCAGCTGTGCCTAGTGGATTTCATATTTGGGATCGCAGTCTATACCATTAGGCTATGTTACTCACTTTTCATTGCTACAACCAAAACAACTGAAGACATAGTAGAGGCAGGGTTATGTTGGCTACTGATGATAGAAGGTTCAGCCCACAGCTGCTTAGCCTCTTGTGCCTTCGAGGGACATCATGCTGGCAGATGAAAGTCTTCTTGCTGGTTACAAAGCAGAGGTTGCAACGGGAAGGATCCCGGAATTCCTCAAGAGAGGTCTTACCTCTTCAAGTTTCAACAGTATTCTGAAGTAACGCTACAAGCCTGGAAAGAAGTGGTTAAATATTTCCCACTAGCCTTATGGCAGCTTGTTAGATGGTGTTGTAAGTGATGGGAGCCTTATTTTTGTGTTTTGAATATTTTCTTTCCCTCTGACATCATACTTGTGTGTGCATAGAGAGGGAGAAAAGGGGGGCGCAATTGTCCCTTTTCCTAACAGGAAAGCAAAACTTGCGACTAGCAAGAGCTTGTCTTTGTGTTGTTCTCCCTGCACTTAGGATGGGTGTTCTCAGCAGGTATACAATCGATAATTGTTGAATGAATAAATAAACACAAAGCGTCCGGGGTCTTGCCACAAACCAAAGGGTAAGAGACTCCCCGCGGTAAGTTTGGCTGACAAGCAGCAGCAGGAGCCGCGCCGATCCCTCGCTTCAAATGGCTTTCTTATTCTGCAAAGTGCTCCCCTGCTGCTCCCAGCCCTTCCCGGGAGCACCTGACGGAGGTTAATTATTCTTTGGGGAAAGTGGCGGAGCTGAGTGAGGAACTGTGGGAAGGTCTGGGGGCAGCAGTGAAGCGCTGGGGCTGAGCACTGAGGTAAGTGCAGACCCACAGACCCAGGGTGGAGTGAGGCCTCGAAGGAGAAAGGCCCGGGGACGAGAAGGCACACAGCGTGGACAGTGGCAGAGCTGAGCCCTGAAGCAGGGACTTCTGTCATCCGTGGATTCCCCCTCCCCCAACCAGTTCCTAGTTCCCAGTCTCCTTTGGGCCCTTCCTGCCTCATTGTCTACCATCCAAGGGAGTGAAAATGAAGTGGGAGGGGCTGCCAAGAGGCGGGGTGGACGATGTTCCAGGAACTTCCCTTTTGGGGGGCTCCAGCAAGAGGCCATATCAATGAGGTCCCCATTTCTGGGGGTGACCCTTTATCACTTGACTGTCTGAGGGAGGGTTTGAATAGGGTGAGCAGGGCTGGTTGGTGTGGCTGGGCTGGGGTGGGCTGTACTTCTCTGAGATTTAGCCACACTCCTCCCATCCTAGGAATTCCCAGCCATTCTACCTCCAACAATTGGGCTGGAACGATCCAGTTGGGGAAGCCCAGTCTCAACCGAGTTGGTCAGTTGGTCGGAGTCCAGGGATTCCTCTCAGCTGGGGAAGATTTCGTGGTTTCCCTGACAGGGGCTGGCATCTTATCCTCATTTTGTTGTAGCGCATTAGGGATGAAGGGGTGGAGAGACAACTCCCAGATCCCAGACACAATCTTCGCATTAATCTTGGAGCTATGTGTGGTTTGTCCAATGTGTCACGTAAAAGAGACCCCTCTCTGTCCCCACCCTCTCACTCAAGCTCAGGGAAGGGAGCCCAGCCCAGCCTCCAGATCACAACTACTGGTCAGGCTGTCTGAGAGAAGTCCTGAGGTGGCAGGTGAAGGTGGGGTGGGAGTGGAGGCTTGAGAGAGATTCATTCCATTGGCCTGCATTCCTGGAACTGGGGTGGACAATATGGAGTGGTCTTTAAGGGTTTCACTAAATTCTCTGGAATGGGAAACAGAATTTCCTGACTGGAAACAGAAGCTCTGGAAGACAGGGTAGGCCAACAGTTGGGGCTCTTCTTGCCCTCGTGCTTTTCCTGTGTTTGGGCCCCTTCCTAGATGTCATCTACCACAGCTAATCTTCACTGTCATCTTGACTGGATTTTAAACTCTTTAGAAGACACACCTAGGGCCATGTCTTCAAGATTTAAAAGAGGACACAGGATTCCTTAGGGCAGAGGCAAAACATGGGACACACTTGGTTCACATGGTCACTGATGGTTAAGATGTTACCATGGAAACCCAAGTCAGGCCAGCCCAGAAGACTTGTGAAGACAGTGGGGGGGTGGAGGTGGGGCTTCCTGAGCCCCTCAATCAGAGAAAGACCTTGCTCAATCAGCCAGTGATATTCCGGTTGAGGAGAGCAGTCAGGATCTTCTCTCCCATGTCTTCTGCTGTGGCATCAACTGTCTTCTCTAATGGCATTTCCACCCCAGGATGTGGTTTGGAGCACTGTCTATTGCCCTTAGAGCTCAGAGCTTTGCCTTGAGCGATGGATGGCTCCACTGTCTCTGTGGACAGACTCAAGCTGATCTTGGCCTGGACTTGAGTTGGGAACTGTTTCCTGACAGGAGGAGCTCAGGCAGCCAGGATGGCACCTTTAGGGAGCTCCTCTGTCTGCCCCTGCTTGTTTTAGTAGTTTTTCCCATCTGAGGCCCCAAAGAAGCTGAGCTGTGAGCAGTCTCCAGTGTTAGGAAATCACAGATTAACAATGGGTGGTGGGTGGCAGCAAGGGTGAGCCGCACACGGCCGGGAGCCACCTTAGACTTGTCTGGCTCTGTGCTACAGCTTTTTAAAATAAATATTTCTTTTATTTTATGTGCATTTAGTTTTATTATATGTCTGTTTGTCCCACACTGAACGCTACTCCCCACTCCTCTCTGCTCCTAGCTCCTGGCCACTCCCACTCTATTTCCTGTTTCTGTGAATTTGAATATAAAAGTAGTCCCATAAAGCTTCCCTTTTGTGATTTAGTGCAGTAAAGTCAAGAATAGCCAATGTTACAGTGGCTTTGTATGGGCATTTCCTTCCTTGCTGAGTGTGTACATATCCAACTTTCTGCCTGTCCATCTGTCTGTCTACCACAAGGGGGAGGGTATCTTCCTACCCCTTGGCTTAGTGCATTGTGCTGCCTTACACGTGGCACACTCGCGCACACCACACACACACACACACAGACACACACACACACACACACACATCTCTTTGGATGCTGCTTCTAGGTCTCACAGGTGCTTTCAGAAGCAGGGTTGTAGCATCCCTGGTGACTTAGTGTTTGGTTTTTCAAAGGACTGCCAGTGTTCCTGCAGATCCTCACCACCAACTTGTCTCTGTTCTACGATGGGTGTTATCCTAATAGGCTTGAGGCTTTGTGCATATAGTTTAGCTAATTGATTAATTGGTTGATTTAAAGCATATTTTTAAAAATAATTTTTCTTTCTCTTTTTTGTTTGTTTGTTTGTTTCTTTCTTTCTTCCTTCCTTCTTCTTCTTGTTTTGTTTTGTTTTTTTAAGACAGGGTTTCTCTGTGTTGCCCTGGCTATCCTGGAGCTCACTCTGTAGACCAGACTGGCCTTGAACTGAGAGATCCGCCTGCCTCTACCTCCTAAGTGCTGGGATTAAAGGCATACACCATCACTGTAAAAAATGAATTTTAAAATATTATCTATCTATCTATCTATCTATCTATCTATCTATCTATCTATCTATCTATGTGTGTGAATGTGAGCATGAGTGTGTGTGTGTGTGTGTGTGTGTACCACAAAAGGCTCATAGAGGCTGGAGGACAACTTTTGGGGGTCAGTTCTTTGCTTCTACCACAGGGGTTCCAGGTCTTAGGTGGGTAGATTTGGCAGCAAGCTCCTTTACCCACTGAGTTATCTCATCTGCTCTTAACAGGGCAGTATGTGATGGTCGGTATATGCTCAGCCCAGGGAGTGGCACTATTAGAAGGTGTGGCCCTGTTGGAGTAAATGTGTCACTGTGGACATGGACTTTAAGACCCTCACCCTGGTTGCCTGGAAGTCAGCATTCTGCTAGCAGCCTTCAGATGAAGATGTAGAACCCTCAGCTCCTCCTGTACCATGCCTGCCTGGATGCTGCCATGCTCCTGCCTTGATGATAATGGACTAAACCTCTGACTCTGTACGCCAGCCCCAATTAAGTGTTGTCCTTATAAGACTTGCCTTGGTCACGGTGTCTGCTCACAGCGGTAAACACTTACTAAGACAAGTCTTGAAAAGGAAAGCAACATCTCATTGGTAATGGCTTTCACCCCATCCTCTAAGCTTTAAAGCATCCAGAGCAGCCATGCCAATATTCAACACACATCAGGCAGGCTTGAACTGCCTCCCTCCACATTCCAGTTGCCCTCACAGCCTCCCGGAAACCCTGCCATGAAGAATCAGGGCTTGATGTTTGGAGCAAAGGATGGGCCTTCCATCTGGGCGTGTCCAGAGGACAGCTTCATGGAGTTTCAAGCAAGTGGTGGGGGAGGAGAAGACTTGTAGCTGGAAGAGATGGCCTTAAAGGGGGAAGCTTGTGTGGGCCAGGCCTCAAGTGGAATAAGCCTTTATGGGGAAGAATGTTGATTAATTTTCTGTTACTGTAACAAGAACCGGGAAAAAAAAACCAATGTATAAAATGGTTTATTTTGGCTCACAGTATTGGAGGGACATCGACATTATGGGATAGTTCCAATGAGACATGAAGTGAAGACCTCAGAGGTCTTGAGATAGGAACAAAGATGGGCCTACCTGGCCTCTGTACAAATAGAGAAAAGGTTGAAGAAAATGCTGTCACCATGAAAGGCAGTATTGTTAGGGGAGTTTAAAGGAAGGGAGACAGTGCCACCTCAAGTCCAGGCCACCTTAGACTCCATAGCCTCTCAGGAGCGGTGTAATTCCTACATGGAAACAAACCAAACACAGTATGTTCTCAGGGGGCCCGGGAATATGGACAGGAAGAAGAAGGCACCATCCCTACCGAAAACAGATTGATTCACACTGGAGCAGCCAAGATGATGCCACATTAGGAGGACTGAGGAAGAGAAGTAGTGAGGCCCCCAGGGCAGCAACCTGTCTGTGCAGGGACTCAGTGAAGTGAAGTGATGGAATCGGGGATGGGCAGTGACTATCAGGTTTTTAATGATCATATTGAGACTGCCATTAGCTGAAAATGTTCAGTTAGGAAGAAGTGAAATTCAATCTGCGTGGACTCGGGAGCGATGGATGACTGAGACAAAGCTGGAGGAACCCTAGAAAGCACTAGCTTCATGCACCGCAGCACAGCTTCCGCCAGCAGGGTCTCAGTCTTTCTAGAGGTAACATTGTAACCTATTTTCCCTGGGCTGTACAACCGAGACCAGGGAATTCTGGTATTTTAAACACTTCACAAAACAGGGAGAAAAGCGATTGTTTCAAGCTTTCTCTTGTCTCAGATTTAGCTTGTGTCTATCTTGTTTCAACATTAGCTTGTGTCTAGCGACCAGACAGGCTGGGAAAAGACATGGATGGAAGGATAGGCTAGGTATGGTGGAGGAGGACGTGGGCTTCAATTCTGCATGAGTCTAGGCTTAGTTAGGTGCACGGTGGTTCACAAGGAGACAGCCCTTGGGCTGTTGTGCTTATGGACCTGAAACTTCTGGTGCAGCACCTGGAGATGGGACTCAGTTGTCCAAGGCCCTGGATTCAATCGCCAGCACCACATAAACCAGGCATGGTGTCATTTGCCTGTAAGTCTATCTCTGAAGAGGTAAAGGCAAGAGGATCAGAAGTTCAAGTCACTTAGTGACTTTACCATGATGTGAACACGACGTGCATTCAAAGGAAACTGGACTTTCAATTTTGAATCTTCCTCTTTTCCTGGACTCGTGGTGTGTGATGCAGTTCTCTCAGGGTGCTAGGTTGCAGTAGCAAGCTGATTCCAGCCACAAGACCATGATGCAAAGCAACCTGTAGACACAGTGTAGTGTTGCTACTCTGTGGTGGTAGTTAGGCATCATTCTTAGGACATTTTCAATTTATGAAGGGCTTCTGGAGACATAACTCCCATTATATGCTGAGAAGCATCTGTGTATTTAACAGTGTGATTGACAATGCTAAAAGGGCCTTCAAAGAAGTCATAAGAATGTTATAGTTACAAAGGTTGAGCCAGAAGCACACAGCTGCCCCTCCACTGCCTTTTTTGATGTGTGTGTGTGTGTGTGTGTGTGTGTGTGTGTGTATGAGAGAGAAAGAGACAGACAGACAAACAGAAAGACAGACAGATAGAGACAGGGAGATAGAGTATGTACGTGTGTGGATATCAGAGGAGTTGGCTTTCTCCTTCCACCATGTGGGTCCCAGGAACGGAATTCAAGTTGCCAGACTTGGTAGTACTTGCTGAGCCACCTTGTCAGTTCATCTGCCTTTCAATATAATGTTGGACAGCTACATAACGCTCAGAAAGTCACAGAATTTACATACATCCCCACACATGGTAAACAAGCATGTGCCATGGTCTTGCCAATGTGACACTAGTAAAAATACTAATCTTTGCTTGAAGGATAAACTGCTATAACCTTTCTACCTTAACTGCATTCACTTAATCATGGCTGTAGCTGGCGGCCTTTCTTCCAGGGTTCTCTCAAGGCAGACGTTTACTTTTGAAGACAGGACCTCAGTATGTAGCCCTGGCTCTCTTGGAACTTACTGTATAGACCAGGCTTGACTAGAACTCACAGAGATTCTCCTGTTTCTGCTTCCCAAATGATAGGACTACAAGTGTGTGCTGTTCCACCCATGGACAGGCGTGACCTGGCCTAGAGAATACTGAGTTTTGTTTGTGTGTTTTAATTCACTTATGGGTTACTTATATGGTTTCCTAAACAGGAATAAATACCTTTCTTTCTCTTGTCTCCTTCTCCCTTCTTCTTCTCCTCCTCCTCCTCCTCCTTCTTCTCCTTCTCTTCCTTCTCCTTCTTCTTCTTGATTTATTTATTTATTTTATGTATGTGAGTACCACTCTCTTCAGACACACCAGAAGAGAGCATTGGTTGCCAATACAGATGGTTGTGAACTGCTGTGTGATTGCTGGGAATTGAACTCAGGACCTCTAGAAGAGCAGTCAGTGCTTTTAACCGTTGAGCCATCTCTTCAGTTCCTTTCTTGCCTTCTTAGTTAGCCTTCTCTAGTGTACTGTTCCAGAACAGGGATTCCTAGGCCAATGACATGAGCATTTTTATGACTAATAGCCTTCTCAAGGGACAAAGCAATGTACAGCATTTGGCATTGTTAATAAAAATTTGGCATTGTTAATAGAGTCTTAGTTTACTTTCTATTTTAATTACCAGGGAGGTAAACTGTCCTAGTACACACGTACTTGCTTATTAATAGTATTTTTGCTTCTCAGACCTGCGTATTCCCTCTTCTCTCACTTGATTGATAGTACATCCCTTTACAGAGGAAATAAGGGATTGTCTTATCTGGGAAACTTCCATCTACACAGGCCCTATGACCTTCTGAGATATTATTGATCACCAGTAGATTATAAAAGTCAACCTTGCATGTGAGAACTTGGGGGAGGAAGCAGTGGGAAAAACACAGATGGTATGGCATGGAGACCCCGGAAAACAGAATGAAGGGTGAGTAGCCAGCAGTGGGATGCAGAGATGGAGCTGTGAGTCAGGGAAAACACCCCCAGGCAGCATAGAGAGCAAAGATGTTCCAGGTGTGTCATCTCTGAGCTTCTCAGTGGAACCCTAGTGTCTTAGTTTAGGTGTCTTACTGATAAGCTACCCTAACCAGCAGTATCTTAGGGAAGAAAGGGCTCACTGTAGCTCACCATTCCAGGCTACAGTCTATCATTTTGGGGATGTTAAGGCAAGGATTGGAAACAGCCAGTCGCAGCAAGAGCAGTGATCAGAGAAGGAATGTACAGGTGCCTGATCTCAGCCTGCTTCTCTCCTCTTACACAGTGCAGCGCCCCAAATCAGAAAATGGTGTTGTTCACTTTTAGGCTACTTCTGTCCACATCAGTGAAAGCAATCGAGATAATTTCTCGTTGGGATTCTCTTTCCACATGACGCTAGATTGTCTTGTGCCAATAATTAAGTAAACATCTAGTGTGCCCTGGTTGTGCTTTGAGGTGCCCACGTGAGTGTGCTGGCACTTTCACCAGGGGAGTGCTGTGGGCAGAGAGAGCAGAGATAAGGGAGAATCCCATCTCGTAGCCACTGAGGGCCAGTGTCTCCTTCAACTAGACAGTGATCAAATGTCACCACAGTTAAACCCACTGTTAAACCAGATCTTCTTAGTACTTTGTTTCTTTTTCTTTTTTCTTTCTTAGAAAGATTTATTTTAAATTATATATAAGTGGGTGGGATTTGTGCATGTGTGTGTGTATTTGTGGAGGTTAGAAGAGGGTGCTAGATCTTCTGTAGCTAGAGCTACAAGTGGTTGGGAGCCACCCAGCATGGGTACTGCGATCGGCAAGAGAAGTATGGTTTTGTTTTGTTTTTTTTTTTTTTTGTTTTTTAGATTTATTTATTTTATGTATAAGAGCACACTGTCCTTGTCTTGAGAAGACATCTGAAGAGGGCATCAGATCCCATTACCGATTATGCATTAGATGGATTATGCATTAGGTGGTTGCAAGCCACCGTGTAGTTGCTGGGAATTGAACTCAGGACCTCTGGAAGAGCAGATAGTACTCTTAACCTCTGAGCCATCTCTCCAGCCTGATTTGTATTTCTTTTATTATTAATTTCACATATAAAGATAATTTATTTATGACATATACACATGTATATAGGCATACATATGTGTATGACTGCATGGGATAGATATAGAACATTTATTTGTTCTGAAACAGGGCCTCCCTGTGTAGCCTAGACTGCTTCAAACACAACAGATCCCCCGCCTCTGCCTTCTGAATCCTGGGGCTACAGACCTGTGCCTCTACATCTGGCATAGCCAATCTGCCACGGTTTTCTCTACTGGTGGTGTGTGTGTGTCCATGTTTCTATATTCGCCTCTTGCAGAGAAGTTCACATTTCCTTTTTCTCTTTTAAATGTTAATTTGTAAGTTGATCCCTGATAGCCCTTATATATATTCAAGTTACCAGACTTTGTTACATCTCCTACAAATTTACCACTTATCTTTATGTTTATTTAATTTATTTTAGTATCTTGCTGTTGCTAAAATACATAGAGCTGAAGCTTATGATGAGTTCTGATCGACGTACATCCCAGAGTACCCCATCTTTCTATCAGGACACAGAATTGCTCTGTTCTGTGGCCTGCTTCCCTCCTACCCAGTCTCAGCCTGCCCTGCCGAGCCAGAGGCAGATTCCTCTCACCTTGCTGCTCCAGCACTCCACATTAAATCAGCTGTGAGGCTGGGCTCCTCTGCATCTGGCTTCTGTTACTTTACATAATGTGCTCCACATTGTTCCTGTTGAGACACTGTTTCTTTTTATTGCTCAGTGACATTCCCTTGTGTGAGCACTGCATAGCATAGCGTAGTGGTGCGGTTTTTTTTTCTCTTGTGGCTTGACACTGGAGATATTCCTAGCATTTTTCGGCAATGAATAACACTCAGGTGGATTTTCTTGTGCCAGCTTTTTTGAGGATGTTTGTTCTTATTTATCTTGGGTAAACACCAGAGCACAGACAGGCTAGGTTCCACACGACACACATGTTTAACTGTTTTGGGATCTATTGTTTTCTAGAGAGATGGCAGCACCATTTCATACTGCCACTGGCTGCGTGTGTATTTTCCATTTCTCCATAGCGTTGCCAAAGTCTGGTGTTAAAAAGGTTTTAATTTTTAATTACTCTGGTAGGTTACAGCAATATCTCATTGTAATTGTAACTTCCATTTTTTTTCTGTTGACTTTTGATGTTGAACACTTTTTCTTATTCTTACTGTCTATTCAGACTTCACTATACGCAATAGAAAGCCTGAGGTTTTTCATGAACTTTTTTTTTAATAGACTTTTTTTACTTGTTTAGCGATTATTGCATGTATGTGTGTGTATGTATGTGTATATGTGTGTGTATATATGTATGCATGTATATGTGTATATATGTATGTATAGGTGTGTATATATGTATAAGTATGTATATATTATGTATGTATGTATGTGTATATATATGTATGTATCTCTGTGTGTATGTATGTATATATATGTGTATGTATGTTGTTTTGAGGCAGTGTCATACTATACTCTGTATCCCACACTATCCTAGAAGCTTGCTATCTAGCCCAAGCTGGCCTTCAACTTGCAGCAATCCCCTAGCCCCAGTCTCCCAAGTGCTGGGCCCAAAGGCATGAACCATCATGCCTGGAAGTTTTATTGCTTCTCAACTGAGAAATCTTTCCTAACACTAAAACACCGGTAAACATTTGGAGTATGTATTTGAAATCTAAGTTTAGTTTAAATCGTGAAGACTCTACAGTTACCTTTGTGCGGCAGTGACCCAAATACCTGAAGGAAACAATTCATGGAAGAATTATTTTGACTCATGGTTTCAAAGGGTCTCAGTCTATCACAGTGGGGACATCGTGGCCATGGTGGTGATG
The DNA here is from genome assembly GCF_978045245.1 of Mus caroli. NCBI lineage: Eukaryota > Metazoa > Chordata > Mammalia > Rodentia > Muridae > Mus > Mus caroli. Next base: position 109,087,940 of record NW_028227261.1, on the reverse strand, counting down.
GCAGCTGAGATGGACCTAGAACCAGGGAGACAGTCTAGCCTCCAGAGGTCTCCTCTCCTCTTATCGCCTCTATTTCCATCAGACAGGTCCTACCTCCTAAATTCAACAGCCTCCTTAAAGATCACAACAGCTGGGGAATAAGCACGTAAAATATAAGCCTCTGGGGCCTACTTCAGATGGCAACCATAGCAGGAATGGCTTGTCCCTGAGGAGTGGACTCACGGAGACACAGGCTAAATAAAACCTAATTCATCCCTTTCCCGACGTGTTTGATGTGCTACATCGACTTTAAAATGACTTTTCCGTGTAACTGAATCAACGTCCATTCCCGTGCTACTATTGATATGCTCTCCTTCATAGTATGTGCTTTCAATTATCAGGGTTATAAAGTGTATAAGATGGCAAAGCTACCCTTATTCTTCTTAGTTTTCAAAGGTGTTTTGGCTAATTTTGCTCAGTTAGTTGTCGGAGCTGATGACAGGGTGGTGAATAATGACTTCTCACGACTCCTTCTCGCCATAGATGTCTGCGTCCTCACACCTAGAGCCTATGAATATGCTACCGTGTAGAGCAGGAGTTGCTAAGCAAGATTTTGCAGATGTGCCTAACTGAAGGACCTTGAGACACGAAGGCCGTCCTGAGTTGTATAAGTGGATCCTGTGTGACCACAAAGATCCTTAGAAGAGGGAGACAGGAAGACCACTGCGGATGGGAGCAGAAGTTGGGGGTCAGGTGGCCACATGTCCAGGAATGCTGGCAGCCCCCCCCCCCCCCCCCGCAGAAGCCAGAGAAGACACAAGGGGCTGCTCTACTAGAGTCCCCAAAGGATCCACCTGCAGACACCTTGCCTTCAGCTCCCTAACATCCATCTCACACTGCTGACCCTCCAGACCTGTAGAAGAGTAACAGGATGTAACAGCATCAGGAAACAATATGCTAAAGACAGGATTGTTTTTAAGCCCCGCTTACCACAATCCTAGCACTTTGCAGGCTGAGGCGAGAGGGTTGCCCTGAGTTCAGGCCAGGTGGGGACGCAGAGGGACACTTTGTTTCTAAAAACCAAAAAGAAAGGTGGAAGGCAGTATGTGGGGCAGTGGGGGAGTGGCTCACATCTTCAATCACATTGATCAGGAGGCAGAGACAGAGGCAGATGGATGCCTGTGAGTTCTAGGCCACAGGGCTTCATATTGAGACCCTGTCTAGAAGGAGGAAGAGGAGAAGGAGAAGAGGAAGGAAGTGGGAAGAGAGGAAGAAATGGGGAAGAAGAAGGACTGTAGCAGCAGCATTTCCTTGTAATCCTAAGTACAGGAGACCCAGGTAGGAGCATTGCTTGAATCCCAGAGTTTAAGGCTAGCTTGGGCACTGTACTGGCTAGTTTTGTGTCAACTTGACACAGCTGGAGTTATCACTGAGAAAGGAGCTTCAGTTGGGGAAATGTCTCCACGAGATCCAGCTGTAAGGCATGGGTTAGTGATCAAGGGGGAAAGGCCCCTTGTGGGTGGGGCCATCTCTGGGCTGGAAGTCTTGGGTTCTATAAGAGAGCAGGCTGAGCAAGCCAGGGGCAGCAAGCCAGTAAGGAATATCCCTCCATGACCTCTGCAACAGCTCCTGCTTCCTGACCTGCTTGAGTTCCAGTCCTGACTTCCTTGATGGTGAACAGCAATGTGGAAATGTAAGCTGAATAAACCCTTTCCTCCCCAACTTGCTTCTTGGTCATGATGTTTGTGCAGGAATAGAAACCCTGACTAAGACAGGCACCATAGTGAGACTGTCTCATAAAAGGTAGCACATGTCTGCTGTGATTTTGGTTAGAACTGAGTTGTTTTGGCTTGTTTTTTGAGACCGATGAGCCAGCAGGGAAATGGAGAATTTTGCATCAGGTATAAGCTGACAGGAGCCTAGTTCTCGTCTACTCTCTGTTCTCAGGGTTCCCAAACAATTCCCTCTGGCTTGTCACCACAGCTACTTTTCTGGGTTTGAGCCAGATGCAAAGACTCTATTCATGGTTCTGACACTGTGAATCCCTAGGAGGTATGAGGACCTCTAGAAGGAGTGTGCTCAGCCTCAAAGAGGCAGGGTCTGGGCCTCCGGGTGGGAGCAGAGCTGAGAGCCAACGATTCTCCACTGAGAGGTCAGTGTGTTCCTGTGAGGGGACAGCTATCAGTATAGACTCCAAGGCAATTGCTTTGCTAGGCCTTCCCTAGTAACCACGGGATGGAGGGAGTGGAGGCTCTCAGGATTCATAGCCCATAAAAACATGGGCGCCACACACAAGATGAAGGGGCTTGAAGATACCCTGACACTGTAATTCCCAGCACAACCGGAACTCTGAGAAGAGCCATTCAGGACGAGACACTGTGATTCAGAGCCTGGGGGCTTGGACATTTAATGAGGTACCAGGAGCCCATAAAGATTCAGATAAGAATGATTTACCTGTTTAGGATGCCCAATCGGTCCCACACCTCCTTTAAAGGATGCTGCTACTACTTCTCCAAAGACTTCTGAGCTGATGCAGAAAACAGCCAGTCCACGGGGCGCAGAGGCCCCAGACTGTCCAATTAGAAACCGTCAGCCCTTTGCCTGTCTGAAACTCAACTTGAAATTTAGTCTGCATGAAATCCTGAGAAGGTGATTAGGGCTCTGCCCGCATGAATACCTCCCCCATTTGTGTGACTAATGGATTTATGGATTAGCAGGTTCTCATTATCTCCAAAGCAGATCTTCAGTACAAATCTGTTGGCTGGGTCTCTCAAGAGCATCTTTCCTCTCACCATGTGGTACCCTGGGCCACCTTGGAACTTTACCAGCTAGAAGGCTGTCTGTCAGCTGATACCTTGAGCTAAACCCAAGCCACAGGCTAAAATATAATCAACTTCCTTTCTTTAAAACTTAAACTTACCTGATCTGTAGTTTTATATTGTTACTAACAGAGAAGAGATTAAGAAGCTAACCATAAAGAACTGAGAGATGCTATGAGTCAAAAGTTGGGAATGTCTTGATGGAAGGAGAAACTGGGGCCTAGAGAGACCAAGTGACTTTTTCGAAGTCCCACAGTGTTTGGGGTTGAAGAGATAGCTTAGTGGTTAAGAGCACTGACTGCTCTTTCAGAGGACTCAGGTTCAATTCCCAGCACCCACATGGCAGCTACCAGCTGTCTGTAATTCTAGTCTCAGGGGATCTATTGCCCTCTTATGACCTCTCTTGGTACCAAGTATGCATGTGTTGCGCGCACACGGGCCAGCATACACACACACACACACACACACACACACACACACACACACACACAGTGTGCTGTCTGAGATTAGTAATGCCAGTGATAAGTCTGGTGGGGAGGGAAGGGAAGGTTAGGTCTCTGCGGGAAGAAGAGCCCGCACATTGCTTGAAACTAAAGAGCATGAAAACACAAAGTAGCTTCTGGGGCTTTGGCTCCTGAGCATTTGAACTTCATTTTCCTAAATGCAAGTGTGTATTAGGGTATCTTCGGGATCTTTAATGTCGTCTCAGCCACTAGGAATAAGCCTCTTAAGATGCAGAGCCTGAGCTGTGAGACGGATTAAAAGCTGCATCTGTGTTAAGCTGTGTGACATTCCCAGGGTCAGGAAACACAAGGGTGAGACACTGGGTGGGGATCTGAAAAGCGAAGGGCTTGGTGTGGCTGGCACCTTTGGCCTGAGCAGGGAATCCTAAATTCTGTTTACACTCGTGGATTTATATTTATTGTAGATCATTTATGCTTATCATAAACAATGACAATAACAAAAAGAAAAAACCAAAACAGTAGAGGGGGTGGACCTTCATGCAGAAAGCAGTGACTACCCATTACACTGGCCTAAGCCTCCCCAAAATAACTATTTTAAAAATCAGGATCAGTTTTCCCCATAGTGTGTGTGTGCTCAACAGTCTCCAGAGAGATGAACTTGGGTGGCTCTACAGTCCACCAAAGGCTGTGGCATAATTTATGAGCCTGTTTCTGAGCCATTTCCAACTTTTCAATATTACAAATAGCACAATGATGAATGCCTTGGTGTGTAAATCGTAGGCACTGCCTCCGATGGGCTGCACTCTGTTCTCAGCAGTGGGAGCGCTGAGTGAAGGCTAGCTGTCCTACCCTTTGGCACTAGGCCCCAGGTCCTGCCCAGCCCCACCCCAGCTCTTGGCCTCAGCCTCAGCATCCTGGAAGATGACATAAGGATAGAGAGAAGGAGGTACCTGCATCTGGGATGGCTGCCTAACTCTGAGCCTTGACCAAGTGCCTCTGCCTTTATTGACCTCAGTTTTCCCAGCAGTAAAAAGGTTATTGGGTTTTTATTTTAGTTAAAAATTTTGTGATTAAAAAGAGAATCCATATAGAAGCTCAATATGTAAAACAACCAAAGGGCTGGAGATGTGGCTCAGTGGAGGGCACTCGCCTTAGGCATGTAAGGCCCTAAGGTTAATCCTTGGCACCACAAGCAAAGAAAGAAAAGTAGATAGAGAGACCACGCATTTGAGGCTAGCCTGGGCTACGTGGCAAGACCCTGTGTGCGAACAAACGATGATAACAGAAATCTAGCAGAAACAAATAAAACCCAAGTGAGCGGAGCTGGGGTCAGACCTCCGCCTGAGCAATCATTCTTTCTCTCACCCAGCAAAAATTGATGGCCTTCTATGTTGCACTAGATGCTGGGAGGGCCTGAGCAATATATTTAAATACATGGGCTGGAGTGCCGCAGGGCCTTGCTGACTTACCTCACTAAAGCTGACACCATCCTCCAGCTGTTTTGTTTTCTTTATGACATCCATCATTTCTATTCCCCATTGTCTGTTCCCCTGCTGCTTGAATTGCTCCAGGCTCTGTCTGTTCTACTCACGGTCCTGTCTGATTCAACCTTGACGAGTGAGTGTCCCCCAACCCTAGCCCTTGTGGCTCTCAGGCCCTTCACATCCTGTCTGGGACCTGCGGCCTCCGTCTACTCTAGAAAGTCCCTCTGCTGTGGTCGCTGTTGGTACACAGCCATCAGCTGACACCAGTGCTGAGCTCCTAAGACATGTGAGCAGCCTGGTCTGTGTCATCTGCTTGGTTCTCATAACCCAAACTGCCATTTTACAGAGGAGAAACCTGGGCTTGGGGTGCCAGGCACTCCCCAGGCTGTGGTCTACAAGACCCCCTGTACTCATTTTAAACTTTCACATGCTGGAAAGATCAAGACTCCTACCTGGTCTTCATGAAGCTGAAGAGATGTCCAGTATTGATGTGTGTCTTGCTGTGTGTCCACTTATTTGGGATCCATCAAGGTACCCACACCTGGGCTCCCGGGGTCCAACACCACACCCCCAGGAAGAAAGCCCTCAATGGAGGGGCAAGCATGATTCTGTCCTCCCCTCCCTCAGGGGGACCCATGCCATGTACCTCTCTGGAGTTGCAGATTCTAGACTGAGATGACTGTAACAGTTATAGCTGATCCAGAATGGAAGCCACTGTCTCTGGGAGCCTTGTGAATGAGGTCATCAAATCACTTCATCTGCTGTCATTCAAAACTTAGCAAGGATCAGAGAGAGTCGGTGCTTATGAAGTTGCCATGATTTCTGCCTTTCAAACTGGGGTGAATATGAAGAGGGTGAAAGGGGGACCCAGCTCCCAGTCCTGGCTTTGCTACCCACCAATTGGTGGCTATAGACATGACCCCTTTACCTCCACTCTCAGTTTCTGTACCTGCAAAGTCAAGGTTTGGTTCTGTGTGTGCTTGGAAGCTATAATCTGTCAGTCTGTCTCCCTTCACCTGCATGTGGGGGTTCAGAGTGTTTGTGGGCAGTGACTGCACCTGTGGTTTACCTTGCCTACCTGCTAGTGAAATCTCTGTCTCCAGGGACCATGTCTGAACCACCTGCCTCTTATAGGGCCTGTTCTGCCCACCTCAGCTGGCTTCTGACTGAAGTGGAGGTGAAGAGGCCATGGTGGGGGCTGGCTGCCCAGAGTCACCATCTATCTGCCTGTCTTTCTAGTGTGATGGACTTCAAGTCTGGGAGGGAGCTGTTAGAGATATTATCTGTTGTGTGTGACCTCACTAGAATTCTCCTGTGTGAGTCAGGGTTTGTCTGGGCATGGCAGACAGTGGCACCCCAGGCTTTTGTAATCAGCTTTGAGATCTGTCAGCTCAGACATCCCGGGCTTTGGGGGCTCCGAGGACTATTTACATTTCTTTCTGTGTCTGCAGAGTCAGGTACAAAACCGAGCTAGTGATCAGTACGTGGCCCTTGCTGCCTGACCTCCCTCTGTCTCTGTATAAAGGTTTGCTTAAACACTCCACTACTAGTGGTTACAAATAGCTACTAATGGTTACTAAGAGTACAGCTGACCCACTGGCTTGCCACAATGGGCAAGAATAAACCCGCCACAGTCCTCACTACTAGGGCAGTCTGACCAGTCAGCCTAGATTTCTAGTACAGAAATATAGTATTTGGAACATTGTAATAAAACATACCCCCCGCCCCCCTCAACAATGTAAAAACCAAAATAATGGCTAGCTGATAATTAGTAGATTTCTGGTTTTGGAGCAGAATGGTTCTCTCTATGTAGCCCTGGATGTCCTAAAACTTACTGTGGTGACCAGTCTGGCCTGGAACTCACAGAGATCCTCCTGCTTTTACCTCCAGAGTGATAGGATTAAGGTGTGTACACCATGTCAGGCTCAGCAGAGATTTTTTTCATCTCATGGGCCAGGAGGTCCAAGATGATCAAGGTGTTGGCAGATACTGTTTGGTGTGGGCTCTCCAGGTCCACAGACCACATCTTTCTGTGTCCTCCCATGATGGGAAGGATACATGAGCTCTCTGGGTGTCATTGAATGGATACTAATGCTATTTCAATCGCACCAAACCCGTCCACTCCACAGGCCCATCTCCTGGTAAGGGATTAGGGTCAGTGGCTGGGAATGGCTTTGGCTTTGGGGGAGGAGATGCGGGCATTCACAGCAGTGCACTATAGTCATGACAGAGGAGAGCTGGAAGGCCTTGGGAACACTGAGAAGGAAGAGAATAATGGGGCATGACATAAGATCGAGTCCCAGACCCTGGAACCAGACTGTTCACATTTCAGTTCTACCATTTACTAGCTATGCAGCTTTGAGCAAGTCTTTTGATCTCAGCACCTTACTTTTCTCATTGGTAAAATAAGTCACAGAAGCGAGGCTCTCAGAGCAACGCTTGGTGGGAGGCGGATAGTCAATAGATGTGAGCAGCAAGAAGAGAAAAGGCCACCCATTTGAACCAAGGAAGCAGGAGAAGGAGCCTCTGTAGACTGGAGACAGGTATCCCTGGACACTTCTTCAGAATTCAGATTTCCTCTCACAGTTCAGACATTGCTGACAGAGGCAGATGGAGGTAGAGGGGATGAACCTTTCTCAGGATTACACTGCGGCTCAGTCCTGCCCCAGGCGGGTCTCTCTGCTTCCTGCGTGTCATTTAAGGCCTGTATAGCCTTGCCTCAGTTTACCTCCTCAATCGCTTCTCTCTTCTTAGATACAGACTATCTACAACCTTTAGAGAGAGCAGGAAGCTGCTGCTGTGGCTGGGTGTCCTTCAGTCGCCTTAACAATCTCTGAGCTGTAGTGACCAAAGAGGACAAGGCCGGTGTCCTGGTAGTTTTGGAAGTCTGAAATCTAAGCTGTTCTGACTGATCTAAGTTGTATTCCTCCCCTCCCCACCTCCCTGCCTCTCCCTTTCTAGTAGCTGCAGCATCTCTTGGCCTGTGCCTGCATCATTCCTGTTAAAAATAAATCTATTTCCCTTCCTAGCCCCCGCCCCTGGAATGATGACTCTCAGACTGAAGATTGATTAACAAATGTCCAGGCCATAAGCTTCGGTTTGCTCTCTGACTTGCCCTTAGCTTGGTGTCCCTTTCATTCTAACCTGGGTTCAGCTACATGACCGGTTTCCTCTCCCGGTTTTCTGTCTGTCTGTCTCTTCTACATTCCCGGGAGCATCTCCCTTTATTTTTTTTATTTTTGTTTTTTCGAGACAGGGTTTCTCTGTATAGCCCTGGCTGTCCTGGAACTCACTTTGTAGACCAGGCTGGCCTGGAACTCAGAAATCCGCCTGCCTCTGCCTCCCGAGTGCTGGGATTAAAGGCGTGCGCCGCCACGCCCGGCTATCTCCCTTTATTTTAACCTGAGTTCAGCTACATAGCTGGTTTTCTCTGCTCAGCTCCCATGCTTCTGACCTCCTCCATGTGCCTAGGTGAATCCTTGCGCCTCTCACTATTTCCCAGAATCCTCTCTCTTCCTGCCAGTGTCCCACCTCCAATTTCCTACCTCAACTCAATGACCACAGACGTTTTTGTTAGCTGACAAGTGATGCTTCTAAGAGATTCTCTCTACACCCGTCCATATGCTCTCACCAGAGCCTCCTCCTCTGGGGACAAGCCTTCCTCTGGTTCCATTTTTGAAGATCCTTTTTATCACAGCTCTATTCAGGTAACCCCAGATCACCTCCCTATCTGAAGACTATCTTGACTTCATCCCATCAACAATGTCCTTTTTCCATCGAATGTAGCATTCCCAGGAATCAGGATATAGCTCAGGGCTAGAGCACCCTGCCTAGGGTGCCCAAGGGCCTGGGCTCAATCCCCAGCACCCTCAAAACAATAAAACCAAAGCAACATCTGTGGCTCTGAGAATTAGGACCTGGAAACTTTTAGTGGACCACAGAGGCAACAAGAAGGAGACCACACCCAACAGAGTGGGCTTCTTTCCAGGGTCTGTGGCAGACACTCACACATACCTGCGAGGCCGTTACTAGTTCCAGCTCATTTAGACTTTACAGAAAGAGAGCACTGAGCACAGCACAGTGGAGCCAGGCTACTAGTTCATTTTCTGTTGCCATCATACAATGTTCAGACTGGATGAATTAAAGAGAAAAGGGGCTTATTTGGGGTTACAGTTTTAAAGATCCAGTTACATCCAGCAATGCCCTTCTTGCTGGGAGAATCCTGAGGTGGTACAAGGTATTACACGAGACAGGGGACTTGTATGGGTGTCTTCTGGGCTTTCTTCCTTTTATGAACACCAGGATAAATGATGGGGATTCCAAGCTAATGACCTCACTGAATCCTAGCCACCCTCCCCAAGATGTCCTTCCTCTGTACACCGTAGCCGAAATAAATTTCCACTTTAATACTTCACAGTGGAGATTAGACTTCAATACCTGAAATGGGGGTGGGGGGCGGATACCACATCTGAATCAGAGTGCCTAAGCTGGTGGGAGCCCAGCCGAGAACTTTCTGTGCTCTCCCAGCCTTGGGCCCCTGACATGTTTGTAGGAGAGCTCACAGAAACCTCCTGAGAATGATATTTAGTGTCATAAGCTATTTATGTTGCAGTTTAAAAGAGTTCTTGTGTTACCTTACATATGTGTCCATGTCTACATAGAGAAAATTATTTATACTATGTACCCATTACAACACATGGTATTGAAACCAGCTCCCATAGCCTACCACCTATCTTGGGACCAGAATTTTCCTGTTAATCTTGCCCATGTCTGATGTCTTTTCTTTATTTTACCCTCTTGCCTCTCTCAGAGGTGAACACATCTCACATTTTGGTGTTTTCATTTCCTCACTCTTTTGTGATCATCTAAGTACCTATGCCTATATTGCATAGCCATAGGCGATCTGCTAATTTACATCCAACCTTCAGAAAAGTGTTATCCAGCTGTTCACTATTGTCTTCTGTGAGTTGCTTTTTTTTTTTACACTCAATGTTATCCCTGTTGATACTTGTAGCTTACTTACTCCATTCATTTTCCATGCTGTATAATATTTTGTTTCAAGAAATGTTACATAGCATTTATTCCTTTTTGGTGATGGGAATTGCTGGATAGCATAGTGCATGATTAGGGACCCTGGTTTTCGTTGTCTTCCCAACTCTGCACCAAAGGATCCTCTAGCGCCCCCTCCTGGAGGAGTCAGAGTGTCACCCCCACCCCCACCCCGAAGAATTTACACAGGGCGGGGCTTGTCAGACTAGGCGGGATAAGAGAGACTGAGAAGTATATGATCCTGGAAAAGCCTAGAAGGTCTGAAGGTGGCCAGAGGGACACCTGTTTTTCAAGGCTGGTCCTTGAGGAACTTCACTGTGGCCTCTCATCTTCCTGCCACAGAAGCCCATCTGTGCATGAAGCCCTCTCTTGGCTCTCTTCTGTGCCTTTTCTGCCTCTTCAAACCCCTCCTGTTCCTTGGTCTTCACCTCTGATCTCTCCAGTTGAAGGGATCCAAATCTCCTTCCTGAGGGTGGCAAGCCTGCTTACAGGGAGCACAGATCCGATGGTGGCAAGCCTGCTTTCTGGCAGCACAGCTCTTTGGTCTGTGACCCCTTTGCTTGCTCAGAATCCTGAATCTACTGGAAGCAATGCTGAGGTGTGGGACTAGAGTCCCCAGCTGGGCAGTTATGATGACATGGTCCTTTCCTAAGTTCTCTATGTGTGCATTTTGATCTATGTAGCTCACACTCCATATCGCATCTAAAGTTTTGTTGCTTTTGAGACGAGGCCTCTTGCATTTTCAGCTCAGACTGACCTGGAACTCATGCAGCCCAAGTTGGACTTTAATTTTTTTTTAATGGTTCTTTGAGATGGTGTAGCTCTGGCTGTCCTGGAACTCTCTATAGACTAGGACAGTCTCAAACTTAGAGATCTTCCTGCTTCTACATCAAAAGTGCATGCAACATTTTTTACATTAATTAATTATTCAATTAATTGTGTGTGTGTCTGAGGATAGATTTTGAGAGTCTATTCCTTTCTTCTACCTATGGGGATGAGGGCTATCTCAGTCTATCAGACTTGGAGGCAAGTGCCTCTTACCCACTTGATCATTTCATTTGCCTCTCAGGTAGTTTTGAACTCATGAAGATCCGTGTGCCTCAGTCTCTCAAATGTTGTATCTGATTTTTTAAAAAGATGTTTCCCCATCAAGTTGCTTTCTATCACCAGGTTTTTGTTGTTTGTTTTGAGAATAGGCTCATTTGGCCCAAGGTGGCCTCAAAATCACTGTGTGCTGTCAAGGCTGATTTTGAACTCTTGATCCTGGTACCTCCACCTCCAAGAGCTGGGAGGGTCATTATCCATGTTAATGGTAATACATGGTTCCATCACATGTCTTAAGGAACTGCTGTGTGCAGATGGTCCTTGGCTTATGTCTGGGGGAAAGGATGACGATGCACTTTCCTCACCGGTTCCTGTGCACAGTGCAAAGTGCGATGCAAAAGCCTTGCTGGCGCTGCTGTGCACAGTGCTCTGTGCAGTGCAGGCCTTGCTGGAGCTGCTGTGCACAGTGTACTGTGTAGTGTGGGTCTTGCTGGAGCTGCTGTACACAGGGCTCTGTGTAGTGTGGGTCTTGCTGGAGCTGCTGTGCACAGTGTACTGTGTAGTGTGGGTCTTGCTGGAGCTGCTGTGCACAGGGCTCTGTGTAGTGTGGGTCTTGCTGGAGCTGCTGTGCACAGTGTACTGTGTAGTGTGGGTCTTGCTGGAGCTGCTGTGCACAGTGCTCTGTGCAGTGCAGGCCTTGCTGGAGCTGCTGTGCACAGTGTACTGTGTAGTGTGGGTCTTGCTGGAGCTGCTGTACACAGGGCTCTGTGTAGTGTGGGTCTTGCTGGAGCTGCTGTGCACAGTGTACTGTGTAGTGTGGGTCTTGCTGGAGCTGCTGTGCACAGGGCTCTGTGTAGTGTGGGTCTTGCTGGAGCTGCTGTGCACAGTGTACTGTGTAGTGTGGGTCTTGCTGGAGCTGCTGTGCACAGGGCTCTGTGTAGTGTGGGTCTTGCTGGAGCTGCTGTGCACAGGGCTCTGTGTAGTGTGGGTCTTGCTGGAGCTGCTGTGCACAGTGTACTGTGTAGTGTGGGTCTTGCTGGAGCTGCTATGCACAGAGCTCTGTGCAGTGTGGGCCTTGCTGGCTCTGCAGCAGCTGCACTGAGCCATGCCGGTGTTTCCTTTCCCTTCTTGATCACATTCCCTTCCTGAGAAAGACCAAAATGCATAACTAATGGTGTGGTTACTGCTGAGAACCTGCTAGTAAGGTTTAAGTGACAGAAACAATCCAAAAAAGCTTTGGCAGGGAAGAGAGAGAGAGAGAGAGATTGAGAGAGAGACACAGAGAGAGGGGGGAGGGGGGAGGGAGAGAGAGAGAGAGAGAAGGAGGGGGAGAGAGAAAGAAAGAGAGAGGGAGAGGGAGGGAGAGGGAGAGGGAGAGGGAGAGACTTGCATGGAGGATAGGAGGGACACCTCATAGAAGGGTGGACGAATGGCTGGGCCTTAGCAATGGGGAACAAAGATGCTGGTACCATCAGATAGCTGCTGTATTCTATGTCAGCTATATCCTTCTTCTCCCTCATCAGCAAATTGGTTTTCCCTGCTTCTCCTGTCCATGGGGCAGAGGACAATTGAGACTATGCCCAAGCTTTGGAAATGAACAGTCACAGAAACCAAGACTGGTCCTTCTTCCTCTGGACTGGGCTCCTCCTGTGCTATGAAGGGGAGTTGGCAGCTGATCCTGGACTATCCAGGCAGGCCGGATGGGACAGGACTATGGAAAGATCATTTGGTGGTAAGGTTTGTTTTACCTCCCTTTCTATTTTACCAGCACTGTACCATGCAGACACTTTTTTTCTTATATTGAGTTATTTTCTTTGGACCAGTTCTTTGGAGTGGAATGAGTGGGTTGTCTGTGCATTTTCATGATGTTTGATACTATTGCCAAATCAACTTCAAAGATTCTTTTCAGCTTTGCAACCACACTGCACCAGGGCAGAGGGAGAGACCCTTCTGTTGTCATAGTGAGCATAGGTGTTAGGACTTGAAATAGACTTTTTACTATTCTAATAACTGTAAAAAGGTATGTCATAATTTTTATTAGCATTTTTTCTGGCTACTGGTATGACTGCAGACTTTCCCATGGATATGATTTATAAAGTTGATTCTCCCTTGTGAATTGGCTTTACCCATTTATTAGAAGAAGGCTTGCCACATTCAGATTTTAATTCCCTGAAAGTAGACTCACCACCAGTCCTTAAAACATAAAAATAATTTGTGACTTCTGGGCCCATGAAGTCACCTGAGAGCCTGGTTCAGCATAATAGTTAACCATGATTGTCAATTGATGTGGTCTGGAACCAACATGGAAACAAACCTGCCAGCTTATCTGCTGGCAGATTTTTGGATTAGTTTAATAGAGGTGAGAAAAATCCACCCTAAATGTATTATCTGACAGACTGGGTTCTGGGCTGAACAAGAGACCTGGAGCCAAACTGCAGTACCCATGCCTTTTTGCTTCCTGACAACAATACAATGTATCCAGTTGCCTTGTACATCTGACATTCTGCCAGCCCCACCACGATGGACTGTACCTCTTCAAACTGCGAGCCCAAAACAAGCCCTTCTTTCCTTCCATTACCCTTTTCAGGCATTTGGTCACAACAGTGAGAAAAATAACTGATATATTCTATTCAGTCCTAAGGCTCTAGTTTGCCAGCCCCTGCCTAGACCTTAAAATCACAGAATATGATAGCCAGAAAATCTTAGCACCCTCAGTATACAGATGGGGAAACTGAGTCATAGAAGTCAGTTTGGTCCCTTTGTGGTACCTGCGCTGAACCAGGGCTTTCCCTGTCTTTGGTATGATTGATTCTGTAAGTTTGAGCTTTGGCTGATGTGACCCCAGGGGGAGAAAAAGGTGGCCTGTTTCTCGAGAAAGGATCCTTCTTCTCCAAGGGCTGCTCCCTGCATCAGAATTCTTTGTTGAGTGGCCTCCCATTCTCCATTTGGGCTGACAGGAGAGATGGTGTCAGCTCATGTTCAGACCCCAGCTGAGAATTTCCTTGCGTGCAGGAGCTTTTTCCGTGTTACAATTGATTTTTTTTTTTTTTTTTTTGCAGCAACAACAAAAAAATGACATTATTTTTTCAGGTGAATCTTGTATAGGGCAGTAAATACCAAATATAATTGCTTCCTTTCTCCCAAGAGACCTCTGATCAAATCTATACTCGGCAGCAGACAAGAGGCAAAGCGGTTATTGTCGCCAGAGCCTTTGCCTGCTAAGTAACAAGAGAGGTCCCTGTGGCTTCTTGTCCTCTCCTTTGGAGTGAAGGGAAACAAAGGTAGGGTGGGGTGCAGAGTGAAGGTCAGTCTCCTGGGACTCCTGCTGTCAGCAGCTTGCTTTCTATAAGAACTCCTGGATACTGGTTTTTCACCAGGGACACGTTAGGCATCCAGTAGAGATGAGAGTTCTCACCAGCGAGGTGCAGTTTGACCTGGTCTTCATTGGCATCTTGAGACTCTGGTATCCATGTTGCTTCTGCCAATAGTATATAGCCTTGTGGTGATGAGATACCTAACAAGTAGCAACTTAAGGGAGCAAGGGTTTATTTGGGCTCCTGTTTTGAGCGGGACAGTCTACATTGTTTTTTTGTTTGTTTGTTTGTTTTTGTTTTTGTTTTTTTTTAATGGACAGATCCCTGCTGAGTCCATGTTGATGCAAGGCAAGATGCCCTTCCCCTTCTCCACTGCCCAAGGTTTTACCGGGGCTCCACAGCCACAGGTCCCTGTTGTCCAGGGCAGCATCTCTTTCCTTCTGCTGTAACAGTGTCATACTTCTGGGCTTTCAAAACGTGAACACGTAATGTATTCAGCTTGGTGTGGGTTAGAATGTAGGCTCCAATTCAGTGGCCCTGGAGGCAGGACTAGAGAGTCTGGGCAACTAACTAGCTTGGCGATGATGGTGCAGTTCCAAGTGCTGAGGTGCTAGTGGTCCAGGCTGGGAGCTTCTTACAGACTCGAACCTTGTGGAAATCTCATTACCACCATGCTTGGCGCACAATAGCTGCTGAGGTAAATGTGCTGACTGACTGAACAATAGGCAATTAGGATGCAAGATGCGGAGAAGTCCTGCAGGAAGGGAGCTTGCTACACTTTACTGTATATCTCAAGTTTATTTTAACTGGAATCCAATTTTTGGAAACACTTATTAACATTTTATGGAAATGGTGCTTTGAGACAACAACTCTGGGAGGCTCTGGCGTACTGTGGAGTCTTACTTAGTTCGGTAACTGGAAACTCAAACCCCAGGTTTGTATGTGTATGTCTAGTTTAGCAATTAGGAGAAATTGTTTCCCCACAGACCTTCCTGTAGCCCCGAGGGCCTGCAGACTCCTTCAGGGGATATATCTGAATATATTACAATGCAGAGTGGCACCGGGGTTGCTGTTTGCTGAGGTGTTCCCTTTTCCTCTTCCCCTGGCTGTGCCCAACTGGCTCTGAACCCCCTCTGGGCGTAGGAGCCTGAGGAGTCTGCCAATTAGTATTGTGCTATGGACTTGTTCAAGCTCTTTGTTCTGGCTGAGGCAAGGAGGGCTCTGGGAGAGAGCCTGAAGGAGGGCTCTGGGTTGGGAGTTTGAAGCTGGTGAAAGGGTTGAGTATCCTAGGGGGACAAGGGTAGCTACATTCAGCCCCAGAGCCCTTCCTGCTGAGGGGAAACCTCCTGGCTTGAAGGATCTGCCTTTGTTAGTTTCAAGGGAAGAGAGACAGTTAGGGTGGGTGCTTTGCTCCCCTCTCTGGAAGCACTCCCACAATTGTAAGTCCCTCTTGGCCATTTGGAATCCTATGTTAGTGACTTTGCTTGTTTCTGTGATCAAATACCAGACCAGGAACAACTGAGGAAGGATGGAATGGCTTGACTAAGCTCATAGTTTGGGGACACTCCATGTCTGGAATGGCAAGGTGGCAGGAAGCAGAGGTGAGTCCCATGGGCTGCACTAAGCCTTGGGTACTGAACCCACAAACTTTGCTTGGGTCTGCCCTTCAACTTTGAGTCTCTTTGGAAAACCCTACTGGGCCTCTCCTTGGGTCAGAAGTCCCCTGAGGGATACAGCAGACAGTCTTAAGGACAAGGCCACAGATACTTTTTATAAAGCTGTGGAATGACATTTCCAAAAATCCTTAAATGAAAAGAGAAATGATGAGAAAAGGAAACTCTACATGAGAGACTGAAAATGTAATCACAGAATTAAGAGCCGCTATTAATCCTGGGGAAAGATGAAGGAGCAGAACCGGCGCGGAAAATATTCAATCAGTGTAGGACCCGTCAAGGTTGAGAAACCTCATCAAAAATGCAGAGGGAAAGATAAAGAAATTAAAAGGGCAAGAGGGGACTTTACAGATTTGGGGAGCGGAACACAGTCACACAGCCGAGAGGAGACCTGGGGAATGGCGGAAGGGATCAAATACCTTCAGTGGGTGTAAGGATGCCGAACACCTCACAGGGATGTCTGCGTGCGAAGTCCAGATTTTGCTGTTGTTAGAATGTGTTTGCCCCAAACCACGGCAGGAAACAATCTGTCATGTTGGGAGATGGGACTTTTGAAGGGTTCTTAGGCTGTGCTGCCTCTGTGCACGTCCACAGACGGATGACTGAATGAAATAAATTTTTTAAAAAGATGAAAAAAAATCAAATAAATTAAATAAAAAGGCAAGGATGTGATTGCTCTTAGGTATGCTAGAGGAGAAAGATTTATTGTAGATAAAAAGGAGACACAGCCAGAGGCAGGGACATCTGAGAGAGGCCAGAGGGAACACGACCCTGAAGCCTGTGAGGAGAGGCCGGAGGGGAATGGAGAGGGGACAGAGGGGCAGCCAGGTATGGCAGTCAGGAGGCCCAAAAGAGGGGAGGTCACCAAAATGGCTGGAATGTTTAGGGAAGAGCATTGGAGGAAGGGCAGTCCAGCCACTGGCCTAGAGTAATTAGGGTAGGGGGCAAGGTGCGCCAACCCTACCCTAAAACAGGTAAGGACTGAGGGGTGCTGGGAGAACCTGTCATCCAGGTTCACTTTGCTATGTTTTGTTTGTTTGTTTTTTCGAGACAGGGTTTTACTGTGTAGCCTTGGCTGTCCTAGAACTCACTCTGTAGACCAGGCTGGCCTCGAACTCAGAAATCCGCCTACCTCTGCCTCCTGAGTGCTGGGATTAAAGGCTTGCGCCACCACACCTGGTTCGCTTTGATATGTTTTTTTTTTTTTTTTTTTTTGTTTTGTTTTGTTTTGGGGGGGGGTTTCGAGACAGGGTTTCTCTGTATAGCCCTGGCTGTCCTGGAACTCACTTTGTAGACCAGGCTGGCCTGGAACTCAGAAATCCGCCTGCCTCTGCCTCCCGAGTGCTGGGATTAAAGGCGTGCGCCACCACACCCGGCTTTTGATATGTTAAATAGGAACCTCAGCCCCTTGCCAAGGGTTTGGAACCTAATAAAGTGAATTCCAATGTTAAAGCCACAAGCATATTCTCTCTCGACACCCCCCAATTCGACCCCCTTTTTCTTCCACTTTCCCCTTTCCTTTCTCCCTTCTTTCCTCTCCCTCCATTTCCATCCCCCTTCAGCCATCCCTGCCAGAGCTCCTGGAGAGCAGCCCTCTAGTAAACGGGACAGGATCTTCTTCCTGAGGTCCAAGGTCCCCTTCTAGAGAGGAGGGTGGTGGTGGTGGTGAGGACACAGACCTGGTTGACAAATTCCAGGAAAGCATAAGCCAGGTGTGTTTGCCTGTTGTGTTTCTGACTCCTAGTTCTTCCTGCTAAGGTGTCGCCCTCCCAGGGTTCCCTGCAGGTAGGCTGCCCCTACACAGCAGTGAGAGAGGAATCAGGCAGAACAACAGGTTCCAATGTTAGCCTCTCAGGTGCAGGTAGGAGGTCTTCCCAGGGAGGGGTCCAATAGTGAGGGGTCTGGGGCCTCAGTGCAGTTCCATGGTCCTGCAGGTCTCCCCAAGAGGACACTCAACCCTTCCCTGAACACAAACCACATTATGGTGTGTTACAGTCTTTGGTACGTTAAAATGTTATGGTGGGTGATATACCTGAAGTCCAGCCAGAAATTCCACAAAAGAAAGTGACCTTTTCCCAACAACTCACTTTATCCAGGACAATGGGGACAGCCAAGCAGGGGATCATATCATCAAGAGAATGCCAGTCATGCTCACTGTTAACTCAATGGAGAGTCATCCATTCCTTTCATGGGAAGGCACAATCCAACTCAAGGTGACTTACGTCAAATGGAGACGTCCAGGCTTATATAACTTAAAGGTATAGAGAGGGGGCTGGTGAGATGGCTCAGTGGGTAAGAGCACCCGACTGCTCTTCCGAAGGTCCAGAGTTCAAATCCCAGCAACCACATGGTGGCTCACAACCATCCGTAACGAGATCTGGCGCCCTCTTCTGGAGTGTCTGAAGACAGCTACAGTGTACTTACATATAATAAATAAATAAATCTTAAAAAAAAAAAAGGTATAGAGAGACAAGCTGAGCTTCAGGAAGGGTCTGATACAGGTCCCAGGTTGAATTCTGTTACCCAGATGTCCCTGTTCTAGCTGGACTTCAAAAGCTCCTGTTCATTACTGAAGGGGAGCTGAAGGAAGGCACAGGATGCAAGCCCCCTCCACCTCCCTCCTCTCTGTTCCCTCTTCCTTGCTCCCTTCCCATCTCTTTCCTCCTCACCCTTTCCCCCTCCACCTTCCCCTCTCTGGTACATACTCTCTTGCCCTTCCACCACTGGGTGGCACTTGCCACATGCAGGCTCCTTGATGTTGGACTTTCCAGCCTCCCACACTAGGTTACACTTCTAGTTTACTAATCCCTAGGATATGCAATGCTGAGGCAGGAGGACAGCTGAAAGTTTGAGTCCAGCCTGGGGTACATAGGGAGTTTCAAGTAAACCTGAGCTGTAAGTTTTAGGACCTATTGTATACACACACACCACACACACACACATCACACACAGACAGACAAACAGACACACACACACACACACACACACAGATTTTCTTTACAGATTTCATGGTCCCAGGTACTCTATTACAGCAGCTAAGAAGCAGCTAGACATCTACAAAAAACATTAGATTTACTTCAAATACCCATTGTCCTCATTTCGGATGGAGAACATCTATGGAGATTTCAGAAGAATAAAGAAAGTGACTGTACTCCAAAGATGTCAGCCAAGATCTGTATAGAATTTAAAGAAATATGCTGTTAGGAATACATCAAATGCCATTCCACTCCTGATCTTAGCTAAAGGCTGAGAATGAGAAATCTCCTAGGTGATTTGAAAGAGAGTGCCCCCCAGAGGCACAGATGTGTGAACACTTGGTCTCCGGTTGGAGGTGCAGTTTGGGTAATTTGGAATGTGTAGCTTTACTGGAGGAAGTATGTCACTGGGGGTGGGCTTTGAAGTTTCAAAGCCTTGAGGTATTCCCAGTGTACTCTCTGCCTGCTGCTTGTAGTTCACGATGAAAGCTGCTGCCATGGCCCATGATGGGCTCTCATCCTGCCGGAACCACGAATCCAAATGAATACCCCTTCCTTCTGCAAGCCGCCTTGGCCATGGAGTTTAACACAGCAATAGAAAAGTAACTCATATATCTACCACTCTAACTTTCTTTTACAGTAGGGTTCTTCTATGCAGCCCAGACTGGTTTTGAACTTACATGCACACAGGCACCCCACACTCACATGAAGATGGGGAAAAGATGAAGAGAGCAGAGCTGAGGACGGAGAAGAGCAAAAACAGGCCGCTAGTGCCTATCAGCAAGGACCAATGAGGAGAACAGTAAGGGGCATGAGGTGTGAAGAGTGGGCTGGGGATAAAGGGCCTGCTCTATCCACTGAGGACTGGACTTCAGAAACCCAGTGCCCACATACAAAGCTGGGCAAATGTGGCAACTGTGTCACCCCATCAGAGACAGGGGATCCACAGGGCAGACTGCCTGGCTGGACTAGCTGGGACTCAGACAGCTCTGAGTCTAGTGAGAGACCCTGCCTCAAAAATTAAAGTGGAGACTCTCAGTGGTGGTGCATGCCTTTAATCTCAGCACGTGGGAGACAGAGGCAGGCAGATCTCTATTAGTTCAAGGCTAGCCTGGTCTACAGAGCTAATTCTAAGGTGGCCAGGGGTAAACAAAGAAACTCTATCTCAAAAAACCAAAAGAAAGAAAGAGAGAGAGAGAGAAGAGGGGAGTGATAGAGGAAGACATTTGATGTCAACCTTGAATCTCCAACCACACACCCCATACACATATGTGAACATGCACATACACACCCATATTCACACACTCACACATATATGTGAACACACATATACACATATGTTAATGTATGTATACACGTATACGTATGTAAACATGCACGCACATACGCATGTGAGCATGCACACACTCATACTCACACACACATACACATATGTGAACATGCACATACACACTCATGTTCACACACTCATACATATACATATGTGAACACACACATGTACACATATGTGAATGTATGCATAACATATACATGTGTAAACATGCACACACATACACATGTGAACATACATACACAGATATGCATATAAACATGAACACAGCCTCACACACAGTCATACTTACATCCACACGTACACATATGTGAAGATGCACATACACACTTACACACACACAGATGATACAAAAGACAACTCGGGAAGTTCTGCCCTCCCTTCGACTGCATGTAGAAAAGGTATGGCTGAGGAATGTACTACAAAAATTAAACGATGCTTATAGAGTTACAGAGGAACTCCAGAAAATGTACACGTGTGCCTACTATAAAATGCATTAGCATTGGTACTATTGATAACTATATGCATATAACACACACACACACACACACACACAAACACACACACACATACATACAGCCTTCTGGAGAAGCTAAAAGTTGAGAAACACAGATTGGGCAAGAAGAAAATAGGCCACATGGCATTAATCCCATAATCTCAGCACTCCAAAGGCAGAGGCAGAAGAATCATGAGTTTGGAGATGACTACATAGAAAAACCCTATCTCAAAACCATAAAATTAAAAACAAACCAAAACTTTAGGTTATAGCGATAGTACTAAGTAAATATTAAGGTGACGAGTATAAATTGGTTTTTTCTTTATTTTATGACAAAAACTTAGATTGCATACTTCCATATGTGATACTCAAAACAGACAGAAACTGAAACAAAAACAAAAACAAAAAAACCCCCAAACAACAGCAAACAAACAAAAGCAAAACAATAACACAGAAGCCCCACTATAGGATCTGGCAATTCCACTCTTGGGTGTTAGGTCCAAACAAATGGAGAACAGGGTCTTGATCAGATATTTGCACGTCAAAATTCACTGCTGTGCCATTCACGAGAGCCTAGGGGCGGAAACAGTCCCAGCAGCCCTCAGAGGAAGAGTGACACACGGGCCGCGCACCCACCTGCAGTCAATGTTATCCACCTACTAAAGGAAACGAACACATGCCACTGACACGGGTGAGATCTGAAGATGCTGCACTAGGTGAGCTAAGCCGGCAAGCAGGACTAACACGGTGCGGTCCTCTTACAGGAACACCTAGATCAGGCGAAGTCACAGAGACAGAGAGAGGGTCAAGTTTACAGAGGAAGCATTGGTTAACAGCTACAGAGTTTGGGATAGTGAAAAGTTTTACAAATAGATGTTCAACGCTAAGGCCACTGAATTATAGGGTGGCTGAAGAGATGATTCAGAGGGTAAGACGCTGTTCTTTCGGAGGACTTAGGTTTGTTTTCCAGTACCCACACGGTGGCCCGCAAGTAACTGTTACTTCACTTTTAGGAGATCTTGTGCCCTCTTCTGGATTCCTCAGGCACTGCATGCATGTGGTGCATAGACATACGTGCAGATAAAAACATCTATATCCGTGAAATAAATACATTTTAAATAAATAGTGGAGAGGGCCTGAGGAAGACACCAGATATCAACCACTGGCCTATACACACACACACACACACACACACACACACACACACGGTCAAGGTGGGATGTTTTATCACAATAGAATTACAGAAAAAGATGAGGCTGAGGAGATGGCTCAGTGGAAGAGCACTTGTTGCTCCTGCAGAGGATCCAGGTTTGACTCCCAGCAGCCACATGGTGTCTCACAGTCATCCATTCATAGCCTCAGTTCCAGGGATCCAACAGGCACACACATGCTGAGCATACATGGCAGGCAAACAATTCATGCTCATATAAGAGAAATAAATAAATAAGTAAATTGCAGGGTGTCACCTTATAAAATGGATCATGATGGCTCAGGCCTTTAATTATAGCAATGGGAGGCAATGGCAGGCAAAGCTCTGTGAGTTCGAGGACAGACTGGTCTACATATTGAGTTCCAGGACAGCCACAGGCTACACAGAAACCCTGTCTCAACCACCCCCTCTCCAAACCAAACCAAACCAAACCAAACCAAACCAAACCAAACCAAACCAAACAATATACAATAATAACAAAACAAACACAAAATAATAAAACAGCCAGTGGCAAGGTTAAACCCAGAACAAACAACCGCAAAGAAAGCAGCAACTCTAATATCTATTATGGGCTAAGCAGGATTTAAGACCAGACAGGTTAAATGCAGCAAAGGGGTTTTATCTTGATAAGGGATGATGTTATCTCAACTATGCAATGGTCATAAATCTATACTTAGTAAATAACATAGCACCAGATATATAAAGCAGAGACACACAACTAGGGAAGAAAAATAACAAACTCACTGAATAAAGAGCCCTCTGTCTTTGTTCCTCTCCATGTCTGCCCCAGCCCAGAAGTACAGGGCAGAGGAAAGATGTGTGAGAAATCCACACTCCACCGGCCTTCTATGCTCACCAGGACATCTCATGGATATCAGGACATCTCTCCATCATCTGTGCTTTAGGAGTTTATTGTGTGATTAGCTTGTCTGCTCTGTCTCCTTCACTCTGGCACACAGCCTCAGACTTTCTTTGACTCTCACATTGTGGAAATTGCTGGTCAGTGATTTTATAGATTATGCTTCTGTTTGGACTGGACTGATATTTCCACATAGTTACATGACCCTTAAGGATATCACAGGAGTGATCTGCCTGTCACCCTCTCCTTGTCTTAGAGGTGATCGATCCTCCCCTTCTTGGGCATCATGTCCTTGCCCCCTTGGTGGAGGTTATGTTTTCCAGCCCTGCCTTCCTTGTTCTATAGTTAATAAAGATTTTGGAGGGGCGATGTTTTGAGAGCAAATGAGTACCCCATACCTCCTTTATCCCTGTCTTGATGTATACCAGATGGACAGTTTTCCTTTTACTTAGTGAGATACAGTTTATTACTATTGTCAGGATTGGCATTGGTGAGCAAATTGTCTTAGACTTGGTTTTTGGTATCTGTTATGTTGGCTGCCTCCATGTTCTCTCATTCTTTGAGCACTCCTTAATTTCTAGAACAACAGTAGATCTCAAAAGTGTTTGCATCCTGGAGTCCTGACTCCAGCTTTCCAGGACAGTTTTTCTTATTTCTCCCAGCAAGAATGGTATTTAGAAGGCAAGGTGAGCTGCCTGATTTTTGGGTGTCTCTGTTCCTAGGACCTGGTGAAGGACTTACCTGTGGAATACAGTTCCTGAGATTTCTATGTCATTATTTCTCAATGTATGCACATTTACATTTGTATGTCCATATTCTAAGATTGATGCTTTTATACAGCTCCAATATCAGCGGGCTCAGTATAACTTTCCTTAAGTTGTTGTTGTTGTTTTTGATAGTTTTCCTCCAGGTAGCCTTGGCTGTCCTGGAACTCACTCTGTGGACCAGGCTGGCCTCCAGTGCACAGAGAACTGCCCGCCTCTGCCTCCTGAGTGCTGGGATCAAAGGTGTGCACCACCATTGCCTGGCTCTTTAAAAAAATTTAAAAGAGATTTATTTATTTATTTATTTATTTATTTACTTTTTATGTGTGTGAATGTTTTGCCTGCATGTATGTCTATGCACTGGGTGCGTCTGTGCCCCTGGAGGTCAGAGGAGGGCAATGGATACCCTGGGACTTGAGTTACAGACCATGGTGAGCTGCACTGTGAGTTCTGGGAATGGCACTTAGATCCTTAAGAGCAAGAGTAGCCAGTGCTCTTAAACACTGAGCTAGCCCTCCAGCTCTCACGCTAACTTTCTCTACTGTATCTAGAACTCTTTTTCCCAAAGGTGAAAAATAAGGTTCCTGTTAACTATGCTGTGTTGACCTATTTAGTTAGCCGTATCATTTGTGTAACAACCTTCAGTTCTACCTTCTTCCCCCACAGATGACTTCTCACCACGCCCGACCCTCAGTGCCCGCAACCTGTCTGCTTCACCCTTATGGATGCCTTTTTCAGCTTTCTCCTCTCCTCCTCCTTTCCGCCCTCAGATTTTGAGACGGGCTGGCAGTCCTGACTCAGCTTCCCCCTCATTGTGATTCCAGGTGTGCAGCTCCAGCCCAGTTTTCCCAGCACTCTCCATTCTCACATCCTGCACTAAGCATCTCTCACTGCTCCACTTGCGCTAGAAGCCTGCACCCTGTGTAGACATGCTCACACCACTCAAGCTCTGCATTCTGTTTCTGGCAGCAGCCTGCTTTGTGTCCTTGGGTTCCATGAAGACTCACCCGGCTCAGCTGATGCTAGCCTTGTTTGGCTATAGCCCCTGGCTTCTGGAAGAATAGAAAGCAAGGGGAAAAGGAATAATTTTGAGTTCACCAGAAAAAAAAAAAAAAAAGGAAAAAAAGAAAAGAAACTGTGTGTGTGTGGTACACACCTTTAGTCTCAGCACTCAGAAGGCAGAGTCAGGTGGGTTCCTCTGAGTTTAAGGCCACATGGTATGCATGATGCACATTGAGAGTTTCAGGACATTCATCAAGAGGGACCAGGAGGAATGCCAGGAGAAGTTCTTGGCTGTCTCTCTCTCTCAGGGAAGCGAAGATCAGTGAAGATCTGAGGAGACCCACAAATGTTGAACAGCTAGCTCTATAAGCAAGCCTAGCTCCGCCTCTAGTTATACCCTCCAAACATGTCATGTCCTCCACGGGTCTTGCCTCTGCCAATCAGCCCAAGTCTGAGCAAGCGGCAAGAAGCCGCAGCACACAACCAGAAGTTTTTTGGTGCGTTTCTCTCTACGGCGTCCCAACAAATGCAGCTCAACTACACAATGTAAGGTGGACCAATGCATGCGTGTTGTTAGCAGTGAATCCTTCACCACGTGTCCTTTCACGTGCTTGTTTGAGCAGAACATCCTTTCACCTGTGGCTGCTTCAGCTAAATGTTCAAGGTCCCAGGAAAACATTATCCAACCGACTTTCCAGAGAACCCGTATGTTTCCATTTCAGACAACTGTAGCCTTGCAGGTGTACCAGGAGCATGGATAACTTTCCGGGGAAACCATGGCATGATTGCCAGTGTAGTTGGTTTGTTTTGTTTTAAGTTGTATAATTCATTCCAAACCCTGAAAATGAAATCCCAGAAAACTACAGTCCAGCTTCACTCATTACCAGAGCTAAGTGAGTCTCTTCCCAATGCCTCCGGATGAGTATCTGAAGAGCCCAGCACCCACTGCAGAAGCATGGTATAAAGCTACTGGATGCTCAGGCGTCCCCAGGGAAACAGAGCAAGTGAGCTATGCGCATTTAGAGAGATGCATTTTAGATGATTTATTCATGGGATTGAGAAGGCTTGATAAACCCAAAAATCTGCTATGTAGGCCAGCGGGCTGAGATTCAGGAGAGAGTGGCAGTTGAGTTCCAAAGGGATCTGCTGGCAGGATTCCCTCTTACTCAGAAGAGGTTGGTCTATGATTGGTAAGGACTTCATCTGATTGGACAAGGACCACCCGCATTATACAGGGAAAACAGCTTTATTCTAAATCTGTGGGCTCTAAATGCTGATCTCAAAAAAACAAGACAAAACCAGGGACTGGGGAGATGGCTTGGGGTGGGGGTGGGGGCAGGATATGGGTATGGGATGAGAGTGTGTGTGTGTGATATGGGGGTGGGGGTGGGTAGGGGTAGTGTGTGTATGTGGGTGGGGAATGGGTGGAGTAGGGGGAGTGTCTTAGTTAGGGTTTTCATTACTGTGCACAGACACCATGGCCAAGAACTTTTCTTATAAAGACAACATTTAATTGGGGCTGGTTTACAGGCTCAGAGGTTCAGTCCATTATCATCAAGGCAGGAACATGGCAGCATCCAGGCGGGCATGGCACAGGAGGAACTGAGAGTTCTACATCTGCATCTGAAGGCTGCTAGCAGAATACCGGCTTTTAGGCAGCTAGGATGAGGGTCATAAAACCCACGCCCTCAGTGCTACACCCTGGACCAAGCATATATAGACCATCACAGGGTGGGATGTGGGTGTGGGTGTGTGGGGAATTGGTGTGGTGTGGGTGTGGGGTGGGAGTGTGTGTGGGGTTGTAGGTGGGATGTGGGTATGGGAGTGTGTGGGGGGTGGGTGAGTTGTAAAGTGCTTGCTGTGCAAGCCTGGTGACCAGAGTTTAATCCCATGACAAAGTCAGGCTCAGACGGGACAGTGTTCACCTGTTGTCCTTCAAGCCTGCAGTCCAGTCAGCCTGGAATATGAAGTATTCATGTGCCAGAAACAGGAGCGACTGTAGCTTCAAACACAGGGGAAGAAGAGAAGCAAGCTTTGGAAATTGTTTTCTGACCTCCAGAGCACACCACGATTTGATGTACACACAGACACAGATACCACACACTAAAAATAAACAAACACCCACATAAACAAATCCAGAGAAACAACCAAAACCAACCAACCAACACTCTCCAGAAACAGCCATAACAGGCTGTGTGTGATAATCCGTTTACTGCCCAGTCTGCTTTCTTGCAATATACGCAATAGGCTGCTGCTGCTCCTTTAGAAAAATGAAGAGTAGACTGGACTGGAGAGATAGATCAGCAGTTAGGAGCATGACTGCTCTTTCAGAGGACCAGAGCTCAGTTCTTGGTACCCAAATCAGATGGTTCACAACTCCAACTTGAGAGGAGCCGACACCTCCAGCCATCTTAGGCATACCTGCTCATGAACACAAAATCCCATCTATTGCCTGCGCTTTTGTGTCCCCCTGGTAAGAACACGCTCAGGGCAACCGGAATCTTCTGCAGCACAAGCTTTATTGCTTACCCCATCAGGAGCCAGTGGAGAAGAGAGCCAGAGAGAGAGCCAGAGAGAGAGAGAGAGATGGCAGAGCCCTCTCCCTTTTATGGAGGACTGTCCTCCGCCTCGGACGTGTCGCTCCCTGATTAGCTGCAGCCCATCACCCAAAGGGGTCTTGGTCCGCTCCCGTGTCGTTTTTCCTGGGGGAAGGACACTTGGACACTCAACCTTCTTGAAAGATGACATGTCTCCCTAGAATAGGCTCATAAATGCCACAGAGCCCTTCTACTGCAGTGCTTAGCCGTGCAACTCTCTCGGGCTGCTGAAGCACACTCACTCTATCCCGTGCAATGAGACTAGCCTCGTGGGGTGCAAGAGCTGAGTGGCCAGCGACCTATTGCTTAAGCATAGATAACCATATATCAGGGGAAGCACCATGTTCTAGTGCTGCAAGCGCCTGGGAAATAATCACCATGTCTCTCCTGGTTTGGGCCTTAAGCTTACAGACCAATCAAAGAAGCAACACGGGATAGAGTGAGTGTGCTTCAGCAGCCCGAGAGAGTTGCACCCCCACCCATTCTTTAAAGAAGGAAAATGTTGAAAAGATAGTCCTTAGGTCAGGGACAGGTCCAAGTGCGTGGGGCAAGTCTCAATTTTTGAAGGGTCTGTTCAAATTTAGCCGTCCAATTCTGTATCTCCCAATGCTGCTCTCCCTTTGTTGTTATCGCACTGGACATCACCAAGACGAGGGACATCAGTATTCCCTTGGTCAGTCTGGATTTTTCGGGTGAGTCTTTCTGGTATCCAAAATGGGTTGTCTTCATTCTGTGGAAAAACACAAACAGCTCCCCTGGATCTTATCAAAATAGGATCCGGTCCTTTCCATTTGTTACTTAAAACATCTTTCCATTTAACCATCTCATTGGGCCTATCTGGCTCTGAGCAATGATGTTCAGCCGCCGTATGGCCTTGAGAATCAAGATTTAAAAAATTGAGTGTAAAAAGTGCTGTAGACACAGACACTCTTGGTACTCGGGGTAGAGCCTCCTTGACTCCCCCTTTCTGTTTTATTAGATGGAAGTCCAGTCAGGTGGGTCACGTCCATCTGACGGCAGAACTGTTGGAATTTTTGAGATGTATAAGCTGGTCCATTATCAGTCTTAAGGAGTTTGGGTTTTCCCCAAGCACTCCATGCCTCAAGGCAATGTTGAATCACATGTGAGGCCTTTTCTCCAGTTAAAGGAGAGGCAAACAAAACTAATTGTATCTACTGAAAAATATTGGCAACTTTACTGGAAGGCTTAATCACTCCAGCCACTTCTAAAAAATTAAGGGGTTCTAAAAAGGTTTTTAAAACTTCTAAAACCACTAAACATTTTACCACTTGAGGTGAATTTTCATTATATTGTTTGGATACTACTTTACCATTAGCCATATAGGCACCTATGCCAGTTTTTGATCCATCAGTATATACCACAACCCCATTTTTAAGTGGGTTTCTTACTGTTATTTGTGGAAACACAACAGATTGATTTTGGGCGAACTGTAAAATTGGATGTTTTGGATAATGGTTATCTATTTGTCCTGAAAAGGAGGTAACTAAAACTGCCCAATCATTGGATGTGGCTGCCAAGGTTTGAACCTGTCAAAAGTCCAATCTCTCTGCTCTGGAGTCAAAGCAGCAGCGTTTGCTCGGGCCTGCGTTTGTGCAGCCTCTTGCCATAGAGCTCACCATTCCATATATTTGCCCATATTGGGGAGAGCGGCTTTTGCAATCACTTGCCAGTCGGCA
The DNA here is from genome assembly GCF_978045245.1 of Mus caroli. Lineage (NCBI taxonomy): Eukaryota > Metazoa > Chordata > Mammalia > Rodentia > Muridae > Mus > Mus caroli. Next base: position 109,059,184 of record NW_028227261.1, on the reverse strand, counting down.
GGAGTTAGTGCCATGCCGGCAAGCCTGTACTCTACCTGAGCATGAACACGCCCACCCTTGGCTCCTTCAAAGACCGGAAATGCCTGTTGCATCTTTCTTTGTTCCTCTCTTGAAATGAACGAGTCTGCGCACTGCCTCTCTGCGCAGGGCTGACGCACTACGCAGGGCGGGGACTCCGCATAGGGTGGAGGTGCACTATGACCTTGAAGTTGACTGCCCTGAGGCCGAGCAGCAAGCTGGCCTTTGCCAGCCGCTTTTGGCTTTTTTCTTGACCTATAAGCTCGCATTTCTCTCTCATAACGAGCTGCTCCCTCCTCCAAGTCTGTTTTCTCAGAAGAGCTAATTTTTTTATCTGATTCACAGCTACTAAGAACTGGCTCTTTAAACTCATCTCTTTTCTCCTCTTTCCTTCTAATCTCTCCCCAGGTATTTTTCCCTGACATTAACTTTTCTTTTTTCCTTTGTTTTTTCTCCTCTTTCCTTCTAGTCTCTCCCCAGGTATTCTTCCCTGACATTAACTTTTCCTTGGGTTCAAGACCCGTGGAAAGGCCTGTATACTTATTTGGCGCGCCATGCTTTCTCTTTTTTCCTGCTCTCTCTCCCCGCTTTACTTCTGATAGACTGTCTTGAATTTTGTTCAGAATTCTCCACCCTGTCTTAACCACTTGTTGACATGTGAAAAGGAACAAAAAAGCTTTTAACACTAGAGAAAGCTCAAGACCAGACATACCTTGTAAAGCTGTAACGCGCATCCCATCCCCACAGTTCTGGTTCCGCTCCGTTCCCCAGCTGAAGAGTTCTGAACCCATGCCGGATCCTTCTCAACAGTCTGTTTTTCGGGAACACTTCATTACCACAGTTCCCCAGCTGAAGAGTTCTGAATCCACACCGGATCCTTCTCAACAGTCTGTTTTGCGGGAACACTTCATTACCACAGTTCCCCAGCTGAAGAGTTCTGAATCCACGCCGGATCCTTCTCAACAGTCTGTTTTACGGGAACACTTCATTAACCGCTCCTTCCCCGTGATGCAGTAGCTCGCGGGTTTCGGCACCATTTATTGCCCGCGCTTTTGTGTCCCCCTGGTAAGAACACGCTCAGGGCAACCGGAATCTTCTGCAGCACAAGCTTTATTGCTTACCCCATCAGGAGCCAGTGGAGAAGAGAGCCAGAGAGAGAGCCAGAGAGAGAGAGAGAGAGAGAGATGGCGGAGCCCTCTCCCTTTTATGGAGGACTGTCCTCCGCCTCGGACGTGTCGCTCCCTGATTAGCTGCAGCCCATCGGCCGGAGTTGTCGTCACGGGAAGGGAGAGCACATGGGGTGGAAAGCTACCCCGGCACATGCGCAGCTTGCTTGTTTACTACTTAGAACACGGGTGTCAGTGCCATCAGCACCATCTTGTAATGGCGAATGTGAAGGCGGCTCCTTACACCCATCCACCCCAACTGCCTCACCTCTGCCCTGAACACACTTGCATATAATTTTAAGAAACAGGGGCTGGAGAGATGGCTCAGTGACTAAGAGCACTTGCTGCTCTTGCAGAGGACCCAGGTTTAGCTTCCAACAGCCAGGTAGCAACTTACAATGGTTCATAACTCCAGCTCCAGGGGATCTGGCTTTCTTGGGTACCAGGTGTGCATGTGGTCCACATGCGAGCAGAACATTCACATATAGAATAAAATAAGTCGGTTCTTAAAAATGTAAACATTTTTGCTTAAACTTTTTAATTTTTAAGAATTTCATATAGGAGTTCTTTATGTTGTTTTCAGTTTGTTGAAAAACAGAACCAAGTCTCTACAGCCTGAAAGACCAGGTTCTGAAGTCTCTTCCCTGCAGGCTCTTCAGCCACACACCTACAGGCATTTGTAGTTCTTATTTCTAGACGAAGTCTGTCCTGACCAAACTTATAAGCTTGTTCAGCCCCTGCAGCACATGTGCGCATGTGTGTATTCTCCAGTCTTAATGTAACTGGGCTTTACAGGTAGGGAAATTTGGCATCTCTCCCTCCAGGGTATCTGAGGGAGTTCAGATCATCCTCGGTGCATGTGTCATGGAGCCATTACATAGAATTCTCCCTTTGTGAGTCGGGATGATGAAGCCTGTTGTGAGGTCTCTGACTGGTTACTCATGGGCGAATTATATGTTTCCTCTGCGTCCATGGATCAAGACTGGAAAGGCCTTGTTCCTTACATCCTGGCTACTCACTGCTGTTAATGCCTGATCGTTGCAGAGGACAGCCCTGTGTGGAAGAGGCCATCCCAGAATTCATGGACCATCTTACTCTGACATTTCCTGTGTAAGGAAGGCAGGCTCCTGAGCTTGGAGAAACCTGGGGAATTAGGCTTGCCTGCTGGGGATGTGATGAGAAGCAGAAAGGGCTGCTGGGGTGCAGCACAGCCCCGTGCCTTGCCTGAGGAACCTCTCTTCTGATCGGCAGCCATGGAGTGTGGGGGCCCCATGCTTGGCATGGCTCATCTCAGGGGTCTCATTCCCTCCTTCCTTCTGTGGCTAATGGACCAGAACCCAAATCCTCCCTTGCACCTTGCCATCCTGCTGTCTGTGTGAGCCGCAGAGCCTTCTGCCCAAGGCTAATGCCATCAGACTCTTTCTAGAGGACCGCTCTGGGTTCAGGTGTTCTGGTGTTCTCATCCTGACAGGACACAAAGACACAGAGCATCTGCAAGTCCCCGAATCTCTTCTGTGTCCTACACTCTTTGTGTCAGTCTGGGGAAGAAAATGTTCTTGGCACATTTGGGTCTGGACTTGATGCTGAGGGCACTGTCCCCGAAGTTTGCACCAGGAATGGCTTGGCCTAAACATCAGAGCAGTTGAAGGTAACCAGAAAGTCATGTGATCTGTTCAGATGTCATTAGGGACAGGAAGGAACCTTTTGACAGAATTCCTTTGAAGGTAAGTAATTGGACCAAAACTTACATGAAGACTGTGTTGACTTCAAGCTGGTCAAAAACTGGTCATACATTTAAAATCAGAGACATAAAGCACTATAAAATCCTGTAGCGTGCTACAGACACGGATGTTTAATTACAGAGAAGTAGAGGCGACATGGTATCAACATGCACACAGATGTACTTTATCACAGGAACAGGTCAATAGAAAATGTTAGCAGCAATTTGGGACATTTGACTTCCGTAGTATAGATATCACACAAAAGCCAGCCAAAGAAATGCCGAGTTCCTTTGGAACTTCTCGGTGAGGGGTGAGAGAAGTTTTTATGTTGCTTTGGCAGACTATCCCTAAGGAAGCAGTCTGTGACGAGTTTGCCTCAAGAAAACCAGGCCGAGTGTCACTCTGGGGAGGCAGAGGAAGCTCAGCTGCCGGTGACCGTGAGTATAGAAGAGTCCAGATCAGAGGCCATAAAGGCTGGAGGTTGAGAAACACTCCAGCCAGCTCTGTCTCCGGGTGGGGCTTACTGCAGAGCCTTAGAAGTCGGAATACATGGAAATGGTAAATAACAGAGCTGTAAGGAAGTGGGGACCAGGGGCTCACAGGGGACCAGCACAGGCACTGGAGGGGAGTTCTAAATGTCTAAAGACCAAGTGACCTTGCTGCCCAGCTGCTGAAGAGTGTCGACCGTATTGAGAACAGTCAGTTCCATTAAGATAATATGTGGCACATGACAAACAATGGCAGTATTAAGCTGCAGTACAGTGGGTTTGAGAAATGCGTTCAGTTCTGTACCTGCCACTGTGATTGTGTTGCAAAACATTCCACTCGTCCCTAAGTACTTCTCTATAGCCAATTCCGTCCACCCTCCACCAACGTGAGCTGCAGCCCAGTGCCTGCTGCCAGGTTCCAGCTCTCTCCATCCCTCCACCCCGTGCTCCCACCTTATCTTTCATGGGGTTTTCTTTTCTCTGATGGGACTATACTGAGAATCCCAGTCTAGCCTTGACCTTGGAGTCTGACTCCAGAGCACTTGTGCCATCCTGTCTGGGTCTCCATGGCAAACTCTGCCATTCCCACCCCCCCTTTCCTGGAGTCTGATCTGGCTCTCCCTAGTCCACCTGTGTTTTATACTGAAATCTCTGCCCTGCATCATCTGCACCCCACTTCTGCAGGAGACAATGCTATACATTGTTTTTTGGGGCGGGGATCAGGTGCTCATGGTGGGAGAACTGTCTCTGGAATGGCTCATCTTGCTGTCACTACACTTCGGCTGGTGACTTGCAGGTTGGAGTCCACAGAAGAAAGCGCTCTGGGCACATTCAGACCACTCTCGGCTTTCTCAAGACAGACACACAGATCCAGCTAACAAGGAGCCCGTGTGTTTCCAGCTTGCAACCCACTGCCTTCTCAAAGCACAAGGAGATAGGCAGCTCTTGTTAATCATTCATTCTGGAATAACGTCAAAGCTAGGAGGGAGCTATGCAATGCTCTCACGGCAACTGCTGTCCTAGCAAAGTTGGCTCTTCCTCTGGCTAAACATCTGCCTAGGAGGAACCCTTCAGAAACCCCCACCAAGCCTACCTTTTCCTCCTCTTCAGTCTAGACCAAGTCCCCTGCCTGTCCCGTTCCTTCCTGCCTTAGGCAGCTTTAAAGAGACAGGCCTTTCATTCTGGGTCTCTTCATGTCCAGACTCAGGCTCCACTTTCCTGGCAGGAATTACACGAAGTGCCAGCAGGCATTTCCGAGGGCACCAAGCTAGGAAGTGCACTGTCCGCCGCTGGTGCTGTGGTTTTAATCACCTAGGGAAGCCGTGTGCCTGTTTGCCCACGTTTCTCTTCCACGGTCTCCCTGGTAATTTGTGTGAACAAACTCTGAGACTATATCACAAATGACTGGTGCCTTTCGGAGTGAGTAGGATCTTTCTGATTCACCCTGAAGATTGACACCAAGTCTCACTTAACTGGAGTGTGGGCCTCTGAGCTAAGCCCTTATGCATCTTAACTGGTTCCTCAAACTGTGAGAACTGGGATCCCTGTCACTTCCTTTTCCCGATAATGCAATGAAGCTGTCCTTAACGATAGATTTGGAGCAGGACACCAAGGGTGTCATGTAGTTAGTCACTAATTTTCCTTCTATTTCACAAACACAAACAAACAAACACCCACCAACTAATGTGAAACACATTAGTCAAGGAAGAGTTAAAAGGACCTCCGAGAGTGGTTTGAATTTTTCTCATGCTGCTTAAACGATTTTGTTTGTGACAACTAATGACCCGGAGGCTCCATTTATGAGCTGGTAGATAATGTGCCTTAAAATCCACAGTCATTTTAAAATTGGGTCAAAGAAATTTATTTAAAGCCACCAGAGTTGTCAAAAAGTAAACCCCACCAAATCTCATTATTTCTGCCCACATTAGGTCAGCTAGGGCAAGGCAACTGGAGGCTAATGACTAGAAATGTCAGCCCAGGCAAAGCCACTTGGAAACTAGCCAGGGCAGAGACCAACCCCCAAAAAACCCGGAATCTGATCTCTGTATACAAAGAAGAGAGCCACCATGGGCACCCTTAAAATATGAAGATGGGCAGGTGACAGTTTTGATGCTGGTCAAACATTATGAGAGCGAAATAATTTCAGATGCCCTAGAGAAAGAGGCCATCACTTTCTCATGTATTAATTATGAATTAGACACCGTCTATCAATCTTTGTTTCAATTCTTAATGAGTGTTTTTATCTGAGTTCATTTTTATTAAATCTCCCTTGGGAGGAGGATGGTGGATTTACAGAGATTTTACTAGGGCCCATTTATTATGGGCAATTTGCTGCGGCCGTAAATTTTGCGCTTGGATGGCAAGAATGAATGAGGGGCAGAGCAAGTGGTGGAGAGAGGCTGGGACACTGGGTGCGACTGGAAAGGCCGGAGTGTTTACATTCTGATGCAGCTCAGGAGGACACTAGTAAGAGCTATCAGAGCAGCATGTCCTGGGAGTGGAAACATCACTCCAAAAGGGACCACTCCACTCTTCTTTCTTTTTTTTTTTTTTTTTTTTTGGTTTTTCGAGACAGGGTTTCTCTGTATAGAACTGGCTGTCCTGGAACTCACTTTGTAGACCAGGCTGGCCTCGAACTCAGAAATCCACCTGCCTCTGCCTCCCGAGTGCTGGGATTAAAGGCGTGCGCCACCACACCCGGCAAAGTGTGAGGACGGCATTTTTTTTTTTTTAAAGATTTATTTATTTATTATATGTAAGTACACTGTAGCTGTCTTCAGACACTCCAGAAGAGGGCGCCAGATCTCGTTACGGATGGTTGTGAGCCACCATGTGGTTGCTGGGATTTGAACTCTGGACCTTCGGAAGAGCAGTCGGGTGCTCTTACCCACTGAGCCATCTCTCCAGCCCCCACTCCACTCTTCTTATCGCTGTGCTGGAAGCACCTGTAGTGGCCATGATGGGAGTCTTAGCTTCACGGGAGGCCCCTGAAGGCTGTGGGTTGGAATCCTGATTGGACATGGAAAGAAAACACCAACAAGCAACAAGTGAGTTTAATAGGTTCAGGCTTTTACTTAATGGTGGTGGTGGTGGTTGTGGTATTGTGTGTGTGTGTGTGTGTGTGTGTGTGTGTGTGTGTGTGTGTGTGTAGGGGGTGTCATAAGACTCAGAGCACACCATCCACTTACAAGAGGTTCTGTTATGGGGCAGAAAGGGAGACGGAGAGGAAGGAGGTTGAAAAGCTAATGATATTGGCTCACAGTTGGTCACTGCTGGGGCAACCATCATTAGCTACTCAGTTCCTCTTTATGATCCATAAGCATCTTTCCTGGCTGGCCATGACTGACGTCCACAGGGCAGAACTGTCAGGAACGGAGAAAAATATGTTCATTTACTGCTAGAAACCAAATTACTGTAGGGGGCTGGACTTGTCACCGTTCAATCAAAATGGAGCTTTTACAAGATAGTGTGGCCTTGGTTAACAAACACCGTATGGCTAAACATGACACAGGCCATATAAATGAACCTCACAGGTTGTCCAGCCCAGAGGAGAGACTACATTTCCCACAGATCCCTGGAGCTGCTCAAGCTTGCCCTGACTTTAAACAGGCAGGCATCACGTTCCCTGCTGTTTGAGCCACTGTTGGTATGGATTTCTGACACCTGCGGTGGGGCTCATTGGGTTTCCTGGTCTTTGGTTGTGTTGATTTGGGGCCCATGATGAGGCAGAAGGCCATGGGATTGGGAAGATGAGGCAGAGGCTACTTCATGTCAAGGTCGATAGGAGCAGGTCAGGGCAAGAGATACCCATCCAAGGCATACTCTTTCCCAGTGCCTCCCTTCCTCTCTCCAGCCTCCCAATAGTCTATCCAAATGTTGAATCCACCACAGAATGAAACTTTGGATTAGACCAAAGACCTCATGGGTGCTGGAAACACCAGTGCTTTACCAGTCTTAATCCAATCAAGTTAACCATTGGAATTAACTCTCAAGGAATGTCCGGATAAAGTGCTTGCCTGGCTTCCTGAGTTTGATTTGCAGAGCCAATATTGGTGGAAGGAGAAGGCAGACTCCTGCAAGTTGACCACAGACTTCAACATGCTTGCCATGTGTTCACACATATACACAGACACACACACACACAGATACACACACACACACACACACAGAGATACACACAGAGACACACACACAAGCTAAGCGACAGAAATGTGGAAAACTTAATATAAAAAAGCTGAACTCTCTGAGTTCTCATGCTGTCTTTCTCTCCCCGTGGCTAGAGAACCTCTGGTCATCCTCACTCACGTCCCTCTCCAGTTGCTTGAAGCAGGCCCAGCAGTATTGTGAATGTGGGCACAAAATGGTATTTTTATGCATATTTATTAGATGAATGACTAACAGAATGACTGACTGACTGGATGGACAGACGTGTTAGTGTGGTGGGAGCGGAGATAGAGATACCAGGAAAGCATGAGTGATGGCCACACCTCACCCCTACTCGGATTTACCTCTAGAAATTTGTGTTGAGCTGCTTAGGGCAAGAAACCACACAACAGTGGCTTTACCAAAGAGCCATCCACCTTCCTTATAGGTAGGGCAAGGGTGTTTGAATTGGGTTTGGGGTTCAGAGCAGTCAGGCCTCAGTTTCTGACAGTCATTTGGCCTCTTCCTCTTGGTCACAAGATGGTTAAATCCCGAGTGTCTGTTTCTGGGAGAGCAATGGAGGAAAGAGGGCCTTTAAAGACATGGAAGGCCAAGTCAACCAAGCTTGTCTACCCCTCTTCCTAACCCATGCCTCAAGTGTTAACCAAGCCTGCTCCCCCCACTCCCCACCCCCCACCTCAAGCTGATTTTTGTTTTGTTTTATTTTTAAACAAATTCTCAACATGTAGCCTAGGCTGTCCTGGAACTCTCTACATAGGTCAGGCTAGCCTTGAACTCAGGAGCAATCCCCCTGCCTCTGCTTTCCAAGTACTGAGATTACAGGCACAGGCCACCATACCTAGATCAAGCCTGGCTATTCCTAATGGGCTCAGGCTCTCCCTGGCTTTCGCAGACCCAAGCATAATGCACATATATTTAAAAGGCATAATTCAAGCCAACAGGCAATTAAATAACATATGCTTATCTTTACTGGCTTGTCAGTTATACTCTCAAACAGCAAGGGCAAAAATACATGTCAAGCTATAACTTTTATATGGGTGAAGATCATCATATATTCCAGACAGTAGAATCCAATGATGATTGAGTATATCCAGGTGTTCTGTTGATGAATTGGTGATCTCTGCACAATTAATAAAGCCCAGCTGTACATGATTCATGAGTCATTATACATTTATCTCAGACAATTGGTGGGTTTTTTTTGTTTTTGTTTTTGTTTTTGTTTTTTTGAGACAGGGTTTCTCTGTATAGCCCTGGCTGTCCTGGAACTCACTTTGTAGAGCAGGCTGGCCTTGAACTCAGAAATCCGCCTGCCTCTGCCTCCCGAGTGCTGGGATTAAAGGCGTGCGCCACCACGCCCGGCAATTGGTGGTTTTTATCATCTCAGTAATCCTGATAAAATCCAGTTATCAGGATTTTTAGAAATTTTACATCAATGTCCTACATTAGTTGATATAGCCTGCAGGGATTGGTAAGCTATAGCCTGCAGCCCAGCCACTTGTTTTTGTAAATAAAGTTTTATTAGCATTCAGCCATGCTCATTCTTTTATATATTGTCAGGATGGACTTGTCTAGCATGCCTGAAACTCTGTGTTGCTGGGCTGGAGCGATGGCTCAGTGGTTAAGAGCACTGACTGCTCTTCCAGAGGTCCTGAGTTCAATTCCCAGCAACCACATGGTGGCTCACAACCGTCTGCAATGGGGATCCGATGCCCTCTTCTGGTGTGTCTGAAGACAGCTACAGTATACTCACATACATTAAATAAATAAATAAATAAATAAATCTTTAAAATGAAAGAAAGAAGGAAAGGAAGGAAGGAAGGAAGGAAGGAAACTCCGGGTTGCATCACTAGAACTATACAAACTGGCCGCGGTGGCATACACCTGTAATCTCAGCACGAGGGAGGTGGAGCCAGAAGAGTTAGGAACTCAAGGTTAGCCTCAGCTATGTAGTGAATTCAAGGCCAGCATGGGACACAGGAGACCCTGTCTCAAGAAACTAAAAGGTAAAACATTATAATTCACGGATCACACATATCACTATTGATTTTATAACACTGAATTTTATTTGATTAAAAATTTGTTTCTTAGTACTAATTTCTATAAAAATAAAAGAACCCTATACTATCCAATGTCCAAGCAATTGTCAGTGTGAGGGTTTCCAAGCATGCTTCATGTGTATTCTGTCAAGACCAATAGATATAAGGATTTGAGAGCACTGTTGTTGGCTACGGCCACGTGCACTTCAACAACCACACGCAACTGCAGTGGATGTTGTTATTGGTGAGGAGGCCAGGGCACTAGAATCTGAAGTGTGAAGACTACTGCTGGACAGTGCTGGGGGATGCTGTCTTGCCACGTAATGAGCATTGTGTCCACTGTCCCAGCCGGGAAGGGGTTAGCAAGGGGACCCACCTGTGTGTTTCCATCACCGAGATCTCCTGGCTCACTGAGCAGCATCTGTCTCCAGTGTCATCAGGGGCAGGGACGCTCAGTGTGTCTCAAAGGGACAGAGAAAGATGTGGAAGGGGCTCAGTAGAGCCTGGGTAGTGTTAGTGAGAACAGATGTTTAGGGTGCGGGCTGTACATCGTCAGTGTTGAGGACTTGACCCCAAATGATAGATGTCTTTTGTTTGTAATGGAGTGTGTGTGTGTGTGTGTGTGTGTGTGTGTGTGTGTGTATGTGTGTGAGAGAGAGAGAGAGAGAGAGAGAGAGAGAGAGAGAGAGAGAGAGAGAGAGAGAGAGTGCATGGAGTGGGAAAAGGAGAGGGGGAAGGAGAAGAAGGGTATTTATTTTAAGCAAGGGGCCCAGAGCAGAGTGTGAGGACAGACATTTCTAGATCAGCTTCCTAGGTGTGGTGATTTATATATACTTGGCCCAAGGAGTGGCACTATTTGGAGGTGTGGCCTTGTTGGAGTAGGTGTGTCACTGTGGGTGTGGGCTTTAATTCCCTCACCCTAGCTGCCTGCAAGTCAGTCTTCCACTGGCAGCTTTCAGATGAAGATGTAGAACTCTCAGCTCTGACTGCACCATGTCTGCCTGGATGCTGCTATGTTCCCACCTTGATGACAATGGACTGACCCTCTGAACCTGTAAGCCAGCCCCAGTTAAATGTTGTCCTTGTAAGAGTTGTCTCGGTCATGGTATCTGTTCACAACAGTAAAACCCTAACTAAGACACTAGGATCCCCCTCAATGACTTCTCTTACATCCCATTGGCCATGACTGTATTTTGGTGGTTATTTGGCTATAATGGAGCCTGATGAACTGCCAGCTCTTGGGATCCTAGAAAGAAGGGCCAGTGGCTCCCAGAAAGGCTGCAGTAGTCTAGGCCACACAGCCTTCCCCTCCTTACTCTTCTCTCCTGGCCGTGACCTCCCTAGCATCCCTTTCCTTCCCTGGATCCAGGTCTTCCTTGCTATGCTCCATCCTGACCCTCCATTTCTCTGTCACTCCCAAGCAGAAATGCCATGCCCTGGACAGTAACTGGTAGTGGGGAGCCCTACATGGGTCCTCAAAGCTTCCCAGGCCACGCTTCTCTGAGCACATCCTTACCCTTGCTGTGCTTGCTCCAGGGCTGACATAAGCGATGTGGTGGAAGGCACTCTGTGCCACCCTGCCCGTCCTTCCTCCACCTCAGTGTACAGGGGCCTTGTCGCTGACTGGTGGTTGCTTGCTCCCCGTGGGGGAGCTGCCAGGGTGCATGTGTACTCGTGTGTGGCTTGCATGTGTGAACCTGTGTAAGTGCCCACACACAATATCCCTATGGAAGATGTCATAAAGGCTAAGAGATCCATGAAATCCAGTTAGTCTAAGAGTTCTTTTTTTTTTTTTAAAGATTTATTTATTGATTATATGTAAGTACACTGTAGCTGTCTTCAGACACACCAGAAGAGGGAGTCAGATCTCGTTACGGATGGTTGTGAGCCACCATGTGGTTGCTGGGATTTGATCTCTGGACCTTTGGAAGAGCAGTCGGGTGCTCTTACCCACTGAGCCATCTCACCAGCCCCAGTCTAAGAGTTCTTAACTGGAGTGCATGTGTGACTGTTTGTGAGTCCTTGTTGGTCACATGTTAAAATTTTGTGTGTTTATATTTTCTGGAAGTGATAGCCTGTTTCTCTCCAGATTTTCCAAGTCCCTGAGCAGTGGGCAGAGTAATGGATTCCTGTATCCTCACCACCAGGATCTGTTTCTGTATGGTGTTATGTGGACAGTCAATGATGGAATGAGGGTTGTGACACAGCTGGCCTTGAGACATTACATAGCACAGCACAGCTTTGAGATGGGGCCTCCTTTGCTGCAGTGACATCTTCCTGACCTGTGCCCCCCACCCCCACCCCCTGGAGGACCCAGCTCTGAGCACTAATATCAAAGGAGACTCTTCTGTCTACTCTTGGCCCTGGGTCTTATGCTTTAGCCCTGGCCCATAGATCTCCTGGTGTATGGGAGCTGAGATGGAGGAGTTCCTTGGCACCACACCAGAGCAGCGTGGCCTCTGCAGAGAGCTGAGTCCTGAGCCTTCTGCAAGCCTTGCTTGTGCCTTCCACCCTTAGTCTCCTGCCCAAAGGGGCAAATTTACTTCTAGGACATATGCTGGCCACTTCCCCTGCAGGCTAGTCAGAGTGAGATAAGGAAGATCGGCAGGAGGGTGGAGGGGTCAGAGGCCCCTTGCACAAGGCCCCTTGTGATGGAGAGAGAAGAGAGCAGGAAGTGTGGATTGCGGGTCTCTTTTTCTACTTGACCTGAGCACTAAGGTTGTCAGCAGCAGGCCTGCGATTTTAGAAAATATGTTTTCGAGCAAATGGTGGCATTTGAGGGATACCATGATCGATCCTACTCTGCTGGCGGGAGAGGGGTTAATCAGAACATTTTCTTAGAGGAGGGGCATTGGGGGCGGGCTTAGGCCAATGAGTAGGGGTCCAAATAAGCAGACACTGCAAAAGAGGAAAGGCTATGAGCAAAGGTAAGAAAGTGGAGGACAGTTGTGGATAAAGATGAGCTGGACACGGGGTCTCCACACAGTGAGGCTGGAGGGGAGGACAGCCTTGTAGGAAGACTGTCAATGGAAGCACAGGGAAGAGAGGCATCAGTGTGGGGTCCCACACTTGTCCTGAATGGAAGCAGAAGCCATGGAACCAGGCAGTAGAGTAGGGTCTGTCCTCATGGGTGTTCCTCCAGAATTGGTGATCAATTAGATGGCAGAAGACTGCAAGTAAGAAGAGAGAGCCCCGGTGCTTGGCCACTGACCAAGGTGTCCAAACCAAGGGAGGGGGGGGGGTCTCAGGTACCAAGAGCAGAGCCTTGCAGCAGCCTTCAGCAGGCAAGAGGCTAGAGGCCATCAACCAGGGGCTGGTAAAGTGTGTACCAAAACTCCACCTGGGATGGGGGATGTGGTGCAGGAGAGACACCACTGTGGTCTACTGAGGGGGGATTCGGGAGTCTTGAAGGCACAGGTACAGTTGTCTCCTTCCCCAGAATCTGCCAACTAGGGCTCAGTCAACTGTGAGGCCCTGTAGGCATGGCCTGAAGGTCTAGAGTTGGTTCATGTCATTGGGCAATCCCAGGGTTGACTCAGCTTCAGGAATGTTCAGTAGTGTTGCCGGGACACCCTTAGTCTTAGTTCTTCTGTCTGCCTTTTAGTTCATCCATTTCTAGGTTGACTCTGTCTCAGAAAGCTTTTGATCATAGTCCCTGAACCTAAATCCTCTTACATTCAAACCCATTGACAAGAATCTCAGCCCAGCAAACGTTCTGATGTTAGTTCTGATTGTACCAACTCATGCTAATGAATCATGGACATTCAGTCGTGGTCCATGGAGGAAAAATCTATCAGCACGAAGTGATAGGTTAGCTATTCCTTCTTTAAAAAGGAATATATGTTTGGGTGGTAGTGCTACACACCTTTAATCCCAGCACTCAGGAGGCAGAGGCAGGTGGATATTTGTGAGTTGAAGGCCAGCCTGATCTACAAAGCGAGTTCCAGGTCAGCCAGGGCTACACAAAGAAACCCTGTCTGAAAAAGCCAAAGGGGTGGGGGGAAGGGAACATGTGCTGTAATAGATATGTTAATTTCCAAGGCTTATTTAAAAAGAAGTGAGAAACTGCATCTAGCCTGCAGAGGAAATATGTGCATCTACGTGGCAGCTCTGTGTTTACATACAAACTGCCTGGTGGCCAAGGCAAAGAGAAACCCACAGACCTCTCACCGGCTGAGGGATGCAGAGACATTGTAAGGAATTCCGCCCCTGCACTAGACTCAGGGACAGTGCATAGCAAAAATGAGATCACGGTTGTTGGTCTTCGTGCAAGATGCTACAGTATCTCCAGGGCCCTATGAGACTTCCTTCAGGGAGTGACAGTTTCATGCTCCACATCTGGTTTTGTGGATTTATCCTCAGGCTAATGATCGAATTAGGGAATGGCTGGGTCACTCTGAGCCTCTTGGATCAAAGATGTTGCCATTTTATTGCTGGGTGTGAGTATAAGGCCAGGTCTCAAAGAGTCACATCAGCAGCTAGAGCCAGTGCAAGAGCTTGCACAGATTCTGCACACATCAAACGACATGGTGCCCAGCAACGCCGGCCTGCCACAGAGAGGCCTGCCAAATTGGATTAGCCAGCCCGGCATCTGGTCTCAAGCCTGAGAGATGGACACAGCACTTATTAAATGATCCGCAGGCAGGGATGTTTCAAGTACTTAATCACCTCTTCATTTCCTTCCTCCAGGGAACAAGGAAGCCTCAATGCTACCCACAGTGAGAAGTTACCAGTCCCGGCAGGGTCTCTGTCTGCCATTTTCACTGTGGAGTTTGCAGGAAAGACCCAAGGAAGACCAGACAGGGTGTTCCACCCCTGACAGTGGGAACTATTTAGGTGCAGGCCAACCCCGGTCTGCTAGGTGCTCACTGTGGAGAGCTGGTCCCTTTCCAGGGTGCTTAGGCAGAGCAGCTCTCCCAGAGTGCAGAGGCCTAAGGAGGGCGTCGGGTCCCCTGGAACTGGATGTATGGAGAGTTGTGAGCTGCCTTGTGGACTGCACGGGAAGTGTATGTAGAACACATGTCACAGATAAACATGCATGGGAAAGTCTGTGCAAACGGGGCAACTGAGGTCACACAGAAGCCTCAACTCTGCTCAGTGTACCAGGGCCATCTAGGTGAGGTGGCTCAGTAGCATAGAGTTTGTCTAATGTGTGACAGGCCCTGGGTTCTATCCTCAACTCAGCAGAGAGAGAGAGAGAAGCTGGGGGTGGGGGCAGGCTTGCCTTTCCCTGCCCCAAGCCTTCTGTCACGCATCACATGGAGTGGAGTCTAATCTGGCTCTCGTTCTCATCACCGTAGGCCACTGGAACATCTCTCTTTCCTGTTGTGCCAATATTTCTACCTTTGATGCTTCCTCGAACCAGAGGCCTCTTCTCTCTCTCTGCTAATGAGATGCTGAGCTTGGCTTCCCAGTCTTTCTGACTCCACAGGAAAAAGGGAAGTGAAGAAGATGGGGTCCCAGGTGCTGCAGCTGTCCTCCTTCTGCATCAGAGGAGACATGGGAGGGATGCGAGGGCGCCTCTCCCTGGCAAGGCAGGAGGCACCCGGTTCCCATTCCTTCTTGTAGGAGCCAGTTTCTTATCTGATTTATTTGCCACCCTGGCGCTCTCCTCATCTTTCTGATTAATAGTTTAGTTGGGGGTTCTGGGAAATTTACATCCAATGGTTACCATAGCAACCAGCTCTTTTGCACAAGATCCTGTAGAAAAAAAATGCATCAGGGGCCTTCTGAAGGAGCTGGATTTACAAGGACCTGGGCTTCCACCAGAGCAGAATGGGCAGGTACAACCCCCGGATACAGTAAGAATTATGAGCGGACAGGCACTGCTGTAGCCCTACCATAAATCGAGAAGGACGGTTTTAGTGTCTGCTCTTCTGCCTTTCTTTGTCTTTCGGGACCCCTCCCTGCCCATCAACATTCTCTCCAGAAACATAGTTTCCCACAAGACTAAGGGAACAGACGGAAGAATCTGCGGCAGGTAGAATGAGCTGAAACTGCACCTGGCAGCCTTGGGAGCTGGTAACTCTCTGGGTCTGCATGTGCGTAGTCGGAGCCTTTTGGTGGGTGGCCCCAGAAAGACTGTGCAGAAGAGGATCAGGTGGGGGTGACATGTGTGGGACCCTGGGTTTCTTCCAGCCCTGAGAAGGGACAGTGGGACTGAGCCTACTTGTGAAACCAGCTCTTGAAGCCCTTACTTAAGCAGAATATCAGATTCATTCAGTGTAGCCTCCTGGGGCGTCCTTGGGTCCTCATAAACACCATGTTGAACATGCGGCTGCCTGGTTTGAATTTCTCAAAGTTGTTTTAGGTGTGTGGGCACAATTTATTAACCCTGTGTGAGGTCTTTTATTGTCATAATAAAAACATTTTCAGAACATGGTTAAATAACACCTGAACTGGGAATGGAAAAAAATATTCATTGCATGTAAAACCCTATCCTACACCCTAAGGTCAACCCTTAATGACAGGTGATGCATACAAGCCATTTACAAATCATGTGGAAACAATGTGCTGGGTGGTAGAGGAGATAGTTCTGCTCAGAGAGGCCCCTTAGCCTCCTGTGCATCTTATCCGTGCAGTGGCTGGCCAACTGGCTTCCATATCAGGCTGACTGATGGGCACAGGCTAAGCTGAAAGATGTTTGTGGTAATTGATTAGCCGTGTCTGCCCTGAGTACCACACGGGAGGAGGGAGAATATGTATATCATGTATCTGCTCTCCTTGGACCAGATGGCTCTGGATCAGGAGACTTGATTCCAAGTCACCTCAGATATTCCTTGTCTTCCGTCTTCTAGGCCTTTCGTCACCCTCAAGCTTGTAAAACCCTGAGGAAGCTGTGGCTTCGTTACTTTACCACCTCGCTTCATTTCCTGTTCTGAGGACATTGCTCTGTGCGAATGACCTCAGAACTGCCCAGAAGCCGAGAGCTGTGTCGTCTGGCTTGTAAGTAACCCTGATTAGAGAGAAATCAAGTGTGGAGATTCTAGGGAGGTTCTGGCCTGCAGCAGCTCGAAGTAGAGCATAGGCATGTGAGGGGGTATTGTAGTGGTTTGTGTGTGTGTGTGTGTGTATGCATGTTTCTCTTTGTATATATATATATATATATATATATATATATATATATGTATGTATATATGTATATATGTATATATATATATATATATATATATATATACACACACACACACACACACACACACACACACCTGG
Source organism: Mus caroli (assembly GCF_978045245.1). Taxonomy (NCBI): domain Eukaryota; kingdom Metazoa; phylum Chordata; class Mammalia; order Rodentia; family Muridae; genus Mus; species Mus caroli. Next base: position 109,042,379 of record NW_028227261.1, on the reverse strand, counting down.
AATCAAATCCAGGGCTTCAGATTACATAGGAAGCACACTACCACTAGGCTCTATTCCCCAGCTGGTGCCTTAAAAAAAAATATATTGCTTATTATTTAAGACAAGGTCTCACTAAGCTGCCCAGGTTGACCTTTGAACTTGTCCTATAGCCCAGGCGGCTCTTGATAATTTGTTCCCTTCTGTTTCCCTCTCTCGAGTAGCTGGCATTGCAGGGTTGCATCCCAGCCCCAGCTTGTTGCAGACGTTTGAACGGAGGGCAGTGATGAGCAGCTGCACTAGAGGGTGGAGATGCTCCTATGGGTTTATTTTGGGCTCACAGCTGTGCCCAGCCCAAGAGACCTCTTTTGGAAACATGATGCTGTACTCAAAGGAGAAAGATCCACCCGGGTTAAATACCCTCTATATTCTATTTCTGTGGCCATGGCTACACTGCTCCTCCTACCGTGCACTTTGTCTTCCAGCAGACGTTGAGCTGTGCTTCAAGTTCCAGCCTCAAAGTGGTGACACTCCTCCAGCCCCTTGGACCATGCGGAGACCTGCACCACCTACCTACATCTCTATGTCTGGGCCAGCAGTGTTGCCTGGTTTCTTGGCAAATCCCTGGTTTGCTTGGTTCTGGGTAGGTAACCTGTGCCCAGCAGAGTGAAGCATCTCAGGATGTCCTCAGATGGAGGAAGATGACACAGCTCAGATCCTAGAGGGGAGCAGGAAGTCCAAGCTGAACCCTCTCACAGAGGTCCTCGCTTGAGTAGAGCTACCCCAGGGCAGTGTGGACAGTGGGAGAAGTCCTGAGCTAATGTGTGCTGTGGCCATGTCAGGGACTGCGGTGCCTCAGACCAAGAGAATGGCAAAGCCTTCCCTGAGTGAGGCTCAGAGGGAAGGAAGCCTCCTCTGTCCTGACCTGGAATACTGACAGAGTGTGTACAAACTGCCAACCACAGCTTCCTCCTCCCTGGTGACCGCAGCCTGAGATTGTGCCCCTACAGAGACCCTGTTCTCAGATAAGCTAAATCTGCCTCCTTGTTCAGCCAAATGCCATAAACTCTCCTCCCTGATTCAGATATAAAATGAGTGTGTTGAATTTCCAGGTTATTATTGTAGCTGGGCATCCATCAGAGCCCACACAGCTCACTGATCCCACTTTCTTCATATATGCTCTCTGCGTCTGTTCTTTCTTTTGTTCTGTCTCCTCATCACCCCACTCCAGTTTCCAGAACCAAGCCATGTAGGGTGTGGCAGGCAGAGGATGGGTTTCCTAGTCCTGGTCCCAGGTCTTTTATGGTGGCTGTGTGTGTGTGTGTGTATGTGCATGTGTGTACATGCATGCATGTACATGTATGTGTGTGTAGTACATGTGTTCGTGTGTGCATCTATGTATGCTTGTGCACATGTGTGTGTGTGCATGTGTGTGTTCATGTGTGTGTGTGCACATGCACATGTGTGTGTGCATATGTGCGTCTATGTGTGTGGTGGTGTCAAGAGGGTCCTGTGCCTGAGCTGGACTTCAGGAAGGGCCTCATATTTAGTATGATGGTATTAGCTTAAGAGAGCTAAGAATTCAGAGGCACACTGACCCCCTCCAAGACAAGTTTTCTCAAGAGACCGGCATTCACGTTCTTTCGTAACTGAAGCACCTCCTTGCAGCCCGCTGTGCTAAGACGCTTTAAAGAGCAAAGGCAGACTTCTCCTGCTTTTAGCAGTTGGCTCACACTGCCCTTCTCACTGGCACCAATGCTCTACGTTTGAACATAAAGATGGAAACCATCGCAGTGGTGACACCGGTTTCTCAGAGTCACCTGTTAGTCCTCCAGGCACCCCAGAACTGGAACTGCCTCTGGCTTCTCTCAGCCTTTGCGGGGTCCTCTTGTCTCTTGTCATAGAGTATGCTCATATGAATTCCGGTGCGATCCCTACGTATCCTTGGGGAAGTTGCTAAAACTGGGTTCCTGGCCTTCATGTTCCCAAAAAATGGTGGAAATAACTCTACCTTTCAGGTATTTTTTTCTTTCTTTCTTATTCTCCCCTTTTAAAAATACTTCTTCATGTACTGTGTTTGTGAGGTGTGGTGGCAGCCCCCCTGCAGGGTTTCAAAGATGAAGTGAAGTAAGCAGGTGAGGGAGCTCGGCACACTTCAGTTACATAAGCTTTATGGTGTGCAGTGGGTGTCAGGAAGTCAGGAGTGACTGTGATTTATCTCTTAAGACAGTGTGCTCTGTAGCCAAGGCTAGCCTCAGACTTTACCTTGTACCACAGGATAACCTTAAACTTCTGATCCATTTGCTTCCACCTTTGAGTGCTGGAAACACAGCTGGGGTACATGTCACCATCCTGAAGCTCAGCAATTAGGATTGGTTCATCCAAGTCCCAGTGCATTTCTATATGTTTAAACCAGAATCCTCTAGGTTAATTATTACTGGATAACAAATTACTCTAAAACTCAGTGGCTTAAATGACTAGCCATTATTGGCTCCGAGTTGCCGTAGGTTGGCTGTTGAGGTTTCATTGCTAAGGAGGTCAAATCTGTGGACTCATCTGGGATCGCTTGTGCTTCCTGTGCTGAGCTGTTAATCGGCTGTTGATTGGCTTTCCTGAATTTGGTGGAGCTCACATGTGAGGTTAGGGACTGTACTGTGACGGTTCAGCTGACTTTTACAAGGTTCCTAAGGAAGAGATTGGCAAGATGCAAGGCCAGCTAAGGTTAGGGCTCAGAGCTAGCATAATGTCATCTCTTCATCTCTGGCACATTCTACTGGCCAAGGCTAACCATAAAGCCAGGGATGAGGAAAGGGAATCCGCTCTCGGTGGGGAGAGCCTTCCTCAGGAAAGCAGTACCGATAAAGGGAGAGACACACCTCAAGTCAGTTTTGCAAACCATCTATACCAAGTCCCGCTTTATAAGTGCAAAATAGTTCATTGAGTTTATCCCCTGGGTGCCACAGTGAGGAACTGGAGAGAAATCTCTTTTTTCCATCTGGTGGTCCAAGTCTATTCTTAGATCTCGTCTAATAAAATGAATTTCACACTTGGGTTATTCACCCACTAACAAACACGCTGTTCTTATCGATGCCTGGGACAAACTCCGAGGCAGCCTGGATTTCTTGTTCTGCTACCTTCAAGTACAATAATTGTTAATTACTGCTTTATTTGGTTCGGTTGTGTTTGCCAATAGTCAATTACATATGTTAGCTTTTCTTGTGATCACTGGGGCTTATCCAATATTGAAGCTCAGGTCTAGGTTTTGCTTCAGAGATATCTTTTCCAAGGCAGTTAAAGAAAACTCTCGTTTGTGAGTTTATTGAATATTCACCTTTATCTGCTTATTCCAAAGGCCTCTTATTCACTCCTGCAGACTCCACAGTGCTCGGGCTGAGCTCCAAGAGTTGAACTACAGGCTAAAGATAAGCGCCCCCCACCCACCCCCACCCCCGGCCTGGTCTGACTAAACCCTGGAACAACGACTGTAGGGAGAGAGTGGATTGTAAACTTGTCACCGTGGAGCTTAGAGGACCACAGCCTTTGCATCTTCCTCAGGGCCTGTCCTTCAGAACACCTGATTCCTTCCTGTCTCCTGTCTCCTGTCTCCTGTCTCCTGTCTCCTGTCTCCTGTCTCCTGTCTCCTGTCTCCTGTCTCCTGTCTCCTGTCTCCTGTCTCCTGTCTCCTGTCTCCTGTCTCCTGTCTGTCTCCTGTCTCCTGTCTCCTGTCTCCTGTCTCCTGTCTCCTGTCTCCTGTCTCCTTCCTGTCTCCTGTCTCCTGTCTCCTGTCTCCTGTCTCCTGTCTCCTGTCTCCTGTCTCCTGTCTCCTGTCTCCTGTCTCCTGTCTCCTGTCTCCTGTCTCCTGTCTCCTGTCTCCTTCCTGTCTCCTGTCTCCTGTCTCCTGTCTCCTGTCTCCTGTCTCCTGTCTCCTGTCTCCTGTCTCCTGTCTCCTGTCTCCTGTCTCCTGTCTCCTGTCTCCTGTCTCCTGTCTCCTGTCTCCTGTCTCCTGTCTCCTGTCTCCTGTCTCCTGTCTCGTCTCCTGTCTCCCAAATCTTAGCTTTAAAGTGATGAGCAGTCTGGACCATAATCTAGGAACGGTGCTTGTTATTGCTTCTAGTATTGGCCACTTGCTTCTCCTCCTGTTCTTTCAATACATCCATCCTGATGAGTGACTTCATGCCACCCTTTCCCTTTGCCTAGGCTGCCTGATTTATGCCTCCTACTTTGCATCCACCCGAGGTGTAATCTACCAGAGTAGAACCAGAGGGAAGCTCTGTCACTGGCGCACAGGAGGGCTTGGTCCTGATGTCTTGCTGTGCTGAGCTTCTCAAGGACTGATGTGACCTGTCCAGCCCTGCAGCTCTATTGGTAGTTTCAGAAAATGCACTTCTTCAAAACATTTCTATTTCCAGAACATCCATCAAGTGACAGGCTGTGGAGCTCAGGCTGTGCCCCAAGAAGCTCCATTCGCAAGCAACTCTTGACTCCATTTTGAAGCTAGAGGATGACTGTATGTCTTGATGGATGTGTAAATAGTAATTCTATCCAGTACCACCCATGAGCCCCAAAGCACAGACTTATAAATGACTTATTTCTAAGAGTAGAAATGGTGACATCCTATAAATTCCTCAGGGTAAATTGAAACTGTACGGCCATATGGACATGATCAAATCACACCAAGAACAACAGGCCCAAGAACTTGTGGAACACAGGGGACCGAGGACTGGGGTAAACCTCACATGGGTCCCTTAAAGAAGTGAACACCTAGCATTGTGATGGCAATGGCTCCCACTGACCTGTCACCTTGTCAGTGGGGACAGAGGCACAGCTCCATACTGACTCCTTTAGCAGCCTGACCACAACTCAGGCCCAACTGAAGTCTGTGGATTCAACACTGAAAAGAATTTTGAGCCTAGCCAGTTTACAAAGACGAGGTGGAGATAGAGTAATATAATATATTTTAGTACAGGATTCAAAGAAATAGATAGAGGCCAGCCTGTGAGATGGGTCATCAGGTTAAGCCCCTGTCACCAACCCTGACAACCTGAGTTGGGTCCCTGGGACTCACTCACATGGTAGAGGAGAGAATGATTCCACAAGTTGTCCTCTGACCTCCACATGCACACTCTAGCACACAAGAGCCCCCTTCCCACACTAAATAAACAAATTTTAATCAACATAATTTAGTATATATTTATTTAATATATATTTAATATTTAAATAAGTGTTTATTTAAATGACAATTTTAAACCCTTGTGTTTAAAAAGAAAGAACCGTGCTTGGTGATGAATGACATTAATCCCAGCAGTCAAAGGCAGAGGGATCTCTGAGTTCCAGACCAGCCAAAGTTATGTAACAAGGTCTTGTCTCAAGAGAGGGGGACGTCACTTAAAAGTAAGGAAAAAGTCAAATGGAGGTGGAGGGTCTGTGCCTCCCAAAGAAAAATAACTAAAATAGGGAGATTGCGGGCCAGGAGTGTGTGTGTGTCCCTGAGTGAGACAGAGAGTTTCTCATCTCAGATAAACTGAACTTTGGGAGCTAGGCTGCTAGCTGGTCCATGATCCTCAAAATCACTCCAAGTCTGTGGCTTCTGGGTCTTTGTCTCACAAACCTAAAGAATGAATGATAAGGACAGAGAAGAGTGAGTTTTAGATGGAGTTTTACTCTAGGTGAGCGTTTAAGAGAAAGGGAGCAAACAGGGTTCTCATAGAGCAAGCATGGGTCCCACCGGAGGGCCACTAGGGTCCTGCTCTATGAGGTCAGTAAGGCTTCACTGAGTTCAAGCACAGAGGCTGAAGGATCCAATGAGATATTTGTTTACACATAGCTCCCGGGCTGTGCTCACTAGGTTGTGTAGGAGGAAGGATAAAAAAAAAAAAATGAAGAATTGGAATGTTTGCCCACCTCTCCTGTCATTTGCTAAGGGAGATAAGTGGGGCAGCTCTAGAAGTGCTTTGGATGGGATTATAACTCTTCATAAGGTGAAATCAGGAGCCATTAGAGTTGCACAGGGAGTTTAAGACACATCCTTTCCGTTTAAATTGGGTTTCTGGTGAGATTCCTAGAAAACTGCAGGCTTCCAGCTGGGAAGGGAGAAAGGCCTTACAGATGTTAACTGCTGGAATTCATGCAGGAGAGAGAGGTCTGCTGAATTTCTTTCTCTATGAGTCCCCGGGATTTCCCCTGCCTTTCTATGCTGCCTTGGTCTGACCACTGGGAGTGTGCATCAAGGGCCTAGAGGCAGAGAACTCCCAGCTGTCTCTGCAACTTCAGCTCGGCTCTTTGCCCACTGTTGATATGGCCTACTCAACTGTGGTCTGTCCCTTTTCCCATTTGGACCTGCACTTTGGACCGCCATCTGTCTGTCCATTTGCAATCTCCACCTTCCCCCCACCCCCCCACCCCCCGCTTCAAATCTGTATTCATTTGTATTTCTGTGTCTGAGTGTTTTTGCTGCATGTATGTATGCATGTTCTGCATGTGTGCCTGGTGCCCTTGAAAGCCAGAAGAGGGTTGCCTGGTGCCCTTGGAAGCAAGAAGAGGGTGCTAAATCCTTGGAACTGGAGTTAATCAGGCGGTTGTGAGCCACCACGTGGGTGCTAGGATCCAAACACAGGTCTCTGCAAGAGCAGCAAGTGCTTTTAATTGCTAAGCCATCTCTCTAGCATCCTTCCCCTCTGTTTCTTTGCCTGTACAGCTGGACTCAGTTCAACAGCTCTCAAGCCTGTGACATTTGGTTCCTTAGAACCAGCTCCCATCCAGGTTCTACCTGTCTTGGAACATGTAACCATGACATCCCATTGAGAAGACCATGACAACCAGTCATAGAGCATAAAAACCTGGACTTCTCCATGCTAATGAGGTATCTGGATAGGCCGAATGGTCAGCCAATGAGCTTTTCTTCCTAGGCATCCCTTCCTGCAAAAGATATTTAATCCCTGGTACACCCTCATTCACATCTGCTTTAAATAAAGCAGTTTAGATAAACAAGCACTGTCTTTTTCACCAAGGATTGCTTCAGTGATGGGGTGGGGGAGGCCTCCAGTGTAAAGAGCTGCACCTGAATCTCCCTGAGAAGGCCTCTCTCTCTCTTCCAATCCCTTTCTACTCTTGGCACTCACTTGGAACAAACCAGATTCTGCCCTGCCCAGGGTTTAGCCATCCCCTTCCTACCTAGCATATAGGAAAAGCTCTGACTCTTAGACACCATTTTCAACTCCTCAGTGGCATCTGGGTACACAGGATATGGAGGACCACAGCATCCATCCCAGACTTTGCTTTTTCTCATCTGGGGAAATACACGGTGGGACCCCAATCACCAACTGCGTTCTTAGCGGCTTGTCAGTGGCCCTCTGGCACCCCAGTGGCCAGGCTGACGCACAGCCATACACCAAGACAGACTCTATTTATATTTCTATCTTTCTACTGATACCTACTGACCTTTATGGGTATCTCCCTGACACTCTGAAATGTATATACATTTTATTTATTTATTTACTGATATATTTAATCTGAGAGTTAATAGCGTTTAAGAAAGGAATACAAAGACCATGCTTGCCTTGGTGGGGTTAATGGGATATATTTATTGTTGTTCAATAAATTCTGACAGTATGATAAGACACGATTATGTTGCACTATGTTTCTTTGTGTCCCTACAACAAAGGTACTGACTGTTCCAGGCGCTACAGCTAAGGCAGTGACCAAGATAATCACAGGCTCCTGCCTTCCTCACGCACTCATTCCAGCTGTGGAGATGGGGAGGAGTTAGCAGCCCAGTTAAATAACATGTCAACACTATTTATTCCCATGGCTAGAAGTATATCTATGATGGTCCAACTTTAAAAATTGTCCAAATGTGAAAAGTACTGAGGACCTTGAGAGAGATCACAGGAGCTGAGCGGCTCGCCCGCCATTCTGCATCCAGGGACTTAGGATTCCCTTTTATGGGCTTGTAGTCTCATTGACAAAGGAATTTAAAGTGGACTCAGAAGGAAGCTTGAGGACCATCTATTAGAGAAAAACTCTACGGCAGGCAGGCTATAAATCCTGGATGCTGCCAGGAGGCGGGAGATGCAGGAGTGGAAGAGTACACGCGCCTTTCTAAGGGCCAAGAAAGCCAGCGTGCTCAGCTGTTGGCTAACAGCTGCACTGGGGTGGGGATGAGGCAGGGTGGAGTCGGGTGGGGAATCTCTTTAGAGAAAGAGAATGTCGGGAGAGTCAGAGAAAGCATACTCGGGATTTTAGACACTATCCAAAGAAGAGATAGAAAAGAGAGAACAACAAGTTATGGGTTTTTTTTTTCCTTCTTTTTCTTTTGTCAATTATTGGAACAAACCATAGATCTACACACTCAAGGGGAGGATTTGCTCATTAGTGATGGCCAGAGGTAACTCTAAAATGTGTTTTGTTGAAGACAGACAGAATTAAACACTAGTCAGGGTAAGTTTCAATCAGCAGTATGTCTTGCACTATAGAGGAGCCTAGCATCAACTGAACTCACCTCTGATGCAGAAAAGTGACTGGGTGTTCTGAAGGGAGTAGAGAGCTAGGCACTTAGCTCGGTTGGTAGAGTGCTTGCCTAGTGTTCATGAAGGCCTGGGTTCTAACTCCAGCACTGCATAAACCTGAACCATATGCGGTGGTCCATGTCACGTCCTTTTCTCCCTTTCTATCTCTTCTTTGGATATGGTTGAAAATTCTAATCCCTTATAAGGTGGAAGCAGAAAGATCAGGAATTCAAGGCCATCTTCATCTATATGGGTGTGTTAGAGAACACCTGGGATACATGAGACCCTGCCTTGATTTAAACAAACAAACAAAAAAACAAAGGGAGCATAGTCAAGCAAGAAGGCGGGACTGGCATGGCCCAGCTCCAGCAAGCAGCAGAACTTGGCAGCTTTGGCTTTGTGGTTCCGGCTTTAGAGTCAAGAATACAAAAAAGGGATGATGGAATCCTCCTCCATGGTTAAGAAAACCAGCTGAGGTCAGTCGTACATATATACATACGGGTGTGTCCCTTCATGAAGGCCCTGAGAGGTGAAGATGAAGCCTGGGCTATCTTAAAGACCGTAAGATGCTGGAGATGCTAGAGCTGTGGGGTGCTTGTGGAGAAAAGCTGATAACAGAGTGGCTCCAGCCCCAGAGAAGTGTGTTGCAGTTGACAAAGCTAAAGGGAGTTAGAGATCTGAAGAGTGCTTTGACATCAGCCGCAGAGATGCAGTTTAGCCTGCTGGTTTTCCGTCTCGGTTTGGCCCAGTGTGTCTACATTATGCCTCCTTTCCTCCCTTCTGCAATGATAATGTTTATTCTATTCAGTTGTACGCTGTAAGTATAAAGTATATAATCTGTATCTTAGTTTGATTTCACATGGGGTTGAGAGATTGCCACGAGTCTCACAAGGGACTTTGGACTTTTAAACAGGGTTAACACAGTTATAGAATAAAGGGACTGTAGGCTTAAGTTTTTTTCAAATCTACTTTTAATAAGGGTTCTTACATGTTTTAACCTCCCTTCTAGTCCACCATCCACCAGAGGTAGTGGGAAAAGAACGGTGACGCAGCAAAGTTGAACCTGCTTAGAGATTGTTCTCTGTGGGTGAATCCAATCTGCATTGTCAGGACCTCAGCAGTTCAGTTCACATGAATCAGCAGTAGCAGCTCGATCCACTCGCAAACACCATCGGTCTAGTTCAGTAGTTTCAAAATAGCAAGCACGAATCAGCAGCAGTGGCATGACCCAGCAGAAAGAGCCAGGCCTCTGTGGAATTGGCACAAGAGAAGTTCTCTGCTGTGCCTTTCTCAACGAAGAGAAGATCAGCGAGGTTGAAGATGCAAGACCAACAAAGCATTGCAAAGCTACCCATGCAAGACCCTCGTCACTGTCCGTTGTGTCCTATTTACACTCCTTCCAAACATTACGTGTTCTCCCACAGGTCTTGCCTCAGCACATGAGTCTCTCTTAGCAAAAATCCACATGAGTTTGTATCAACTGACATCACTCTGCCAATTGGCTCAAGTCCTCAGAAGCCCCGAGAAACCACCAGAACACCACCAGAAGTTTTTGGTGCATTTCTTTCTATAAAGTCATGACAAACAATGACCATTAAGGAATGGCAACATGTACCAATACCATTCCTTCCTAACATCATGTGTCCTTTATGTGTTTGCTTTAGCAAAACAGCCTTTCACCTGTGTCTACTTCAGTGAAATGTTCTTTGACATAACTGACTTTCCAAAGAAACCAGAAGTTTTCACTTCAGGGCACTTTTGAAGTTGTACTAAATGCATTTTGTATTACGATATGGCTACAAGCCTATGGGGTCCAGAGAGTGGAATTTGGTGGTTTGAAAGAAAACAGCCCCCATAGACTCATAGGGAATAATGTTGGAGCTGTAGCTTTGTTGGAGTAGGTGTGGCCTTGTTGGAGGAAGTATGTCACAGGGGGTGGGCTTTGAGGTCTCTTATGCTCAACCTAGATCCAGTGTTTCACTTTGTTCCTGCTGCCTGTTGAACCCACTGTAGAACTCTCAGCTACCTCTTCAGCACCACGTCTGCCATGCTTCCTATCACGATGACAATGGACTCAACCTCTGAACTGTAAATGTTTTCCCTTATGAGAGTAGCCATGGTCATGGTGTCTCTTCACAGCAATAGAAACTCTAAGACATTAGGTAAGAAAAGAAATGGCCTGGAGAGCCCAGATAGATGGGCAGGGAGATATGTGTCAGATAAACTGGGAGCTTTAATAACCCTGGCCAAGTAGAAGAAGTTGGGGTAGGAGCTGTTAGATTTCTCAGGTCGTGTAAAGATGCTGACAGCAGAGACAGGAGTCTGACCTTCAGCAGATCAGACTGTGTTTATTAGCGGTCAGCAGGCAGCAGCACCTTTCTCTTTTTCTCAGGAAATGGAAGGATCTGCCAGGGTAAACAGTTGGTTGAGGCCCTTTATTGCAGTATGTATCCTGTTTCTCTTTCCTGTAGTCTTTCCTTCCTGAAATTTGTTTGCCCATGATGAGACAGGCTATCCCAACAGACCTTCCTTTTCTAGGATGGCCAAGTGTCTTAGCCATTGTTCTATTGTTATGAGGAGACACCATGACCAAGGCAACTCTTTAGAAAACATTTAATAATTGGGGATTTGCTTACAGTTCAGGGGAGGGACAGTGACATAATCCATTATTATGTCAGGGAGCATGGTTGCAGGCAGGTGTGGGGCTGGAAAAAAAGCTGAGAGCTACACCTTAATTCGCAAGAACACACACACACACACACACACACAGACCCTGGCCTTGGCATGGGTTTTTGAAACCTTAAAGCTCACCCCCAGTGACACATTTTTTTCCAACAATGTCATACTTACATGAACTTAGGGGGAACATTCTTATTCAAGCTGTTATGGGTATGGGGTCATTCAGAGATTTATCAGCCTGACAATTAATAAATTTTAACAAATAAAATGCTTTATTAAATAGTGGCCAGGACCATGGGTACTGGCCAGGTCCATACCTGAGACTCATGCTCAAAATATGGCACCAAGCTGTATTAGTCAGCAACCTATAAAGGCTAACCGCACAAGATTTGATACTTCCTGTCTTCATGCAATCAGAGACAAGCACACATCCTGACGTACTTCCTGCCTATGTGTGATCAAGCTCAAATCCTATGCAACTGGGGCAACCAAGCTTGTTCACAAAGTTTTTCTGTTATCTTACATGAACAGCCTCCAGCATTTCAGGAAGTTATCTATCCTTGGGCAAGTGGAATTTCTAGGTTAGGGGCATTTTTTGTTTTATAGCTCTCTTAAATACAGTAATTTAAACTTCAACATAATGTTAGTTATCACAAAACCACCACGTCAAGCAAGGTCTTCTGTATTCTTATAGGAATCCTATTTTACAACGGACACTCTATCAGGAGACCCAACAACAAGCCACGGGACAGGCCACAGGACAGAAGACATCCCCTACTTGTACAGACTTTTGTTTTTGTTTTTGTTTTCTTGGCTTTTCAAGACAGGGTTTCTCTATGTAGCCCTGGCTGTCCTGGAACTCACTCTGTAGACCAGGCTGGCCTCGAACTCAGAAATCCGCCTGCCTCTGCCTCCCGAGTGCTGGGATTAAAGGCATGGGCTACCACTGCCTGGCACTTATACAGACTTTAGAAGGGAGAGGTAGCCGTGCTTAGAAGGGTGGGGGCTCTCTAAATGTATCAGATTAGATAGGATATGAGGCATGGAAGGCAGGAAGCTAATTGTATTGTCCTGCCCTACCTTGGGGCTGCTGCATGCTAGGAGCATAGCAGCTTAGGCCTGAGGTGGGAGACAAGCTGCAGGATGCCAAGGCTAAAGCTCCCTGAAGAGGGGCAGCTACCAGAATCATTCTAGGCTCTCTCTCTCTGTGTGTGTGTGTGTGTGTTTGTGTGTGTGAGAGAGAGAGAGAGAGAGAGAGGAAGAGGGAGAAAGAGAGAAAGGGAGAGGGAGAGAGAGAGAGAGACAGGTGGGACCCAAGAGATTTATGAGTATGAACTTTGGTTCTGGCTACTTCCTGCTGACATTGTGAGAGCCAAGGTCAGGCTGGTACCGGCGTCTGTACTTATACACCAAGAGGATGTTCTCCATGTGAGTCTGTGTAGCAGGCTGCACAGAGATCTGAATGAGTAAAGTGAACTGACCTGCTTGTTGTAATTAGGACAACCAAAAGATATCACCTGGTGTCATTTAGCCTTCCCTGGGTTCCAGGTCTTTAGTTTTACATTCTATCAATGGGACGGTGTTAATCCCCCGGGTGAGAATGAGACCACTACCACAATTTTTGAGCCAACTCTGAAGCAAGTTTTATTAAATACTGGCCAGGACAATGGACACCGGGTAGTTCCAAACCCAGGATTCCCAGAGAATGGCTGTGAATTATGTTAGTCAGGTGGTTATAAAGGCGAAACCCACAAGGCCATATATTTTCCACTTTTGTCCAATTCGGTGCAAGCATTCATCCTGAAGTACTTCCTGCCTACTCCTCCTGCCTGTGTGGGATCAAGGACATCCCGTGCAGTTGGGGCAACCAACCTTGTTTACAGAAGTGAAAACACAGGGGTTGTTATCTTAATGAACAATGGCTTCCAGCTTTCCAAGAAGGTATCTGTCCTTGGGCAAGTGGGCCTTACAGGTTAGAGGCATTTTTGTTTTATAGATCTCTTCAGCACAGTGATTAAAACTTAAAACATAACTTTTAGCCCTCGTAGCAGGAGCCTATGAAGAAATAGGGCAGGTAAGTACACCAGCATGCAGCTGTGTTGGTGCCTTGAGACCACATGAAGGAACCATGGAACTCCCAGGTTTCAGCCCCAATATGTTAGGTAAGGAAGGGCCTTGGATGGAGTGGTGATTCAGAGAGGCGCTCACATATATTTCTAGTATTCAGTCCCTTTCAAGATGTTGGCATCATGGTGGGAGAAGTGGGGACAGGAGGTCTAACAGTAACTCTAAGTTACACTGTTTCTGAGTTAGAACTCAAAAGAGCAAGCCAACTTAGCAGTGAAGATCTGTAAGCAAGTACATTTATTTATTTATTTTATGCATGTGAGTACACTGTAGCTATACGATGGTTGTGAGCCTTCATGTGGTTGTTGGGAATTGAATTTAGAACCTCTGCTCACTCTGGTCAACACCACTCACTCAGTCCCTGACTGCTCCAACCCAAAGATTTACTTATTATTATACATAAATACATTGTAGTTGTCTTTAGACGCGTCAGATCTCATTACTATGGATGGTTGTGAGCCACCATGTGGTTGCTGGGATTTGAACTCAGGACCTTCGGAAGAGCAGTCAGTGTTCTTACCCAGGCAATAGCTTTTCATTAACCTAATGCCCCATACCCTTTCATATAATATTTTAAATATTAAGGAGAGGAAGCACTGATATTTCCTTTTGTAATGTTACCAGGAGAACAGGAAGTGAGGCCCAAAACTAATTATGAGGGAAGAGTCTAATTTCAATGGCTTCTAAGCCTGGCTATTTACCTAAAACTTCCCTAGAAGTATTGTTTCTGGGTACAGCCAGCCAGTGATCAGTGATGGCAGATCCTAAGTCACTGGCTACAAGGCAGAAAGGGAAGCAAAGGGAATGTAGTGGTGGTGATGGTGGTGGTGGTGGCGGTGGCGGCATGAAGCTTTTAATAGGAGCCCTGTTGTGTGAAGGGCTCTAGGGCACTTTCCAAACGGCTTGGGCTGATTTGCAGTCAGGCTGTTTTTCACATGGACAACTTTATATATTATGTTCGAGGGTGAACAACAACCTGGACGTATTTACTTAATGATGTGGGAAGCCAGTAAATAAAATAATTACAAAGAGTGACAGGCACTTAATAAAAGGGGCTGAGCGGAGGATGGGGGAAAGACGGGGTCAGTTGCATCAGGATGAGAGACAGGAGAAGGGACCTGTGAGTGAATGAAGGTAGGGAAAGACGCTCACTCCCACTGCCCTGTGGAGTCGGTTCTGATGTAAAAGAACCTAATATTTCTGGAAAGCATCCAACCGCTCTGGCTGACTCGCTTGAAGTCACTACCCCTCCTCACCTCCCCAGCTCCCCAGCAACCCTAGACCCAAATTTCCCAAGGAGACAAACATCCCACTTCAGGTTTAGATTTACATTAGAAAGAGACCTTAATTACTTCTGATCTCTCGCACCTCCAAGGAGCTGATTTGAGCTTTTCAGATGCAAAGAGTGTTAATTGGTTAAGAGCCCCAGCTGAGCTAAACCACCCAGAGAAGGAAGGGGGTGGGGAGAAGGCTCCCAAGGAGTTGACTGATGCACAGCTCAAGTTTCCCCGAGATCTGAAGGAGAGCGGGAGAGGAATTGACACAACAGTTGGTCTGGGTTCAGCCCTCCAGTCAATCCTTCAGGCCTCCTTCACTCAACTGACAAGAACCCACCCACTCCGCTGTCTCCCGGAAGCTCTACCCCCTGGGTCTTGCCCCTGGCTTCCCAGCACCCAGAGCTTTTTGGGCTCCGGGTTTCTAATTACAGCACTTCCCAGCTTGCCTGGGATGGTTGTCTGGGAAGTGGACAGCCCTTCTGCAAAGGCAAGAGTCCTGGTTGAGCATTGTCACTTTGTAGCTCAAGGTCGATGTCTGGGAGATGTGAAATGAGCGGGAAAACAGAACACATGGCTACAATGTTAATGAAGTAAGCTGCCACTCATCTGGTTCCCTAAGATTCAAGCTGTGCAGTCTCAGAGACTCCTGCCAGACTAATCTCCTGGGTGGATAACCATAGGCCAGTATGTATTTGTGAGATTACTGAATTTCTACCCCCCACATGAAATCTAGACCCCATTTGTTTAGTTTGTAGATGTTCTATTTGTAGCAACTTTATATAAATATAGTGAATGTAAAACTGCAGATTTAAAATGTTGAGTCAGCCCCAAGAACAAGAAATATGACCAAAAATGACGCCAAGGCACATCATAACATTACTGCTCAAAGCATTAACAAAGGAAACTTTTTAAGAAGCAGCAAGAGAGTCGGGGACCTGGGTTGTGTGGCAGCTGTCTCCATAAATAAATAAATAAATAAATAAATAAATAAATAAATAAATAAAACATTTAAAAGAGGCTAGGAGGTAGCCCAGCAGTTGAGTGTTTACCTAGAATGTGTAGGACAGTCAGTTTAATTCCCTGCAACAACCAGCCACAGCATCCATCGGATTCACAGTGTAATTCAGAGGCCAAGGTCACTCTGCTGGACAGGCAAAGAATTGACTGTCCAAGAAAGACGCTAGACTAAAGCAAGTGTTTCCATTTCTAGAGACCGCAAGCAGGAGGCACAGAGAACAAAAGAAACAAAGTCTTTTATTGCGGAAACTCAGAGGTGGGAGCTTCCTGGGGGACTCCGGGTTAGGCATTTTATAAGACCCCTGGGTTTTTCTCAGCTTCTCACCCAGATGTTTGTTTTTGGATGGACTTTTCTTTCCAGAAACCCTTCCCACCTAGGAAGCCCACCCTGTTTCCCCTACCTGCCTACATACTTCTAACTTCCCCACAATAGGAACAAGGTGGGACAAGAGTGACAGTATTTTCATCAGACACTTTGTATGTGAAAAGACAGAAAGATAAAAATAGAAGCTGGAATAATGTTTAAACAGTCAAGAGCACTTAGTGCTTTTGCAGAGGACCCACGTTTGGCTTCCCGCCACCCACACTGGGTAACTCCAGCTACAGGGGATCTGACGCCCTTCTAACCCCCCAGAGGCATTCTCATACAGGTGTAAGGGGATAAAGTGACACAGGCAGGAAAACGGCAGCAAACGGCGTTGAAGGTATCATTTTTAAGAAGAGAAAAAGGGGAAGTCTGTGTTAGAGTGGGCTAGGATGCAGTGGTATATTTTAATAGGTGAGCCAAAGGGGGCCTTTGATTGCTGGACTCCAATACTCTGGTAACTGGACCTTGGTAGTCTGCCTCAGGAGGAGGAAGTGGCCGGAGAAGGGACTAGACCTTGGGGGCTAGCTTTAAGAATTGAATCTAATGGTTTTTCCCAAGGCAGAGGGAATCTGGGAAGAGGGCAAGGCCTGCCAGAGCCACGATTTTCAGGCTCGAACTGCCTAGAGTCTCTTCACCTTTCAGCTTCCTTACTGGAGCCAAGCTACTTCTTCTAGATCTAGCAGGGCCAGCAACCACCACCAAGCAGAGG
This sequence comes from Mus caroli, assembly GCF_978045245.1. NCBI lineage: Eukaryota > Metazoa > Chordata > Mammalia > Rodentia > Muridae > Mus > Mus caroli. The sequence goes on along the minus strand of NW_028227261.1, from coordinate 109,025,723 downwards.
TTTCTATGGTAACTTTGGTCCCCACAGTCATGGCAATAATCTAAGTAAAAGGTTATAGCTGGGTCTGTGGTGATGGTGATGGAGCTGTTGGTGTTCTCTCATGGGAACACTGTCCAGGGTTACCAGACCCTGGCCTGAAATTCCAGCCACCCCTCCCCGACCTCCCCACTGCACCTGATCTCAGATGATGCTAGAATCCACAGGAGATAGATGGTTGGGGCATCTGTGATGAGCTTTTCTGAGTCCCCACCCATGTGGTGGGGAACCCTTTGGTGATGCAGTTTTCAGGATCTTTGCTTCTGTAAGCAACCCCATACATACTTGTGTTCCTGTACATACCTGTGTTCCTATAACCAGCTTCAATAGACTCATTAATTCACCGTGCTGGACTTGGATGGGCTCATTTCTCCAGTATGGGGTAGTTTTGTCTGCATGAACTGATGTTTCTTTACACCTCAGAGAAGTCACACAACAATTGACTTTTATGCTCATCGAAAGCATTTAGGGCTTAGTGGGCCTTTTAACAAAAGTTGAAGTCAGATGTGGCAGACTTGGGAAAAGAGCTGCCATGAAATAAACCTCCAGAGTAAAGCTTTGTTAGGAGAGAAGCCGTGACCCGGGGTCTTGGGGTGGGAGAGCTTTAGGAGAGATAACATCTTATGTTAGAACAGAAAGCTTGAAATGGGGGAGGGGGGGCTGGCGAGTACCTCGTGATAGCTGGGCTGAAAGGAAGCTCAGATCTCCCAGCAAAGGGAATTTCTGACTTCTAAGGTTTCCACAGGGAAGTGCGAAGTTCACACCTCCTGACTTCCAGCACTGAGGCCAGAACTAGATGAGGCTTTAAACTTAACTCTGCAACTGTAAGGAGGAGGGGCTGGGTTGGCCTCCTCTTCACACACCCCTGCCAGTGGGTTCTAATAGATGCAGCAGGGGCCATCAGGTGCAGACTGGGGTAGTAGGAAGGGAATGGCCTGATTTCTAGTTTCTAGGAGGGAGGAAGGGAGGGAGAGATAGAGAGACAGAGAAGCAGAGAGTCAGAGACACGCACAGAGCTATCTGTGATCTAACAGTGAGTAATTTGCTTACTATGCAAGCATGAGGACGCGAGCTTGTATCTCTGCCACCCATATAAAGGCTGGGTGTGGTAGTGTGTGTGCTTATAATGCCAGTGCCAGGTAGGGCAGAGACAGATGGAGCCTGGGGACTTGCTGGTCCAGGTTCAGTGAGAGACCTTGTCTCAAAAAAATAAACTGGAGCAATGGAGATAGATGCCCAAAGTTAGCCTTTGGCCTCTTCACAAGCATGCATGGGTACACACACACACACATACACAAACACACACCAGAGAGAGAGACAGATAGAGAGAGACACACACACACAAACACACACACATACAAACACACATCAGAGAGAGAGACGGAGATAGACACAGAGAGAGAGAGAGAAAGAGAGAGATGGAAAAACTAAAAACAAAGCCAAAATAAAGCTTTTCAAATAGATAAAAGCTGAGAGAACTCAAAATTAATATACATTCGTAAAAAGAAATGCTAAAGAGCACTAACCAGACAAGAAAAATTATATTTGATAGAATTATTCTACAGAAAATAATAAAAAGCATTAGAAATGGAAACTATATGGTAACTACATTTTTTTTACTACTGCTTAAAAGCTTTTTAAAGGTAACTTGCTATTCGCATAGAGTAATTATAGTTCAATATAGGGTTTATAGTATGTGTAACAGTGGAGGTCTAACAACAGCACCAGTGTTGAGAGCAGGAAATTATACCATTGAGAGGTTTCTAAAGGACGTGTGTGTGTGTGTGTGTGTGTGTGTGTGTGTGTGTGCTATAGCATGTATAGAGGTCAGAGGACAACTTGAAGGGTCCAGTACTTTTCTTCCACCATGTGGGTTTTGGAGGTCACTCTGGTTGCCAAGCTTGGCAGCAAACACCCTTACTGGTAAGTTGTCTTACCAGTACCCTTGTAAAATTCATACCCTATGCATGAAGGATTGAGGTGGTATACTCTCTGCAGTAATTTGAATAAGCATGGCCCCCATAGACTTATATATTTGAATGCCTAGGGAGTGGAACTGTTTGAAAGTATTAGAAAGATTAGGAGGAGTGGCCTTGTTGAAGGAAGTGTGTCACTGGGGGGTGGGCTTTGAGGTTTTAAAAGCCCATACTAGACTCTCTCTCTCTCTCTCTCTCTCTCTCTCTCTCTCTCTCTCTCTCTCTCTCTCTCTCCCTCTCTCTCCTTGTAGATCAAGATGTAACTCTCAGCTACTTCTCCAGCACCATGCCTGCCTGTTGCCATGATTTTTGCCATAATGATAATGGACTAAGGCTCTGAAACTGTAAGTCAGCCCCGAGTTAAATGCTCTGTCTATAAGCGTTGCCTAGGTGTCTCTTCACAGCAGCACAACACTAAGACACTATTTTTGGTGGTAGACTATGGGAAATTAAAATGTATTCTAAGATTAAGTTGGGCATGGAGAATATGGGAATATGTAATCACACTCCCTAAGGAGGCTGAAGCAGGAGAGTTGTTGAGTTTGAGACTAACCTGGAATGGTTACAGAGAACCAGGCTCAGAAAACCAAAATGAAAATAAACCAGATGTATTTTTAAAATTCCATAGCAAATCCATGCTGAACTGTATGTTCTAGTTTGCTTTTTGTTGCTATGATAAATGCCATGGCCAAAGCACTTTTGGGAGGAAAGGGCTTACTTCATCTTCTAGATATAGCCTATATAATCAAGGGAGCCAAAGCAGAAACTCACGGCCGCAGCTTGAAGCAGAAACTAAAGAGGATTGCTGCTCACTACTCTGTTTCCAGGCTCATGTTCAACTACTGTTGTGTTTTATTTAAAAAAAAAAAAAAAGAGCCAGGATATGTTTTCTAGAGCATGGTGTGGTGAGGTGGAAGGGGGTGCCTCTGCTGGCCCATGTGAGCATCCCTTCCAGCTGAGGGACCAGTGATACAGTGCATACAGTACAAAATAGAGTTTATTTAGGGGCATGGAAAGAGGAGTTGAGGAGGAGGAGGAGGAAGAGGGAGAGGGAGAGGAAGAGGAAGAGGAAGAGGAGAGAGACCCACCAGGAAGACCTGGAGGGAGAGGGGAGTCGGGAGGGGAGAGAGGGAGAAAGGAGTCAGAGAATCACAGAGAAAGAAGTGTGTGTGTGTGTGTGTGTGTAAGAGAGAGAGAGAGAGAGAGAGAGAGAGACAGAGAGACAGAGAGACAGAGAGACAGAGAGATAGAGAGAGAGAGATTGAGAGCGCCAAACAGTCCCTTTTATAGCTAGCCAGGCCTACCTGGCTGTTGCCAGGTAACTGTTGGGCAGAGCCTAAAATGAATGCCAACAACTACCTACTTACACTCTCCAGGCCTAACTGCACAGGGTGGGAACCCCCCACAATGACTGCTGGACCCTCCCACATCAATTAGCAATGAAGAGAATTCCCACAGGACAACCTGTTAGAGATAATTTTTCACTTGGGCGCCTTCTTTCCAGGTTTTGGCAAGTTGACAACTAAGATTATCCACCAACCATGTAAACATGTGATAGTGGTATGAAAGTTATGGGGAGTAACCAATCACTTTATGATCTGATGTGAGGTCTGCTCCATGGGAGGAGCCTAATGCTGTAAACCTGGTCAAAAGCCCGTAGCTTAGGAGTTTATATAAGCCCTAAAGGGTGAAACTACTAATGTTGCTTTATTAAATGGACTTGTCGAAGTGCCTTCTAAATATTTATGTTCATATTCACAGATTAGTTTTTTTTTCTCAAAACAGAGAGGCTTTTTTCTACAGCGCTCAGCAGTTAATGCAAAAATTCATATCGTGTGTGTGTGTGTGTGTGTGTGTGTGACAGAGAGAGCGCGCGAGAGCGAGCGAGAGCGAGAGAGAGAGAGAGAGAGAGAGAGAGAGAGAAGAAAGAAATATTTGGGTTTGGAAATGGAAGAGGATATGATCAAGATACATTGTATGCATGCATGGAATTATCAAAGAATAAATAAAAGATACTTTAAAAATTAATACAACTGAAAGGAAAAACTGAAAATTGTACAATTATTGTTAGGTATATCATTATGCTTTTACCAAAAAGTGATACAATGAGTAAACAAAAGACCAATCATTTAGAAGACCGAGCAACATTAGCAACAACTTAACCTAACTAGTATTTTTCAATAGTTCTTGCAATAGCAGAATTTACACTTTCCACAAGTGCGCATGGCAAATTTGCCAACACAGACCATATTTGGGGCCATGAAAGAAGTTCTAACGAACTAAAAGTAATTTCCTTCATATAGATTGGTTCTCAAATTGCAACGCAATCAAATTAGAAAGCAATGCAAGATTTTAGCAGACTCCTGTGGGAACTAAGCAACACATTCCTGCAGCGCTAAGTAACTCACAGGTTAGTTAAAGTCTTTAAAAAAGACGAAGGTAGACTAGATTCTGAGTAGATGAGCAGGAGAATAAAATGCTAGCAGTGGGGAGGAGCACCAGGCCAGTTCTTAAAGGGAAATGCTGGACACCATTACATAACTTGAATGGAAAAAATGGAGACCTCAAGTTAGTGACCTCAGCTCTTACCTTAAGAAAGTAGGCAGCCGGGCGTGGTGGCGCACGCCTTTAATCCCAGCACTTGGGAGGCAGAGGCAGGTGGATCTCTGAGTTCGAGGCCAGCCTGGTCTACAGAGTGAGTTCCAGGACAGCTGGGCTACACAGAGAAACCCTGTCTCGAAAAACTAAAATACAGCTTCTCTCACACGGATACTGGACACACAGCTAGAACTGGAGCAAAATGCCAAGGATTCATAGGATGGAGAGGCAGGGAGAATTGCTAGGCAGAAATAGTTATTGCCATCAAGATGACAACTATGCACATGTCCGCATACGCAGGCACGTGCACACACACACACACAAACACTCACACACGTCACTGCTCCTCAAAAAAAAAAAAAGAAAGTAGGCAGGAGAGAGCCGGTGAGACACAGACAAGGCAAAGAAGGAAAACAGAAAGAACAAAGCAGAAATCAGTGAACCCAGGTAGGGAAAGTCAGGGAGTGCTCATGAAACCGCAAAGGGAGTGCTTTGAAAGGAAAGTGAGGACAAGCCTGAGGTGAGACTGGTCAGGAAGAGAGGAGACGATCCAATGCCAGCACCAGCGGGGAGGGGCACAGTAGATTCTGCAGTTGGCAAAGGTTAGTGAGATAATGTGGCAATGAATTCAACGATCTGAGCATAGTCACTGAAGGGCACAAATTAGAGTCACACTAAGGAACAACCCAAGCCATCCTTCTTTTGTGAAAGACACTGAATTCGTAGGCTGTGATGCAGCCTACAAAATGGGTCACAGAAACATAAACCCAGCTCAGCACAAATTCTTCCCAAACGTTTACAGTGGGCAGGGGATGGAGGACACAGCTCCAGTCTGTACATGATACCAGCATCCCTTTGATACCAACGCACAGGAAGATGTCATAAGAAAATAGAGATAGTTTGATAATCTCAACAACCAAATTTATGACTGGAGGTTGAACCCGATAATGGGCTAGGAGGGGCTGCACCTTGATTAAGTGGCATTTCCACAGAAAGGCACGGTCGGTTTCACATTCAAAACTCAATCAATAAGGCACACATTAACAAACTACAAGAAAACAACAATAACAACAACATCCACAGAAACAGGCTGAGGGATGGGTTAGTGGTAAAGTGACGGTTTAGCATGTGTGAGTTCAACCAGCTCTTAAAAACAAAATCAAAAAGCAATCATCTCAATAAATACTGGGAAGAAAATGCGAACAAATCTATGATGACTCGTGGTGACAACTTAGTAAGCTAACAAGAAAAAGGTCGTCCACTTCATCAGGAACATCTCCCACATCCATCACAGAGCCAGCATCACAACCAATTGCAGCAGACTGAGTGCTTTCTCATGAGAATCAGTAACAATACAGGACATCTCTTTTCCTTTTTAAAAACATTATTTCTATTTAACCTTGCTATTGTGTATGTATGTGCCCATGGTGTGTGGGGATATGTCATGTGCACACATGTGGAGGAACGCACTGTGGAGTTGGTTCTCTCCTTCTGCTATATGTGGGTCCCAGCGACAAAACTCAATGTTGTTTGTACAACAGACACTATCCACTCAGCCATCTTGCTGGCCCACAGGGTATCTGCTCTTGCCATTTCTATGAAGTGTTGCTCTTGTAGGTACAAGCCGGCGCCATCAAGCAAAGAGAGAAATCAGAGGCACCCAGATTGGGAAGTGAAAAAATAAAATAAATCTTCCACATCCAACACTTTTATTTATGTGGAATTCTAGTGGGATACACCAAAAAGCTGCTAGATGCAATGGTCTTTTAGTTGCAATAGATCATTCTACAGAAATCCAATGTTTGTTACATGCTATCAACAGATAATTGGAAACTGAAATAAAAAGAGGAGGCCACTTATGGCAACACCAGGAGCCTGGTAAAAAGCATAAATCTAAGAAAAGTTATAGAAGCCTGTTCCCTAAGACTATAAAATATCACCGGGAGAAATGAACGGAGAGTTAAGAAAGTCAGAAGAATCGATCATCTCCATATCAGTTCTCATCAAAGTCATCAGCGAATGAAGCAGGATGCCAATAAATATTGAAGCATTTAGAAAGTAATATTTATATTCTAGTACTCCTATGAAACATTCGAGAGAAAGCTGTTAGCACATAGAAGCCTAGGTTTGCCCTATGATGGAGTCAGAGGCGAGGTGGTGGCAGAGACAGAACTTCATTATGATGGGGCAGTTGTTGGGAGAATGGCAGACAGTTGTCTGCAGGGCCATCATGCAGCGAGTCTGATTTAGGAGCAGTTTACATAGGCAGTGAGTAGCCACAGGCTGAAGGGACTGTCTCATAGGTGACACACACCTGATCCTTATCACCTGGTCACCAGACCCAGTTTATGTGTGCAATCTCAACAAGGACAGTTATCTCCAAGGGATGTTCTTGTACATTCAACTCCTGGCATCGTATACAGTGGATAGAGTAGAGAGTGTGGCTGCCCAGGGCCCTCCTTGTGTTGATCACCAAACTCATGGTAATGAAAAGAAACACTCCCTGCCTGGTTATTGTATAGGACAAAAGTCATATAAAGTTGAACCAGGGAGTTGGGCCTGAGACCTGGTCCCATCAGTCAGCTTCAGAACAGCGTTAAACGGTTTATACAGGGAAGACCATTGGGACACCTTTAGGACCAGGGGTGCTGATGGTGGCAAGGGCTCCCTGAGTATGCACACGTACCAAACACTGTCACATACCATATAGGGAGCACCTGTTGTGAAAATGTTTGATCTCCAGCACCCTTGCTGAAAAACAACAGGCGTGGTGAGATGCGTGTATAATCCTAACCCTGGGGAGGTAGGGACAAAAGAGTCCCTAGAGATTTCTGGCCATTTGTGTAGCTGAATCTATGAGCTCCAGGGTCGGTGCCACCCATCTCAGAAAATAGGTGGCAAGTGATTTAGGAAGACATAAAGTGATGACTTCTGATGATATCACATGTCCACACATACAGCACAAGCACGCACGTACACACACACATACACACACAACTGTAAATATGCCTAGTTGTTGTACATATGTTATATTTAATAAAGCTATCTCATATGAATCGGAATATCTGTGTCTCTGTGTCTCTGTCTCTCTCTCTCTGTCTGTCTCTGTCTGTCTCTGTCTCTGTCTCTCTCTCTCTCTCATTCTCTGGTTTTTAGTTCTGACACACATGGGTTGACAGCCAGCCACTGCCTGAGAAATCTGAAATTCCTTCTGATAGCCTCTGGGGCTGTCCCGTGTCTTCATTTCCTTGCTGTGGAAGCCTCACATCTCCTCTACCTCCTTTTGGCCTCTGGTCTGTTTCTAGCCCGGTGATCTGTACTTCTTTAACATACTCCTGTATTGTCCCCAACCAGGGAGGGCCTATGCACTCTCCCAGGACCACTCCAGGCTTGTCATCAGCTGACTGACTCCCATGCCTGCTCACTGCTGAGTGTGGTGACACCCACCTTTAATCTCAGTACTCAGGAGGCAGAGACATGTGAATCTCTGTGAGTTCAGGCCAGCCTGGTCTACAGAGTGAGTTCAAGACCAGCTTGGGTTATGTAGCAAAACCTTGTCTCTTTAAAAAAAAAAGCGGGGGGGGGGGGGGCTGAAGAGATGACTCGGTTACATATACTACTCTTCCAGAGGACCCCAAATCAGTTTTAATAACCCACAATAGGAGTCTGACAACTGCCCATGACTCCAGCTCCAGGGGATCCGATGCCCCTTTCTGGTCTCCATAGGTACCCACATGCAAGTAAATAAAAATTTAAAAGTCTTTGAAAACAACAACAACATCCTCTCCCTTGGAGCCTTCAGTGTGAAGGCTTTTCGGCACCTTGCCCTGGCTTTCGGCTCTACCAAGATGGTCATCTTCTCCTGGGGCCTTTCTGAGCACTGGTTTCTTTGTCTATGGAATATGCAGCATCACTTAGCCTAGAGGATTTAATTTCTTTAGAAGACTCAAGCATCCTAACTGGCTAGCATAACTGGGGTATGTATTAGGATGCCACACGGGGAGCCACTATTTTAGGGGGACTGATTTTTTTTTTATTGTTCTTGTCATCCTTGCATCTAGAGCACTGCATGCTGGTCCCACACGGCGTGCCTCACACTGATGTCCACTCTTTCAGTCGCCTGCCTTCAGATCCCCCGAGACGGCCGGAGAATGTCATTCTAAGTGAGAGGCATCAGCTGGCATCCCAGGTGCTGGAAACTGGGATTAAGTGGAAAGGACTGGAATCAGAGGAGAATGTGGCTGAGAGGAACCACGGGAGTGACATGCATCTGGGCGACCTCGGGTAAGGCAGACCAACTCTCTCTTCTTATGTCTCCCTGAGCTGCAAAATGGAAGAAAATATATTTATCTGAGGTGGTTGTATCATTTTATGTTATAGTCACAACACAGTCTGCTAATATGTCTGCTGGACCTGGCAGACAGTGGGACATCCAAGCGCAGGGATAGGAGAAGGAGAAGAAGCAGAAGGGGAGGAAGGGAAGTGGATGTAATTGAAGGTACATTGAATCTACCAAATTGAACCATTCCATGGGTGGAAAGAAAGGTTTATTGGGGAACCAAACTGCTGGGGCTGTCTCTTGGTGGCAGGGGTGGGGAAGCAGAGGACAACAAAACAGCGGGGTTGGGGGGAAGCCTTGTCAGTTTTAAGAGGACAGGTCGCAAAGAGTGGGGTGGGGGGCAGCATGCAAGCCAGAACAGCCTGAGGGATATGGTGGGGACTTGGATGTCGCAGGCCTTCAGGGTTAATCAGGAACTAGATGCCCATTGCTGGACAGAGTTGCTGTAGGTGGCAGATAAGGAAAGCAATGGCTTCTGATGAACAGATGCCACTTCATGGATTTCTGGGGATGCCGAGGTTAGGTTTCTATTTACCTGATTGCAATCCTTCTGTTTACCCGGTAAGGACAGCCTAAGCTAGCCCAGACTGTCCATTAGAACTCTGTCAGCGGCACTGCCATTTGGGGGGCCAGCTTTGGACCCAACACTGGAGACAGCACCATGGACTGAGGGAATGGGAACAAGAATGAAGTCTGGATGGGGGGAGTATGGACAAGGACTCATGGCCTGAGCATTTCATTAGGTTGGAGGGAAGGTCTCAGTGAGGGCTGGCCATTTACCCCTGACCCCTCTGCCTCTGCCCTCGTGCAGGAAACACTGGGGTGCACCGCCTTATACCACCTGTGAAGTAGCTTGTGGTCAGCAGCAAGGCTAGCCAGGGTGGGCACTGAGTACTCTCGCCAAGCTGTTTCCTTGCACTGGGCTATTTGGAAGGATAAGACTGAAGGGGACACAGTATCATGGGACACTAAATGTTTTATTCATTTCTTTCCAAATTTGTCTAGCCTGGCTCAGTTTGGAAAATTCAGCTAGGTGATAGATCCTGACGGTTCTTGTAGTGTTAAGAACCAATGGGAGTTGGGCGTTTCAATACCAACTGTGGTGTGGATGGCATCTTTTTGAGGGTCATGCAAGCTTAGAGAATGTGTCCTGAGGACTCAGCTGATTTCATTTCCCTGTCTGTCACCTTCCTTCCTTCCTTCCTTCCTTCCTTCCTTCCTTCCTTCCTTCCTTTTATCAACTATTTGTTTTTGCTTGTTTGAGATACGCTCTATAGCTCAGTGTCACAGATAGACAATGTCACAGGTGGGCATTGATGTCACAGACGGGCATTGATGTAACAGATAGGCATTGGTGTCACAGATGGGCAGTGATGTCACAGATGTGCAATATCAGACATGGATGGTCACATTTGTGTCTTTCCACAATGTCAGAATTTATTGAAAAACAAGGTCACAAGGCACAGTTATCTCAATGGCAGCTATTTGCCAGACACCCCTGCTTTCCTTGGCAATCTCAGCCGAGGCAAACACAGGTTCTCTCATTCTAATCTTATTACTTATAGTAACCCAATGCTCACAGATTCCATAACACACAATAAACATACACACACACACACACACACACACACACACACATATATAATCTTAGTTACTTTACTGTTGCTATAAAGAGACACCATGACCAAGACAACCTACAGAAGGAAACATTTAGTTGGGGGCTTCTTTACAGTTTCATAGTCCATGGTCATCATGGTTTGAAGCATGCCGGCGTACAGGCAGATGTGGTGCTGGAGAGTAGCTGAGAGATTACATCCTGATGCCAGGCATGAAAGGGGCAGGGCAAGTCATGGGCTTTTGATTTCAAAGCTCTCCCTCAGTCACACACCACTTTCAACAAGGCCACCTCCTCATCCTTCCTAAACAATCTACCAACTGGGAACAGAACATTCAAATATGTGAGTCTGTGAAGGCCGTTCTTATTCAAACCACCACACATAAGTTACAGAAGGGCTGTGACTTTGGGAAGACGCATTAGTGGCTAGCAGCAGGTCGAGAATGAAGCTGTAGAGGTGAAAGCACAGGTGCAGGTCCAGATGATGGATGGACAGATGGATGGTAGGTTCAAATGGGTGAAAAAAAAAAGGAGAGACAAACAACGGCTGAGTAGACAATGTCACTAGCTGGAGCCTGGGGACAGTGAAGAGTTCCCCACTGGTCACTGATGCACACACCAGGTGGCCAGATGATAGGTTGGTGGGGGCTCCAGCTCTGGCAGTCCTAGGTGTCCACCTCTTAATTAATTGGCTCCAAGTGAGGCTGTTACAAAGGGAAGTATACCTTCCCTCTGATGTACTCAATAAGTTATTGGGTCTGGTTTGCCTAATGTGAATTTAATATGCTCATAGGCCCTTATGGTTAGAAATCACACTGATGAATCTATAGGGTGGTGCCTTTTCTAGTCCCTGGACATTTATTAGTCTGTGCTGTGTGGATGGTGCTGAATAGATGGTCCTCTTTACAAGTCTCTCATCTTTAGGATGAAACAGCTGCCTGTAAAATGGAGTCCCTTATGTCAAGGCACACTGTGGGAAACCACTGTTGTACACAGTGTGAAGTAACAGAGTAGAGCACAGCTTGTTCTCAGTACTCAGGTTGACTTCAAACTCAATGTAGCTTAAGATGACCTTGAACTTCTGATATTCCTTTTTTTTTTTTTTTTGGTTTTTCGAGACAGGGTTTCTCTGTATAGCCCTGGCTGTCCTGGAACTCACTTTGTAGACCAGGCTGGCCTCGAACTCAGAAATCCGCCTGCCTCTGCCTCCCGAGTGCTGGGATTAAAGGCGTGCGCCACCACGCCCGGCAGAACTTCTGATATTCCTGTCCCTTCCTCCCGGTGCCAGACTTCCAGACATGTCACTGCCACATCTGGTTTACACAGTGTTGGGGTTGAACCCAGGACTTTGTGCACAGTGGACAAGTACTTTACAAACCGAGATTCAGTCCTAGCCTTCCTCTGTTATTTTTAAGCAGAGGTAGAAATGGAAGCTCCTAGAAGTCAATGACTCCCCCAGGGCCACACTGCCAGTCTGGTGCTTGCCCTCCGAGCCAGCCCATCATACCAGCTTGCTTTTCTTCCCTTCTCCTTTCCCGTTTCACCTTCAGTTGTGCTCCTTGATCTCTGACTTCTTGTCAGCTGTGATTAATGAGGAAGGCTCCCGAATACATGACTCCCTTCTGTACCCAGTTTACGACAAACAGATTAGACTGTTTAAGTCAGAAATAATGCTATTTAGCAAAGCTGGATTTAGTGATGGCAGAAATTAGGGAGATTAATTTAGAGGTAAGAAGAGAGCGACAGTCATAGATCAACACCTGAAAAGTCGCGCCGCCTATACACATCCCTAATTGAGAAGAATGTGGAAGATTCCATCCGTGAAATTCAATTATCATGCAAGCCAAGTGGAAGCGCTTCCCCGGGGAAGGAACCCAGCAGCCGCATCAAAACGACCCCACCTGTCTGTTTTCATGTCAAAAGAGTGAGAAGTCTGGGTGATGAAATAGAGAGCACACATCAGCTTAATGAAAATTTCCAGGGGTCCCTGCCTGTAATGGGAGTCCCATCCCTCGGCTCGCCTAGCTCTTGTCATGTCAGCACTGCTATTGGAGACTGATGGCAGACAGACCTGCCACCCCATCTTGACACTCCATTGTGTCCCTGAGTCAAAGCAGGGCAGGGCTGGATGGAGTTTGCCAATGACAGCTCTCCAGCCCGGTGCCCCTTCCTCTGACTGGGGTCTTCTCACTGGCGTGATCAGCAAAGAAAACCCTTCAAGACAACAACTGTAACGATTACCAATGAACCAATGGCAATTGACTGGCTTGTTAGCTGCAGGAGGGGGTGGGGTGTGGCAAGCTGGGCGGGGAAACCTCCTCAGCTCTAGCTTTGTCCCCTGGGTGCTGTGGAACATTCACTCTTGCAACCTGTGATCTCGAGGCAGGTGGGGCGCACTGAGTCCTTTTGGGTTAACTGCCTTGTGGTGTTGGTGGTGAATAAAATCTTGTTCCCTTCTGGAGCACAGAGGCTTTATATCATCTGCAAAGTGCTTTCTCATCCATCAGCTCAGAAAAGCCCTGGGATCATGTTTCTCATTATACAGAGGAAGAGGTTGAAGTTAAGCGATTGCTAGATTCCCTTCTAATGTGTCCATTTAGACTTTAGAGGAAGGCAGAGACTCAGTCTCTGGGGAGTTGTATTCTGGTGGGGAGGATTAGACATAGAGGGGTGTGAAGGTCACCAAAGGTCAAGTGCAAAGGGTTATGGGAGAGGGGTGCTTTAGGAGAAGCCAAGGATGGGAGAGGTGGTGTGGTCCCTCCGGGGACTGGGGTAAAGTCTGTCCTGGTTACCATAGCAACTCACATGTTTGGCAGAGTGGTTTTTTCAGAAGTAGCTGGTTAAGAAAGAAATGAAGGAAGGATGATGGTGTCTTTTGAGAAAGGCATTAGAGGTGAAGAGACACTGGAGAATTTGAAGGAGAAGAGGCAAGTCATGACGTACTGACAAAGAGCACAGGAATCCGAAAACCGGCATGTGGCCCTGAGGACAGGCGGCTCTTGGTGCTATCTGTGAGCGTGTGTCCGACCGAGTCTCTTCTTTACTGTCTCATCTTATGTAGGGTGACAGTCGGGACAGCTCCTTCACACCCAGCCCCCTTCTCTCAACAGCACCGGGAGCGTTGCTTTACAGACCATCTGTGCCTCTTCCTTTGACTTTTCAAATTGTTCTCTCTCCCTCTCAAGAGAGACTTTGCCTTCTAGTGGCTAGTTCCAGATACAGGCAGGGCTGCCGGAGAAGAGCAAGCCCTGCGTGCATGTATATATACACGTGTGTGGAAGGGCGGTATATCGTTGGACACGATGTTCAGCGGACAGTGACCACCCATGAAAGTGGCTCTTCACACTGCGTTGTTTTGAGTGCCCCTGTGCCTCAGTCTGGAAGGGAGGTGAATGGGATACTTTTCTCAGTGCTGTGACCAGACAAGGATCTTGAGGGAGGAAGGGTTTTATCTGGGGTCATGGTGGGATGGCATGGGCCAGGAGACTGCTTGCTTACATCTGGGCAGATCAGGAAGCACAGGGAGATGACTTCTGGTGCTCAGCTCTGTTTTTCTTTTTCATTCAGTCCAGAACCCCTGCCCATGGGATGTACCAGCCACCTTCAGGGTGAGTCTACCCCCTAAGTGACGCCTCCCTGGAAGCACACTCACAGGCATGTCCAGAGGTGTGTTTTCTAGGTGAGTCTGAATCCTGTACAGTAGACAACCACAGGAGAGCCTCCCCACACCCACTGCCATCCCTGAGCGGAAAGGGTTGATGGCGGCGTGTCCTCATTTCTCTGCATCCCAGCTTTACCATTTGTGTCTGGGCCAAGTGGCTCAGGCAGCCACAAGAACAGTCTAAAAGGCAAAGACTCATCAAGGAGAAAGCAGAGAAGGTCAGCCCGTCTCTAATGATAGCGCTGTCATTTCCAACCCATCACCTCAAAATAATAGCGCAACTGTCCGGTCTGCTCTGCTCTGCTCGGGAGGAGGTTCCCGGAAAACTTGGATGTCTCTGTGGCAGGGACTATTAGTCCTTCTCCATTACAATCCCTCTCTGTGCCTCCCAGGCTGAGCCCCAAGGAGGGTACTGCCCTTTCCCATGGTTCACCAGGTTAAGGTAGGTCCCTAGGAGGTAACAGGAGGTGAGAGATTGGAAAGAGAGGGAAGCCAGGGTATTACCTCTTTGCTCCCTTCCTGCTTTGGCATGTCTCTGGTAGGGTATGGGTTCTTTGTGGCCATGACATGTTGCAGTTGCTTCTTTGTAGTGTCAGCTTTCCCTAAGCCCTTTGCCTGTTTTGGTCCTGGGGACTGTGGCTCCCACTGTGGTTGGCGGGTGGGATTCTCAGCCTCCTCATTTCATTAGGGATTCCCCTCTTAAAGACTCTTCCCCAGAAGAGTCTTTAATCCCAGCACTCAGGAGACAGAGGCAGGCGGATTTCTGAGGTCGAGGACAGCCTGGTCTACAAAGTGAGTTCTAGGACAGCCAGAGCTATACAGAGAAACCCTGTCTTGAAAACAAAACAAAAAACAAAAAACCAACCAACCAAACAAAAAGACTCTTCCATGGGTATATTTCTATTTGGCATCTGTCAAGTATCTACTTGGCATCAGGAGGGAGGGAAGGCTCATGAGACTTCAGGACAGGGTATCAATGGACCTATCTGTATGTCGTGTGTCTCCTGCAGGTGATAACAGCCACTGGAATTCAAGATGGCAGTAGCTTTGCCCACGCTGACATAAACAGCTATACAACAGAGCTCAGGATAGGAAAGAACTCTAGGACCGTGGAACTGCCAGTTGATTTCCCACTGGAGTTGGGGTAGGCTTTTGAGCTATCTCTTGTCCTTGTAAACAACCCCCACCAATATTCCTGTTAGTAATCCCAATAAAAACTCACTGGGACAAGTTGGACATTGGCACAGTCCTTACTTTGGTCAGGTGTGGGTTCCCTTTCTGGGGTGAATTGGTGTGTGTGTGTGTGTGTGTGTGTCTGAAGGGAACCTGGTACTCACAGTACTCATAGGTTAGGCTGGCTGCCCAGCGAATCTCCAGGGAGTTCACCTAGAATTACAGGCAAGTCACCACACCTGCCTTTTAAAAAACAAAACAAAGTAAAACAAAACCAACAAAAAATATGGTTGTGGGGATCTGAACTCACCTTCTCATTGTTAGCAATTCCTCTAGGCTCTGCCCAACAGTTACCTAGCAACACAGGCCTGCCTGCCAGGTACAAGCCAGGATCCAGGATCTCTCTCTCTCTCTCTCTCTCTCTCTCTCTCTCTCTCTCTCTCTCTCTCTCTCTCACCCCCACACCATGTTCCCAGCCAGCCTCTTCTCTTCATTCTCTTTCTCTTCTCTCTCTCTCTTTCTGTCCTTCTCTGTCCCGTCCTTTCTCTGCCTCTACCCCTTCTCTGGGTCCCCTTCCCCCAAATAAACTCCCTTTAATACTAAGCCTGTCTTATGCCCCCCTCAGGGGGATGCCTCAGCATGGGTCCCCTGAGGTGCTCCCTCCCTCCACACCGGTGCTTTTATAAAACAAAACATTCGTGCATGACTTCCATCCAGGACATGCACCTGATGTTCAACATAGGCTCTTGTTCATCCACCTCTTCAGCTCTTGTCCAGAGGTCAGGGGTCATGAAGAAGTGCAATGGCAGCTGTCCTCTTCCTTCTATCCTAAGTTCTGGTCCTACTCCAAGAATGACTCCCAAGGTGACCCTGGACATCTGGAGTTACTCTCCTTGCCTCAATGTCCTCACTTGCAGGTGAAAGTGACACCCCAGAGAACTGGCCAAGCATGAGGACCTGGGTCAGGTGTTGCTAGAGTGCACCCTCACACGGAGCCTGCCTGCGATCACGTGATCACACTGTCTTCTCCCCTTGCCCTGTGCCACTGGATGGGAACCCATCTATCACACCGAGCCATTGGCTTCTTCTCCTACCATCCCTGCTGCTCAACTGTAAGAAAATTGAAAGACAAGAGGCAGCTAACCGGGCATTTATCCTTGTTTCTGTGACTTGTAGCAGGAACTGAAGGATAGCCTTGTGGGGTGCACACCTACAGTATCATGATCACAGACGGCACTATAGACAGCCAAGAACACGGACGAGGCCAGGGAAGAAAGGGTCTGAGTCAGGGTGAGGGGCAGTGGTAGGTTATGACACCAGGCAATATGAATTCTGGCATTCAGTCTGCCTGTTGTCTTCTCTGGGCATGACTCTGGGAAGGCGTCACCTTTAGGCCTCAGCGTCTTCATCTTTAAAATGGCAGATTGCTATGACTGGCCTCAACAAATGCTTTGGTGACTGTGAGAGACACAGAGATTAATACCAGGGTGGGCAGGGGCTTCATAGAGAACAACCACTTCTGAGGAGCTGGGGCCAGGGATACTCCAGGTGACAGTGTTGGCATAGAGTCCCTTGCCTACAGAAGGCCATTTGGAAGGACTTTCATGACCTGGCTCACTACTTGGTCCTCAGTCTCTGCATCTCTAAAATGGGACTGGCACCATGGGGCTTTGGGAAGTACAGAAGGAGCCAGAGGGTTGTGATAACCGGGGGACACACATTTGGAGGCCAGTGGGTCAGTGGAACAGAAGATTGGGAAAGGGCCTCTATGGTGGCTTCCCCTGGGTGGTTTTAGGATGTCATTGTTGTTTCCTCCTACTTCCTGTCTTCCTTATGAGACGACTAGCAGTCCTCTACTTCATTGGTATCAGATTTAGTCCTGTGATTTGCTTTAGCCAATGACTGGGGTTAGATTTGAGCCCAGTAGCTCAGGAGAAGAGCAAGTGATACTGAAATGTGGGACAGGTCTGTCCTTAAAGACAAACTATGGCTTTTTTGTAGTAACAGGGATATCTGTGTTCGCTTTATCCATCTCCAGCTAGACCCCTGTGCTGCAGTCTTGATCCAGTCCTGAGGGGTGGCTGGCCCCCCTTGAGGGTGGTGTGTTGGGGATCATATACTTATGGCTCACAGTGGATTCCAGTCACACTTAAGAGTCAACTTCATTTCAAACGTTGGACTGGAAGGGGTGACTTAGGGACCCTAGAAAGGTCTTATGGGTAAGTTTGAAACTGGTGCCAGCAAACCAAAGACATCAGAAACCCTTGGGAGCCTGTTGAAATGTCTCTGTGAGGGCTGAGGAGATGGGTTAGTCAGTAAAATGCTTGCCATGCAAGCACGAAGATCTGAATCCCGTGCCCTGAACACACATAAAAAAATCTGGCCACAGTGTTAGGAAGTGCCTGGAAGGTACAGACAGACAGATAGATCCTGGGGTTCACTGGTCGGCTAACCCAGCCTCATTGGTAAGCTCCAGGTCCCAGTGAGAGACCTTGTCTCAAAAGCCAAGATGGATGCACTCTGAGGGATAACCCCTGAAGTTGACCTTTGACCTACAGATATATGCACATCCTCACAAGTGCACCCACATAAACATGTATGCACATGTACAGATATACACAAAGAACCTTAAAAGTACATTACAGTGTCTCATCTAAACCCAGAAGCCCAGGGGTGCCTGTTCTAAAGCTCTAGCTCAGATTGGGGTGGCGAGGGGTCCTCTTACTGTAAAGAAAAAGGAAGACCCAGACCACCAAGTCCTTGCTACAGCCCCCTGCACAGTCCTCTAGGCTGACACTGCCTCTCCTAGGTGACACAGCATGATCCAGGTCATCCTTCCTGCAGCCAACCTGACGGAAGCGGCTGCTGCTTTGGAAAAAAAAATTATGATGAGTACAGAATTTATAATCTGGCGGATTCAGCAGATATTTGTATGTTTCGCTGAAATGCGCACTTTCAGATCGATTCCACACTGTATCTTCTTCAAATTATTATTCTAAGCTTGCAAAATGGAGTTTACTACTGACACAAAAATAATAAACTCAGGAAACCTTTCATTATTCTTCCCTCTCCAGAGTCTGCTGAGGGTTTAAGAAGATGAGAAAAGTCTGGAACAAATCCTGGACTTCTGGCAAAGAGATTGGAAGCGTGGCATGGCCAGTGCCGGACACAGGGGCTCCATGGGGTGGGCTGGAGGGAGGTGGTAGTTCCTTTTCTGGAGCCAGGACACAGTTCCCTGGGTTACTAGCTTCAAGGAGGATGGCTGGTTTTGCTGTTCATTGTGACAGAGGAGAGGGAGGCTTCAGAGAGGACAGGAAGCAGAGAGAACCAGGAAGGAGTCAGGGCAAGGTGAACCCTTAAGAGGTACTTCCTCTGGCCCTGTTTCCCAAAGTTCCCACCACTTCCTGCTAGCAATGACTCCTCTTATTGTGATCAAATACCTAACTGAAGCAGCTTTAGGAGTGTGTGTGTTACTTGACACAGGTTTCAGAGGAGACCAATCCCCATGGCCAGCAAGATGTGGGAGCATGAGGCAGCAGGACAGAGCTGTAACATTCTAAGGCTAGTCGGGGGGAGGGGGCACTTTCACCAACTGGGTCTTGCAACCTGCCCAAAAGAGCACCACCAACTGGGTACCAGGTCCTCAACACATGAACCTGTGGGGGACATTGCAGGTTCAATCTTTAAGGATGCTCGTTTTGAGGTGTGTGGAGGAAAATCTCAGGGACAGTAGTGGATAGAGGCCAAGCAAGCCTAGGCCTTACTTAGGAGTTTGAACTTTCCCAAGACAGATGAGATATTCCAGAGATGGACTTTTCCATGAAAAGGACAGATCTCAGCTGTTTCTTGATCTCTTAGCAGAAACTGAGGGTAGGATGGGGAAGGAACTGTACACAACAAGATACTGGTTTGTCTGTCTGTCCGTCCATCCATCCATGCATCCATCCATCCATCTGTCCATCCATCCATCCATCCATCCATCCATCCATCCATCCATCCATCCATCCATCTATCTGTCCATCCACCTATCTACCTATCCATCTATCCATCTATCCATCTATCCATCCATCCATCCATCCATCCATCCATCCATCCATCCATCCATCCATCCATCCATCTATCTATCTATCTATCTATCTATCTATCTATCTATCTATCTATCTATCTATCTATCCATCCACCTATCTATCTGTTTGTCTGTCTCTCTGCCTGTCCATCTGTCCATTCATCTGTCCTTTCATCTGTCCATCCACCTATTTGAGACAGGATTTCTCTCTGTAGCTTTGGCTGTCCCAGAACTCATTCTGTAGACCAGACTGGCCTTGAACTCAAGATCTACCTGCCTCTGCCTCCCAAGTGCTGGGATTAAAGGCCACCACCACCCAGCTGCACTAAGTGGTTTATAAATGTTATCTGGCGCTAACATTCTGCCACCATATGCCATAAACAGTTATTGATTTGATCCAATTCAGATTAGTTGAAAGGCCCCAGTGAGGGTGCTGAGCCCCAGGAAGATTTGAATAAGAATGGCCCCCATAGGCTCTTATATTTGAATGCTTAATCATCCTGGAGAGGCTTTATTTGAACATAGTAGAAGGATTAGGATGTATGGCCCTGTTGGCCCTGTTGGCTAAAGTATGTCATGGTGGGGAGGGGAGCTGGACTTTGGGGTTTCAAAAAGCCCATGTCGGGTTCTCTCTCTCTCTCTCTCTCTCTCTCTCTCTCTCTCTCTCTCTCTCTCTCTCTCTCTCTCTCTCTCTCTGCCTATGGATCGGATTGTAGCTCTCAGGTACTTCTCCAGCACTTCCATGCCTGCTATCCCTGCTGCCATGCTCCCTGCCATGATGATAATGGACTAAGCCTCTGACACTGTAAGCAAGCTCCCAGTTAACTGCTTTCTTTTACAAGAGCTGCCTTGGCCATGGTGTCTCTTCATAGCAACAGAAAAGTGACAAGGGTACAAGGCCAAGGCCATTTCATTAGTTCTCCTATTAGGCCCTGAGGATCATCAGAAAACAACGATCCTCAGTCTGCATGGATTTATCCGTCATCTCTGAGACTGAGTCAGGTGGGTAAGATGCCTAACATCGGTACTGTGATCCAGAGAGGAAAGGGAATGTTTCCAAGGCAATGGAGCAGAGCCACAGGAGGATTTCTCAGAATTTGGTACAGCCAGGGAAGCATAGTAAGATATAAATGAATGAAGTAAAATTTATTTTGGCACTTGGTTATTTCTACAGACTAACAGTTGGGTTAGCTCTGGGATAGATGGGCCTGCAGGGCTTCCGTGTTCACTGCAACGATGAGGGGCTCTTGAGGTGGGTGAACGGATGAGGAATCTCCTCGTGGCCCATCCCATTTAGGCACTTACCATTCAAATCAGGCTCATGCATCACCAATAGCAGGTTGTTCTCCACCATCCCAGGGAACATCTTTTATTTGAGCATCTCTGATTGACAACAAAGCAAATCTCTCCCATTGTAATTTCACCCCATTGGTTAGTCTTAGTCAGCTGCCTGGGTACCACGTTTCATTTCTGCTCCCCCTTTGTACTGCTCCTCGGATACTTGAAGGTCATCAAGTCTCATGAAACATTGAGCCTTTTCATGTCCAGGTTGATGGCCCAGATTCATCAGTCATTGGAACTTCCCTGAATCTGGTCCTGTCCCTAACCAGTTCTGCGACTTTAGATGCATCTTGATTTCTCACTGCCCCTAGAGTGGGGCACAGCACTCTAGACTCAGAGTGAGCACATCTTGGAACGAAATCATTCCTTTCCTGCACGTTTCAAGGTTAGAAGCTGCTTCTATATCAGGCATGTGCCTTGTGACCCATCCTTCATGAGCCAATGACCTGAGTCCACATAAGGGCTCCTGAGTTTTCTGTGCATGTGGAAAGGGATGGGTCAGGCAAGGCTTAGGGGGAAGGTTTTGATTTTATGCAGATGAACACTGGAGAGTACCAGTGGTAGGGTGGTTTGAAGTTCAGATATCTGGGTTAATTCTAGACCCATGGAATTGGATATTCTGCTTCTAATCAGATCTCTGGGTGGCATAGACATTGTTTCTTTACCTTTTATTGGCTCCAGGGTCATGTTTGTCTCAGCTTCTCAACTGTGTTGTTCTTCCTAAATCCCCACACTGGCTGTACTGCTCACACACTGTAGAAGGGCTCCTGATCTAGTTTGGACTGTGTGGTGGTTTGAATTTGCTTGACCTAGGAAGTGGCACTATTGGGAGGTGTCACTATGTGTCACTGTTGTGGGCTTTATGACCCTCTTTCTAGCCAGGTGGGAGACAGTCTTCTGTTGGCCTGTTGGAACAAGATGTAGAACTCTCAGCTCTTCCAGCACTATGCCTGCCTGGATGCTGCCATGCTTCATGCCATGATAATAATGGACCAAACCTCTGATCCTGTAAGCCAGCCCCAATTAAATTAAATGTTGTCCATTGTTAGAGTTGCCTTGGTCATGGTCTCTTCACAGCAATGGAAACTCTAACTATGACAGATAGTGTTTCCTAAAGCCTTGTGTGCAGAAGTTGTGGTTCCTCGATGGTCCTATAGGGTAGTGATGGGCCCTTTAGTGAGAGGGGCCTAGCAGGGTAGGTGGCTGGAGCATGCCCTTGAGAGGATCTCATGCGGGTGCTTTTTCTGGCTACCCTGAGGTGAACAGTTCTAGTCTACTAAATGCTTTCCATCATGATGCTCTGCCTGTCTGCATTCCTAAGAAATGGAGCACAGTGATCACGGGCTGAAACTCTGAGACTGTGAGCCAAAAGGACCCTTTCCTCCTTTTAAATTGATTCCCTCGGGTACTTTGTCACAGCAGCAGAAAGCTGACTGACATTCCTGTTGGTTTTAAGATAAAGTATAAGCTTAGGTATTATGATCTGATGAAGGCTTCAACAGAACAAAAGATGGAATAAGAAACATTTTTTTTTCCTCTTCGGCAGTCTTTGGTGTATCAGGCTTCTCCTGCTGTCTGAACACAGGCTGTGGCCACACCATTGTCCCTCCTGGGTCTCAGGCCTTCAGCTGGGGACTGAAATTGCTGACCGGGTTTGTTTTCTTGTTGGGGTTATAAGATGTCAGCAGTCGCCCTGGGACTTTTGTATCTCCAAATGTGCATGAGCCGATTCCTTATAGAGACTCCCCCTCTTCCCCTGCACTTTCCAGCACACTTTCATGACCTACATTGGGCTGTCATCACAAGTTCACGTGTGCTTTTCTCGACACACTGCACTGGATTCCCTGAGGCACAGATGCTCTCTGGTTTGTCTCCAGGTACTGCATTGCTAAGTCAGTCATCAAAGGTCATGGTGTCCTCAGAAGAACCCACCGGAAGGAAGGCTGATGGAGAAAGTGCATTCTTCCTATTACATGCTACGAAGGCAGGGCTGGGACGCCCAGGCCTCTCCTTCTCCTGACTTCCGGACAATAGCAGCTAGCAGCACCCTAAGGAAATGCTGGGATTATTCATTCTCTGCCTTGTTACAGGCTCCGTGTCAGTCTCCGGAAGCCCAGGTGCAATGGCTTCATTGCCTGCTAGGTAGAGTTTATGGTCTGGGCCTGGGGACAGATCCAAATGAACTGTTAACAGTGTTTCGGAAGCTTGGGGGCAGGACCTTCATATGGCTAGATTGTCACTAGGTCAGGGTGGGGCAGAGACACCAGGCACAGCAGAGGACCCAGCACAAGAAGGAGCTGTATTGGACAGGGTTGTCCAGCTGGAACAGAGGCAGGAAAGGCAGAGTCCACACCAGAAGCTGGCAGACATGGCACCCACTGCCTTGTGAGCCGAGTCACATTGTGGATGGGTCATGACTCAGGACCCTGTTCTACAAATAACTCCTTGTTTTAAAAACAAAGAAAGTATTTTATCCTGTAATTTCTCTTTAAAGATGGTGATTTATATATTTAGGGCAGTTTCTAGCAGACGGGAGTCTTGTCCTAACAGGGCAGGTCATATTGTCTCGTTTTTACTTTTAATGGAGGAATAAATTTTATAATTGAGAGCCGTGCTAAACTCTCTACCAGTTCCTAGGTCAATTTTTCCCCAGGAAATAATGGATGTGACATGACTTTGGAAGACAATTTACAGTGTGAGAAGCATGGACTCCTTCTGAGTGGTGAAGGTGATCCGAGGAACTTGGATAAACTTGAACTCCAGATCTCTGCTGGGACTCACAGGAAAACTCTCCATTGAAACGGGCTGCTGTGCTGTTGGCGGGCATCGCCTTGTGAGGGATTACAACTTTAAACTGTATTCTAAGGCCCCTGCTGATGCTTAGCTCTGCAATCCACCAAACGCACGCTCCAGAATACTTTGTCCTAGCTTCAGGATATTTAACTTTACTGATATTGGCTTCCAGTGGGCAGCATAGTTTCTTTATAGCTTAAAGCTCATTGAAGATTATTTACAATTTGTGCTATTAAGAAGGGAGGAATATATTTAATATACTTATCTAAAGCTTGACCTGGGGGAGTCCTTATTTTGATTTGTGTGTAGCAAGACCGCTGTGCACCCTCAGTAGGGTAAAGATGACGCCAGGCCATCTGTGGAGGGAGGCTGAGAAATGGCGGTTTGTCTTGGCTTTTGTCATTTGAATACTGGTAAAACATAACTCAGGAGCGCTAGCTGTCGTACAGGAGAACATCTTACTGCAGGAAGTCTGTACTACTTCTAGAATATTCCAAGTTCTTTCCATATGCTTTCTCCCCTCCCTTCTCTTTTTAATCATCTTTGGTTATAGATCTCAGCTTGACAAATCAGCTCAGTTTGTATTGGGCAAGTGTCTGTCTGTGTCACCAGGCAGGGCACTGTTTTCCATGAACTTGGACCACAGGGTCTGGAAACACTCAAAGGCAACCCACCAGATGTCTCATCCCAGAAAGACTCCACATTGCTCGGAGACCAGTGGCTCTCAACCTGTGGGTCTCGACCCCCTTTTTACAGGGGTCACATATCCATGTCTCAGGTAGCAAAGTAATTTCATGGCTGGGGGGGGGCACCACAATATGAGGAACTGTATTAAAGGGTCACAGTGTTAGGAAGGTTGAGGACCACTGGTCTGGATACAACTTAACTTCTCTTGGCAATCCCAGACTAAACGGCTTTTGTGAATACAAGATTCTTGTATTCTGCTTCTTGGTTGAGTGGAAAAAGAAGCCCAAAGTGGCCAGATGGCTTCTAGTTCAGGGGGATCCTCTGTTACATTCATTGCTGACAGTGGTCTTTTGGGGGGGAATCAAGACTTTTGTCTCTGAGAGCCCAAAGTGACAAAGATGGAAACAAGACGTTCCTTGTGCCCATTAAAGGTTGTAGTGGAATTAGCCACGTCTCCTTGCCTGGATTTCCTGGGTGTGGGACAGTACTGTGCTTTGCACACCCCATTCTGTAGGATAATATCCTAGTTCTACAGAGATGTGACACTCAGCTGCTACCTCAAATGAGCCATCAAAAGGCCGCTTGCTCTTCTGTCAGAACTGCTGCTTCAGGGTGACAGGGACAATGTTTAAATCAATGAATTCTGTGACCTTGAATTCAAGCACAATTTCTGGCCAGTCACCAAAGCCCTCCCTGAGTTGTGAACGAAGTCTGAGCTCACCGTGCCCTCTCTCCAAATTGGTGAGCATGGTTAGAAGTGGCTGACCAATCCCAAGACGCTCAGCCTGTTTCTTCTGTAATGTAGCATCTACCTTGGTGGCCAGCTATACTGGTATTTCTTCCCATAGGTACCTGTCTTCAGATGATTGCAGGAATAATTTAGGCAAAGATTTGGCTCATGTGTGTTGTCAGTTATGACATAGCCACAGTGTCACTAAGATCACTTGAGAAAGAATATCTTGTTCTCATTTTATTATGAGGGGTGGGGGTCAGGTCCAGACAAGGTTTCCCTGTGTCCTGGAACTCACTCTGTAGACCACACTGGTCTCGAATCTACCTCTGCCTCCTGAGTGTTGGGACTAAAGGAAAGTGAGTGTGACATACATTCTCATTATTAAGAATCAGCACTCCTAGCCGGGCATGGTGGCGCACGCCTTTAATTCCAGCACTCGGGAGGCAGAGGCAGGCAGATTTCTGAGGTCAAGGCCAGCCTGGTCTACAGAGTGAGTTCCAGGACAGCCAGGGCTATACAGAGAAACCCTATCTCGAGTGTGTGTGTGTGTGTGTGTGTGTGTGTGTGTGTGTGTGTGTGTGTGTGTATGTGTTAAGAATCAGCATTCCTGAACTGCTTGATTTCTATAGGAAAACAGCCACTACACATCTGGTGGGGCTGAAGGATTTAACGGAGAACATTAGGGCACATTTGTTTGCAGTCGTGAGTTCTCAAAGGAGATCATGGGATGGCTAGAGAAGCTGCAGCTGCCACTGACTGTCCTGTCCAGCACAGGTCGGGTAGAAGGCCGTGAACCTGCACACGGCTGCCTGCTGATGTGGCTTCATGGAGCAGGAGCTGGTGGCGAGATCCTTCAAGGCTCCACACCCACTGAGGCTGTTGTGTTGAAGAACACTGCAGTGGGTTTGGCTGCCACACCTTCCCACTAACAATGGCTTCCCTCTTAGCACTGCTCTCTCTGGAGCATCTCCATGATGGACTAGGACAGGCAACAGTGTACCTGGAAGAGTGGCTCCAGCTTGAAATAAGAGCAGCAATACCAATCTAAAAGCAAGACCATCTGCACAAGGCCCAGTGCTGCATTTGGGTCCATAATGAATGGTGTAATCATATAAAAAACCTTATGGCCATTTAGTCTTTTTAAAATATTATATATTTTATTTATCTATAATATATTTTATATTACATATAATTATATATAATTACACACACACACGTGCACAAGGTGGTCTTTTATATTGGTGTGTTTTGCATCTGGGAATTTTAATCAATTGAAGACAAAAGATATTCAGAAATAAAATTGCATCTGTATTCAGCATGTCCAGGCATTCTTCTTGTCTTTGCTCCCTAAGCAATACAGTGTAACAAGTATTTACATAGCATTTACATTGTGTTAGGTATTCTGGGTGACCTAGAGCTGGCAATGTGGGAGGGGCTGGAAAAATACCTCAGCATATACTGCTCTTTCAGAGGACCCAAGTTTGATTCCCAATGCCCACAGCAGTGGCTCAAAACCATCTGTAACTCCAGTTCCAGGGGATCCAATACCCTACACACACACACACACACACACACACACACACACACACACACACACACACTTTTTGTATGAAGGACCTGAGCATTGATTTGGGCATCCTCTGGGATCCTGGAACCTATACCCCACATATACTGAGACATGCATGTATGATAGAGAAGGGGTTAATTTATTGTGCTGCAAGTAATTGGGTGGGGGAAATCACAGGGCTTCCATGGTGAGTCTGCAGTCTCCAGGACAGGCCTTCAAGCAAGACAGACATCCACTGGTGCACTTCCTTCCTTCTTGGGGAAGCAATAGTTCTACCCTCATGGACTTTCAGTAGTTTGATTGGGCACCGTGGGTTATCTAGGATAAATTCCCTTCAAAGCCAACTAATTATGACTTTTAGTCACATCTATTACAAACTTTCACAGCAATATCCAGGTTAGTGTCTGAAGAAATACTGGGTGTCTGGAGTCTAGCTTGGTGGCCAGCATCCCAGCATCCCACAGTCTTTGTGGAGTTCTGTAGGTGATATATGACCATTACTCATGCTTTATCAGAGTATTCAGCAGTATGGGAAAGCACTCACGGGACAGTGTATAGAGAATTCTATTCACATAAGAGGATGCCTTGTTATTTACAGACAACGGAGTAAGATTGCATGTGAGGTATTACAGTATGTTGGGAGAAGAGAAAAGCCTTGAAAATTCTCACTGCTTTGCTTATGCATATTTCTGACATGATTTACAAGGAATAAATGATACTTTACAATAAGGAAAAGTGGGACCGTTGTATTTGAGACGTATTAGGAAACTCTTCTAATTAAAGAATATGGGGCCCCTCCAGAGCATTGTGGGTACTCCTGTTGGCTGCCTGTACTCCCCCTCCCTCAGCTTCCCCCTCTCCATCTTTTGCCACCTGTCACTTGCAAAGCTGGAGGCTCTTGGGCCTTCCCTTTCCCTGTGAGTGTGAGTGTGTGCTGTGCGTGCAGTGTCAAGAGTGAGCATTTAATCTTGTATACACAGCGGAGCGAACCTGTAATGTAATATTAGTTCATTGTGCAAATTAGCAAAGTTTAATAACCACACAAGCCATCGGGAGTCCTGGTGTGACTCAGAATGACATCTGCATTAATGGTCTAATTAATAATGTATATGTTAATAAGAATCTCATTAAAGCCGGGGTACAATTATCAATGCAGGATGCAATTCCTTAGCATCTGCAGGCTGCTGCAGCGCATTGGTGATTGCGGTTGTTGGTGATAAATGACCCTTTAAGTCTCATTAATTGATTTAGAAGGTAGTGATTAGTGTAGAAACTCGAGTTCTTTAAAGGACAAAAATCACAAATTAGAAGGAATCGGGGCAGTTCATTGCAGGCAGCTGACATACCCAGTGGGTCTTAGACAGAGGATAGGTAAGCCAAGGCATGGTGTCCCCTCTCTGCACAAGCCTATGCATTCACCTGCTGCTTTTAGTGTTTTAATACGACGTCTATCAACAATGATTAATGTCTATGGAGAAGGCATTCTTAAATGCGAGCGCCACAGAATGAATTGGCTCTCTGGGTCACTTTTGTCTGTGGCTTGTTACTCAGGTTCCCCCATTCCCGTTTTAACCTGATTGACGTGATTCCCAGATGGATGTCATTTCACCACAGGGAAATGCTTTAGTGCAGCCTTTTGCTTATCTGACTCATCACAGTAGCCGCCACTGTGGTTTCTCTTTCGTGGTCTCCATTTCCGCCAAGTTCAACTTTCCTGGGCTCTATTGAGTAAATCAGAGCTGTGTTAAGGTTTGACTCTTGAGTCAATTTTCAGTCAATGAAAATTTCCATCTTATGGCCTTTTAGCCCATGTTGATTGCATTTTATCTTGAAGGTTGCCAACAAACATCTTTATCAGAGGTTGGGCTTGTGACCTAGATCGTATCTTTATTTCTAAGGCAATTTATGGATCTTGAGCAAAATTATGAGGCAGAGTGGACATTAGAGGAGAGAGAGAAAAGAGGTGAAGGAGAAGGAAGGCGAAGAAGGATGGTGTGTGCAGAGAGGAGGAGACACAGCGAGGCGGAGAGACAGACACCAAGAGCCTGTAGCAGATCCCGCTCGCTTATTGCCTACTCTGTGTTTAACTTTTCATCCAATTCAAAATGTCTTGAGTCAGTGTAACACGGTGATGCACACATGTAACCACAGCATTGAGAGGCAGGAGGTTTGTGAAATTGAGATTAGCATGGGCTGCATAGCAGAATTTTGTCTAAAAACAACAACAACAACAACCCAACAAACAATGCCTGGGAATGTAGTTCTGAGGTAGAGCATTTGTCTATTGTGTGCGAAGTCCCAGGCCCCCTCCCTAGCACTGAAGAGCACTTTCTTGATGGGGTGATCAGAGGCAGGGTCAAGAGCTCACTGCTCTGCTCACATAATACCATGGTCTCTGAGCTGCTACCCTGGGTTTTGCCCTGTGCCATGGGGAATGATCATGGGAACCCAAGTGGCAGCCACAAAACCACAGAAGCCACAGCTGGTGTGGGGAGCCACTCAGATACATCTTCTGCATTCCCAACTCTTGGCACAGGATCTGGACAAAGAATGGCTCCCAATGAATCCATCCTTCATTAATGTGCGGGTATGGAGAGTCCACTGTGGCCCAAGTGTTGAGTTAGGATTTAAGGGTTTAGCAGCGGGACACACTATGTGTGGGGGAAGAAGAAAGAGACTGGGAAGGGAGCAAGCTCATTGAGTTTATAAACTCAGATCGGAAAGAAGATAGTCAGGAGTTCAGTAAGTGACTTGGAAGCAGAGGTGCTAAGTGACCTTCTGGAGGTGGACAGTGCATGGCATAAGGGACTTGGGTGCTGGTGGCAGGGCAGTGTTTGAATCTGTAGTTGTAACAGTCTCTTCTTTAGCTCTTGGGGTTGTGTGCTTGAAGCTGTCACTCACTCCCCTGCCTGCCTTTGTCCCTGTCTGGAAGTCAGTAGGTTCCCAGAGACACTAAAGCCCTTGGCTGCTATACAGAACCTTATTGTCTTAGAGAAGGGATCGTGATGCCCTTTACTATCCAGACAAGGGAAGAAGCCTGCCTAAAAGTCAAGGCAGGGCAGGGCTGGTCTGTATCTGCTCCTCAGGCACTGGGCCAGTCTATTTCCTTTTTCCAAGGCTCAAAAGGTCACCCCCAAAGCCTTTTGCAAAAGCTTTCTTTCTTTGCCTGGTCTTCCTTTAAGTCCCTTTCAGAGCCGCTGTCTGCTTTCCCCTTGATAAGAATTTCACAGCAATTCACACACCCTGAGGGGTGAACCATAGCAGGTTGCTGGAGCCAGCCTGTAATTATCCATCCTTCTGCTGAGGGGTGGGGGAAGCACTCACTCGCACTGGGATGGATGCTGATAGCTCTGCCACCTTTCAGTGTTGGCAGAGGCTGGCTCCATGGGGGCCCTGGTTGGGGAGGGCAGGGGGCACAGGGAGATGAGTCTCTAACAGGGAGCTAGAGGTGGGACTCCAGATAGCAGGGAGCAGAGAGACGTATGGCTGGCATCCAAGAATGGTCACACAGTGGAAGTGTTAGGGGCGCGCAGGTGTTCCGTGTGGAGAAAGCGACACAAGCCAAGGCACGGAGTGAACTCGGAGCAAGTGCTTTGGCTGCGTAAGAAGGTGCATAATGGGAGGTGAAGCTGGATCCATCAGAAGCCCTAAGTGCCTTCCTTTTACCTTGGCCTTGGGCAGAGATTATAAACGAGCTTCCCTAGAACAGATGGAGACCTCCGATGAGCCTATTTGTCCCCGTAGTGCTTTTGTGTTATTTTTAGTGTGTTGAGTTAGTTGCCAAACTGGAAAATTGGAAGGTTTCACATACACACAGGGAGGAAGGAAGGAAGGAAGGAAGGAAGGAAGGAAGGAAGGAAGGAAGGAAGGAAGGAAGGAAGGAAGGAAGGAAGGAAGGAAGGAGGAAAAGAAAGGATTATTCCTGGCTGTCTGGAAGAAGCCGCAGAGCTGGCAGTCCTGAGCCTGGCAAACATGACTGGCATGTGTTTACAGATGGCATTGTGTGGGGAGAGAGTCTGTGCTTAGTACGCCTTGAAAAGAGTCTGTGTACCGCCTCCCCAAATTAGAATCACAATAGAAGAATATTTAATAATATGGAAGATATTCTTTTTTAAAGATTTATTTTTATTATTTCCAATTATGTGTAGGTAGGTGTGTGTGTGTGTGTGTGTGTGTGTGTGTGTGTGTGTGTGTGTGTGTGTGTATCCTGTGTGCAGGTATGTATGTGAGTACAGGTGTCTGCAGAAGCCAAGTGTCTGGCCATCGGGTGTCCTGGAGTCGCAGTTACAGGCAACTGTGAGCACCCTGATGTGGGTGCTGGAAACCCAACTCCTGTCCTCTGAAAAAGCAGCAAGGATCTTAACCACTGAGCCATCTTTTCAGTCCCTGAGAAATTCTTGAAATAGGCAGTAACAGAATAGAATATTCACTGTGCAATGACATTTAGCACTTCTGGTTGTCTCTGGTGTGACTGAAGGTGACTTTTGTTCCTTTGCCTGTCTCCATTTTCTTAAGGAGCACACACAGCATGAGGTCAGGTGGTCACATCCTGAGGCCCTGAGGTGAGCAGCTTCACCCCACCCCCTGATCACTGGCACATCTTACTGCCTCCTGAGCTACAGGGACAGCGATCATGGTTAGAATGATAAGCCTTTTGTCTTTATAATAGACATTATCAATATAAGCTATTAAAATTCACCTTAGGTTAATCTTTAAAGTAAACCTGAGCTGAACGGTGGGTTTAAAGCCTTTCAAAGTTTCACAGGCACACATGGGCACAGTACTGTCTTCAGTTGGCTGGTTGTAGCCTGTTCTCCTCTGGGTTGTTGACCTTGCTACCTCTTCTGCTGTTTCCTTCTTCCTGAGGACCTTCTGACCCTTATCAATACTGAGTGTTTGGTGGCGGGGCATCTTTGCATCTTCAGCCTCTCTGTCTTTGCCACCATGCCAGGATGAAATTCCTCCCGCTTCTTTATCAAAGCCACTGAACAGCATCACCTACTCTCTGTGGTCTTAGACTCAGCTCACTAAGTGATCTTGCTAACACTGCATTAGCCATTTCTCTGTGATCAGATACTTGAAGAAAAGCAACTTAAGGGAGAAGGGTTCACCTGGGCACACAGTTCGAGAGGATTACAGCCTACCATGATCGGGAACGAGTGTCTGCAGGAACAGCAAGCAGGGACTGGACAGGAATGGGGCTGTGCTGTAAGAGCTCAAGCCCCGCCCCCACAACCCACTTCTTCTAGCAAAGCTCCTCCTTTCACAGCCTTCCAAAGTAGCTCCACTAAGTTTGGACAAAACCTGGTGACTTAGGCAAGTTGGTTCCATCCAGATTATTTATAAACATCTAGTAAGGAAAGCATCATAGTCTGTAGCTATCATTCTTCTGGTGCTTGATAGCTTCTAAGGCACTTTTGTGTTCATTCACTGCCAGCTGGTTTGGTCATAAAGGATATGACCAGCTCCTCACTTGACTCTGGGTATCTGGAGGTGAGGACAGGGCCTTTGTCTGATGATTTTATACATGAACAATCCAGTCAGACACATCAGTTAACTGGTAATAAACTAGAAAAAAAAAACCCAAAGAACAAGCAAAGATAGGGTTTGAGCCAGATACCTTGAATTCATGCCCTGGAATCTTCAAGATCCCTGTTGGCCATAGGCAACGTCCTAATCCATCCATCTACATGTGCATCTGTAAAAGGGGTGTACAGTCTGGATTGGAGACTGAGTGAAGGACCTCTGTCACCATGCTGGAAACTCCACGTCAGGGACTAAGGGAATAAGGGTTTTGGCTGTCACCTACTGTGTTTCTCTAGGGCAACTCTCCTAGAATGTTTTGGATCAATGGATTGACTTCCCCAAGATCAGTTGGTAAGCTAATGGTGGGACTAAGGCTAGAACTCAAGTCTCTTTCTTTCTTTCTTTCTTTCTTTCTTTCTTTCTTTCTTTCTTTCTTTCTTTCTTTCTTTCTTTCTTTCTTTTCTATTCCTAGGCTATCCATTGCTGCATTGAAAGGAACCTGGACAAGTGGCTGGAAGCTGGTCTGACTTCTCTGCCGGACGTTGCTTCCTCTCCTTTGCTGCTGGGCAGTCACGGACGAAGGCTTCTTACCCTGACTGAGCTGTCCTCAGCCATTGCCATGTGCCAGCCATCACCTGTCCTCGCTTGAGTTAGGAACAGGTGTAGCTCCCTTGGTTCTTCTCATTGGGCCTATGAGAGGATTAGTTGGGGCTGGGGACTCTTGATTTGTTGTACAGTGGAGTGGGCAGCCAGCAACCTCTCCTGAGCTAGGGGAAGGGACAGTGCCCCTGGGTACACCCAGTCACTCCTGGACATTGGTCATTCAGAAGCCAGAGGCAGAGAGTTTGCTGGAAGTCAGGAACCCCAGTTTTGAATCTCCAGTTTTGTGACGATGGGTCATTTCTTTATCTCATATGGACAAACATTTATCAAGAGCCTCCCCATGTGCCAAAGAGACCTCAGTGATCAATGCCCACATTCCTTTTGTGGTGTAATGGGGATCATTCCTGCCCCAACACTATCATAGTGAGCAGCAGCAGGAGGGAAGGTACTTTCTAAGCTGAGGCTGGAACTGAGGTCCACCCAGGCCCACAGATCCATCGAAAGAGCTGTTTTTCTCCACCAACCAGAACATCAAGGTCATGTCAAGAGGGAAGATGTTTAGAAGTAGGCCCTCCCTCCTCATAAGTAGGGACTCACCTGCACACACTGAGTCACAAGAGATGGGTAGGACATTGGAGCAAAAACTAGCCTTAAAGTCCTGGCCACAGACTCCAGAGGTCATCCCACCAGCATGTATTTAGTGTGGATACAAGGTAGATGTGGAGAGCATTTACGGGTCTGTTCCTGTCTACTGGGTGACTGTCCACTGTCCAGTTAAGGGCTATAGAGATTTGGAGGTCAGGGGGCCTGGCCTGGGCTTGGAAGGCATCCTAAGGATATGACTGCTGAGCCAAAAGCTGATGTTTGAGGAGGTGGAAGAGGCAGAGAGAAGAGATTCCTGGAGGCAGGGGCTGGAGTCATGGTTCCCAGGGGAGGTGGAGGTATTAGGCTGAGGGAGGCAGGGCAGGATTTCTACCAGAAGCAATTACTTGTTGGGGAAAAGCCCCCAATTGTAGCCTATTTTGTGCTACTATTGCAGAATGCCTCAGTCTGGGAAGTTAATTATTATTATTATTATTATTATTGTTGTTGTTGTTGTTGTTTTATATTTTTAAAGGT
The DNA here is from genome assembly GCF_978045245.1 of Mus caroli. Taxonomy (NCBI): domain Eukaryota; kingdom Metazoa; phylum Chordata; class Mammalia; order Rodentia; family Muridae; genus Mus; species Mus caroli. The sequence goes on along the minus strand of NW_028227261.1, from coordinate 108,991,890 downwards.
TCATTTTAATTTTTAAATTACATATGTGTGTGGATTTGTGTACATATGGGCACAGGTGCCAATGGAGGCCAGAAGACAGCACTGGAGCTAAAGTCATAGGCCATGAGCCATCTCATATCAGTGGTAGGAACTGAACTCAAGTCTTCTGGAGGGGCAGTGTGGCTGAGTCATCTCTCCAGAGCTGTCCTAGGGCTTTTTTTTAATGAATAAAAATGCGTTGGTTTATGGTTCTAGAAGCCAGGAAGTTCAAGTTCAGAAGTATCCATCTGGGGACATCCTCGCTGTTTCAGCCATGCAGAAGGCAGGGACAGTCAGAGGGAACTGAACCTGTCTACTAGGGACAGACTTCTACAGTGGTGGTATCAACCATGCACAGAACATTGGTGCCCACCTCCTAACATGGTGGCTTTAGACATTAAGCTTTCAGCACATGTTCCATGAGGTACAAATTAGAATGACAGCAGGATCATAGTCATCCAATCCGTTAATTTACAAGTATGGAAACTAAGGCCCAGAGAGGTCTCACTTTCTGAGAGATAAAGATGAGGATACATGACCTAAACATTAACCAAGACCCTTGGGAGCCCTACGCATTGATCACTGTCTTCTGTCCTAAAGGGGTTGTGAATATTCCCAGTTTGCTCTTGTAGAAATCTCCAGGGCAGGGCAGGAACCAGGCATCAGGTGTGTGTGTGTGTCTGTGTCTGTGTCTGTGTCTGTGTCTGTGTCTGTGTCTGTGTCTGTGTCTGTGTCTGTGTCTGTGTCTGTGTCTGTGTCTGTGTCTGTGACTGTGTCTGTGTCTGTGTCTGTGTCTGTGTGTGTGTCTGTGTCTGTGTCTGTGTCTGTGTCTGTGTCTGTGTCTGTGTCTGTGTCTGTGTCTGTGTCTGTGTCTGTGTCTGTGTCTGTGTCTGTGTCTGTGTCTGTGTCTGTGTCTGTGTCTGTGTGTCTGTGTGTCTGTGTGTCTGTGTGTCTGTGTCTGTGTCTGTGTCTGTGTCTGTGTCTGTGTGTCTGTGTGTTTGTGTCTGTGTCTGTGTGTCTGTGTTTCTGTGTCTATGATATGTGCATGACTTTGGAAGTCAGAGGTCGAGGTTGGTCTTCCTCTATCACCTTCCACCTTCTATTTGAACCAGGACCTCTCACATTACCTAGAGTTCACTAGACTAGCTGGCTAGTGAGTTCCTGTGATTCCCCCTGTCTTCACCTCCTACACTAAGATTACAGGTATATACAGCCACACTGTCTTTGTTAGTTTCTATTGCTGCAATGAAACACCATGACCAGAAAGCAAGTTGGGAGGGAAGAGTTTATTCAGTGTACACTTCTACCCTGCGAAGGAAGTCAGGATAGGAACTCAATAGGGCAGGATCCTGGAGGCAGGAGCAGATGCAGAGGCCGTGGAGGAGTGCTGCTTACTGGCTTGCTCCTCATGGGGCACTCACCCTGTTTTCTTAGTGAACCCCAGAGCATCAGCCCAGAACATGGCACCACCCATATGGGCTGGGCAATCCCCCATCAATCATTAACTATGAAAATGCCTTATAGCCAGATCTTATAGAGGTATTTTCTCAACTAAGCTTCCCTCTTTTCAGATAACTCTAGTTTATATGTCAAGCTGATATGAGGTCAGCCAGCACACGCACACACACACACACCCTCTTATATAAGATCAGAAGTTAGCCTCTCAAGCTTGCATAGCAAGCACTTTACTCACGGAAACATAAACCCAGTCTCAGGCTTCAGTCCTGAATACTTCCCCTGTGATCCAGTGTCCCTGTGCACACATCATTCTGGCACTTTGTTGTATGCAAATTCTGGAGTGTGATCTAAGCATATTTTTAAAAGTTTTAAATCGTACCTAGTTATGGACTACATGTGAAATTTCAATCCATGTACAAGTGTACCGATCAAATCAGGGTTATTGACATAGCCATCACCGCAAACACTGATTGTTTCTCTGTTAGGAGCAGGCAAAAATCCTTTCTGCCAGTCATTCAAAATGTTCAATTAATTGTTGTCAGCCACAGCTATTGTACTGTGGGTCCTGGGATTGCATAAAACTCCATAAAATGCTCTCATCTAGGAGCGAAGCATTTAGCAGGGAGTCTGGAGGTCTTCCATGGTTCCTGTATCTACCATCTTTTGACTCTCTCTCTCTCTCTCTCTCTCTCTCTCTCTCTCTCTCTCTCTCCCTCCCCCCTCTCTCCCTCCCTCTCCCCCCATCTCTCTCTCTCTCTCTCACACACACACACACACACACACCACCACCACCATCACCACCACGCATGCATGGCCGCACATGCATGTACACACAGAGACACACACAGACACATGTACACACAGCCCCACACACCTCCTGGTCCAGGCTTTTTAGTGCTAGCCATCAAACCAAGAAGAGTTTTCAATGAGAACACTGAGTCCCTTAGGTGGCGTCTGCTGCTCACAGAATCACTGGCTGCTGGTAGGTTCTGGGGCACCAGAGGCAGAGCTGGGACTGGAGTAATGCAAGCCAAGTGCTACAGCAGGGCATTTAAAGCACTGCTCGCTCTTGGGTTCCTGCAGGTGCTGAGCCAGCACTTGCACAAACCAGCGAGCCAGTGTTCCCATAGACAAGGCTTGCTCTCCCTCACTGCAGTCTGAATGTGTGCAGGAAGTCCCTCTTTCTATTCCACTTCCTTCCCTCTAGCATCACCCTTCACATGACCTCTAGTACTTTAGCTTGTCTCTTTCTTTTCTCCCAGAAGGCAGTATTAGCTTTGAGTCTATTCCATTTTCCCAGGTGAAAGGCAGCTTCCTAGAGTAGTAGCTTTCACTGTGGTTCCTGGACTAGTAGCATTGGCCCATGAGGAACTTGTCAGACCCACTGGCACAGCCTGGTCTTTCCAGGTGGTTCTGATATCCCCTCAGGTTCAGGACCTGCTCTCCTAGGAGTGACAGCCAGCAGCAGCCCTAGATTGCAAGCCTGGTGACAGGACCCTCTGGGCTTGTCCCACATCTCAACATAGGAAGAGGAGGGAGGGGGGAGAAGAGAAAGAGGAGGAGGAAGAAGAGGTAGGAGATCTGTGCATAGAGTCTTTCAGCTCTGACTTCCAGGGCCCCTGTCCTCTTGGGATGCACTCAACAACTTCTCTTGACTTCAGCCCAAAGTGCCCCTGGCAAAGTGCTCTCTGGGAATCTCCTGGGTCAGGCTGCACACTGCAGCTTCTACTGTCTCCATGGACATCATTAGCTGGCCGCAGAGGTCTGACTTTTAGAAATGTAGTCTTAAACAAGCAGAGGGATTTTGAAGCCACAACCGTGGCAGGTGAAGGCCCTGTGAGCTCCAAATGTGATGAGCATCATTGAGGCCTTGCTGTGGCCATCCAGGCGGGATCAGTGCAATGGGAAGAGGCTTGGGAACATTTCTGTGGCTGGAGGTGGAGTCAGACACAGGCACACTAGACATACCAGACCCATCTCTTCACAAGTAAGTCCTGTGCCCCAGTGGTGAAACTCCAAGGGCCAAAGGCACTGGCACATTCTTTAGTAAGAAACCAATCCTAAGTATTTCATAGGTAGAATTATTTATTTCTCACGCTTCTGGAAGGTTGGGGGCCAAGAAAAAGGTGGATCCCAAGATAGCATTTTCAATTCTGCATCCTTAGGACAGGATTAGTCCTGTGTCCTCATCAGGCAGGGGAGATCATGAGGAAGATGGTGGAGCCCAGCCATGTGTCCTAACCCCCTCCCATCAGGCCCCTCTTTCTAACACCGTGCTGTATTGAGGACTCCAATACATGGAGTCTATGTTATTCCACCCATGGATCCTCCCATGAGTACTCATTTAATCCTCACTAGGCATTGCAACAATTCCAGTGCCACTACTAGTGCCGTTTTAAGTGCCATCTTACAGGGAAAATGGAGGCACAAAGAGGCTAGGTAGCCTGAGCTCGAAGGGGCAGTGTTCCAAGTGGAACACAGGAGATCGGGCTCCTGATTTATGCCCCGGCAGGCTCTGCTCCACCCTCCACAGGTGGCGCCCTGCTTGTGTAGATGTGTTAAACACAGCAGGGTAAGTGTAGAGTCAGGAACCACTCCCCTCTTGGAGATGTGACAGGTCAGGTCCGTGTGTGTTTGTTTCTAGACATTACATTTTAATTTATTCACTTGTGGATGAGCCTGTGGGGTATGTGTGTGTGTGTGTGTGTGTGTGAGAGAGAGAGAGAGAGAGAGAGAGAGAGAGAGAGAGAGAGAAAGAGAGAGAGAGAGAGAGATTCTCTTCTTCTGCTACATGGGTCCCAGGAATCAATCAACTGCTGTCAGGCCTGGCGACAGTTGCCCTACCCAAGTTGAGCCAACTTGTTGGCTTCAGTGTGTCCTCTGTAAGGGGCCACCGTCCTCACTGAGGCTGGGCTGAGAACTGGATGATTGAAGGGGTGGTAGGAGGGAATTCAATTGGGGAGGAGCTGCCTTAGACAGTGGGCAGGGCTTCCTTTACCTGGGTGCGACCCCTGTCTTGTCCCAGCTCATAGAACAGCAGCCACCACACCTCCGCCTGCCTAATCTCTGCCTTTGTACAGGCAGGAACATGAGGTTCTGAGGCAGCAAACTCAAGCAGTCTAAGGAAATCCAGCAGATCAGAGGCAGCCAGAGCCAGTGGCAGCTTCTACCACTATAGTGTACAATATTTTAAATCTTCTTATAGTAGGAGCATTATGAAACATGTGTAGTGACTCCACTGAGGACCGGAACCCAACATCTGTGTCCAGTGTCCACGTTCGTTCTTAGCTTCTGTGCCATAGTTTTGTTGGGTGAAGAGGAGTCTCACTAAGGCTGTAAAACCACTGAGATTCCCCCGCCCCCTGACCTGTGGCCCCTGCAGATGGTAGTCCATGCAGTTGGCTTTGAGCCTAAGACATGGCCTCTGGAGTCTAGCCATCTTTCCACCTCATAGCCCTGCCCAGCCCTTCTGAATGGGTTCAGAGAACTCAGACTGGAGAGCATGGGTCTCAGTTCTGCTCATGGTGCATTTAGGTACAGTCAGCTTGCAGCCAATGCTATTGCCTTGTTTCTACTCTGCCAGTGGGGTAGGGGAGCCTAATGGTTTCTGGGGGAGCAATAGGAGCATTGACAAGGTAGTTAGTGTGTCTGGAATGAGCCCTTCCTTGTAAGTCATTCAAACACTGGGCATGCCAGGTGCCCTGGATTAATCCCAGGCAAAGCCCAATAACATAGAGAACATGGAAGAGGGCGCAAGAGGATGTATTATAAAGGGAGGGTGAAGCTAGCTAGACTCTGCACTGGGCAGTGTGTGTGTGTGTGTGTGTGTGTGTGTGTGTGTGTGTGAAGCTTTATCTTCTCTAGAAACAAGAAAATTCAGTCTTAGGGATTTACCTAAGGCAACTGAAATCATGCGTGCACAGGAAGGATTTGAGACGCCTAGCACACAAGCGCTTTCCTTGTGATATTCTTAAACCAGAGACACCCCACATGTACACCAAGAGGACCAACGATGGCCCACAATGGATCACTAACTGGGTAAAACCAAGACTTAGATCATCACTATTCACAACATCACGGGCAAGTCTTCAAAACGGAAGGCTGACCGAAGCATGCCGTTCAAAATAAGACTCAGGTTGTAGGATGTTCTAGCAGAGACAAAACCAAGATTGAAAAATCAGAGCCATGCTCACTGGGGGCGGTGGTGGTGGTGGGGGATCAGTTTGGACAGAGCACCAGGGAAAGTTCTGCTGTGGCTGCTCTCAGTCTTCATGGGAGGTTTCATCTACGCAGGTGGGAGGCTTTACCCAAATCCTTGGACTCGCAGACATAAGACCTGTGCATTTACTTATATAAAAATGTACTTAAAAAAGATAAACACATATGGGACTCTGGGTAATAATCCACGTGTTGAAGTGTTTCTAGGTAAAGCATATTGCTGTCTTCGCCTTATGTGGAAACACACCCACCAGATCAGGTGGATGGACAGATGGCTGGATGGCTAAATGAGGACTAAAAATAGGCCAAATGTGAGTTGTCATGAGCCTGTGGGTGTTTACTTTGATTTTTTTCAATGTTCCTTTATGTTTGAAAATTTGTGTAGTAGAATATTACAGTGTTATTGAGGAAATGACTGTGCTAATTGCTTTTGGTGCTGGACCCAGACTGACACAGTCTATGTGTTTTATACATAGATTAATTCAAAGACTCCTCCACTGATTGATGTTTGGGCTGACATCGCTCACTATCGATAACAAGGTTCCATCTTTACTTGTGCTTTTTTGTGCTCACAAAAGAGTGCCTTTCTCAGACAAAGGTGTGGGGGTGGCTTAGTTGCTTTGTAAGGGATGTGAGGAACCAGACTCAGAGAGGGAGAGGGTTTACTTAGGGTCGCTTGCTCTTGGGCTTCAGCTACAAAATGTAGCCTTACGTAGCTTCCTTAGTCTCCAGTGGATGTCCAGAAACGGCAGAGACTGAGTTGTATCAGGGTGATTCAGTCCACTACAGCGTGGGAAGGGCTGTGGTTACAGCACTGCCAACTTGACCATAGTGATGGTCTCTGCCCCTCATTCAGATCTCAGAGGTGCAGCAAAGAGATGGAAGGCAGGGGCAGCAGTGGTGTCTCTCATATAGCGCATGCCCAGATCCATCAGTGGGCACCGATGATAAGAGGCTGGGCTAATTGAGATCATGTTGCCCACCCTCCTAGAAGAGGACCTTCAACTTTGAGTTAGAGGAACCACCCACCCACACACTTCTTGGGCTGCCTCAGGCCAGCAGGCACACAAAGGAGCCAAGGAGGCTGGCCTCCACTCTCCACTTGACAGTATCGCTGCAATTCTCCCCGTGGCAAGAAAGAGGAGAGAGGACTAGAGACAGACTCTGGGAATTGGTGAGGGGCAGGGAGGTCGCACTGGTAGGACTGAAGACAGGAAGGAGGCATACGATCTTGGTATTGGTTGGAGCTAAGAGGTGCATTCTGGTAGCGCTGCTCAACGTTGAGCAACAGACGTTTGGGATAGAGAGCAATGATGGACAGGTTTTCAAACAGAATGAGTGTTTCCTGATGGCTTGTTACATCTCAGTGGGTCAGGAACAGAGGCAGCTCAGGCTAAATCTGGAAGCCCCAACTCCATAGCCCCATGTCCCAAGGTTCCTACAATCTTCCAAAACAGTGCCACCAACAGAGGACCAAATGCTCCAACAGGCGAGCCTATGGGGGACATTTCACATCCGACCGACAGCAAGCAACTTGAGCACACAAGGTGGGATCGGCACTGTGGTCATGAACTTGGGCTGGCTTGGGGGAGTTCTTGATGACTTGAAGGTACTACTTTTTTTAAAGATTATTTATTTATTTATTTATTTATTTATTTATTTATTTATTTAATTTATATGTGTACACTGCAGCTGTCTTCAGAGGCACCAGAAGAGGGCATCAGACCCCATTACAGATGGTTGTGAGCTACCATGTGGTTGCTGCAAATTGAACTCAGTACCTCTGGGAGAGTAGTCAGTGTTCTTAACCACTGAGCCATCGCTTCAGCCCCCATAGGTACTATTTTTTGATGTAGGAAAAGAAGAACTCACAAAACTCCCTGTTTTCCTCCTAAGCCCTTAAGCTTAATTTCAAGTTTGAATACCCTAATTGCAAATCCAAACTCCCTTAAACAGTCTCATTACAACTCATTTTATTAAATTCCTTTAAGCAGTTTGAAGTGCATCAGCAAGTGGATGCTTCCTGTGTTTGCTTGGAGTACTTCTCGTGCCTGACCTAGCAAGCAAACCCCTTCCAAGCACTTAACTCACCCTGCAAATTTAATAACTCAGAGTCATGAATGCAGTGAATACCAGACTCGTAAACATTTCAATAAACTGTTTACAAAACTAATCAAATTATCTTACAACTTTTAATTTAAAATCACAAGTCTCTAATCAATTACCCAATTACACATTTACAATATAATCCAAGATATGTCATACCCTCCTTTATACTGCAAACCCAGCGAATACCAAATATCTGGTTTGTTTTTAAATTTATCACAAATGCATTAATAGTATGTGTTTAGTTGATTTTGTTATTTCTGTATTTAATTTGCACCTTCCAGAGATTTTAAAAGACTCTCCTCCCTTTTCGTTGGATGCATTGCCTTTCTCATAGAAGAACTGAAGTGTTTCAGGCCAGCTCAAGTTCATGACCACCGTGTCGTTCCCACCTGTTGTGTTCCAATTGCTCGCTGTGGTTCGGATGTGAAATGTCCCCCTAGGCTCGCTTGTTTGAGCATTCGCTCTTCAGATGGAGGCACTGTTTTGGAAAGTTGTAGAAACTTTTGGGCATGGGACGATGGGGGTAGGGCTTCCAGGTTTGGCTTTAGCTGCCTCTACTCCTTGATCCACTGAGATGTAACAAGCTGTGTGGCAAGTTCCTGCTGCCTCAACGGATGCCCAGCTACTATGCTTTACCTGACCTAACTGACTGTATGCACTGAACCGTGAGCCCGAACACCCCCACTGCTAAGTGGTTACTGTCAGGTATTCCATCAGAGATGAGATAACCCACAGGTACAGCTGGAGGCTCCAGCGGTCGTCATCCTAGTCGGTTCTTCTCCTGCATTTTTTTAAATGTGATATTAATGGATTCCAAGCACACACTGTCTGATGTAGCTGGTCTCATAACCCAGGTCCCTGACATTCCAATGACAGCATTGCTGGACCGAGAAGCCTGCTTGGAGCCTCCAGTGCCCCCATCCCACTGAAACCAGGTAACGGTTTGTTTTATCTAACTAATCACTTGGTTCAATATCTCCTGGAATTCTCCCTTCTCTTCCAATTTCTCCTCTGTGGCAGGGCCAGCATTTGTAACAAGATCCAGTGATTGGATTCAGTCTGACTCACGCCTTTGCCTGGCTCAAGTCAATAAACTAAACGTAATGGCATTGTCTCAAAGGTGAGCCAAGCCAGTGGAGATATTGTGGTGGCCATGAAGGTCATTTAAAAGGACTGTGGTAGGGAAGAATTGACTGGCAGTTAACTCCATGCTGGAACTTAGGTTCAGTCCTTGCTCCCAGTCAAAATCTATGGAGACACCGGAGCTGACCCCTTCCTGCCCATCATGGAATTCCTCTAAGAGTCTTTGCTTGAAACTCTGCTGGGGCGTGGTCGGGCTCCTCTCAGAACTGCCCTGGGTGTGACGCTCTTCCATTCTGACCCTTCTGCCTTTTCTGCTCTGCTTCCACAGATGTCCACACTGAGGCCATGTTGGAAGGTTCTCCTGCTCTATTCCTCTCCTAGAGCCTCTTCTCATCTTCCCAGCAGTCTCTTCTAGTAGATCTCTGGTAGAGGGAAGAGGCAGCAGGATGGCGGGCTGGCTGGCTTTGCCAAGGACCTCCTGCTCCAAGCGAAACACAAAAGTCTTTGGCTTCTCTCAGTTCCGCTCCTCTCAATTCCATGATGGGCAGGAAGGGGCCTTTCTCAAGTGATGGCTTGGGAAAATGTCCCAGTGGAGGATAGCACCTTTGATGGCACAAGGGGATGTGTGTTTGAAGGACATCAAGAACAGTGCCAAGAAGGAGGATGAAGGAACTGGGCGGTTTTTAAGAAAGTGTGACATCCTGCAGAAGGATAATGAGAAATGAAGGGCAGTCGACCAACTGGAGCTAAGGGTGAGAACTGTGGCTGAATCTTTGTAAGAAAAATTCTCCTCTTTGCAGTGAAAGGAGATCTGAGGCTTAGGAGTGCAGAGAGCCACAGTGAGGAAGCGCTCCACCAAGGTAGATCTGTTGTGCTAAAGGCAGGTTCTGCTTAGGGAAACCTAGAAACCCAGGAATTTAGACTCGGAGGCCCCCCAAAGCTACTGGAGTTAGTAGAAATGGTGCACCTCTTTAGTGGAGCTAGAGCTTTGTATTGGAAGAAGATACTACCAAAACTTTGCATTTTCTACAAGAACACAAGATTCCTGTCTTTAGAACGGTTCCCTGAGTTCTCACCTGGCAGAGCAATCACAGGCTTAAATCCTGGTGCAACCTGGTTTGGACTGTGCTGATACTGGTTAAGGGAAGGAGGAGATGATGTCTCATCGAGGCGCAAGAGTTAGGGCAGCCCATGCTGACACAAGTGAACTGCCAAGGGAGTACCAGGATTTGAGCTCCATTTCAGTCCAACACTCTCCTTCCTTTTCCTCCCCTGATCCCTCTGAAGATGCTCAAAACATCAGATCTGAAGTCAAACAAAGTGCAGCAGTAGCTGCTCATTCTGACTGCATCACTGAATTAATCCACCCACTAACTAACTGGAGGGGAGGAGGAGAAAGGGTGTCAGCTGACATGAGGAACTGGCTCCCAGCTGCCTCCCGCCAGCCAGAGCTGCTCTATATTTGAAGGTCAGACATCAGAGACCAGATGTCCATGCGGAATTTAACCACCAGGGCCCACATGACTGCAGGCAGCCAGACAGTGGGGAGGGGGACATACCCACAGACTGGGGGGTCCCAGGTGCTCAGAATGACACAGCTACCTCCCCATCTTCTCATGTGGGTCTCACACAATTTAAATATCACAACCATAGGAGCCAGACGCACGTTTCAATGTCACCTCCATTAGGTGGTTTGCAAGGTTGAATGGACCCTTGAGGCAAGCACAGGCAACAGCTGCTGGCTGAGAGAATGAGGTCCCCCAGCCACAGACACCCAGCACCCCAGTCTTCTAAAGGGAAGGGGAAACTCTAGGGTATGAGCGTACAGTGTCATCTGGATTAAGCTTAGCCTTTCTATTGCCCTCTGTGGGAAAATAGACTGAGGGACCTCACGAGGCTTGATGGATAGCACTCTTCTGAGGACCAGGAGCCAGAGGAAGAGGAAATGCTATGGGGATGGTAGAGTGTGATGTTATTGTTTCCAATGGGTCTGCAAAGTAGCAGTTAATGGGAACAGCAGACACAGTACATCCTAAGGAGTCAGATACTGTTACAGTTGCTATCATTGCCTCCATCCTATGAGAGGGAAAGAGAGAGTCATCTGCTGGCTCCAGAGACAGAATGAGGAAATGGTAAGCTTTGGTCACGAATGGGAGGAAGACTTCCACAGCAGTTCTATTCCAAGGCTGAGGAACTGTAACAAGAGGCAGGGAACTTGCCAGGCTAGATGTGTGTGAGCAAAGGCTAGCTTGTCAGAGATGCTGAGAGAATCTTGCAGCTCATAGGATAAGGCTTTCCACAGTCTGCCATGGTCCCTTTCAGGCCATGTTCTTCATTTCAGTGGTAGGTAGGGATGAAGGATGGGGATGCTGATAGGAGAGTAAGAACAGGAGCCATGAGCTCTGGATCCAGAACTGGCTGGATCCCAGTCTGTAGACCTCTTACCCACCCCTGTTCCTCCCCTGTGCCTATACTCCTCACCCCTGCCTCTGAGTGCCTAGAATCAGCTTCACATCCCAGTTGTCTTTTTAAATGGCTGTTTATGTGGAAGGCCTGATGCTGAAGAGCTGGCCCCAAGCTGGCTAACCCTTGCCTTCTAGGTGACCATGGCGGTCCCTTCTAGCATAGGAGGAACAGTTTGGAAAGTGTTTCTTGGAAACTAAGAGCCCTTGTTTCAGCTCTGGTAGTTCACCAACCTTCCACACTATGGATGGGTTCCACTCTTCGCAGATTTCCAAATCCATCCATCCGTCCGTCCATCCATCCATCCATCCATCCATCCATCCATCCATTTATCCATCCTTTTTTCCTTTGTTAACTCTCAATTCTTTTACCTGTATGTGGTCCCTTTAAGCTTGAGTCCCTGATCCTCCACATCCATCCTCTGACTTAGGCCGAGATACAAAGGTTGGAATGTGGATTTGAGGAGGAAATAACTTGATCAATGTTCCTGGCTCTGCCAAATGTAGATTGAGAATAAGTTGTCCCAATTATAAAAATATGTCCTCTGTGCCGGGGGAAATCAGTACACTTTGATATCCTGAGGTTGCAATTGGTCTTTGGGGAGCCATGTCCTAGCCTGGGTTGTGGGTAGAGAGTGGTACTGCCAATCTGCCTGAACAATGCAAGCTCAGCCCTGCCCAAGCACAGTGGCTTAGACCTTCCTTCATCCATGGCCCACTGTGCAGCTACTCTTCAGAGAACCGAGGACCTGTCATTACCTGGGATCACACAAGGGGACTGAACTCACCTGACTGCATACATGTTTCTCCTCAGTGAACAGACAGCCTAGTTTGCAAGGTGGACATTGTGGGTACTTCCCCGACATCCCCCATGTACCACCGGCAGGATCTGGACCTGTTTCTTTGTTGGACTTGCTTCTAATAGACAGCACCCGTGACTGTCCTTCAGCAGCCTGCCCTGGACTGTGATAAGGAAATCTTCTCCTATGTGCAGCTGGACTGGTGAGCTGGGAAATTCATCTTCCCCTGGGCTAAGGACTGTCACATGCAATGTGGCCTTTGCACAGGACAACCTGGTGCTTAACCTGCATTTCTGAGGCCAACAGGATGGACAGCTTCCTTCTGAGGGAGCCCCTTGTTTGGGTCCCCCCTTTCTCTCTTGCTTCCACTACCCAGGTGCTTTTCCCAGGAGCACAGACTTGGTAAATTCCTTGCATGTGGATTTGGTCCCAAGAATTCCTTATGGGTGTCCAGCTTCTAGCCCAGGGTCTGTCTGGGTAGGAGCTCTGAGGCTGGGTGGAGCAGCTCAATGAACCTATAAGACTCTAGGGACCAGGCGTAGCTCCTCATCCATAGATGAAGAAACAGGCCCATCACAGGGAAGGCAGCAGCTCACAGTCCAAACATGATCCAGAACCCTGGTGTCATGGACTGGCAGGTCAGGGAGATGCCACATTGCTGCGAAGCTTCTCCCAGAAGTCCTGTCACAGAGGAGGCAGAAAGTGTTCAAGACCTCTGGTCATGAGGGTCAGGACAGTGAGGACTTACAGAGGGTGAGGTCTTGTCCAGGCCGGGAAGGAGCCTGTTGGGATCTCTTGGAGTAGGAATGTTTGGGTTGAGCCTGGAGAATGAACAAGCATAAGTGAGGGAGGATACAAGGGCTTTCCAAGCGAGGGAAGTGCAGGGGCCAAGGCAAAGAAGCTGGAGAGGGTAGATGCATCCACATTGTGTTCATGTAACAAAATGCCCGAGGCCGGTGTTATAAAAGGAAAAGAGGGACATTAAGCTTATGGTTCTGAAGGTTCAAAGCCCAAGGTTGGGAGGCTCCTTTGGGGGCCTCTGGTAGGGTCTTATGACGGTGGCATTATAGTGGGAGCATGTGAAATAGGAAGGGATCACATGGCAGGACAGGAAGAAAGTCACAGAAGGGCAAGCCTCACGCTTAGAACACCTCACATGTGAAAAAAGCCACTGTCCTGTGAGGACAACCTTAGTCTGCTCTGAGATTAGCTCCCACAGTGACCAATCACTCTACTTAGGCTCCACCTCTTAAAGCCCCACCCCACCCCCAATATTGCCAGATCCAGAATCAAAGTTCTAAACATACGAACCTTTGAGAGATGCTCAGCCTACAGTGTACAATCAGAATCATCACAAGGCAGGAATGATGGGGCATCCCAACTAGGACTGTCCACACAATGGGCCTCAGTGGGGCTGGGACTGAAGCCTGAGAAGGGTAGCAACTGCAGGAGTGGGGGTACACTGCTGCCTTCTAGGGTAGCCTTGGGTATGTGCTCATGTGCCCCAGTGCAAATGTGAAGATCAGAAGATAACTTGTTATACAGCTGGATCTCCCCTCTTTCTACCACATGGGTCCCGGGGATCGAACTCAAGCACTTAGGCTCCTCAGCAAGTGCCTTTACCCACTAGGCCATCCTGCTGGCCTAGAGCCTTGAATTTCTTTTTCTTTTCTTTTTTTTTTCTTTTTTTTCTTTTGTTTTGTTTTTTTGAGACAGGGTTTCTCTGTATAGCCCTGGCTGTCCTGGAACTCACTTTGTAGACCAGGCTGGCCTTGAACTCAGAAATCCACCTGACTCTGCCTCCCAAGTGCTGGGATTAAAGGTGTGCACCACCACGCCCAGCTAGCCTTGAACTTCTGATTTTTACGGCCGAAATGTTGGGCTGACAAGCATGACCCACCATGCCTGGCTAAATTTCCTTTTTAAAAACAGCTCAGAACTGGGTTAACGTTAGTAATATCACAGCTCTGGTTATAAAACCATGGGCAAGAGGCTGTCACTGAAGCCAGAGGAGAGGAAGAGGACCCTAGAAAAGGGCCTCAGCTCTGATAGAGTATGGTGAACAGGTGGCCCGTGGACTGAAGTGGACTTGACTCAGGAACCCCAAGCAGGATGTAATCCTGCTTTGTTAGCTGCTAAGAGAGGCAAGCAACATCAGAGAATGGTCTAGTTTGGTTTCTGTTGCTGTGATAAACACCGCGACTGAAAACAACTTGAGGAAAAAAGGTTTTATTTTGGCTCACAGGTTCCGTCTCACCTATGGAAGCCAAGGTAGGAACTTAAATCAGGGAGCTGAAGCAAAAGCCTTGGAGGAACACTACTAACTGACTTCTTCCTCCAGCTGGCTCAGCTAGCTTTCTTATCTACCCAGTCCCACCTGCTCAGGGATGACTTTGCCCACTGTAGGCTGGACCCTCCCCCATCAATTAGCAATCAAGAAAATGCCCCAAAGCTATACCCACAGACCAATCTGATGGGGGCAATTCCTCAATTGAGGTTCCCACATTAGGTGTCTCTAGGTTTGCGCCAAGTTGACAGCTGAAGCTAACTATGACAGGGACAAACTCCTATATTAATGCAGCACCACTGTCTTTTTTGTTTTCCCAGCTAAAAGTGTACGAAGAAGCTGAGCAGGTGGAATATCTCCATGGCACCTTGTCCACCATTTTAGTCTTCCAAAACATAACTCAAATAAGCACAATCTTGGGTTAAGGATGCCCCGCACTGGGTCTGCCGCCGTTCCTTCTTCAGTGTTAAACTGAACATGCGGGCCTAGGAATGTGGTCCTTAACCTACCGTGCCCAGGAATGGGCTCCATCCTACAGTGCTTCCTCTCTGAATACGTATGGGCTCCATTGTTAAAATTCCCAGGCCTTCTTTGTTTTCACCACTTTAGAAATGAGTCGTTCGTTCCCCTTACCTGTTGCAGTCAGCAGGTCTCCCTCTACTCTTTATTTCTTGGTGATGCTTGTATTGGTTTTTGTACTCATCAAGATGTGAAACTCTTACATTTGATTATGGTTTCCTGCTTGAAATTTGGAGCAAGGCTGTGGAAAGACCCAGTCTTCCTGTCTCCCTTCTCACTGAGACTGTGACTCACTGCGGCTAGTCTTCCAGGTGTGTCCATGTTTGGGATACTAAATATATGATGCGACTGCCATATCCAGAGATCCATCCCATAATCAGCCTCCAAATGCTGACACCATTGCATACACTAGCAAGATTTTGCTGAAAGGACCCTGATATAGCTGTCTCTTGTGAGACTATGCCGGGGCCTAGCAAACACAGAAGTGGATGCTCACAGTCAGCTATTGGATGGATCACAGGGCCCCCAATGGAGGAGCTAGAGAAAGTACACAAGGAGCTAAAGGGGTCTGCAACCCTATAGGTGGAACAACATTATGAACTAACCAGTACTCTGGAGCTCTTGACTCTAGCTGCATATGTATCAAAAGGCACTGGAAAGAGAGGCCCATTGGACATGCAAACTTTATATGCCCCAGTACAGGGAAACGCCAGGGCCAAAAAGTGGGAGGGGTGGGTAGGCGAGTGGGGGGGGGAGGGTATGGGGGACTTTTGGGATAGCATTGGAAATGTAAATGAGGAAAATACTTAATAAATAAATAAATAAATAAATAAATATATGATGTAACAGAGTCCAAAAGATTTCACAGTAGGCCTTACATGTAGTTTACTTGGGGACGGGTAGTGTAGCTCAGTTGGTAGTGTGTTTGCTTAGCATGCAGGAAGCCCCGGGTTCAAGCCCCAGCGATGCATTGGATATGGTGGTACACATGTAAGCCTGGCACACAGGAGGTGATGGTAAGAGGGTGAGAAGGGTACAGTTATCCTTGACTACACAGAGTCTGAGACCAGCTTGGGTTCCATGAAACATCATTGTCTTAAAACAAACAAACAAACAAACAAACAAACAAACAAACAACTAAACCAGAAAAGCCTTCACAGCAGTGTGAGACATGTTCCTGGGGCTGCCTGGCTGAAAGGTATCTTAGCTTCTCCCCACTGAAGCTGATAGTTTCCAAAGATGGCTGCCACTGGCCTGTTTATTCCGTGGGCATGTGGCAGGCCTCCATGGTGAGGTGGAGTCTATTTTTCTTTCTTTTGAATTCGGACTCAGACTTGTGATTTGCTTTGAACAACTGAATTAACATGATGTTTTCAGTCTTCCACACCCACATATTAAGAAGACCAGAAGCTTCGGAGCTACTTATAAGGTTGCCTAGTTACTTTTAAGTTACTTATAAGAATGTCTTTTACTTTTAAGTTACTTATAAGGATGTCTTAGTTACTTTTTTGTTGCTGTGAAAGGACACCATTACCAAGGCAATTTATGAAAAGCATTTCACTGGGGGATTGCTTATGGTTTCAGAGGGTGAGATCACGGGTATCATGGTAGGGAGCCTGGCAGCATGGGACTGGAGCAGGGACTGAGAGTTTACATGTGAAGACAGCAACCATGACACACACAGAGAGACAGACAGAGACAGACAGACAGAAGGCAGACCCAG
The DNA here is from genome assembly GCF_978045245.1 of Mus caroli. Classification (NCBI taxonomy): domain Eukaryota; kingdom Metazoa; phylum Chordata; class Mammalia; order Rodentia; family Muridae; genus Mus; species Mus caroli. The sequence goes on along the minus strand of NW_028227261.1, from coordinate 108,975,213 downwards.
AGAGAGAGAGAGACAGAGACAGAGAGAGAGAGACAGAGACAGACAGAGAGAGACAGAGAGAGAGACAGAGAGAGAGTGCTAACTAAGAATAGCATGGGCTTTTGAAACCTCCTTCAACAAAGCCACACCTCCTAATCCTTGCCAAACACTTCTACCAACTAGGGAATTAAGTAGTCAAATGTATGAGCTTATGGCGGCCATTCTTATCGAAACCACTACAGATGGTTTTATAGATGAACATTTACTTTTATCTGAAGGGTGAATAGGAACAGGGCAGACTCAGCCTTTAAACAGTGAGAGAAAGGCCCAGAAATAGCACATCTTTGACAAAGGAATGAAGGTGTCCAGAAAATAGAGGGACCAGCTTTGCCTTGGCTAGCAGAGGTAGCATATTAGCTAGTTTTACATGACCCTAGCATAATACCTGACAGAATGTCTTCAGGGAACAAGATTTTATTTGGGTTCATGGTTTTGAGAGATTTGGGCTCATCATAGTAGGGAAGACATAAGCGGATAGCTCCACCCACCCATGACTACAGCAGGAAGCAGAGAGCAAGACAGGAACTAAGGCTTGGTATAACCTTCAGAGGCTCACACCGAGAACCCACGCTCACCAGTCCACTGACTAAGGCTCCAGAGCCTCAGGGGCGGCACCACAAGCTGATGATCAGTGTCTGAGGCACAGACCTTCGAGATCCTTTCAGATTCACACTGCAAGAGGTAAGAAGATAATGGTGGACCCTGGCTTTCAAGTAGAGGCGGATTTTGCTTGGCCTGGAACATAGGAGGCAAGGACCCAGGGAGGAAGATGGGTGCAGACAAAGCCTCCAGAAGGAGAGCCCTGCCTATATTTCCTGAGGAAAGGTGCCACTGAGGATGGAAAAGGTGGGTGAACATCCTTCAGAGAAGATGTCAGGTCTTGGTTAAAACCTGAGAATCTCACAGTGAAAGAGGGATGGAGAAGAGGCCACACTCGGTGCCTCTGCAGGTTGAACTCAGAGAAGGGGGCAAGAGTTCTGTACCAGGCTCTGTCATGAATCACCTGTGTGGCCTTGGGCACACTTCTTGCTTTTTACCATTCTGAGGGATCTCCGGTCCTAATCAGCAAATATCTAGTGAGTCTCTAGTCTCAGATGTTGGGAATCCCAAGGAGAACAGAGGAGTTCCCTACCATCTAGTGACCCCTGGGCTGATGGAGATGGGAGATTCTTAGTCCAATTTAACAGAGTGCTGTGGGGGCTGGGGGTGGGAGAAAGGCTGCCCCAACGCTAGTTCTAAGAGGGGAGCCTCAGGTATGTGGGTGTGAAGCTGGGAAGACCAGGCACATGAAACCCAGACTCCCGCAGCCAGTTGGGTTACCCCATAGTCTTTAGATCGAAGAACCGAACAGTATTGGTTCTAAGCATATGGTCCTGGTGATTAATGTCTGTAGCCCTTGGAACTTTCTAGAAATGCAAACTCTAGGGGTCCTCCCCTGGTCTTATGCATCAGATTCTCCAGGCTAGGTGTTCTTGAATCCTTACGTGACTCTGATGCCCACTGGCTTGACCATCGGTGTTAGGTGACGCCTGTCTTCTGGCTACAGGCTTCAGGAATCAGTTTGCAGTTAGTAGCAGGCAATCAGGGATTATTGATCACCCTGACAGATTCCAGGGTATGCTTTAGTTCACCATCAACTGCTTGGTTTATTGGTTTGATATTGGCTTCGGGTCCTGTGACATATCCCTCACTTGGCTTCAAACGAGATCCATTCGGCTCCTTCTCTGTGTCTGAGGCTGTGGCCCTCTCCTGTGCTGGCCTAAGTTTCCTCCTTAGGCGATGACTGCCAATGTTTGCAGATGCTGGTGACTGTATGAGATGTGAGCTGTGCACTGTGGCCAGAGAGACAGGGCAAGAGAGCAAGCGAAGTGAGAACCAGAAGCCTGCGGGCTCTGCCATAGACCAGGGCAAGCTGGGGGTAGGGCCCTAGGGAAGTAGTGGATCTCCAGTCTCCTGGGGCTAGGGCATGCTGAGCGAGGCATAATCCCCATCAATTTTTCAATCCTCCCTGAATGAACACAGTGAGAGAGGTGTGTAAACACTTCTTCAGACAAGGCAGTATACCCTCTTCCATGTGTTCAGTCACTCTTACCCCTGTGGACGCTGGAGTTGTGGCTCTAGAGGAATCACTGTGGCTTCCAGGAAGAGGAGGCCCGTCCGGAAGATTTAGAGAGAATGGTTAGCATAGCAGTAGCTTGAGCCATGCTCAGATGCATACAGCAATGGAGCATACTTTGGGGGTAGTAACTGATCCCTGTGGCTCCCACAGGAGGTACAGGAAGAAAAGAGCATCTCATATGTCAGATTAAAACCAAATGTGTGTGTGTGTGTGTGTGTGTGTGTGTGCGTGCGTGTGTGTACATGCCAGGTGCATGTGTGAAAACCAGAAGAAAGATTTAAAATAGTATCTTATCATTTTATGTGTACGAATATGTTTTTCTTGCATGGTCCATGTGTCACATTCCTGTGGAACCTGCTGAGGCCAAAAAAGGATGCTGGATTAGAAATGGAGTTGCAGACAGTTGTGAGCTGCCATGTGGGTGCTGAATGTTGGATTAGAACTGGAGTTACAGACAGTTGTGAACTGCCATAAGGGTGCTGGCAATAGAACCTGGGACCTCTGGGAAACAGCCAGTGCTCTTAATGGTTGAGCCATCTTTGCATCTTTCTCAAAGGCTTAATTAACTTTCGAGTTAGTTCTTTCCTTCTACCTTGCTGATGCAGGCATCTCTCTTGGGTTTTGCTGCTGTTGTGTGGAGGACTCCAGGCTAGCTGGACAGTAAGCTCCGGGTGACTTCTCTCTATTTCCCATTGCATCACAGAACTTCTGGGACTACAAGTGCATGCCAAGGCTTTCTAAACAAGGGTTCTGATGATCCAACCCGGGTCATCGGGTTTGCACAGCAAAAGCTTAAACCTGCTGAGACAAGATGCTGGCCCCATATGACGGGTGTGTGTGTGTGGGTGGGTGGGGGGTGATCTATATTTCTTAGTATTCAAATCCTTACACACACACACACAGAAAGAGAGAGACAGACACAGAGAGAGACAGACAGACACACAGACAGACACAGAGACAAAGAAAGACGAAGAGAGAGACAGAGAGAGAGAGAGAGAATGACCCGTGTACCACTTTCACAGTAGCGCCCTTGCTCTAGCACTACTGTGGTGGTCTTACTGCTGGTAGGAGAGAGGGAAAGAGGTAGGGTTTGTACCTAGACCCCATGTGGTATCTAGACAAAGATCTGAACTGCTTTGTTCTAAGTGGAGCTGGGCTGGGGTTGGGGCGGGGGTGGGGGCTGTCCATGCTGGCTCACATGTCCCTTCATCCACCAGCCTCTCCACTCTATGTGACTCAAGAGAGAGGCTCAGACTGACTAATGACCTAACCCAGGAATCTGAGGGAATTTGAGGACCTTGGTCATAGGCTAGACCGAGTGGAGCTGGATGGGAGAGAGAGAGAGAGAGAGAGAGAGAGAGAGAGAGAGAGAGAGAGAGAGAGAGAGAGAGAGAGAGAGAGGGAGGAAGGCACAGGGGGGCAGGCAAATACAGGAAACACCGACTATTGGCTAAGACCCAGAGGCTGTCGGCTTCGCTGCCCACTCACTCCGGCCCTGAACAATCCCGGTGTCTTCAGATTGCTCCATGTCTAGGCTGGGCTTAGCTCAGTATTGTCTCACCATCTCATTAGTGACGTTCATGCATATTTGTAGGTGGGAATCCATTACATAAAGCCCACAAGAGTGACTTGGCTATACTTTGTTTCCATTCAGATTGTAAGTATCACTCACTATACAGTCAACCAATGGGGGTAATGAAAGTATTTTTTGTTTGTTTGGGTTTTTTTTTTTAACCCAAACAACGTGACTGTACTGGCTATTTTTGTGTCAACTTGACACAGCTGAGTTATCACAGAGAAAGGAGCTTCAGTTGAGGAAATGCCTCCATGAGATCCAACTGTAAGGCATTTTCTCAATTAGTGATCAAGGGGGAAAGGCCCCTGTGGGTGGGACCATCCTTGGGCTGGTAGTCTTGGGTTTTATAAGAGAGTAGGCTGAGCAAGCCAGGAGAGGCAAGCCAGTAAAGAACATCCCTCCATGGCCTCTGTATCAGCTCCTGCTCCCTGACCTGTCTGAGTTCCAGTCCTGACTTCCTTTGGTGATGAACAGCAGCATGGAAGTGTAAGCCGAATAAACCCTTTCCTCCCCAACTTGCTTCTTGGTCATGATGTTGTGCAGGAATAGAAACCCTGACTAAGACAGTGACATTGGCCATTATAAATACTAGTTGTGATTCAGGATCAGCATCAATATCCAATTCATTATTCAGATTTGGTTCCAGGGGGTTGTCAGCATCCTTCTTCACTCTGAGCCGTGGATGTAGATGGTAATAGATGGTTAAAACATTTTACCTTATGCCCTTAGAACATTCTCTAATTAGATACATCTAAGAATTTTAAGGGGAATAATAGGCAATTATTTTGTTTCAGGGTTCAATTATTAATAACACCCCAACTCTGCTCCCATCCCTTAAATGGTATTCAGTTTGAGAGAGCCAAGGAGTTGCTTTCCTAGTTAAAGCTTTCATTCTTTGGCAGAAAAACACCTTTCAAATACAGCTCGGAGGATGTTTGAGGTTGTCATTTAAGAAAATCTCATGCCTCAGTTCCCTCGGCTGACAGCTTTTCACTCAAACTCCCAAACAGCCAAATTAATTTTGATTGCCTGTTAAATCTGAGCATTAGGATTCAAATTTACCCTAAACACATTATCTAGTGTTGCCAGCAGGGTGACAAGGTGACCCTAGGTGGACAAACTGAGCCCGCATCTGTTGGCAAGTCAGACAAAAGGGATTCAGACAAAAGTGATCTCTGATGGGTCCTACTATGAAGGGATGGGGACCTCACCCACCGCCCTGTCTGGGGTGTGCAGAGCCAGCACCTTGCTGAGCTGGAGGGGAATGGTGTGCCAGTGAACTTGGAGTGAGCTTGTTATGAGACTTGGGGTCAGTCTGTACCCAAAGAGATCAAGTTTGGCTAGCTGTCATCAAGAAGCTGATTGGTAACAGTAGATAACAGGCTGGAGAGATGGCTCAACAGTTAAGAGCATTTATGGCTCTTGTAGAGGACCCAAATTCCATTTCCAGTATTCACAGCGGGGCTCACGGCTATCTGTATCTAACTCCTTTTCCAGGGGATCCAACATCTCTCTTCTGTGCTCCATTGGGTACCACACATGCACATAGTACACAATTAAAATGAAATCATTTTTTTTAAGTAGCAGGATTAAAGGCTAGAGAGAGATGCTCTATGTTTAGGAGCCCATACTGCTTCTGCAGAAGACCTTTGTTAAATTCCAAGCAAATAGGTTTTAATTCCAGTTCCAGGGGACCCAATGCCCTCTTCTGGCCTCCAAGGGCACCTGCATTCACATCATATACCTACAGAGACAACTAAATATCTTAAAAATAATCATAACAGCCAAAACAACAACAACATCATCATCATCATCATCAACAACAACAACAACAACAAAAGGGTCGAGAAAAGAGATCTTTTATCATCACCACATTGGAAAGGGAGACAAAGAGATGCAGTGACTCCTGTAGTTCATCTTTGGCCTCCTGCAGCTGAGACTGAAGCTTAGGGAGAGGACTGGGGCTATGCACATCTAAACAATCTGATCAAGGCGTGGTCCCACCCACCCTTGACCCATCTTTGCCTTGTCCTGTGAGGTGTCTGACAAGCTGTTAAAACTGTGAGCTCCCTTTCTGGAGGGAGGTGCGTTTTCTTTTTTGGCTGCCCTCGGGCTTTTTCTTCTCAGCGAGATCTCTGAGGGCGTTCCCATTTCTTGGGGTCCATCGTTTCACTCTCTGATAGATTTGGAGACCCAAGTGTCTCTTTAGAATATCTTCCTGTCTGACAGGGTTACATGGATGATGGAGTATCCAAGCTCATGCTACATGCCCCAAGGGGAACATTACAAATCAACAGCCTCGGTGGGTATGCTGTGGGTATACACGGAGGACTGAGGCCCAGCTGAAGATGTGCCAGAGATCACATGAGCTCAGCAGCCGGAGTGTACTTGTTGGCCAAGGCCAGCCTGCTTAGCGGTTCTGTCCAAGATTTAAAACCATCCTTAAACAGATATTTAGGGGAGGCTGGAGGGATGGCTCAGCTAGTACAGCACTTGCTGTGTAGGCATGGGGCTCTGAGTTCAAACCCCAGGGCCCACTTAATGGTCCTGTAAACCCAGCAGTGAGGAGGCAGAGACAGGTGTTTCCAGGGGCTTGCTAGCCAGCCAGCCAGAGCTGAGTCAGCAAACTCCTGCTTCATTTGAGAAAACCTGTTTCAAAAAATACGGTGGAGAGGTCTGAGGAAGACACAGAAGTGAATCTCTTCTCTATGCAATATACACACATGTACAGGTGAACACCGATGCATATGTTCCCACATGCCAATACACACAAACACATTCTCACACATAGTACTTTTTATTTTATTTTATTTTTTTTAGGCAATGTTTGGTGATGGTTGCCAATGCACTTTCTTTTTTAGTCCCTGGAATCTCCAAATAGCCTACTTTGGAAACTTCAAAGGTGGGCTGCTGTCTGAGATTTGCCCACCTGGCCCTGGATGGGCACAATGGCCTTGTCATGATTGATTCTGTTTTCCTCTCCCCTCCCCCATCCGGCACGTTTGTTGGATTAGAACCCCACCCCCTAACCCCCAGCCTATGGGATTCCCTACTAGAAAAGTCATTACTGCTTCTCTTGGTCGCCTGCCAGCTCTAAAGTGTCTTTTTAATTGCATCTAATTTGGCCTCATCTCATTAAATCCTTAATTTAAACCGTAGTGATCCCTCCAGCTCTAGCTGCCTAATGACAAAGGGGCCGGCGTAGCCCTTCCCCCTTCTGCACAGCTCCCCAGTCAGGGCTGCTCTCATTTCCAGGTGGTCTCACCGGGAGGCTTCTGACAAGTGGCTGTCGTCCTTGCCATGCTGAGCATGGAGCCCAGCCAGGAGGGCTTCCCGGGAGCTGTAATTACTGGGAAAGGCTCACCTCCCCCCACCCCCTGCCACCCCGCCGGAGCCCCAGCTCTCAGCCCCAAAGTGGCTGTTGCAACAGTATCCAATTCTACAGGTGCAGGCGTGGGCGAGGAGTGAGGCAGAGATCACATAATGAGCACATGGCAGAAACCACCGAGTCCAGACGCCATGCTTTAGAGTTAGGACAGGACAGTTTGACCGAGTTATTGTCTGTAAAGTTGACCCCCAAGAATACTACAAATGAGTTACAAATTTACATCTCCCTTCCCCCTCCCTCAGTTTCTCTCCTTCTCTTCCTCTGCCTGTCTGTCTCTCTCTCTGTCTCTCTCTCTCTGTGTCTGTCTCTGTCTGTCTCTGTTTCTGTCTCTGTCTCTGTCTCTGTCTCTCTCTCTCTCTCTCTCTCACACACACACACACACACACACACACACACACACACACACTTCACAGTGTGAGTTTAAGTAAGTTGAGTTTGTACTGGGCTACACTAAGAGTCTCCCTAGATCCATGAGGCCTATAGGCTGACATGCCATGGCGACACAGGATCTCCCTAGGGAAGCTGTCACTAACCTTGTACTGTAGATATTCAAATTTGTGGATAAAGTGCCTGGCCCTGAGACCTTGCTGGTCGCAGCGGAAGGGCCTTCTGTCATCTACCAGACTTACCCTGGTTCCTCCTCTAGTTACCCGGTAACTCTGAACATTCCTGCACATCTGTCCCAGGGCCTTTGCTCTGGAAGTCCCTCCTGCTGCAATGCTGTCCCTTATATCTCTCCTGGTTTCCTTCATCTTTCCACCAGATCTAATTTGTTCTCTTCACAAAGATCTTTCTGGACTTCCTCATCTTCCCCAACCTGCCATAGTTAGTGTTTCTATTGCTGTGGAGAGACAACCATGACCACAGAAATTCTTATAAGGGAACATTTAATTGGGCCTTGCTTTTCAGAGGTTGAGTCTATTGTCATCATGGCAGGAAGCATGGCAGCATGCAGGTGGACATGATGCTGGAGAAAAAGCTGAGAGTTCTACATCTGGATTACCAGGCAGCAGGAAGACAGCAAGACAATGGGCCTGGCTTGACCAGCTGCTCTTGGCTACTTTGTAGGTTCTTCTTTTTCCCACTCTTCACCCCCTGGTTTAGTTGGTATCACTAAATATAAGGAGAGAACAGATAGAGGAAAGAGAGAGAGATTGAGGGGGGAGGGGAGAGGATAGGGGAGAAGGAGAGGGAGGGAGAGCGGGAGGGGGAGGGAGAGGGAGGGGGAGAAGGAGAGATCCTTGAATCTAATTTCTTTCCTTTTGTTTCTTCTTTGAACACAAACACTAACAAACAGCAATGACAGCCACCCATCCCCCAGGCCCTAGCATTTATTTATATGCTTTCTGAAAAGTTCCCAGAATTCCAGATTTTCCACACAATTGCAGAAAATATCTGCTGCTGGCAGAACCACTCCTCTGATAGAGCACGAGGCAAATCAGGGTCAGCTGCTTTGAACAAACCAAAGCAGCCCCATAACCCCACACCTGGGATTAAAACTAAAGCATATTCTTATAATATTGCTGTATTTTTTTAAAAGAAAACAAAATTTCAGAATTATCACTACATCTGAGACATCAAAGCCACCCTCAATGATACACTTTCTTTAACGAGGCTACACCTACTCCAACAAGGTCACCTTTTTCTAATGGTGCCACTCCCTATGAGCCCATGGGGGCCATTTTTTATCCAGTCCCCCACACCTATTTTCTTTAGTCTGTTGCTACTTATGTATTTGCATGTCTGCCGTCATCATCACTGGTTCCTATAGATGTATCTGTTTGGCATCTGTGGCATTGTTGGAGCAGAGCCTCTTTCTGTCTTCTTCATTCCCTGGTGCTCAGAACAATGTCTGGCACATACTAGGTCTGCAGCTCTTATTTGTTGTCTGTCTCACAGTATTGGCTAACTTTCAGAATCTGCACTTTCCAGCAATTCTCAAACTCCAAGCCTGCAGGATCTCCCCAGTCTCATCTGAATCAGCCCAGGAAGGAGAGTCATCAAGTCCTCCCTTAGGGATGATGCCTGCCTGGACTGCTACTCAAGAACATGGCTTGCTGTATTGTCTGGACTGGGAAGGATGACTGCTCTAGAGACACTTATGGCTTCCAAGATTCTTGTTAGAGAATGGGCTTCCCACGACTGTTCAGAATCCCTGCAGAGCTTGGACCCAGGAGGGAGATAAAGGACTGAGAATAGTGTGGGCTTCTAACTCAGTATGTGCTGGGCAGATCCCTTTCTCTCACTGAGCCTCAGTTTCCCCTCTGCAAAATATGCTTCATGTAGAGGAGTCCATGATGTGGCATATGTAAGGGAATCCAACCCCATTCCTAGGTTTCTAAAACAGAGAGAGAGAGAGAGAGAGAGCTGATTTTATTTTAGTTCTTATTTTGTTGGTTTTTTTTTTTTTGAGTCATGGTCTTTTTATGTAACTCAGACTGACCTGAAACTGTCTATGTGGACCAGGTTGGCTTTGAACTCATAGAGGTACGTCTCCCAAACACTGGGTTTGAATGGATTAAATGCATGTTCCACCAAGCCCAGTCTCAAAAGCCTGATTATATGGAATTCAATATCTCCTTTGAGTTTAGACCCAAAGAGAGAGTGAGACGGCCCAGCATGTAAACGCATTTGCTGTGCAAGTCCCACACCCTGAATTTGATCCTGGAACCTGTATAGAAAGTTGGAGAGAAGCAACTTCACAGAATTGTCCTCTGATTTCTACATACACAACAAAAACAGCAGCTGCAGCAAAATGAAGCTGAAAAGCATAAACATAATTTAGCCCTGTCAAGAGCTATAGAGGGTCTGAGTTTTGCTAATTTTGGAAGCCAGTAAGTTCCTGCCATGGTTTCATGGATGCCTCTAGAATAACCTAGACTTCTGCATCAGACAAAAGACATTTACCAAGAAGAGAGTAGCATGAGCCTCCTGCTCACACCACTTCCTCCTCCCAGTCCTCAGAGGTGATGAAGAGAGGGCAGCTCGGTGCTGGGGCAGCCCAGCAGTGTGGCGAATGAGGTTGCCTTTACCTCACTGGGACCTAATAAATGACAGGAAAAACCTAAAAGGGAGAGGTTTGGCTGACAGTTTTAGATAAGAACCCATCATAGTGGGGGAAGTATGGCAAAGGGTTTGCTCTGTGGTATTGGGAGCACGAAACAGCAGCTTGCTACATGGCACCAACCAGGAAAGGGACAGGAATCAGAGTCAGGCTAGAACCCCCAATGCCAATTCTTGATGACCTATGTCCCCTGGGTTGGCTAGACTTCATATTCTAAAGCAGCTACAAACTCCCCAGATAGCACCACCCGTTAAGGGCCAAGGGTTCAAACACATGAGCCTGTGGGAGTTCATTACCCTGACAGAAGGTGGGTATAAAAATAACCCAAACCTTTTCTAATAGCTAGCAAGCAGAGCTACCGATGCCCCAGAACTGAGATATTATCTTTATTCCATAGGACAGTAAGCAAATCTGCCCCATGCTCTGGAACGAGCGAGATGCTCTTGATCCTTTAAGGGAGAACAAAGTAGGAGAGGGCTTTGGGTTGTAGCTCAGGTGGTAGAATATTGCACAGCATTCTCAAGACTCTGCGTTCAATCCCTAGCTTCCAAGAGGGAGCAGGAGAAATCCATGGAGAGCCAGGCTTGGTGGCACCTGCTTGTGACCGTAACACTTGGGAAACAGAAGCAGGCAGATCAGGAGTTCAAGGCCAGCTCAGATACATAGTGATTTTGAGCCTGGGCTTCATGAGACTCTTTAAAAAACAAAACAAAAACAAAAACAAGACAAGAAAGCAAGTAAGCAGTCTGTGGAGAAACCTCTTGCAGTGGACCATGACCTAAGAGGTTTAGTATACCATGCACTGGGTAGGAGGGTGTTGTAGTGTGTTCTCTAGGGCTCCAGTGTTAAGACTTGGACTCTGGCATGGTGCTACTGAGAGATGGTAGGACCTTAGAGATGGGACTTATTGGAAAGTTTTAGGTCATTAGGGTACGCCTTTCCAGGGGACTGTGAAACATGGCCACTTTTCTCCTTCATGTTCAGGCCATGACGTGCACAGCTCTGCACCATCACCCCACCAACTATGGCCTATCCTAGGCATAGCCCTATCCTAGGCATCCAAGTGAGGGGCCACAGAGGCAAGCCCAAAACTGTTAGCCAAATAAACCACACCCTTTTATAAACTGCTCATCTTGGGTATTCGCTAGAAGGATGCCAAACCGACTAACACAGTCTCCTGGCATGTCTTATCCTTCCCAGAACTGGGTGAGCCTATGGGACATGCCTCACAGACCCTTCTATATCCAGCTCTACCCTATGTGCTCTCAAGAGCCTTCCGGACTCCCAGAGGTGGAAGGTTCAGATGGAGAGCAAAGCTGAGGCCTTGGAGCCGTGATGTGTGGCGGTCCACAGTAGCCTCCCGAGGAGGATGCATGACCTGCTTCAAGACCACCATGCCTGTCTCAAGGTGTCCCTCAAGCCTGCCTGCTCATCAGCACAGGGGCCTAGCGGGCCTATCAACACCCTAGAAGTGATCTGTCATATCCCCACTCCAATCGGATCAGGTAAGACCACCTCAAACAAGGGAGGAGCCTATATTGTCCCAAGTTTAGTTAGCCAACAATTAATGAACATCAGCTTGAGCCAGAGCTCTATGACAGGCCACAGTCCTTGCTCTGTGGCACTTCTAGACTGGCTGTAGAGACCGATGTAAATATGGGCATTGCCACATGACCAAGGGCCACAGCAGAGTTGAGCAAAAAGGAACAGCTGTCTAGAAGGGGCACTTCAGACTGGAGTGTTGAAGGGACCATGGGTTCAGAAATAGCCCATCCCTACACCAAGGTACGTGCCTCTCATCTCAGGCTTTAGGAAGATGAAACAAAAAGACTATAGTGAATTCAAGGCTAGCCTTGGCTACATGATAAGTTTCAGAAACACAGCAAGAACCTGCCTTAAGAGAAAAAAAAGAAGAAAAGAAGGAAGGGAAGGAGAGGGAGAGAAGAAAAACGGGAGGGTTTTTGTGTTTCCCCTGAGGGCAGTGTGTGGCCACTGGAGATGATAGGGGACATCCATTGACTGTGGTTGCTTTCCTGTTGGGGTCTATTGATTTACTAGAGAAACTGTACAAAAGATCTGACCTGAAGGAACAGAATAGCCAGGTGCACCGAGTCACTCGTAATCCCAGCACTTACAGGCAGAGGCAGAGGCAGGAAGACACGAGTTCAAGGCTAGCCAACACTGTTTACACAGAGAGTTCTAGGCCAGCCAGGGCTGTAGAGTGAGACTCCATTCCCCACAAACAAAACAGCAGACCAGAATGTAAATCACCCATAATTCTTGCGCCCACAGGAAGCCACTGGCAGGTGGCTGGTAGTAAGTTTTATTTTCCCGTTTCCTAGGCTGCCAGCCGCCCAAGCCGGTGCTTGGGAGAGCCCCTTCTTCTAGCCTCACACCTCACCCCTGCATTCAGAGGATGCACAAGCAAGGCAATCATGCTGTTCTGCTGATGCAGGCTCACAGCTGCACCCCTCCTGGCAGGACCTCCAGGCTCATTGTGGTTAAGAAGGGGAGCTACCCATGGTCTCCAGGCTCACAAGATGCACGGAAAGCGTCAGGGGAAGGCCTCATAGCCACTTCCTGTCCACCCATCCCCCATCATGGTGGGCCCCCCTGGCCTGCAGTAGCTCTGTGATCTCTGGCCATCTATGGTGGGGGAATGTGTGCTGGACCTGTATCCCAACCCCTGTAGTGACTGCCAGCCATCGATCTGAGGATCAGAACCTGTCCCTGGCATGGCAAAGGAGTGGGAAACCTCGTTACCAGCCAGTCCTGCCTCCCTGCCTGCCTTTCACAAACCCCTCCACCAACTCAAGTTCCTAGAGGGGGAAAAATGGCAAAACCGGGACTCGCGCCTGCAAATGGCAGAAGAGCAAGGGTCACTTTTTTTTTCATTTTATTTTATTTTTTTTTATTTTTTATTTTTTTAGAAATACATTGAGAAGAAATGCAAGCAAATATCTAGACACAGTAGTTTCCAGTGAGGCAGAATATATGATGAACACTCTGCCTCACTCTGGTGACAGGTCCCTGCCTCACTCTGGTGACAGGCCCCTGCCTCACTCTGGTGACAGTACAGAACAAGCCTTCTTCCTAGTCTGGGCTGAAGGGCTCTCAAGACACCATTTCTCTCCTTGATCCTCTGCCTGGGAGGAGCAGAGCCAGCCAGGTAATGAAGCCGGCTGCTACGTTTGTTCACACTCATTCCTGATAATTGGTCACCCCTTTCAAGAGCAGGTGGGTTCTGATGGAAGTAATTGGAAGAGAAGAGAGCCGAGCATAGGGGACTGGAAAGGTGTTAATTGCTAGCCTCCCTCTCAAATACCCATCTTTACTCAGGGAGGTCAAGAGACAGCCACAGGACTCCCAAGTGCCGAAGGGCAGGGGTACACAATTGAGATGGGGAGAGGGGGGAGCAATAGTGGCAGAGCTCAGACTCAATAACCAGGCTGAGAGAGAGACTGTGACTACACAGCCTGGGGGCTTGCTTCTGATGGGAGGAGCCCACTGAAGGGCTGGTCTAAGTCTGGGAAGTCGTACAATCCTTTCCAAGCAAGGTTGGCAATGTCCACCCTAGGTCCTAGAGTTGGGGTCTGCCTTAGGACCTCCCACATCAGCTGTCTGTCAAACAGTGCTTCAGACCCAGCGTAACATCAGAGACCAAGAGCACCAAGAGGGTTTTCCTTCACCATAGTGCACCCTGGACGGTGTGCCTTCCCTCCTCTCAGTGCCTGGGAGCCTGTTGTGATAAGCATGGCAGCAAGACACACATAGAGAGATTCAGACACATAGATATATACACAAACACACAGCAACACACACAGAGAGACACACAGGCACATACACACACAGAGAAACTCATAGACACATAGATACACACACAGACCCCCCCCAACACACACACAAACACACGCAGAGACACACAAACACTCAGTGACACACACAGAGACACATACACATAGAAACACACACATATACAAATATGCATATAGACACACAGACCACACACACATAGGGACACATAGAGAGAGGCACAAACAAACATAGATACACACAGAGACCACGCACACACACACACAGATACTCACACACACAAGCACACAGCAACACACACACAGAGATACATAGACACATAGATACACACACAGTAGATACACACACAGAGACATATACACATAGGCACACACACGCACACACCCCAGTGTACTGGCCTCCACCTCTCTCTCATCTGATAGTTACTCCACCACCTGGAAAACCCAGGCCTTTATGTCTATTCTTGTTGTCTGGAATGTTCTCCCATCTCTCTGAGCCAATTCCTGCTCATGCTTCAAGGACCGCTCTTGGTGGCTTTCTAGGACAGTTATTCTTAATCCTTTTATTTCATTTTGAGATATTATACCTGTGGTAGGCAGAAAAAAACCCTTCCACTTTAAGATGTCTACCTTGAAGCTATAAATATGTTACCATATATATTAGTCTGTTTTCTGTTGATAGAACAAAATTCTTGAGTCTGAGTAATATATGAAGAGAAGGGCAGCCAGGCACAGTGGCACACACCTTTAATCTGAGCACTCTGGAGGCAGAGGGAGGGGGAATCTCTGTGAATTCAAGGCCAGCCTGGTCTACAAAGCAAGTTCCAAGAGAACCGGGGCTACACAGAGAAATTCTGTCTTAAAAAAATGTTTTTAAATTTAATTTATAAAAGAAAGAAGGAAAGGAAGAAAGGAAGAAAGGAAGAAAGGAAGAAAGGAAGAAAGGAAGAAAGGAAGAAAGGAAGAAAGAAAGAAAGAAAGAAAGAAAGAAAGAAAGAAAGAAAGAAAGAAAGAAAGAAAGAAAGAAAGAAAGAAGAGGAAAAAAGAAGACAAGAAGAGGTTTATTTAGCTCAGAGTTTTGGGGTTCAGGGGTATTCCACTGGCACTGACCTGGCTCTGGGGAAGTACCTCAAGGCAGATGGTATTACAAGTGATCACAGGTAAGTCAGGGAGCCAGAGAGAGACTGAGAGGAAACATTGTGTTCTCTTGTAACAACCCCTGGGTCCCATGAGAACCACCTTAATTACGTCTAAGCTTGATGTGTCAAACAACCTAACAACCACCTAGTGAATCCCACTCCATAGCTTGGCCACACTAGGAACCAAGCTACTGACACATAAGCCCTTAAGAGATTACTGTGCACTAAGCACACCGCAAGGGTTTTACAGATACAATTAGGTTAAGACTATTGTGACAGAGGTCCACTCTGAGACTTTCGGCTGGCCCGGTTACTCACAGCAATCCTCATAGTACCGGCGGACCACAAGCCAAGGAGCGCTGGCAAAACAAGGGAATGAATTTCTCCTACCTTCTCCAGAAAGGGCCTCCATCCTACCAATATCTTAAGCCCAGGAAGCCCCATATTGGACAGCTGACTAACAGGACTATAGATAATACTTTTGTGTTGTTTTAAGTCCCTGGGTTTAATGGTGATTTGTTGGAGGAGCCACAGGAAACTCTTATGCTACCATATTGGAGTTGGCGAGTCCCGCAGGGTGAAGTTGGGACTGACAGTGCCTGTGCTTCTGTTCTCACAACAAGGTCAGCCTCAGAAAAGGGTCCATAGCGAACCTCAGGAAGGGAGGGAGGGATAGAGGGAGAGAAAGAAGGAGAATCCTTCTCACCCTAATAGGACCAGCCCCAGTGTGTATCAGGAAACCTCCATGATCTAAAAGGAAATGGCACTGATGCCATTTCATAGCCAGAAAACATGGCTCCCTAAAGCCAACCTTCTTGCTTGCAATATCCCAAACCATGGTCTCAAGTCAGTCTTCCCAAGGTCATCAGGGTCACAACTTTCTGTCCCACTCCATCTCATACACAGGAACCCCCATCATGAGTGAGACGTCAGACTCAGAGGCCAGGGAACATCCAGACTCCTAGAGTGTTCACAGCTACCCATCTTACTTCTGAATTTGCAACAAGGGGACTAAGCCTGAGAGAGGTCAAAGTGGCCAGACAATGACATGGAAGGACCAAGACAAGAACCCAGGATGGGCTTCTCCCGCCTGCCTCTCCAGGGCCTCTGGACACTAGGATCAACAGCCCATTTCTCAGATGAGGGACTGAGGTGCACAGATGTTCAATCCCCTGGGCACAGTCAGCTGGGCTCTGGAGTCTCTCTTCTTAAATCTCTCACTACTTTGGAAGATGGAGAAACTGAGGCATGAGGAGGTTTCTCCACGGTCATGTATGAACAGAAAGCAGGCTACTGGAGTTCAAGTCAGAGTTCTCGAAATCCACAACGGAGCAAGTGCCTTGACTGAGCCAAAGCCCAGCTAGCTTGCCGGCTTCAATTAAACCGTTTGCTTTTCTGACCAGAGGATAATTTAACTAATAGCACCGGTTTTCTGACACTATTGATCGGCCAAGATTAAATATGTTTGTCACAGTCAAGTGAACTAATCACTTTATTGTATTCCAAATACTAATTTCATCAGATAGATGTTGGGGGGGTGACCCCGGGGGAGGGAGGGAGGGAAGGAGGAGAGGGCCACCTGCATGGAGCGGGTGAGGGGAGGCAGCAGACAATCAATAGATGCAGTGGATCTGCCTAGAGGTGGTCAGAGTCCCAGGCTTTTTCCAAGGCCCATGGCTGCTCAGCCTCGGGGAACCTACATCCTCTCCAGCCCCCAGGCCCACTTGAAATTTGTCTTCTCTAGAGAAGCAATTTCTCAAGCATTATTGGAAAATGGTAGACATTCCCAAATAGCTGTTCTAAATCACCCCTCAGCTGTGCCTCTCGAGGCGGCTCTCTCTCTCCGCTAGATGCAAATGTTGCTTCTCTGGGCCATTAGCCATTCCAGGAACCACCGATTCACAGCAAAAGCTGGAAATGAACTCATCCATCTTTCAGGTTTGGCTCTGCCTTTTCCATAGCTCGGCAGCGTGTTAGATGGAAATCCCAGACTTCTTAATCACCCCCTGGCCTGAGTGCAGGGGAGCAAGGCTCCCTCCTTGTGAGACAGCATAAGCTACACACACACACACACACAGAAGGCACACACAGAGATGTATACACCTGTACAACACACGCACAGAGTAGGCTCGAATGCTCAAGCACTATATGTGAATGTGGGTACAGATATGCAGTGTTCATATAGCCACAGCTACAATTTCTCACAAGTACAAAGCTGCACGTGCTCACATGCAAGATACAGAATTTTGGGGACTGGCAGGATTTATCACGTAAAGGCACTTCCTGCCAAGCCTGGTTAAACTCACTTGAGTTCAATCCTTGGAACCCACATGGTAGAAGGAAAGAACTGACTACTGCAAATTGTCTTCCACACATGCACACCGGGTCTCTGTTGTTGTCTCTGGAGCTAGAGAAAGGCAAGGAGTCCTCCTCCATCTTTGGCCTTCGGAGGCTCAAGCCTTGGGGAAAAGACACAGGGAATATGGTTCCCCGTTGGGTGTCAGGTCCTGATGAATTACCCTTCCAGTTCTCAATGAAATGGGCTCAGCAAGAAGACAGAGGACAGTGGTCCTGCAGGGAAGAGTCCTCCAAGCTGTTCACTGAACCCATAGGCTATCTATCCATCTGGATGTGAAAGGAACGAGTCCTTGTGCAAGAAGTCTGGTGGCTCACATCCCTGTAGCTTTCAGTCCAGGTTGGCTCTGAACTCCGGGTGCAGAGAAGGTCTGGCACCTGTATTTGATAGAAGTGACTAATGTCCACTGAAGGCAAGAAACTCAACAGGGAACAAGACCATGAGTGGCCAGTTACAGCTGGAGTGTACTGACTCCCAGACAGGTAGGCTGCCAACCTTTGGTAACCTCTGACTGAACCCACCTTCTGATGCTGGCCAGGGTTCCCTGCTCTCTCCTCAACATTGTTACGGTGACTGCATTTCCTGTCCATCATTTGCCCTTGAGCAGAAGTCCCTAGTACTTTGTGCTCTGTCCTTTGCAAGAGAGCTGCAGAGCTGTGTAGAGAGAGGATGCCTTGCTTCAAGGGTAAGACCAGCTACTATTTTTAGAAGCATACATTTGTGGCCTGGAATCTGTGAGATCTGGAACCTTCCTGGGGCATTCGTTCAAGCTCCAGAAGATCATCCATCGCCAACGATCCTAGTGGGTTAAACAAGACAGAAAAATCAACAGCACCTCCCAGGGGAAACATGAGAAGCCAGAGCCGTGAGGAGTGCCGTCATTAAAACCAGAGAGCATGTGTCAAACATGTAACCCGGCCTCTTAGTTTCTGTCTGTGCTATGCAATTCCAGATGTTTTACCTCTTGAGAAAAAAAAATCTGCTTTTATACATGATGGAGTACCCAATTTTTGGTGGGTGGGGGAAACTCCTGGTTCTCCTCTCAGAGCCAGCAATCGTGGGCAGCAGGCCAACCTCCGAGGCATTTGCTAAAAGCCAGGCCTAAGAAAGGTTCCACATTGGACTTCAAAGTCCAGTGGATCTGGAGTCCAAAGGCCTGAGAGTTCCAGATGTTCTCTGTCTTTCACCTCTTGAGCAAGATGCCCGAGGTCCAGGGAACCCAGGGGTAGCTGGTGCTGAATACCAAGCCATACACCCATAGAGCAGGCAAGGCTCAAGGCCAATAGAGAGACCTAAGAGGCAGGGAGCAGGGAGAGGTACATGCAGGTTTGTGCCCAGTGACCATGCCCTGGGAAGGAGGTACTCTCTGCCCACTGTCCCAGATTCCACACAGACTTTCAGAGCCTGTGTTAAGCAGGGAGAAGCTGGAGGGTGCAAGTGGAGCCTTGGCAGACTAGCCTTGACACTGCAGGAAAGACTTGGCAATGTTCTTCCCAGTCCTCATCAGGATCACTATCAATTCCCTTTCTTAGTGACACCTCTGGTCCTTTCTGTTGGGTGTATTAGTGATCACTTGCTGCTCCCACATCTGCTGGCTCCCAGGACTCTGTTCTCCAGGTACCCCCATTTTCTCTGAATGCTCCCTCTCTGCGGCTCCTGGTTATCAGCCTACCCCTTGAAGGCCAGCATTCCCAAGACTCTCTGACCATCCATCCATCCATCCATCCATCCATCCATCCATCCATCCATCCACCCATTATTTGTGTATCATCCAGCTATCTATCATCTATTTCTATCATCACATACTTCCTCTCTATACCCGCTGTGAGGGTTTGTATATGCCTGGCCCAGGAAGTAGCACTATTTGGAGGTGTGGCCTTGTTGGAGCAGGCATGTCACTGTGAGTGTGGGCCTACTAAGACCCTACTCTTAGCTGCCTGCCAGTCAGTATTCTGCTAGCAGCCTTTAGATGAAGATGTAGAACTCTCAGCTCCTTCTGGACCATGCCTGCCTAGATGCTGCCATGTTCCTGCCTTGATGATAATGGACTGAACCTCTGAACCTATAAGCTAGCTCCAATTAGATGTTGTCCTTTATAAGACTTGCCTTGGTTATGGTGTCTCTTCACAGCAGTAAAACCCTAACTAAGTTACCTGCTCTCTGCGACGTCTTGTCCAACCCCACGTCCTCTGTCACCTTGAGTGTTTAGTCATGTAGAGCAACAGACTTGCCCATCCATTTGCCTATGTAACTTTCCCACTTGCTCCTTGCGGTGATTTTTCTCACATGGTCAACCCAGGTGTGGACAGTGTCTGGCATTGACTTGGCACCACAAGCATGTCAGAATGTAGGTTCTCTTGCTTTCCCCTACGGTTGCATCAAGGCAGCTGCAGTGCCAGCCATCCTGTCTGCATTCTAGATGAGAAGAAATAAGAAAAAGGAGAGAGGGAAAGAAACAACAGCTTAGTATTCTGCTTAAAGAGTCCAAGAAGTTTCTCCCAGCAGCTTCTCCTAGTTCGCCTCACACCTCAGTAGACACGCCTGCCTACAGATATGGTGAAGTGTCCTGTCTGCATATAGTTTTATTGGATCAGTCATCATTATACCCTGGAAAGAGTAGGTCAACCAGAGATTACTTCTCCTTAGTCTTTCCTCTGACCCCTCCCCGTCAGCTTTAAGCTCCTCTCATCTTCTAGTGTTTCCCCACCCACAGCTAGAGTAGCCCTGTCCATCTCCCTCACCAGCACCTCCAGGGTCTGCCTCTTGACGCCCCCAGATCAGATGAGTATATGGCTGGCATTTATAACTCTGAACTCTAAAGAATAACTGATCTCTGGGAAGTGAAAGTTGGGGCTTTGCTGCCACGCCGCTGGCGGATTTCAGAAAAGAGCAGCTCGCTCCAGGGGACGGGCGGCTGGTCCTGGAGTGAACACACACATTAGCTCTGGTGAGCCCAGATAATGAATAGAGAGGGGTTTTTCTGTCGCGCTGATTTATATTGTTATGGTTTCTTCCACCAGCCAGGGCAGACACATCCTTAAGCCTCCCACCTTCCCTATTTGCTACAGCAAGGAAATCACATTTTTCACGACTCCTGGGAATTACTGGATGGCGGTGGCTTTATTTGTTAAGGATTGAACTTGGCCATTTCTCCAATGGGGGCCAATCCCTCTGTCACACACAGCTTCCCATCCAGCAAAACCACGGAAAAGAAATCAGAAGAGGGACTCAGTGTGACAGGGACAGTTTGGCAGGGCCTCCGGGACAGGGGGCTAATGTGGTCTCGTGGCAGGGATGCCCCGATGCCACTCTCCTGGAGCAGAAGAGGTGAGGGTGAGACTTTGAAAAAGCAGTTGAAGAATTGTGTCTCATATAAAGCCTGGGTCAGCTGCTGTTCAGTAAATCATCAGAGGCTGGAAAGCTGGCCAGGCCTACCCAGTGCAGGAGCTCCAGGCCTGCTGGCTGGGGGCTGCAGTGAGGATTTACAGGGGTTCCCGAACCCACGACCTTAGCTATAAATTTTTCAGTGCATATATGCGTTTCCCTGGGGCTGCGGTTCAGAGCATTTATCAATTTTCAAAGGCTGAGAAGCGCTGGTCTAGTTCAATGATCTCCCCACAGGGAGGGGGCAGCGTACTCCCCAGTGAGGAATCAGGACTGGGATTTGGAGACTCAAGTCCAGCTGTGGCCTGGTTAAAACCTGGCTGTGTGACCTTAGGCTGGTCCCCTCACTTTGCTTGAATATCCTCTCTCCCTCTCCCTCTCCCTCTCCCTCTCCCTCTCCCTCTCCCTCTCCCTCTCCCTCTCCCTCTCCCTCTCCCTCTCCCTCTCCCTCTCCCTCTCCCTCTCCCTCTCCCTCTCCCTCTCCCTCTCCCTCTCCCTCTCCCTCTCCCTCTCCCTCTCCCTCTCCCTCTCCCTCTCCCTCTCCCTCTCCCTCTCCCTCTCCCTCTCCCTCTCCCTCCCTCTCCCTCTCCCTCTCCCTCTCTCTCCCTCTCCCTCTCTCTCAGTCTCTCTCTCTCCTCCCTCTCTCTCAGTCTCTCTCTCTCCATCTCCCTCTCTCCCTCTCCCCCCCCCCTCTCTCTCTCACACACACACACACATACACACACACACCCTTAAGGAGTTGCCTGGGATAAGGCTGAGATCATCAACATCAGCACCAACTTACAGAAGATAAGGAATTGGTACTCAGTCGTTGAATCAACGAATAACTTTGAAAATCTATCTTTTTCAACTATCCTTTACCTATATATTTATTTAGAGAGAGCTTTACATAGCCCAGGCTGGCTTTCAACTTGATCTGTTAGCAGGGAATAACCTTGAACTTTTTTTTTTTTTTAATCTTCCTGCCTCCACCTCCAGAATGCTGGGAGTGTGTGCTACAGTGTGTGCCACCGCATAGGTTTCTGCAGTGCTGGGCTCAAACCCAGGGCTTCGTATGTGCTATGCAAGTACTCTACAACTGAGCTACGTCCCCAGCCCACTGCAAACTTTTATCCCTTCAGCAAAGCTGTCTTGAGTATGTCACTTAAGACACTGGCTGGACAAAGAGGCACAATCCCTCCCTCTCCCCTGGCTGGGAGCTCAGGACCATTGTTGCCATGACAACACCTTGTCCCATCACCGCTGTGACTAAGGTGGCCTTGCAGTGACTGTCCTAACAAGGTCAGCACAGGACTCTATGCTGAGTCCTGTGACTTGGTGACCTTGGTGAGGTCACCAGGATTTGCAGAGGAGGCAGCAACTAAGCTGAGGCCTAAAGAAGGAGCAGCAGCTAGCCGGGAAAGAGCTAGGATGTGGCCTGGGGGCAGTGGAAATTCCAAACATCTCATCATCATCTCAGATGCATCTCAGAATGCATCTCATCCCATGCACCAAAACCGATGGGAGAACTCCTCTGGGCCCAGGCTAATGCCTTGAAATGGTCCCACAGTCTCCTCGTAATTTCTTACACCCTTTATAGGTCAGATAACACATCGTAACCTCTGTCTCTGTGACCATCTGAGGGTTGTCCATTGAGTCCCCTGAGCATCAGTGGAATTTTCCATTACGGTTACGCATGTTTACAGGAACAGACATTGGAGTAAGAAGCAATTTAGGTGGCAAAACATTTCCTTAGCAACATGTTCCACTATACGCCTTTTGGCTAGAGAGCTGTGGTAATCACGCTGTAGGAACATTTCTTGTAAGGTTTGTCTAAGATAAGGGACTTGAACAAGCAGTAAGGACCGGCCACTCTAACTCATTCTGCTTTCCCACAATCCTTTAGTTTCTAGGTAGAGAGTTTCGTCAGGCTCTCCTAACATGAAGTCATAATTTGATCTTATTAGGTGCATATGTAAGAGTGTAATGACATACTTGCATCATCTCTCTTTCATATACAAATGTCCAGGGACTAAAGAAAGCCAGGAGGTAACACCGACCGGCCTTGCTGTGTTGGTTGGCAGAGAAGCTGCAACCATATCTGTTTCCTCCACCGCCTGTCTCTGTTGAGATCCTGTGCACCTTCACTTAGAGTCAGTGAGCCAGAGACTTATGCAGGAGAGACCAGAGTGAGAGCCCAGCTAGGCAGTGCTGCAAGTTCCTGCTAACAGAGGTGAATGATCGCTATGTGGCTTTCAGAGCTGTCCCAGGCTGGTGGAGTCCCAGGGTCACTGCTCCATTAGGGACCGTCTGAGTGATGACCTCAGTGGTGATTAATGCTGCTTCCCTCAGCCAGCCCCGGGTCTGCAGCCAAAAGCTGCTGTCATCTCTTTATTCTTCTGCCCTGCCATTATTGAAAATCAATAAACTGTCCCAGCCCAATGAAGTTCAGCGACTGGGGTGGAGTCCATAAATCAAATAAAAACTAAATTATATTTAAATAGGAATGAGGACCAAGAAGGCTGCGTTGGAGTGCAGCTGGGGTGCCCAAAGGATAAAGAAAACAAACACACTGAGCCAGAAAGGTAAACGGCTGGCAAGCCTCTGGGGACATCGTGCCCCACTCTATATTATCCAGCTCTGAAGGGTGAGTCCAGCCCAGCTGGGACTCCCTCTGTGGTCACACAGTGGGGGATCCACTGCTCAAACATAGGCCTTGAGCTTCTCCAGGACCCACTGTGCTTCTCCCAACTGACTTCAGATCAACCCCAAGCGACAACTGCATTGACAAGAATTTGAGAGGAAACGCAGGAGAGAGGGTCCACACAGTCAGGCCTTTTGCTCTTTCCTTTATTATTCCTGCCTCTGGGTTCCTCTTTAAGACATAAGTTAAATGGTGTCTGCTGTCAATCTCTGCCACCAGAAAAGGACCTGGAGCCTGTACAGGGCCGGGACACCAAGAAATAGCTAATCTTCTGGCTGGAGGAGGATCTTCAGAAAGGTTTTGTCTTACCAGGTGGGCCTGGCATAACTCTAACTAAGGTGTCTGGAGGCCTGGAAAGGATCTGACCCATTTGTGCTCCCGAACAAAACACAGTGCTACTTAAAGGAACACAAAATCCAGCAATGATGCATAGAAAACGTGCAGCGCCTGCCTACAAGGGGAAAATTTACCCAACGGTCTAAGAAGTAGGAAAATATGGGCAGTAACTCGATACAGATGGTGATGAAATCAACAGATGAGATCATTAGAGCAGGGACCCACAGGTTCAATGAGACCCCAACGCAGGGAGACTTAAGATCCCCGGGGACACAGGAAATGGGATCTATCTGTGCGAGTAACTTGCTCAGTGAGAAAGGCATAGATTACTGATGCTGGCCACAGCACGAGCAGATTTTAAAACCATTATGCTGATTGCACGTAGACAAAATTCTGGGGAAAAAAGCAAAACTATGGTAATAAGAAGCAGATCCCTTGCTGTAGAATGGGTTGGGGAAGGAACTGACCTGTAGAGGGCGCAAAGGAGCTGTTGGTAGGGGTCAGTGGGAGCGCTCTTGTAACTGCATGTATAGATTTGTCAGAACTCATTGTTAGAGGGATGGAGAGATGGTAACGTCGTAGTTAAGAGTTGCAGCTGCTCTTCCAGAGACTGCACGTCAGTCCTCAGCATCACATAACAGCCTGGAATTCCAGCTCCAGCAGGATCTGAGAACCTTCTCCTAGCCTCCAAGGGCACCTGCACTCCTGTGCCTGTACCCCATAAACACACACACAAAACACACATAGTCATGTACACATAAAGAAAAATGAATCTTAACAACAACAACAACAATAAAACCTCATTGTGGAGGAGGATATGGCGTGGCTATAAGAAGATGATGTGAGAGATCTGTGGGCATGAAGTCATCAGTATCTGGACTGTGGTGATTGACATGCCAACCTAAAAATGATGTCATGGGTAGAACCAAACACACTCATACAGATGAGCACAAGCACACTTGGAGGGGGGGAGAGGGAGAGGGAGAGGGAGAGGGAGAGGGAGAGGGAGAGGGAGAGGGAGAGGGAGAGGGAGAGGGAGAGGGAGAGGGAGAGGGAGAGGGAGAGGGAGAGGGAGAGGGAGAGGGAGAGGGAGAGCTATATAGGATGGGGAGGGGGGAAACTGCCATGCCAAGACCCAGGTTGTAGGTTTGTATCTCAGTGTTGCTATGTGTTGCCCTCAGGAAACTGGGCAAAAGATACCTGGGGTTCTGTAGTGTATCCTCCAACTACATGCAAATCTTAAATAACTCCTGATTTTTGAAAAGGTCCCTACCATCCGTCAAAGCTGTTTCTTCTCATAACCTGCTCTGTCTTGTCACATCAGCTTCCACGGAGCAGCACTGTACTGACATGGCATACTAAGGAGATGTAGGAGTTTCACCGGCTTTTTTCTTCCTTTTTTAAACCCACAGGAGAAATTGAAGGCTTTTCTGTTATCCAAGGATGATTGGAAAAGTTATGGGACACACCTGAGATTTCACCCAAGGGTTGGAGGGGTAATGAACTACAAAGAACCAATTTGAAGAGACATTGGCAGGAAAAAAAATTAATGTATTTTCTACTTGTATCCTATTTAACTAGAATTGTTCAAAGAAATAGCTATGGCTTATTACATTATGATAACAGAAGATGGTCTGTAATATTCTTATAGTTCCCAGTTAGCTTCAACTTGACACAGCCCAGAGTGATTGAGAGAGTCTCCATTGGGGGACTGCCTCTGTCACACTGGCCTGGGGGGCATGTCTAGGAAGCATTTTCTTGATTGCTAATTGAAGTAGGAAGACCCAGCCCACCACGGGTGGTGCCACTCCTGGCAGATGGTGCTGGGTTATATAAGAAATCCAGCTGAGCATGGCCCAGAAGGAAAAGCTGGTGAGTAATGTTCCTCCAGACTGACTGCTCCTGGCTTAATTTCTGATGGAATTATTAATTTTTTATCATAAATTTATTGGACGTTAAGCCCAATAAGCCCCTTCCCCCCTTTCCAAGTTACTTTTGGCCATGGTGTTTATCACAGCAACAGAAAGCAAAGTAGAGCAAAATTGGAATCAGGAGTGGGGTCTCCTCGCTGAGAGTCTCTGTGCCTTCAACGGTGACCTCTCTTTGGGAACTCCATCTCTGAACATGGTGCCAAACTGTCAGCCGCTCTCTATGACCAACTCTTTCATGCCTTTGAAACCAGTACCATGTAAGAGAGTCTTATATATTATTGGCTAAATTCTGTTGCCAGATGTGGTCTCCTGGACCACTGCTTCTTTGTGATCGCTCTGAAGAAAGAGTTCCCAGAAGATTCCACCTCAGTGATGTTGATCTTACTAACCACAACTCATTCTTCAGCATGGTTGGCCAATAACTACAGATTCTCAATACAAAAATATCGCTCAGATGGTCCTGAGAGAGTCTTAGCCTCTCTCTTGAACATCACCAGGTTTCCATTATCTGTGGGTCTCTTCGCGTTCCCATGGAACAGTTCACGAGGCTCCGAGTCCTCAGCTCACTGTTCCAGATGCGTCCACAATTCCCCCGAACAACACGGTCATATCTGTCATAGCAACAGCACACCTCGATTAGAATTGTTCTCGTTCCATCATGGTCCTACACTCCCCAAATAATGGACACTCATCCTTTTGTGGATGTCCAGTATCTAGGTCCTATTTCTGTCTCTGGCAATGAGTGGGGCCCCAATATAGACAGTCCTCCTGCACATACAGATTTAACTACCCTTGGATTTAAAAAAAAAGATTTTCATCTCTAAGGAACATATTTAAACTTTTAAAGTCTTATTAGTATTCCCTAAACAATACAATACAACCAGCGAGTTCAAGGCCAGCCTGGGGGTTATATAATGAGACTGTCTCAAACAAACAAACAAACAAAAATAATACAGTACAAGTGATGCACACATAGCTTTTCTATTGAATAGAAGCAAACTAGAGACGACTTAGGGTGAATGGGAGGAAGTATGTGAGTTGTTGTGCCTGCTTTCCCAGACTCCTTTGCTGTTAGCATCTAGGCTAAGGCCTGATGGCAATGGGGCATTGTACCTGGCATATTGAGGCACGAAGCTGGTGGCTGTAGGAACTTCCCGGGGCTCATTTGGGGCTCTGAAATCCTGGCTGCTATCTGGTCTTCATTTTCCTTGCCTGCCCTCCAGCTCTTATTGAGAGTCTTTCTGATGCTGTCAGTGGAGGGAGACAGACAATAAACATGATAAATAAATTACACAGCACATCCACGAGTGAGCAACATTATAAAGTGAATAAAGGATGAGTAAGGAAAAGGGGGTGTTGGGAGTGGGGTACAGGGGACTGGGTCCAACAGAGATGTGAGGCTGAGCAATGACCCGGAGGAGGTGACTGGGCCCACAGGGAAAAGTGGCCCTGGGGTGAGAGCGCATGGAAGCTAGCAGGAACAGCAGCGTGGTCAAACAGAGGGGAGGAGACATTGGACAGTCCCCAAGCTGCTGGGTAGGGCAGGCTTGGCAGAGATCACGGGGACCTTGAATGATTTTGGACCAAGCAACAAGCCTTAGATAGTTATGTGATACAGTCTGGATAATAAATGTTCCCCCAAAGACTCGCGGATTCAAAACACGTTCCTCAGTGTAACGGTGTTGAGCCTGGAGAAGCCATTGGATCACGAAAGCTGTGACCTCATCGATAGATTGATTGACATGGACTGTGAAGAGGTGGGGCCTACTTAAAGAAAGTAAGTAGCTGGAGACAAGGCATTGATGGGCCAGTCTCCCTGTTTTGTAGTGGTCATCAGGTGAGCAGCTGCCCCCTGTCCTGTTCTTCAGGCATTACAACCACTGGTGCCTGGATCGAACTCTCGGACACCGGGAGCAACAACACCAAGTCTTTCTTCCTTTGCTTGTTTCAGGTGGTTTTCATGTTTTGCTTGGTTTTGTTGTTGTTGTTATTTGTTTGTTTTGTTTTTGTTTTCTTTTCTTTCTATTGTGGCAGGAATCTGACTAACGTGCTTTCTTTTATGTCTCAAGAAGGTCACTCTGTGTGACCCTGGGCAACATGCTACACAAGCCAACTGGTATAAGAGCAAGGACATATCTGTGCCAAGCAGAGAATGCAGTGGCTTGAACTTGGTGCTACCAGTGATGAGCTCAGGTCTGGAGACCTGCTGAAAGCAGAGCCTTTTGGATTTGGAGCCAGGAGCCCCAGCTGGCACTGAAGGTTTTGGGCAGAATCACCAGAAGACAGAATTATCGTTTCCTGAGGGAAAACAGTTTGTAGCGTGGTCTGTGAGCCTCTGAAGGTCATTGTTTTATTTTGGGTTTTGTTTTTGAGTCAGGATCTCACAATGTAGTCGCAGTTGGCCTGGAATTCACTATGTAGACCAGGGTGGCTTCAAACCAGGAACTCGACTGCTTCTTGCTCTGGAATTAAAGCCACCATGCCCAGTGTGTCTGAGGTTTCTCTTGTTTTTATGTTTGAAGGTTTTGTTTGGTTTAGATTCCAGGACAGCCAGGACTACACAGAGAAACTTGTTCTCATAAAAACAAAAACAAAACAAATAGGCACAGGCACTCACTATGCTTGAACTCAGTATATGGTCTTAAGCTCAGGACCCTCCTGTTTGCCCCCTGAGTAGTGTCCTATTGTGCTTGGAAAAATGAAGTGGAAAGTTCTAGTTTCCTTGGAAAATTAGTTATGTCAAATGTTGTTTTGGTGGGGCACATAGGCGAAAGGATGTTTGGATATAGCAAACACGTGTATAAAACATATTTATACACCTGATGGAGTATAAATATGACCCCACAGACAGTGGGAGATGAGCACTGAGCCTTGCTTTGGTTTGCTCTGTCTCGTTATTCTTCGCTAAAGACACACATGTATTGGCTTGCTTTACATAGTATTGTTGAGCTCAACTTATGATAACTTCGACATTGAGAGAAACTTGCCCAAGAACTGCTTGTGAGGTTCCTGCAGGCAACTTGATGCCTCTGAGGCCTTGCCTTCTGCCAGTTGGGGAGCCCCGTGGTTTCTTCAGGATTGAACTACAGCTGCCTGGTGTCTGCTTGCAGAAAGGACTGGGCTGTGGCTGCTGGTTCGTGCCTGTTGTCTGCCTGCCTAGAGACTTGGCCTGCAGCTGCCGAATCGTAATTGGTGTTTGCTATGGAGCTGAACTGCTGCCAAAAAGATCAAGCTTGTCCCCAATTAGATAAGCAAAGGCATATAGACAGAGGTCATAGTGCAGGCAAAGACACACTCCCTCCTCAGGGAAGAAAGTGGCCTCAGGTGACAGGAGCAGGAGATGCATAGTAGGTACTTTACTCTGTTGTATGTGGATCTTTGAAAAATAAACCACACGCTAATGCCTTCTCTTTCCCGGGCCATGCGATCAATATGCTTGTTTGACAGAAAAGGAAACTGAGGCTCTAGGGTCACTTGCTAGAATTCAGCAGAGCAGAGATTTGAACTCCAAAGCTCTCTCTGTGCCCTCAACCCCTCAGAGGCTCTGAAGCTGATGGCTGAGCACCTTTGCCACCTGTGCATGAGGCAGGCGACAAATGAGTCACTCCTCAGGTCACCAGTGCGGTGGGAGGCGGGCACAGACACAACAGGACATGGAACTAATCCATCACTGCTTGAGCCAAGGTGGTTTTATTTAGAGTCCCTCCTGGTGCCCCCCTGGGGCGACCAGGGAAAAAGGCACCTTCTGATGCTAACAGAGCTGTGTACCTCTGTGCCAGCCTGCCGGAGCCCAACAAGAAGGCGAGATTATAGCTTCATTCTCACTTGGGGGCAACTGGTTATGTCTGGAAACATTTGAACATCCCATAATGCTCATTTCTTTTGCAAATGAGCCAGATAACACGGAACACTTCAAAGTGAAATTCCGCTGGGCTTTCCATCTGGCAGGCCTCTGGGGGACTGAGCCTCACTGCCTTTGTTAATCAGGCCCTAGGAGTTGGGATTTTATGCTGAAATACAAATAACTATGCATTTTGGGGGGAACAAAGCCAAGATGTGATCTCAACAGCGTTCGGACTGAAATTCCTCCCTGTCTGCTAGCTCTCTGTACTTTCCACTCAAGAGTGGTTCCTTGGTCCAGGCAGCTATGATCTTTTGTCCCTGGATCCCGAGAAGGTGGCCATGGCTGGGGACCTCCTGGTCACTCTTGATTGCCATGCGCGCGCTTGGAGACAACTTCAGTCTGTGTGAGTCTGCCGCTGTGTACACCCAAGCCTCTTACAACCTGAGGACACAGTTCCCTAGAGTCCTCCACACCATCTTTCATGGCCCCCGCTCCTGGTGGAGAGGGTAGTGGCTAAGATCACATTGCCTGGACCCCACAGTAGTGCAGAGTAGATGCATTAATAGGGTACACTTGCAGGTACCTTGGAAATCAGCAGTGAAAAGTTCCATAGTCCTTTGTGGTCAAGCATGCCTGTAACCCCACCACTAGGGAGACTAGGGGATGGGGAGCTGAGACAGGAGGATTGCCTGGACTACATAGTGGGAAGCCAGCCTTGGGCAAGACTACAGATGAAGACCTTATCACAAATAAACAAAACATAACAGAGACACCCCACCTTGCCTTCTGTTCCTTCCAGAAAGCTGGGTCACAGAAGCAAAGGGTGTCCCAAACACTCTGTCTCCAGAGCCTTTTGCTATGAGTAGCAACAGTGATGTTTCCACCCTTGTACTCAAGCAACCTCAAAGGTGTTCTCCGAGCACCGACAACCATGGGGTTGAGTTCTGCTGTCCTGGGGGCCATTCCTTATGGCAGGCGGGGAGCCCGGGCCTCTAAGCTTGCAATGACTGGGTTAATTCTAGAGCGTGAAAACTTACTTCCCAAATAGGGTGCTCAGAGGTTGGATGTTCAGCCGCTTGCTACCTAGGGTTTAGGAGCAAGACAGTGGCCAGGATGTCTACGGGATAAGAAGAGCAGAGACACTGTCACATGACTGACACCTGGTGTGGCTGGGGAGGAAGCCACTATTTCTACATCTCCTGAAGACCCCCAGCCCTGTCTTCTCCATATCTTCCCCAATGGAGGTCTGGTCTCCACAGGCTCATTGCTACTGCTTGGCTCATTGGTGGGGCCAGCCAGCGCTGGTAGCACCTGTGCAAAGGGGAGGCTTGCCTCAACCCACACTACACATTTGCCCTAGCCTCACCATGGGCATGCATTCCATCAGGGCAGCCACCCGGTACATCTCTTTCCCCTCAGATTTGCTTTCTGCCCTATCAAAACCATGCAAGTTGTTGGGAGATTCAAACCTCGAATGGGTAGGGAGCCAAAAGCTGGTCTTCTGGTACCATCTTGGGAAACAAGTGAGACTACAGGACACGGGTTTGAAGACAGACAGTCTTGAGTTTGATCCTGCCATGGGTGCTTGAAATATAAAATGTACCCCTTTCTGGGCCTTAGTCGCCTAATCTAACAGGACTCTGCCAACACCCAGGTAAGAAAACTGTTGTAAATGAGAAAGACAGTCAAAGCTTGAGGTGGGAGGCTCATAATGAAGAAGTATTAAAAAAGTATAGCAAAGTAAAAACAAAATTCGAGGCTTTTGGGCCCAGGCTTGGGAGTGTAGCCTTTGTGGCTTAGTGCTCCAGGTACTGGTCATAAAACAGATAGCGACATTCCTCCACCTACCCGCTTCCTGGGTTCAATTCAAAGAATGGCACCCTGACCATTACTGGAACCTGCAATGCAAATGTGCTATCTTTAGGGGCTCTTAGATTGTTAGGGGCTCTTAGAAACTGTCTTGAGAGATAACCTGACACTTGTGACTTTATACTTCCTTGTGACTCTTAACTGGTATTTTTGGTATTTTCCAAACAACGCCCTCCCCACCTCCATGAATTGTGGTTTCTTCCTTTAAATACCCCCTTACTCAGCTACTCAGCGCGCCATGGTCCTCTACCCCTGCGTGGTGTATGACCATGGGCCCGAGAACACTCTCGAATAAAAATCCTCTTGCAGTTGCAGCAAGATCGTTTCTTGTGGGTGATTTTGGGGTGTCGCCTCTCCTGAGTCAGAACGTGAAGGAGTCCTCACGTTGTGGGTCTTTCAATAGCACCGGGATGAGAGGAGATAGTCACACTGGCCCCTTGGCATACAGAAGGCACTTGACACTGAGGGACGGAGGCTCTCAGGCCAAGAGAAAACTACCCAGGAACCCAGACACCTGCCATCCAGGCTAGGCTTGTCCCTTTGCAAGGCCCTGTATGCTTTTCAGTATTTGCTAAATAGCAAACTATGAAAATCATATCAAATGTGCAGCCAAGGTTGCAGTGGTGGCTCATATCTATAATCCCAGCACTCAGGGGGTTGAGGCAGGAGGATCGCCCAGAGTTCAAGGCCAATAGTTACATAATAAGACCCTGTCTCAAGAGAAGAAAGAATCAACAAAATGTATGTCTGATGCCAGACACGAGGCATCCTGTCTACACACAGCAAGCATCTTCTCGCTGCATGTCTTGATCCATTGAATCTCCTTACTGTGAGTCCTCCTAACAGATCCGGCTTTTAGGCCTGGAAGATGGCATTGATTGTCCCTCCTCAGGAGCTCCAAGCTGCTTGCGGCACTTGTGTGCCTTGAGGCTTGAAGAACAAACCTCAGGAGGCTCACGATGGGGCAGAGAGAGACCCAGGCCGGGCCAGAACAGCTGATGGAAATGAGATAGCTGGATTCAGGCAACCAGGGGAGATTGTTTCAATGATTGAGACCCAAACCATGGCTCCTGTCGTGAGCTGTATTCAAATGGGCCTTCACCTTCATTCTCCCTTTGCCCAGCTGTGAGACTCTGGCAAATCAGAGCTCAAGCTGCGCCGACCCATCTGCCGCTCAACAGGCTGCCACACACAAATAGCCTGTCTCTGAGGCATGCAGCAGTGAACGCTCACCCAAGATCTCAGAGGCCCGGTGACATTTACCCAGAGTCTGTCACCACACTGACCTGGTGATGGTTTCCCACAGCAGGGCTTTCACTTCTCTGTCCCTCCATTTGTCACAGCCACGGAGAACACTCTGTCCAGTTTGCTTCACAAAAACATAATGCTCTGGATGGGCAGAGTATAGTGGAGCAAAAATCTCTATGAAAAGCCCGAGGGTGTGTCTGGGTCGCCGACAATGCTCAAGTAATCACCATCCATGGCCTTTCTGAGCTTGCATCTATAACCTGGGCTCTGGCAGCCATCAGAGGAGCATTTGCATATTCATGTGGAAACCGCCTCTGCTCCCCCAGCTAGCTGCAGCGTGAATTCAGGGCTTCTGGCTCTCTTCATATTCCCAGGGCTTCAGAGACTCTGTTAAACTACATTATAATTAGGACTAAGAAAGCCTGCAGGTGCATTTTAATATAACCCACAAAAGCAGCCGTGTGTGTGTGTGTGTGTGTGTGTGTGTGTGTGTGTGTAACCCACAAAAGCAGCCGTGTGTGTGTGTGTGTGTGTGTGTGTGTGTGTGTGTATGTGTCTTGAGTCCCCAGTGTTAAGATAGACTTCTCTCCTGGTTCCCTGGCTCCCACTGGCCTCACCTCCAGCAGCCGCTCCATGGGAGGACCATGAGGACAAGTGTAAGGTCAAAAGTGAGCTGCAAATTTGCAGGCACAAAGGACAAACTGTGGAGGGGTGATCCAGGTCCCCAGCAGTTGGAGGACTTGGGAGAAAGAGTGAGTAGTGTTCCCTGTCACCAGGCCACTGGAACTTTCTTGGCTCTGACGTGGTATCACATGTTCACATGGTCGACCCAGAGGCTGTTCATAGATTTGGGCTTGGGAAGTGAGCCAGGACTCATCTGGTTCCAGTGCTCATTTCAGACACTGGAGCTACAAAAGGGTCCAAATGTCAGTAGTCAAAGACTAGCACAGGGTCAGTGAAAGATAAATAACACGGTGGCCATCTGCCCAGCCTGTCATTTTCCACTGCACCCAAGCCCAGCTCTTAATGAATGAGCAAAGGCCCAGAGAGGTGGTGGCCACGTCTCCCAGTAGCGTCAAGAGTCTGAGGGGCACCAAGGAAAAAAGTAAGGGCAGTTTCAACAGTTTTTGCCTCCCCAGCCTCCTAGCCTCCCAGCCACCCTGTCTCCCAACCTCCCCAGCCTCCCAACTTTCTAGTCTCCCTGCCTCCCTGAATCTCAGCCTCTCTGACTCCCAGCCTCCCAGCCTCCCCAGCCTCCCCAGCCTCCCAGTCTCCCCAGGCTTCCTACCTCCCAGCCTCCCAGCCTTCTTCCCTCTCCCTCTTATCCTTTCTTTCTCCTCCTCCTCCATCTCTATCTTAAAAAAAAAAAATCCAATACATTTCAAAAGCATTCATGCTCAGGAATTACTGAAGACATCTGGGCCTTTTAAAAAGTTATTACAAATGTCAAGAAACAAGATGTACTTTAAAAGTGAGTAAAACTGAGATTCCAGTTTGTTAAGATCACTCATTCTGCAGCCCTTGGGACCATCTCTGGAGTATGACGGTTTACGCCAAGGTAAGTTTCCAATACTCTGTGTCTATCATTTCCATATGGCCCCTCATGATCACACTCACTTGTCATTTCCCACTGCACATCAGGACTTTATGTCTTTAAAGTAGCATAAATACCAGCCAGAATCCGTGTCCCCTTTTGTGTCCTTTGTATGACCCAGATTCAAGAGTTATTGTAGAAACACTCATTTAGGGATGGGGACAAGGAGTAGGCAAACACTGAGGTCACTCAGCTGGAGTGGCATTTGATTCTAGACTCCCTAGCAAGGTGCAGAGTCCCAATCAAGCTGCATCCCAGGGTCCTTTTCCTGCCACAAAGAACTGAATGTTTGGAAGGGTCAGTCACAGCCCCCATTAGACCTGACCCCAATAGGTGCCCACCTTAGGCCCCTCCCCGGGATACAGTAGAATCCAGATCTCTCTGGGCTTTGCTATTCCTGTGTGACAGCATATGGTTATATCATGCTCCTTCCAGACTCACTGAGCTCTGGTCCTCTCTGTTCATGAACTTGAACGGCAAAGCATTCAGAAACTTAACATTTTGCAAGCTGGGCAGGTGGCCTGTTTGCCAGCTGGCTGCCCAACCAAGCGAGTGTGGCTTGCTGGTCCTACGCTGTGCTTGGCAGTGGTCAGGAGAACGATTTGGGAAGAGACTCCAGCAGATCGGCCTCGCAGATGACTTCCCAGATGCTGAGCTGAAGGGAAAGCGGCAAAGGCGGGTGGCCAGGGTGGGCAGCCTGCGAGGCAGAGCAGGTGGCCTTAGTACAGCAGGTTTGGCGTAGTCACGTCTGGACCTCTTTCTGGGGGGGTCTGTCAGACTGCTAGAGGGTGAGAAAGGAACGGTCCATAATGTGCAGTGCATGATGGGAGAAGTAGGGGTGGAATGTATGTCCAGCAGGTTCTGACGGGTCTTGGTATTGCTGTCTACATACTGGACACCGGGCATCCAAGACCACAGCCAGTGCTTGTATCGCACCAGATTGCAGTGTGGGGCAGAGGCTGGTCACCAGACTGAGGGAAAGGGGTAGATAACTGAAGCTGGAGCCCTGAGGGTGGAGTGGGATGGACAGACAAGTCCTGGATAGAAAGGGAGGTGTCCAGGGTCCTGTGCACATCCTGGATCATCACCATCTCTATGCTCCCGCCTCTCTCTGGCTCTCAGTTTCCTAAGCAATGTGAAGGGGTCACTGCTCCCTGTCCTGTCTCACCCGTGTGACTTTTGGAAGCAGACAAAACTAAGATCTCATACAGGAAAGGACTGGTAAGGAGCCAAGGCTGTCCTGAGGCCCCCAGGCCTTGGCCTCCCTGGGTACCAGCCCTCTGACCGTCCACCTTCTCTGAGAGGGAGGAGCAGGGGCCATAAGTTGAGAATTGGGCTAGCGTGACAGCGGTGGCTGCCATCCCTCTGAACCAGCCATCTGGAAAGTAGTGAGACTTGAGCAGGCGAGAGGAAAACACAGGATGTTCTAGAACACTTCTGGTTACCTGTTCCTCTCATTGCTTCCCAGCCCTGTCTCACAGGCTTAGGAATCATAGACGCTGCTGACAGTGAAGATCATCACCAGGCACGGAAACACAAAGGAATCATAGCCCTCCCTCTACGTTGACGGCTATGGAACCTTCTCAACATTCTTAGGTTTTAATTTTATTTTAATTTCATGCCGGTATTGTATGTGTGCTTGTATACACATTCGTTCATGTGTATGTACATATGCATGTTCACCATGGTATACATATAGAGCTAAACACAAAACAAAAACAAACAAAAACTTGTGTAAGCCTGTTCTCCATTTCTGCTTACTTAGTCTTCCCGCTTGGTGGCAAGGACCTTTCCCCAGTGAGCCATCTCAGTGAGCCTCAGTGGTCTTGGCCACCTGCCATTCCCACGCTGGGAATTCTTGGAACCAGTGGCCGTGGCTGATAGGTTCGCTTGTTCGTTAGTGGGTTAAATCTACCTTGATCCATGCTTACCTTGAATCTGTGAGACCCATCGGCATGCTGCACCTTAGTGCACCACGATTAAGTCCAGCCGCTAGGGGAGCAGTCCAAGCTTGACCAGGCTGGAGTAGCCACTCAGGCCTTCCGGAGAGCGTCTGTCAGCCAGCAGCACTCCTTTCTGAACTGTGTGGGAAGAACTCACTTCTGAACTCACTCTGGTTCTTGGCCAAATTCAGCTCTTGGAGGTTGTTGTGGTAAATCTCTAACCCAAATGAGCCTGGGCAAAGAAATCACAACTCAATCTGAATACAAGCTACACGCATAGACTGGGCAGGCCTACCACTCCACTACTATATCCCAATCTCCGAGATCCCTTATAACTTGAGGTTTCTCCAGCCACGTGCTTCTGCTTCATTGTCCTTCCACCTCCTCCTCCGTCGTCCTCTCTCCCTCCCCTCTCCTCCTTCTCCCCCAAACTTTTCAGCTCCACCTTCCCTTCTACTGCCCAAAGTTAAGGTGGGGAGAAGGTTCACAAGAAGTCGCCTGTATGCATGAAAGCAGAAAGCAGAATTAGCACCCAAGTACAAGACCAGGGCTACCCACACCAGGAGGTTGCAGGGCTGAGGTTGCTCCAGCTGTCGTCAGCTGTGGCTACCTGTAATGATGGAACCTACCACTCCCAAGGCCTCCTTCTTGCCCAGTAGAAACAGACCTCTCTAGCCCCCTCCTCTGTGACCACCTGAAAGAGAACTCTGTCGGGGGAGGGGGTGGTAGGAGGGCTGATTAAATAGAGTTTCTGTCGCCGTGATGAAACACCATGCCAAAAGCAAGCTGGAGAGGAGATGGTTCATTTGACTGGCATCCCTATCCCCACACCATATTCCATTACTGAAGGAAGTCAGGACAAAAACTCAAACAGGACAGGAACCTGGAGGAAGGAGCTGATGCCCAGGCCATGGAGGGGTGGTGTGTACTGGCTTGCTTCCCCTGGCTTGCTTGGCCTGCTTTCTTATAAAATCCAGTTATGACCAGTCCAGGAATGGCACCACCCACAATGGACTGGACTCTCCCCCATCAATCACTAAGAAAATACCCTGCAGGCTTGCCTAAGCCCGATCCTATGGAGGCATTGTCTCACCCGGAAGCTCCTTCCTCTGCAATGACTGTAGCTTGTGTCAAGTTGTCATAAAGCTGGCCAGCAGAGCCACCTAGAGTCATCTCCCTTTTTCTGGGTAGTTGACCTAGTTCCTGGAATGGTGCTGCATCCACAGGCTCCACCCACATGATTGCCACTGAGGGCCATCTTAGGAGCTCAGCTACAACAGCTGGGATCTTACCTTCAGAAAATAAGTCAACAACAACAATAATAATAAAACTTCAAGATGGGTGTGGTGGCACATACCTTTTTTTTTTTTTTTTTTTTGGTTTTTTTGGTTTTATGGTTTTTTGGTTTTTTGGTTTTTCAAGACAGGGTTTCTCTGTGTAGTCCTGACTGTCCTGGAACTCAGAAATCTGCCTGCCTCTGCCTCCCAAGTGCTGGGATTAAAGGAGTGAGCCACCACTACCCAGCAGCACGTATCTTAAAGGAGGCATAGGCAGGCAGATCTCTGAGTTTAAGGCCAGCCTGGTCTACAGAGTGAGTTCCAGGACAGCCAGAGCCACACAGAGAAAACCTGTCTCAAAACCATCCCCCCAAAACAAAAACATACAAACAAACAAATAAAAAAAAACTGCACAAACACCTTTCCAAGACAATTTGTGCAATCTGAAAAGTCATCAAAGAAAAATGTATTTGGGAGATAGGAGGACAGGAGGTAGGGAGTTCAAGGACATCCTTGGCCTCAGAGCAAGTTTGAGACCAGCCTGGATCACATAAGATCCTGCCACAAACAAACAAACAAACAAACAAACAAACTTTAAAAACCTGGGGCTGAAGAGATGGTTTAATGGCTAAGAGCACTGACTGCTCTTTCAGAGGTCGTGAGTTCAGTTCACAGCAACCACATGGTGGCTCACAACCATCTGTAATGGGATCTGATGCCCTCTTTCTGGCATGCATGTGTACCTGCAGATAGAGCATTCATATATCTATAATCTTTTTTAAAAAATGGGAATGAGCTAGAGAAGATTATGAAAAGATAATTCCATTTTCCAAGCTACCCTGTCCAGGTCAGATAACCACACCTGAGTTTGACCATGTTGAGTTTAGCTGACTCACCAGCCAGACTAGAATTCCCCCCAAAACCCAGAACTTATGTCTATTTATCTGACCAACAGCCCCTGAAGCCAGAGTGAGTGGGCCAGGGTTAGGGTAGATGTGTGTGTATTAGTAAGTGTGTATGCATGTGTGCATGTGTGTGTGAGTGTATGTATGTGTGTGAGTGTGTGTATGTATGTGTGTGAGTGTGTGTATGTATGTGTGTGTATGTGTGTATATGTGTATATGTGTGTGCATATGTATGCATATGTGTATGTGTGTACACATGTGTATATGTGTGTATGTATATGTGTGTGTATATGTGTGTATGTGTATATGTGTGTGTGCACGAGTGTGTGTATGTATCTGCCTGTGGGTGTGTACATGTGAGCACAGATGCATGCAGAGGCTGGACTCAGGTCCTCATCCAGCCAGTGGGTGTTCTTTATCTCTGAGCCTCCAGTCCATCCCCACAAGCCTGTGCTTTTACACCTTCTGCCACATTGTTCTCTAGAAGGCTTCTGAGCAATTGCCACCCCTTCCCCGCTCCTCTGCCTTTCCCACCTGTAGGCCATCACTTTTGTGTGCCCCTCTGTGGTGTCTCCCTTCCTTGTCCTGATTGGCGTCACCTGGGAGGCACACCTCCGGCCCTGCCTGTGCATGTGCTTCCAGGGTGGTCTAATTGGGATGGGAAGACCACGCTGACCATGAGCTGGGCTCTGGGACTGAATAAAAAGGAGCAAAGGAGACTGTGGTGAGCACCAGTTCCATCTCCCCCTGCTCTCTGAGCCACCCAGGTGTGAGCAAGCAGCTCTTCTGTGCTTTCCCTGCTACCATGGCTTCAGCCGTGAGCCATGAGCCCTTCCAGCCTTGAGCTGCTTCTTGTTAGGTGTTTGATCACCAAAAATGAGAAAAGTCACTCTCTGCCCACACTCTGGCAGAAGACAGTGTGAGTTCTTCCCATATACATTTGCGGGTCCTCCAGCCCCACCACTGCGCCCCTGCAAGCACATCTGATACTCAGGTGGGTTCATGAGTCATCGTGGGTTCTTTTCAGGAAGTGACTGGAGTACAGCTTATGTACTGGAATGATATGAACCACCTGTGAGCAGAAGAGCCAACAGAACTGCTCCCTCCCCTCCCATCTCTTTATCTGGCTGTATCTCAGCTAAGCAGGCCCCACAGGAGCCAGCACCAGACAGATAAAAACATTGAGGCCAGTTCCAGCTTCACACAAGATCCTGGAATTTAATTTAACTCCTCTGGACAGCGTGCTGATGCTTCTGTGGCTCCCAGAGCAGCCTCGTGGAACAGCTGGAAACCGGCTGTGGTGGCTTTGTCTTCACCTCTCCCTAAGAACCCCAGGGGATCCCAAAGAGGCAAGGACCTTGCAGAAAAACTCAACGATGTCCAGGACCTTTTGGAAGGAACTGCAGAAATCCCTCAGTGATGCATCTTGTATTTTAAAATGAGCCCCGAGGGATCTCCCCCAAGGTCTCATGGTTTCCCTTGGTTTGTGATGACGAGCAGCAGTAAGAATGTAAACAGGAGGCTAGGGAAGTAGCTCAGCGGGTAAAATGCTTGCTGTGCAAGTGTGAGGTCCTGAGTTCTGATCCCCAGAACCCAAGTAAAGGCAGATGTCGTTTGTGCCTTCGATCCTAGCACAGGGAAGGCAGCATCACTAGGCTCCCTGGAGTTCGCTGGCTGCCGAACTTGACAAACTGGCGAACTCCAGGTTAAATAGAGACCCTGTCTCAAAAAAGTAAGGTGGAGAATGATGGAATAATACACAGAGTGTCAACCTGGCTTCTATTGGCCCTGTGCATACACAGTGTACACACATACAGTGTCTATGCTCACAGTGTACACACATAAGTACACAGGCACAGTACATACACAGTGTACATACAGTGTACACACATATAGTGTATATATGCACAGTATATACACAGTGTACACACGTACAGTGTACACACACAGTGTATGTAGTGTACATACACAGAAGTCATTTACACACATACCCCTACAGCACATACACATGCACAGATGCACACATGCATATAGCACTCACACGCACACACACGCACACACACACACACACACACAGAGCACTCATTAGCGTGCAGCACGCACAGAATGTAAACCAGTAGAGCACGTTTTTAGCCTCCAGCAGTTCTCATCAGGAGACTCCCCATCTTCTCCTGTCCTGCAGCTGTGTCACTGCCTCCAGCTGAGGGCAGACTCCAGGGTGGAGAAAGGAATCTGCCTCGCTGAGCTCCAGACAACCATCCAAGCCCCTCGCTTCATTATCTTCAGATTAGATTCTGGCCTTTCATATTAAGCCATGACTATTTTTATATTAAACTATGACTCTTCCATATTAAAAACTCTGATTCCAAGAGCAGATAATTTAGTGGCAAAGTGAAACAAATACAGGACACATTTGCTGTGGTTTTTTAATGATTTTCTATTAGCCCTGATCTTATTCTGTATATTGATTAAAATTACACTTCTAACTCACCACACGTTGTGGTTTCTAGGCCGAAGGGCCTTGGAACAGTCTTCTCCAGCCTTAACCTTGCAACTACACCTCCCAAGCTTGCTTAGTTGACTGAATTCTCTAACATTTTAAACTGCACTTATTTATTTATATATATATTTGTTTGTTTGTTTGTTTGTTTATATGTATGGAGAATTTACCCTAGCTAGGGCTCTAGGGTGGGTGATTTCTGGAGCAGGGCTGGACCGTTCTGAATCATATGGAACCACGACCATGAGGATCTCATGAAGTCATTAAGAGATCATTAAAATCTAGGCAGGCCAGGTGTAAAGTCGGTGAGGCCTGGTCATGGCAGGAGCAGCTAACTACGTAAACATGAGTGTCTGTGAGGAAAAAAATGTCACAAATAAAATTACAGGTGATAAGCTGAAGAAAAATATCTCTAACACTTATAAATGTTGCGGCGGGTGAAGAGCTAATTAGTACAAAGAACTTTCTACCTCTCCGCATAGAAGAAAAACAACTCAAACAAATTTGCAGACGCCTTGATGAGAGACTGATAGAGAAAGACTGTGCTCAAACCCAGAAAGCATCTCAAAAACATATATATATATGTGTGTGTGTGTGTGTGTGTGTGTATTTCTGTATACATATGCATGTGTGTGTGTATGTGTGTGTGTACACTACTTTTGTGCAGTGCACACAGAAGCCAGAAGATCCCCTGGAACTGGAGTCATAGATAATTATGAGCTCCCATGTGGGTACTGAGAATTGAACCTTAGTCCTCTTAAAAAAAAAAAAAAAAGCAGTGAGTGCTCTTAACCACTAACCAACCTCCCCAGCTTATCTATCTGTCTATCTACCTAACTAATCTATCTCTATCTATCATCTATCTATCAATTTTTGAGCTCAAAAGCATGAGCAATAAAAGCAAAAACAGATCACACTGAAAGGCTTTGGTACCAGAAAGGAAGCAAGCAACTGAGTAAAAAGACAGCTCACTGGGCAGGAGAAAAAAGTTCAAGTCAATGAGGATTGAGTGTGTGTATCGCTCACGTGTGTAACTCAAACATATCAATAGCAAAACAGATGGTGCCACTCTCAGTGAATGAGGGACCTGAATCCAAAGACCAAGAGTCACTCAGAAGAGGGCAAGCAAAGGTCCGTGGGTGGACACAGGAAAACTGTTCAACATTGGGACATCAGGTCATCAGAGACATAAACTCAAACCACAGCAAGGTATCGCTGCACCTCCTAAAACGACGTTTATTGAAGTGAGAATGATTAGGGAGGACATGGAGAAAGGAGGACGCTCCTACACCCATCCTACTGAATGCAGCTGAACAGTCCCGAAGAATCTTTCAGTTTTAATGTCTCTAACCACAGCTGCAAAGTTCTTTTACTTACACAAAGTCTCACATGGATGCTGGACGGCCTCATTCAGCCTCCCTGGGTGAGTATGTTAGCCAGTGACAAAGTAGCTCTAAATGACAGTCAGTTTAGGGGGGTGGTGGTACAGGCATTCTCCATACAGAAGAGGAAGCAAAGGCCCCGGGCGTGCATTTGAACAATAGATAGTTACTCTTGTTCAAGGATGGGAGATCAAGACAGTGGGAATTGAGACGTGGGATGAGAGGAAAGACAGGGTTCAGTTATCCTCTGAAAGTCTTAAATAACAGCTACAGGTGTTCATTCTCCACATGAAGGCTGTGAGCACGTGGAGACTTACACACTCATGAGAAGTAAGTGTGCCCCCAGTGCAGATGGGCTGTGGCCACGGTGTCTCTTGACATCTTGAACTTGGCTTGGAAGTTTCTATTATTGTTCTATATCCTTTCTAGAAAGTCAGCATCCCGCAGGAGTCACATGGCTGGCTCTCCTGGAGGACGCTATGGTGACTCTCCTGGAGGACGCTATGGTGACTCTCCTGGAGGACGCTATGGTGGCTCTCCTGGAGGACGCTATGGTGACTAGTGGGTGGCACAGAGTTAGTCCAGTGTTCTCCACATACCAGGTAAAGCCAGGAGATCTCACCTTCCTGCTGCCAGCGGCTGAGGGAAGCTGTGGGAGAGTCAGTATCACCAGAGTGGAGTGAATGTAACCATGAGGGTTATTTATAATGCTTCACAGCGCTCCGTAGATGGCCAGGGTTAGAGGCAACGGTCCTTCCTCCATTTGCGACCTTCTGAAATGGCCCTGGTTCCTGCTCATTTTCTAAACATGTCCCTCTGGCTTCCCATCAACCCTGTGGACCCACCCGATCATCCTTTTGATAGATTCTTCAAAGCCTTTGTTTGTGAAGGGGCATCCTTGTGGAGCCAAGGATTTCTGCTTGCGAAGGGGAAACCTGGGTGAGTCAAGGAGTCTGCTGCGAGATTTGCCAAATGAAAGCTGTTTCTTTTATGAAACAGGAAGTGACACAGATCCCTTTGTGAAGGACATCAGCAGAGTGCCAACCGTGAAGACACACCCTTTAACCAACCGTGTCCGTGACTCTTGTCAGATCCTCTTGAAGACTTGAAGGTGTGAGTCACCAGTCGATTGCCGCCGCTGATAGCACCTGCCAGAGCTTTGGGGCCAGCCACAGC
The DNA here is from genome assembly GCF_978045245.1 of Mus caroli. Lineage (NCBI taxonomy): Eukaryota > Metazoa > Chordata > Mammalia > Rodentia > Muridae > Mus > Mus caroli. The sequence continues at coordinate 108,931,648 of NW_028227261.1, read as the reverse complement.
CGTTAGAGACAGTCTTGGTCAGTGTGCTTGCTGTCTGAGCAATGCCTCTGAATGAAGGGATCCCAGCTTGACTTTCTAGCCTACCCACCTATGAAATATATTCTCCAAGTTATGACAAAGGGGAACGAGCCCTCACCTCTCTAGAGCAGCGCTTCTCAACCTTCCTAATGCTGTAACGTTTCAACGCAGTAGTTCCTCGTGTGGTGGTGATGCCAACCATACAATTATTTATGTTGCTACTTCGTAACTGTGATTTTTCTTCTGGTATGAATAGTAATGCAAATGTCTGGTGTGCAGTATATATGATATAGGACCCTGAAAAAGGGCCATGCACCCTCAAAGGGCTCTGACCCACAGGTTGAGAACCGCCGCTCTACTGTTATCACTCATGGAGTGCTGTAGGAGTGAAGCAGGCTCTTCTTTCATTGAGCATCAGTGTTCTCATCCACATTCAGGGAAAGCAGCCTACATCCCAGGGGGAACCACCTCCAAAGAGAAAAATAATTCTTAAACGTAACTGTGCGTTGTGAAGAGCTACGCAGTCGTATGAAACTCCGCTTACATCATTCGAAGTCCTGAAATGCGAGATGAGTAAACTCCTTCTGTGACTCAGTTAGAACACCAGCTTTGCCTCAAGTGTGATTCTCGGAGACCCTGCGCTTACGAGTGAAAGATGATGATTGTGTTAGTATCCTGGGCTCCTTAGCAGCACTAAGGGAAACCCAAGTGGAAGGAGCAGAAGTCAGAGGCGGGATTTACGGGCCCACAAATCCGTTTGAGGAACAGGGTGAGTCTGGGCCTCATCCTCACTGGAACCAAGGGACCCATCCATCCCCTGACACCTCTGTCACACTGCTCTGGCCTTGCCTTTCCATCTCTTCATGCTGGCTGTGCTCTCCAGGCCTGCACATGTCTGCTCCACATGCTGCCTGGTGCACGGTGAGGGGCTTCCACATCCAGACTCCTTCAGGCTTAACAAGGCTTAACAAGTATGGAAGAAGAAGGAGAGGGAGGGGGAGAGGGAGGGGAGAGGGGAGAGTGGAGAGGGAGAAGGAGAGGGAAAAGAAGGAAGAGGAGGAGAAGGAAGAGGAGGAGGAGGAGAAGGAAGAGGAGGAGGAGGAGGAAGAGGAGGAGGAGGAGGAGGAGGAAGAGGAGCAGCAGCAGCGGCAGCAGCAGATAATCGTCTTCTCTCTAGCTGCAAACAGAACACTCTGGGGCAGAACTCAGCAGTGCCAGCCTGGACCAAACTGGCCAGCCTAGAGCCAATGTGCATGCTCTCTGCCCTTCATGCTGGGCCCTCTACTTCTGAGACAGATTTGTTGGTATCTAGTTGACACATTCCTCAGCCTTCCTTACAAGTATGTGTGATCAGGTGTCCAAGTTCTGATCGGTGATATAAGAGCAGAAAAACCGTGGGAACTCTGTGAAGGGGAGAAACCACTTTTGTCTCTCCTCTGTCCTCCTTTCTGTAGCTGAGCACTCCGATGTGATGACCCGAGCTCCGGCACTAACCTGCACCATGAGGTGATCTTGGCAATGGAGACCCGATGGGGGACGGATCCCAGATCTGTCCCCTGCCAGCCTGGAACTGCCACTCTGAACAGGTGAAAATGGATAGATGACTCTATTCTAGAGTCATCATTTGCAGTCAAATCTGATCTTAAGTGACATGTGACTGAGGTTAGTATTATGGAAGAGGCTACAGACAAAACACACAAAAGAGACACAAGCCAATAGCAATTAAACAGCCGAGAGTGGCCAGCCTTTGCTGCACTCTAGAAACCTTGGGGCAGACAGTGGCAGCCACCCGCCAAGTTCTCTCCAGTCTCATTCTGTCTTCCCCACTGGGGTGTGTGTGTGTGTGTGTGTGTGTGTGTGAAAGAGGGGGGTAATACTACTTTTTACTTATTTTGTGGCAGTGCTAGTATTGAATCCGAGACCTTTGCACGCTAAGCGAATGCTCTACCACTAAGCTAAACTCCCAGCCTGGTCTCCTTTCCCAGTCTTTGATGAATGGCAACTCTTACAAAGGTCGGCAGGTGTGTGATGAAAATGACTGTCCAGTAATGGGTTCCAGGAAGACCTGGTCTACTGACACACTCTCCTGGAACATGAATCTATGACCATGCGTCTAGGGGAATCTGCTGCTCTCCGTTCACAGGTCGTATAGCATCCTTACTGCTAGAGGCTTTAAAAAGGCTTTGTTAAACAAACCCTAGCTGGGGAGATGACTCAGTTAACATGCTTGCCATACAAGCATGAACACCCCAGTATGCAAGTTGAGACCCATGTAAATGTGGGGTGAACAAGGTAGCCCCTCTGTAATTCTAGCCTCGGGAGGCAGAGATGGGATTCCCTAGAGTGAGCTGGCTTGTGAGACCATCGGTGTGTTCTGGCTTTGATTGAGAGACCTTGCCTGGATGAAACAAGTGATGAGGATGATTCTAGACATCAACCTCTGTCCTCCACATGTGTGTATATTTGTGTGCTCACATACACACACACACATGTGCATACATACACACAGAGTGAAGAGATGGATTTCCCTCTATACATCTCTTCCCTCACGTCCCTCACAATTGTGAAACTGTCTTTCTCCATGTTTCACACCTATGCCTGTCTGCTATGATTTGAGTATGAAATGTCCCTCTTGGGGTCTTGTGGTTTGTTTTTAGAGGCTGTGGGACCTTTATGCAGTGGGGAAACCTTTGAATGGGGAAAGAGGTAGTAAGAGCAGGCCTCTGAAGGTCACACCCCAACCCCCCTGCTCTCTCACTCCCTGGAGCCTCACAATGTAGGCAACTGCTGTGTCATGCATGGCTGCCACAGGTGGCCATGATGCTGGACCCAGATCCTTGTGAAACTGTGAGCCCAAATAAACCTGCCTCCTTGAGTGCCAGGTGTTGTGCCACAGTGACAAAAATGTGGCCAATTCCAGCGTGACATCACCAGCAAAGTGGCACCAGTGGTCTAGAGGACCCATGGAACGGCAGTGTTCTGGGGCATGGCTCCTCTTTGGATGTCACCCACGGACCTTGAAGACCTGCTTTGTGTTGGTCATGCTTGGGTCAGTCCTGAAGTCCTAACTATGGTCAAGATGAGACCTCGCTCACTCTAGATCCAATGCCCTGATGCCTGCAAAGCCCAAAGACAGTCTGTCGCCTTCATCTTTTGTATGGGAAAACTGGGGATAGCTCTGAGACTGGTTTTGATGGAACTAGGAACTGTTAGCCAGACGAAGGGAAGACTTTCTGCCAGTTGTCTGCAGATTCAAACCTGCCTGGAACACTCAGGCCATAGACAGTGTGAGCTGACATCCAGCCTCAGCTCTAGCCAGGATGTTTCCTGTGTCTTGCTTGGATGGAGCCAGAGACTGTGGGTTACAACCTCCCCCACCAGCCTGATATACCAGAGGCTTGCCCTGGAACCAGATAGTCCAGCAGTCCACTGGAGAGTCCCCAGGGTCAGAGGAAGCCTGTAGCCTGCCCTACAGACAGTGGGGGAGGGAGTTCCCAGCCATTTTCTTCCTTATTTGGGAGTGCAATTCTGGACTGCTGGCTTGTGTGTCTCCTGTAAACTCTCGAATACCCAGGGCTGCCAAAGAGAGAGTGAGGACAAAGTGGGAGAGAAATCCCCAAGGCTGGCTGTGGGGAAGCCCCCCTTCCCTTCTGTCGCCAAGATGGGCAGCAGCAAGCACCTTCTGCTCGTCCTTCAAATCAAACCTCTCCCTCCTGCCAACCCCCTCCTCCATTGAGAGCCCTCAGATCCATGTCAGAAGCAGTGTAGACAGAGCCTAAACCAACCACAGGCAGACATGCACCATGCAGCCTCTGGGAAGCCCCCATGACTTCCCAAGACCATGAAGGCTGGGCCCAATTAGCAGATAAAAATGGAAGCAGGGCAGAGCAGAGCACAGACGGGGGTTTCCACAGATGGTCTGAAATGTCACCCTGGTCCACTCTTCCAGCCTTTTCCAATTCTCCCCAGGCAAACTTTCCCACCTCCCTGCCCAGGTCCTCACACGCAATCCCACCCCTTGCAGAAGTGGGGTTGCTCTCTTTGCATTGTGAGGAACAGGCTTCCATTAGAGTTGAGAGGCAGTTTTGAAACTGGTTATGGCTTGTCCCAGAGGTTAGTTCTTGGAGAACTAGTTAGTTCTGTGAACGAGCAGGTAGCCAGACATTGGCTTTGGTTTCCGTTTCTCCAGGAATGTTCTGTCTGGATTCTGTGTCAGTGATGAGCCTCAACCCTGAGCCATCCACTCTCCTTTAGCTGGAGATTTCCAGAACAAAGAGCTATCGATTCCCACACTGAGAGAGAGGGAGAGGGGGAGAGAGAGAGAGAGAGAGAGAGAGAGAGAGAGAGAGAGAGAGAGAGAGAGAGAGAGAGAGAGAGAGGAGTTGCAGACAATAAGTGGAGAGAGCTGGAAGAAGAGTGGGGGAGAGCAATTGGTTTTCATTGGTTTTCAGATCTGTCCTGAACCCTCTAAATTTTATTCATAGAAGTGGAGCTAGCCTTGGCTGTGAACGCAGCAGGCAGCGCCACTGCAGGCTTCTGTCTGAGACTCACAGCCATGGAGCGGGAGAGCAAGCCCTGCTTGCTGGAATTGATTTCTCCTCCTTCCTTGGCCACGGAACCGTGAAGCAGACATGGGATGCTCTCCGGTCCTGTTGCTCCTCTACTGTGAACTCTGGGTCGGTTTCTCACATCAACACAGTGTTTCTCCCATGCAAATGTGTTCAGGGATTGAACCCTCAAGATCCCCCTCCCTGGGCAGACCATGAAGGGAGCAGCTGTCCCTTATGCAAAACCTACTGAGGAAATGCCTCGCGCAGAGACGGTCCTGGAGTCTGAATGTAGCCAAACCCTTCACCTAGCAACATTCTCCAAACAGGAGATGTTCCCTCATCAGACCTCACTAGGGAACGGAACACTCAAAGCCGTTAGGGACCCAGACAGGCCCAGATACTTCGAAGTACCTTAATGTGTAATACATGGATGTTAGCATGGTAAAGGCTCGGAGAAACTCAGAGTGGTGCAATACATTGAACTTTGTTTAATGAGGTATTTTCTAAGCTTAACTGACGCTGGGTCACTCATTACGTGGGATACAACATTCCACAGACCTGCCCACCAGGGGAAGGGTGTGTTTTCCTCTCTTTCCACGCCTCATCTCACCTGGAAGACAGAGCATACTTGATTCAGTGAGAGTCACAGAATCTAATACAGCCCTGAGTGGGAGTTTGTGTGGAAGGAACGTGCCCATTAGTGCCACAAGTCATTTATAGCCTAGGTTGAGCTTGGGAATGAGCGCCATATGCTAACCCTCTTTCCCAGGGCCTTTATGTCTGTGTCCAGTGTAGCCTTGTTAAAATCAGCCCTCTGTCCCCCTCCCTTGCTTCCGTACCCGTTTTATACTGACAGACCTTGAGTCAGATCTGGGCAGCATATGTGTTTTGTTTGGCTGGCACAGGAGCTCATTGTTTCTTCCCGTCTTGTACTGGAGCCCAAGCACTGCCATACAGCCAGCCTCTCCCCACAGCCCGCCCTCCCTCATCCCCACGTCACCCTCTTACCTCTCGCAGTGCCCCCGCCCCCGGGATTTAAATCCTCTCCGGAGGATGATTTTCTAATCTGACCATGAACATTGTCTGAAAATAGATTTGCTCAGACTGGAAGCCATGCCGGCCTGTAACCTGCATGCCCAAGGCTCACTCTCTGAGCTTTGGTGCTCGACAGTTTACAGAGTCCCTTCCCTGCTATTGTCTTCTCGGACCTAAGTGTCCGACCTAGGAAATGAACAGGAACACTAGGGTAGGTCCCCACTTGAAGATGTTGGGGGGAGCCAGACAGGTTAACCTGGCACTAAGTGCCAAGTCAGGTTGCAGGGGAGATGCTGAGAGGCCTGCAGGTGCTCTCATTAGGACAAAGAGACTGGAACAGCAAACAACTGAACCCACAGGCCAGGAAGTTACCTCCATATGTTGGGGGTGGGGGTTGAGGGTGGCAAGAGCTCACAGTCTCCTTGGGTCTTCCTCAGCTTGAGACTCCACATTATGACTCTGTGGAGACAAGAAGGAAGAGAGCCCAGGAAGCCCAGCCACGCTGTGTTCTGCGCTCCCATAGTGGTCCTAAGAAGGGCAGGAGGGGTGCGGAATTGCCGCTTGCTGGGACAAGGCTTCTCTCCCTGGATTCTCAGTGTAGCCATCGCCTGCCTGTCGAGTGAGCTGGGACAGACTGCAGGTTGTGAGCAGGGAGGGCGGAGGGAGCCGGCCATATGGAGCCGGATGACAGAATTTGGCAGTGGAAGCGGCACAGATGGGTCTGCTTATGTCCAGACACAACCGGAGGCCAAGGCCTGAATCATCTCTCTAGCAATTTCTTGTTTCCAAACACGTCTTTTGAAGAATGTGGGGATGCTCCGAGCAGATATCAGAACCCCTGCTGGGCGTAGAGAGAGGGACAGCGGAAAATAGTGTTGTTTTTGTGCAGGAGTGATGGAGAGAGAAGGGACCAGGCTGCTCGCTGAAGTGAGGTGGGGTCACCCAGACGGTGAAAATGCCTGGTGGCTTGAGAACCATCCGGAGAGTCCAGGTCAAAGGCCTTACTATGTCTTTTTTCGGGGATTCTCAAAGTCCTGTACGGGGTCAGAGCAGTAGCCAGTCCACTGACCAGGATGCAAAACAGGGATCCTGGAGCAGATGATTTCTCTCTTAGCGAGGGCTGAGTCCTGCATGAGGGAGAGCAATTGAGGTAGTCTCATGCCTCTGGTGACCCTCCCCACCAAGAGTTAAGATTCTAGAGAGTGCTGGCCCAGTTCCTTGGCAGGACCTTCCAGTCGTTTACTTGGATCCTGATGAGGGTCACAGGACCCCTCTGCCTTCCGTATGAAGTCAAAGCTCTTCTGCCTGGCATTCAAGGCTCCACCAGGATCTTTTAATTTCTTGAAATAGGATTTCATGTATTCCAGGATGGGCTACATGGCCAAGAATGGTCTGAGCATCTGGTCTTCCTGTAGCTACCTCCCTAGCGCTTGGATTACAACTGCAACCTACCACGCCCACTGCTGTTGTGTTGAGGATCAGAAAAGAGTTTCACACAGGCTCAAGCCACATCCCCACCCTCCAGCCTGTCCAGTGTGCAGCTCCCAAGTGGCTCCTAGCCTCCGCTCCACATGGCTCTGCTCTGCACTGTCTTCCAGTGCCTCTGTCCGGTGGCTTCATCTGCATATCTGCTCTGTGAGGATGCACACCCCTAGCCTGTGCCTCTTCTCAACACCGAAAAGATTGTCCTCCCTTGTGTGTTCCACCTGCAGGCTGGCAGGGAGCTCCCAGATATCACGTGGGACTGTTTAGCTCATTATAAACTGAGGTTACAGACGAAGAGGAAGGAGACGGCCCCACCTTTCACATCTGGCTAATGTGGCAGAGGAGGTTCTTCTGCTCCTGTCAATGGCCCCATTTACAGATGAGGGCCTGAGGACAGACAGGTTCTTTGACTTCTCCAAGGCCATCCAAACCATGTCCTCCCCAGCCCGTCTCTGGAATAATTGCAGCCACAAAACACACCCCATGCGCTTAGCATTTTACATAGGATGCTGCTCTTTCCCTCTGCCTTTGTGTCACCTCCTTTGCACAGTGCTTTGGGCTGAGTATAATCAATCCATTTACTCAGAGAGCAACTCGGAGACTCCCGGCAAGCAGCTGACTGGCTCCGGTCAGCAGGTATGTGAGTTAGTGATTACTGTATAACAAATGACCCCCAAACCTGGTGGCTCATAATGGTACGCATTTCTGATGGTCCAGTTTCTATTCCAAGGACTTGGTATAACTTAGCTGTGCCTCCTGCTACATCTCTTCAGTTCAGGTGCCTACCAGGGGCCTGTGGGCCCATCTGAAAGCTCAACTTATCAGCTCAAAGGATCAGCTTCTCGTCATCCAATCCTCTTGACTATAAGCAACACCCAAGTCCATGGCCTCACTGACTGACCAGATGACCCTGATTTCCTTGCTGTGTAGGTGTCTTGTTTGGCAGTGGTGTGTGAACAGAGACAGAGAGAGAGAGAGAGAGAGAGAGAGAGAGAGAGAGAGAGAGAGAGAGAGAGAGAGAGAGAAATTGAACACTAGCAAGAAAGTCAGTCTTTATAACCCTGGAAGTGGTACGGGTCTCATTTCCTGTACAGTATTAATTAGAAACAAGTCACAAGGTCACCCATCTTTGGATACCTTCAGCCCAGGGAAGAGGCCTACCTACAGCTTGGCTCCCCACAAGGAGACAATTGCCTGACCGAAGTAGGGAGCTGGCCCAGCTGGTTTGTACAGCTCTGGCCTTTGCCTGCCATTCTGAATGCTCCACGGGCCGCTGAGGCAGGAGGCAATCAGCCCCTGCATCCTGTGTTCTAGAAAGGCTCTCAGGAAGAGAGATGGCCCCGTTTTAATTACAGTGCTGGCCCCAGGGAGGACCCGGCTCGTCTTTGGATACTCTTCCTTCACCCCGTTGCTGCCAGTCTTGACTTTAAATCAAACTGTTCTCTGTTCAAGGGCTCTGGGCCCCAGGCAGAAAGAGGATTTATGAGTGGGTGACCGAGAAATGTAATATCAGGGATCGGGACCCAGACAGCAGTGTAAGCTGGGAAGTCCTAGCAAGACGCTAGCTCCCCCACCTCAGCCCTGTGACCTCTCAGGCACAGCAGGCTTTACAGCCTCCATCTTTATGAGAATCTTCCATCATCGTCCTTTCTGCCCATTGCTTTGTCCCTCCTAGCTGCCTGCACTTCAGCCCTCAACCTCACACAGTCCGGGTCCCAGCCACCTATACTTCCTAGATCTGTGTTCTCTATCCCTGTCCATGCTGTCCCTTCCCCTGTCCCCAGTCCTCATGACCTCTACTCTTCATTGGCCAGACTCCTGTCTCCATCTCCATAACTGCAATCTCATTTCCCCAGGTCTCTGTGGTCAAGCCTCACCTGGGATCCCTTCCTTCACTTGCTGTTCTGTCCCCTGCCCAATACATGGAACACTGTGGGCCTTCAGAGCAGAGCCATAGCTTGTGTGCCATTCTCTCCCAACTGGACAGAACCTCTTTAGGACAGGGATGGGTTCTAGCACCACCTGCCATCTCAATGACCACAGTCATCATCCTTACCAAGGGACTTGCCTGATTAAAGACTCTCAGTGGCTTACCATTGCCTGCGGAACCTAACCCACTCCTCAGCCTTCCTCAAACTGGCAGTCAAGCCTCCACCGTCTGACTTGCAAGAGGCCACCCTGGCCTCATCTAGTCTTCCTCTTCCCCTGCATCTCTGCTTCCACTCTTGAGAGCCACTCACACAAGACCACCCCTACCTGCCATCCCAGGGAAACTTTGGCTCAAGAAACGGCCTCTGTCCCTTCCCACCCCTAGGCTTTAGGCAAACCAACTCATGATAGTCCAAAGAAACATCCTCCATGAAACACTCTGACCACCATTCAGGAGGCAACTAACTCAGTCCTCAGCTGCTTGGTCCCAGGCTGGACTGATTCAGGTTTCCAAGGATTAAGGGTAGAAAGGTGCAAGGGAATCTGTTCCAACCACCCCTCCTTCAGTTAGATCTCTCTGGTGCAGAGGTGCCACCTTCCAACCCACCCCTGCAGTTGCCTGCGGGTTCTGGAGACAAAAGACATCCCGAGGGGGGAGGGGCGCTCAGGAAATCTCCAGGAGGCGCCTGACGGTCCTGCTCCCCCTACTCAAGAAAGCACCCAGAAGGCTGCACCCCCCCAGGAGGGTTCTCACCAGAAGGCCCTGCTGGATTGGAGCCAGGAGAGGGGGGTAGGCGCCCAGGGGTGTGTGTGTGTGTGTGTGTGTGTGTTGGATGGAGGCGGAGACTTGTCATCGGCTGGGACAGCTTTTGATGGCTCTTGTTCTAGTTCCCAGTGTCTTTGTTTGGATTCACCAAGACTGAGTGGAGACAGACACGGAAGGGATGAAGGGACCCCAGGAGAGCTGGCTCACTTCTTCGCAGGGAATCCCAGGGATAGGTGGAAGCCTTCTTATAAACAGAAAGCCAGCAGGTGAGAATGCTCTCAGAGAACCTGCAGGCCCTGAGCCAGGCCTCCCCTGCTCTCTGGGAGGAGTTACCTTAACCAAAGCCCTCTCAGGTGAGGTCAGACATGCTCTTTGGGTCTGGCTTGTGGTCTCTAGTGTTTGTTTGTCAGTCTGCTCTGACTCCTCAGTCTCTCCTTCTGGACTCACACCTCTTCAAACAGCTCCCAGAAGCCCCCTTTCTACCTTCTGCTTTCTCATGCTCCTTGTGGTCCCCACAGATGCCCCACCAGGCAGTTCAGTGCTCAAAGTCTTCTCTTTGTCTGAGAACCCAGCTCATCCTCTTGTTCACAACAATCCACTCAAATGTCTCTTGTCCTGGCCAGCAAGCTTAACACATCACAGATTTCAGGCCTACCTCTGCCTCTTCCCTGGAAGGTGTTCTTGGGCAAGTCTCTTCTCCCACTCCACTTCAGCTCTCTACTGTCAAATGTGAGACAGACAGTGCCTGTCCAGGTATGGAAGCAGTGGCTGAGTGTGATCCAGCAAGGCCACACAGGTCCTGTGCTCATGCACAGCCACCGTACAGGCCTTTCCTTACAGTGACACACTTTCCTGTCAGTTCTCCGTGCTCTTCCTGGACTCTTCTTCCTCTACCCATCTTCTATATTCTGGCAACTCTACACCCCAACATACACAGACACATACACACAGACACACACACAAATACAGACACACAAATACACACAGACATACACACAGACACACAAATACACACAGACACACACACAAACACATAGACACATACACACAAATACACATAGACACACACACAAACACATACACACAAATACACATAGACACACACACAAACACATAGACACAGACACACAAATACACACAGACACACACACAAACACATAGACACAGACACACAAATACACACAGACACACACAAACACAAATATATACAGATACACACAAACATAGACAAACACACAGAGTCTCACACACACAAGCACACAAATACACACAGACACATATACATAAACACAGACACATATACACATACATACAAACACCCAGAGACACACACACACCAATACGCTTGTGCACACACACACAGACACCACAGAGATACAAGCACACAGACACACACACTGACATGGCCTTATAGTTATCATTTGGCTTAGGCAGCATTGGGGACAACATTAGATCCTAAGCCCATGGCCCAGCCAATCCTCTTCAAAGTGTCATTGGTCATCTCCCAAGTACTTTCATCCAACACCTTGGAACAATGGCAGGCCTGGGCCAGCAATTCCAAGAGGTCACAAACGGAGCACATAACACCTCTGAGATGGTGGAATGGGGAGATTGATGAGCTGGCTGACAGCTGCTAGCTGAATGCTGGGATGGAGGAAGGGATATACATGGACCTTCAGAGAAGATGAAACTTAGAAAATGTATTCATTTCCAGCTGCGTTTCTAGGAGTTCCCACAGACTCCCTGGTAGGAAACAACACAGATTTATTCTTTCATAGTCTGGGGATCAGACATCCAAAATCAGTGTGAGTAGGGCCAGTGTTAAGGTGTTGATGGAGCTGGTTCCTTTAGAAATTCTGGGAGATGACTCCTTCCTTGCCTCAGTTTCTCCAGGCTGTTTAAATACCTTGACTCATAGTCCTGCTTCCTCCCCGCCCCCCCCCCCCAACTTGGCCTTTTGTGGCCAGCAGCACATGAAACACTAACTAGGTTCACTTCACACTCGTAAGAACCCTTCTACCAAGGCTGTAGAGATGGCCCAGTAAGTAAATAGCATTTGCTCCGCCAGCATGAAAACCTGAGTTTGGAGCCTAAAACCATGTAAAAATCCAGGTATGGTTGGCTGTAAGCCCACCACCGTAGTACGCAGAGACAGGAGGATCACTGGATCTTCCTTGCTGGCAGGTGACTTACCCACAGGTTGTTAGAGATTGTATCTCAGAGGAATAAGGCATCTAATGTCCTCCTCTGGCAGAGACACCCACATCCTCTCAAATGTAAGAATAGCCCCTGCCACAGATGTACTCATGACCACCACCACCCTCGGAATCACGTGTGGGCCCAGCCAGATACTAACAGAATAATGTCGCCATCTTAAGATCCTTTACAATCAGCCTGGCAGTGGTGGTGCACGCCTTTAATCCCAGCACTTAGGAGGCAGAGGCAGGCAGATTTCTGAGTTCAAGGCCAGCCTGGTCTACAGAGTGAGTTCCAAAAAAAAAAAAAAAAAAAAAAACAAACCAAAATCCAAAAACCAAAAACCAAAAAAAACACTTCACAATCTCCTCAGCATAGCATGGTCCCTGTGGTAGTCTGAATGAGAATGTCCCCTAGGCTCATGTGTTTCAATGCTTGGTCCCCAGCTGATGGAACTGTTTGGGAAGGATCAGGAGGTGTGACCTTTGTTGGAGCATGTCTGATCTTGTGGGAGAAGGTGTGTCACTGGGTGGGTGGGTGGGGATTGATGGTTTAAAAGCCCCATGCCCGGCTCAGTCTCTATCCCATATCTCTCTCTCTCTCTCTCTCTCTCTGCACCTATGGATCAGGATGTAAATAAAGGTCCTAGTTATTGCTCCAGCACCATGCCAGTCTACTTATTGCCATGACGACCACAGACACAGACTAGCCCTCTAAAATTGTAAGCAAGCCCCCGATTAAATTCTTTCCTTTATACGAGTTGCCCTGATCATGGTGCCTCGTCATAGCAATGGAACAGTAACTGAGACAGTCCCTAGTGCTACATAAGATCACACCCACAGATTCAGGCCATCAGGAAATGCTTGTCTCGGGGAGTGCTAATGGCAGTGTCATGTAGCCCCCACAGTGGGCAACACAGAGATCTTTGTCACCTTGACTACAGTGTTGGACTCACAGACCCTTCACAGGTGATAGAAGTGCTCAGAGTCCGTGAACACTCACAAATGACTTCAGGGACTCAGGTGAATCTGGTAAGAGCTGGTGGCTGCATCCGGTCAGTGTCCTGGTCATGACATCGTGCCACAGTTTTGGAAAATGTCACCACTGGAAGAAGCTTGTCTAAGAGTTCACTCTGTACTCTGTTAGAGTGTTAGTCTGCAGGTATTATCTCAAAAATGTTCGCATGAAGTGTGTGGCTTGAGTTCAGCTCTCCGTGCCAATATCAGTCAGGCAGCTCCAGGGATCTCACAGCCTCTTCTGGCCTCTGCAGTAGAACATCCCACCACACACACACACACACACACACACACACACTTAAAAATAAGATAAACATATGTTTTAAAGTGGTACTAAGCATGATAGTATGTATGTACCTGTAATCTTACCTCCTTCAAGAGGCTACTGTCCGAGGCCAGCCTGGAATACAGAGCAAAATTTAGCCTCAAAACCACAAGAAAAATGACGGAAAGAGGTAAGCTGAGGCTGTGGCAGAGGCTCACTTGGTTACATTACAGTCTTGCTCAGCACGGTGACAGGTGTCAGGAGGTGAGCTCACTCTCCTGCATTCAGGGGACATGTGAGAGAATTCCACAGCATCTGATAATTAAAAATCAGGACACTAGACAGACCCACCCTGGAGATGGCTGCTCTGTCCCATAACCATGGCACCTGGGCATCTGTATTCTATTTTGCAGAGGGAGAGCCGGCCTTGTGATGTGAGCCCCTGTGCAGAGAGAAGCAGAGAGGGCTGGAAGAGGGCACCTGGCTTCCTGCCAGCTCTCTGCACCTCTCCACAGTTCCTCTCCTTCCAGAGCACTGGGGTGAGCCGGGTCCTGGATTCCAAGAAATTCCTTTTGTCCTTTTTCCAACAATCCCTCTCCCACCTCCGCCCTGTGGCTCTCCAGGAGGGCTTCTGTGATTCGTAGCAAGAGCTCTGCACGCCTTGCCTTCCCCAGCCATGGGGAGGAGAGGGCTTGTGCTGGCTCCCTCCAGGGCCAGAATGGGAATCAAGAGGTCCTTTTTATTTCGGATTTGAACCTCACTCCTACCTCTGCACTCAGGACAAGCTAACACTTGTCAGCCTGTATAAAGGAGGAGGCGGCATGCTTCCCTCAAGCCCTCTCCCCTCTTTGAACTCCACGCGGTGCTGAGCAAGCACTGGGTTGTGGTGCCTGTCCCTGGGACTGAGGACAGGCTGGGGAACTCTTAAGCTCTGCTACATCTTAGAGAAAAGGAGAGGAGAAGAGCACTCAGCTCCCCCAGGCAACCAGGAAACAATTTGCAAGGCGGAATTCAACAAGCAATGCCAACAAGATCATAATGACCATATTTATGGGAGAACGAGGAGGCCTGAGCTCGGGTTTTCATTATCCTGTGTACAAATGTGATCGTCTCTGTGCAGCCTGCCTCCCGAGCCGCTCCGGGCGGCAGCTGTTGGCTGGTGCATGGTAATTTGATGTAAATTGCCCCCAAATATGGTAATTCCCTCCTCTTCCAGGGGAGCTTGAAGTCACAAACCTGGAGAGGTTGGCAGCAGATGTTTTCTTACCGCTCTGTAGGCTGCTGGTGTTGTGGAAAAATGGCAATAGACCCAGAGTCGATGTTGCTTCGGCTACTTCCTGTGTGGGAGGCGCCGTGGGCACTCAGTGTCCACGCCTGTGAAATAGGCGCAGCGATTGTCTCTTCTGCTTGAAGTAGCAGAGAAAATAAGCAAGGCTCCACATGGTATGTTTGGCGCCAAGGACTGTACAGTATCTGGTGTTGTTATTTTGGACCTCAAAGGTGACACTCATAGGGGGTGGCAGTCAATGCCCAGTGCCATCCCTTGGTCCTCAGTGGTGGCTATCCAGGGGCAGCAAATAAAAACAGCACAATTATGGTGAAAGTGACCATCTGGGTGTGGTAGATCACACCTGTAATCCCAGGACTTGGGATGTGGAGACAGGAGGATAGCCATGAGTTGGAGGCCAACATGGGCTAGCTACATTGTGAGTTTCAGGACGGCCTGAGTTACAGGGTGAGGCCCTGTCTTCAAGTAACAAAGACAAAATAATACACTGATAATGACTGTGCAACGGAATGCCTGACGAGAAGCAGACACAGATCTCCCTGGGGTTTTTAAGAAAAAAAAAAAATCAATACTTCAATATGTAGATGAGCAAGCACAGACAATTTCTCCAGAGAAAGACAGTGACAGACTCAAGGAGGTGTTTTCCTCTGGTTTCTTTTCTGTTTTTCTTTAATCAAGAGTGAAAGACGCATTAAAACAACCTTGAGATGGCTTTATTCCAGGAAAACTACAAAAACACAGAATGCCGGGTGTGGGTGGCACTTCCAGGAGAGGTTATCTGCCCTGGAGGGGGTGGTGGGAAGGGATGGCAGTCTGATCTGCCCTGGGGGTTGGGAGAGGGATGGCAGCCTGCCCAGTGTGGACATTACCTGGGAACAACCAACATTGTGTCCCCAAAGCCAAATCAAGATAAATGGTGCAGGTGTCTCGCTAATGGGAATTTATTGCGTGGAAATTGTCCAGTAGCAGGGAAAAGGCACAAAACAAAGATGCTGTGAGGACCTGAGAGAGGCAGGGCAGAGGCTCAGTGCGGCCGACAGCGAGGCGAGCCAGGACACTGCCGCGTGGCACAGACTCCAAAGCTCTCGAACGGGGCTGCGTTGCAGGGTGGGTGTGGGGGTTGGGGGATAAGCCGTGTGGAGTAATGATTAGGGTGTATTCTTAATCCAGGGAAAGGGAACAAAAGCTCCCTCACAACGTGAGGGAAACTATATGCGCGTGTCCTTGCGGGGCTGGGGGAGTGCCTGGATGCCAGAGAGAGGCATAGAGAACAAGGATGCCAGAGAGAACAACGGGTTGTCCCACAGAGAGCTCAGGGGCTCTCCCTGGCTCCTTAAGTGAGCTGGGGGCTGGAGGCATGCACGCACAGGTTGGAACAGTTACGCATGGCTGGGCACTGGGAGTCTCTGTCTCCTAGGATGGCTAGATGATGCTAACAAACTCCTGCCCATCCCAGCCGGTATATCCACACAGCCCCAAAGGAGAAAGAGGCAAACCAGTTTATGAACCATGGGGACAGGGAAGAGAGAGAGAGAAGGAAGGAGAAATAAAAAGAAAATGAGGGGGAGGAGAGGGGAGGGGAGGAAGGAAGAAAGGGAGTGGGGAGGAGGGAGGAGGGAGGAGGAGAGAAGCAGAGGGAGGAGGAAGGAGAGGCGAGCTGAGCGTAATCCCTTTGTAAACACGGGCAGAAACTTGTCTTCCTAATTGAAAAGCCCATGTGGGCCGCTTAATCCAGTCCATGTTAATGAGACCAACCACATTAAAGCAGATATCGACTGCAGCCCTCAGGCGGCCAGGGGGAGGGGACCAGAGGCAACGTCCACAAGAGTGTGGTCTCAGGGACATCAGCTTGTGTGTTCAAACATCCCATGGTGCAGGCAACCCTGTTGTCTCACACAGCAGGGGTCGAAGGAGTTTGAGGGGGGCACCCCCACTTCCACCCCATGACCTCTGTCCTCTTAAAAGGGACAAAGTGACCTGAAATGATATAATATTAAGATGGTGTGATAAAAAACACTCGCTCGCCGGGCGTGGTGGCGCACGCCTTTAATCCCAGCACTCGGGAGGCAGAGGCAGGTGGATTTCTGAGTTCCAGGCCAGCCTGGTCTACAAAGTGAGCTCCAGGACAGCCAGGGCTACACAGAGAAACCCTGTCTCGAAAAACAAAAACAAAAAAACAAAACAACAACAACAACAACAACAACACACTCTCTCACATAGTGTGGCAAGCACAAATGAGCTCTTGGGGTGATTTGTCTTTGGGGTGATCTGTTTGATGACTTCAAAGAAGTCGGGGGGCCCAAGTCAGAGCTGGGCCTCTAGGTGCTGGGGGTGGGGCCGTGCTCAACCAGTTCTTGCAAGAAAAGCTCTTTTCCTGGGCCTTGTCCTCAGTAGAAAGCCTCTGGTAGTGTATGAGATAAACAAGGGAGCCAATGACAGTGACTGTGACCCAGACCCCAGTCACTTGAGGCCTCTTCATCCCCTCACCTAGACCTCACCGACTATGAGTCAGTCTCTTCAGCCTGCCACCCTCCCCTCTGCCCTCCACACAGGCTACCAGGATGCTTTTTCTGATTCATATCTCTGCTTCTGCCATGTTCCCACGCAAACACCTTCCATGTTTTCCCGTCACCCTCTGGACAGAGCCCAGTGACATTTGTCTTCACTTAACATAGGCAGATATCACTACACCCTAACTCTTGCCTCAGATCCCACCCCACCCTAACCCTTGCCTCCCCAGCATATACCCAAAGCCCCTCCCTCATTCAACTCAGGGCTGGACTGTAGCTGCCACTCCCTGGCCAATAGATGTAACTCCATCTTCTGGTTCAAAGGATTCTGCAAGATCTGGTATTCTCCCCACCAAGCTGTACGCCAACCATCTCCGGTTACAAAGCTTTTAACATAAATGATCTCATTTAGCTCTGGCTGTTTTGGGGTGGTTGTTTGACTTCTGGGAAACAGGAGGTCTGCGGCTCAGGAGGCGGGGACTCTGCCGTGTAGAGGCACCACTGGATAGAGGCAACAGTTCCCAGGATCTATGTAATGCCTCTGCTTTTACAAAAGAGGAAGCAGAGGTACAGAGACATCAGGTATCTGCTTGTATCCCAACCTACTGGATGATGGACTAGGTGGATCTAGCGACCTCATTACCAAGCTGAGCCCGCCACACCCAACAGCCAACAGGTAGCCACGCCAATGACTGGGCCCCAGGAATGGGATTTTTCTGGATCATTGTTTAGACTGTAACAGAAAGCTGCTATTAAACCAGACAATGGATGGCCCATGACTGAAGTGACTCCACAGTCCTTGATGGGGGTGTCCATGTTCTGGGAGCAGCTCTGTGGCTTTGTGTACCAGGTCTGTGATAACTAATGGGACCTGGTGGCAGGGAAGGGCTTGAAGCCTAGAATATGCCCTACAGTTCGGCTTTGGTGACGTTGAGGGCTTTCAAAAGGTGCAGGGTGATCCTCCAGTAATGTCTGAAATCACCGGACAGGAGAACAAACGGCACTCTCGGGAATTCACTCCCGTTATTGGAGAAGTTCCCTCACAGCAGAGGTTTGCAGCCCTGTGCAACCCAGCCTTCCATCAGTACCTTTGGTCCAAAGGGAGGGAGATGGCTTTCTATCCAAATCCCATCTATCCTGCACACAGCCGCCAGGCCTGGGGTGGCCTTCCTCGGCTTTCAAAGAAGAGATTTCTGCAATTCTGAGTGTAAGCCAGAGATCTCATCTGGCATGTGTCCAGGCTGAAGGGGTTGAAATTTCTGTTCTCCCCAGGGTAGGCTGGCAGAGCCTTGCCTTTGACAAGGCGGTAAAACATCTGTGTTTACAAGAGAGATAAGGAAGGAGCTGGCAGCGGTGGGCCTCTGCGGCTGTCTCTCAAAGGTGTTGCCTCGAAGCGCTCAGAGGAGAGATGCCCAGGAAGGAGCAGCCTGTGTCTGGTCCAGGGTGATGATCTCCTATTGCTGCCTCCTAGATTCCATTTCCCCTCTCCCACATGATGCAGATTCTGGCAGGGGGTCCAGCCTGGACTTGCTTATCACACTCGGTGTTAGATGAACTGACTTGTCTGTGAACTTCATCCAACACTTAGCTTTCCCTGATGATCAGACTCTAACCCTGCCCTCCTGCTATTTCCCATTCTCTTAACAGTCACGTGATGCCACGCCTCTTCAGCTCATTGCACAGCCTACCTTGACAGCCTGCTCTCACACTCCTCCATCCTAGCTGAATCCAGCTAAAAGTCTCCTGTGTTCCTAAACACGGTCTTTCCCAGGCTTTTCCCACTGGCCAGATGTTCTTCCCATCCTCTGCTGCCTGTCTTTCAAGAGCCATGTGGATGACATCAATGTCTTTGTGTGACTGTTTGTCTCGTGGGCTCTGTCATGACGTAGCCATCAGCGGAAGGGAAACTCATCTTTAGGCATCAGCTTCCCTATCTGTGACAGGGCAGATGAGTTCTATAGGTGACCTATACATTCATTTGGAGTCCCTTGTGCAGGAAGCACCTCTGGACCTAGCACATCGGCTATGAGAGACACTAGAAAACAGATCTCTATACACTAGGTAACCCCCATGCTTCCAGCCAGCCAGGGATATCTATATGGGTCAGCTGGATCCATGGGGTCTTCAGAGGTGCTTCCTGCACAAGGGACTCCAAATGAATGTATAGGTCACGTATAGAACTCATCTGCCCTGTCACAGATAGGGAAGCTAATGCCTAAAGATGAATTTCCCTTCCACTGATGGCTACACTGCTATGAAACTCAGAAAATGCAGGGGAGTCGGAGGTCACCTCCTGGCCTGAAGCCTCCCTTGGCTGTTCGAGGGAAGGCAGGACTGTGGAAATGTGCAGTGTCTTCCTAGCAGGGTTCTGCTGTCTGTGCTCCACGTCCCTGGGTGCTGGCAGAAGAGCTGAAACGTCTCCTGTTAATTGTCAGAGTGAAACAGACAAAGAGAGGTGTAGAGAAAGCATAGTGCTCCACGCAGTCAGTTCCATGACAGAGGAGAATGTTCTCTTCTTCCCAGAGCGGGACACACGGCTCAGCAGACCCTGCGCTTTGCCACTGCAAAAGAGGACCCTAACAACTGCCTGTCCCCTGGATAAAAGCTGGAGTTGCAGTGTAGTGGGCCGGGTGCTTGCCAAGCAGGCATCAAACACACGAACAAACCCAAGGCGCTCATGTTTGTGTTCCTCAGTACCACATAAGCTTGGCATGTCCGATGATGCAAGATCAAAGCCAAGGTCACCCTGGGCTGCATAGTAAGCTCAAGGCCAGCCTTCAGGAGACTTTGTCGTGGAAACAAACACCACATCGAGCAGGCAAGCGAAAACCATGAAGGGGTTGGGGTGAAGCAAGCCATTTTATTATCATTTACAAACTGACTCCACAGTTCAATTTCCCACCCACCGAGCACCTGTTCTCCCTTCTCCAAATCTTGACCCCCATGGCCGTGAGCTCCTGCAAGCTGCAGTCTCTCATCAGGACAGAGAACTCTCCTCTCAGCCCAGAGAGCCACCTGTTACAGGATTCTGGTAATAAAGATGAATGGTCGTGTGCTGTGAGGAGAGAGGAGCTCACACCGCCCAGCCACAAAACCAGCCTGACATGCCAGTCCTGACCACACTGTGGGCCAGAGGGAAAGCCTCTGCGTCCCCAGGAAAAGGTCTCTCCTCACTACAGTGTCAGGAATTTGGTGACACCTCCTGACTTTTAGAGGTAAAGCAAAAAAAAAAAAAAAAAAAAAAAAAGGGACTCAGAAGTGAAGTCACTTGTTCAAGATCACACAGCCAAGCAGTCAGATTTGGTTTCAAAATCAACTTAAATCTATCTGGCTGTTTGAAAGTGCGGCCTTAGGTGGAGGTCTCCCTTCAAGGTCACCTGGGTGGACTCCACTCTGGCAGGGCTAATGGACGATAAACAGAGGTCTGGGAGTGCTGGCAGAACAGAACTCAATTGCATCTGACACTTGAAGGTAGCTGATGGACAGGTGATTCACACCAGAGCCCCAGTTTGCATTGTCCCTGTAGTGGCTTCTGGGGAGTGGGGCAGGCAGTTAGTATGTCCCATTCCCAGCGGGAGGCACAGGGGCAGACTCTTAGAAGGAATTATTAACACCCAAGGAATTCCTTCGGAACAGTAGGGGGGAATAAAGATTCTTCAAAAAAAGGTCTAATAGCAAATTTTCTGGATTTTCCAGCTAATTTGAAGGTACCTACTTGGAACATTTTCTTGTCAGAAAAGATTTTAAAATACATTCATTCAGTGTGACATGATAATTGGGCCTGGCTGTCTGATGAATGCCTTTTATCTCTTCCTGAGCTATTGTTCAGTGGGATGGAGCCGATGGGCTGCAGGCTGCAGCCAGCACTTGGTTAAAAGCACTCACAGAGCCACTTTCGATGATTCTGGTCACAGGAGACAGCGAGACGCGAGATGGAAGCTTATGTGAGCAAGTGTCTGGAAGAGGAGGGCATTAAGTGGTTAGAGAGGGCATTTCCTCACGGCACACATGAGAAGACCAGGGTCCAGGGAGCTGCCAGTGCCACTCAACATAGGGGTTGCATAGATCTGTGTCTCCCGAGCCAGACCCCAGGTCCCTGTACCCTGCCTCATGAGGGGGTCTGTGAAAAAGACGCAGCAGTGGGCAGCTTATGTCTGGGAGACACTGCCCGGGTCAGTCCCCACTTACCCCTGAACCTCCCCTGCACCAGAGACCCCGCCCTCTGGGCTGCACAGCAGGACTGGGTGGCCCCAAGGGCTGTGCTTTCCTGGTTGTGTGTTCTTAGCTCTGCTGCATCTTTATGGAAGCAGCTATCTTCATGGGCCCTTCTTCCTCTCGCCTTTCACATTTTCCTTCCTTTAACCATTTTGTTTTTACAAAGGCAAATTTCCAGACCTGGCCACCTGACAGTCATCTCCACCTTTCTTTATCACCCCTAAGAAAGAGGGGTTTGTTTGGATTTTTTGTTCTTCAACTTTACACCATTTCTCCCCCCATCCATGTTTTTCTGTTGAATTTGCTTCAGAAATTCTTTGTAGGAACCAAAGGCGCTTTAGAGCGTCTCGGAGCTTTCCATATGTTAATAAGGTGTTTGTAGAACTGTAGCTGGGGTTTTCTCCTTGTCAGAGCAGGGCTATCCTTCCTTTTAAGAGACAGCTTGTCCTCAAAAATGCCCTTCATTAACATTTAACGAATAGTACAGTTTCTGTTGGGATTAAGAAGTTGACATTTCCATTGTTTTTCTTAGAAAACAGCACAACATTAGCCGTGCCCTCGAGGGACTGCATTTTCCACCAAAGTGAGATAACAAAGGCCTGGGCAAGGAGTCCTTACCTGGCTGGGTGTGTTGCTATTTAGACATCTGTGTCTGTCTGCTGGCTTTCCCCGTGCATAATCACATCTCTGCATCTGAATGTGTGTTTATGACATTTTAAACATGGCTGTGATTGTCTGCCAATGGGTAATTGGCTATGTATATCTCTGGGCTGG
The DNA here is from genome assembly GCF_978045245.1 of Mus caroli. NCBI lineage: Eukaryota > Metazoa > Chordata > Mammalia > Rodentia > Muridae > Mus > Mus caroli. Next base: position 108,909,601 of record NW_028227261.1, on the reverse strand, counting down.
TGTGTGTGTGTGTGTGTGTGTGTGTGCAGATATCTACTATTCACAGTTGTGGATGTGTGCTGTACCTGACTGTGTTCATGCATAAATTTGTCTGCATATGTTCTAGGGTGTCTATGTACATAGAGAGATGTGCAGACTTATGTGGAAGTGGGTCCTCTGGGTCTGTGAGTCTGTGTCCCCAGTGCCTGGGTGTGAGCTCCTGTGTGTACAGAAGTCTTTGTCCTGTTTGCTTAAGTGTTTGGGAGGCCCGAGGATGCCCAGCTTTGTGTTCAGAGCCCCTTATAAACATAGACCCAGCGCCCTCCGGTGGACATTGTTGGAATGCAGCCACAAATAAAACAAACTGGCATGCTCAAAATCATGTCCGATTCAAAATTGAGTTTCTGGTTATGTGTAGGGCAAGCTTCTGGGGTGTTCCTTGAGAAAGGGTGTGTGTGTCCAGGCTTATGCTCCTGGATTAAGGTACACGCTCAACAGAGAATGATGATAGCAGGCTCAACACAGGCAGCTGTCTCATGGTGACATTGTGAAGGGGCTCTTTCTCTGGGGTGGGGACAGGATCACTGGGCTTCCTCTCAGCCAGAAGGGTCAGAAGTGACCTCGTGTGCACACTCCTGAGAGCTTGCATGCTCTGTCAGCCTCCTTGGCACCAGTTCCAGGGTATCTCTAGCCCATTGCCCCTCAGGTACCTTATAAAATCCTCCTAGTCTAGGAAAGGGGACCTTCAGCAGAGATGGTATGTATGTTTGTTTCCTATTGCTGTCAGAAAGTGTGGGTCGTCAACTTAGAGGTGAAAGTAGGTCACCTGTCTAAAACGGAAGAGCAGATGTAGTGGCTCGTATCTACAAATGTATGTTTGGAAGGCAAAGACAGAAGGGCCACAGCCTGGAGACTGACTATGCCTTCAGCATGCTGGCCTTTGAGGGGACAGTCAAGATCAGAACCATAGCAGCAGATTATGTAGTTGTAATAACAATACTTGCCTTATTGGGCCGTTAAAGGGATACCAGGAGACAGGAGAGGGTTTGGTGCAACGACAGGGACATTCCACAACACACATGGGGAAATTACGGGGCTTGTAGTCTCTCCCTCTACCATCCTGGTTCTGAGGACAGAACCTGGGTCATCAGGCTTAGAAGCAAGAACCTTTAGTTGCCAAACTACGTCACAGGTCCTGTCTTTCTATTTTTGTTTTGTTTTGTTTTTGCTTTTCTTCCTGGGTTCCATGAGGTGAGCAGGCTTCTACCACTACGTTCTATGCTGCCAATGCAATAGAGCCAACTGGGGACAAAACCGTGAGCCAGAATGAACCTTCTTGGTAATCCAGACCCTCTGTCACAGGCCCAGAAGCCTGACTAACACCTCTGCCAGCCGGGAATGATACTCTAGCGTCACATACATTACACATCTCCGCAGTAGTGGAGACAGACTTTGAATCCCACATCATCAAATCTCAAAGGCACGCTCTTCTCCACTAAGGGATATTGATATAAGACTCAAATCTCTGTCTTACAGACAAAAAACAAGGCATCTGGGGATAGTCTGACAGGCATCAATCAATGTCTTGAGAAAAATGTGTGCACGTGGTGGGCAGAGCAAGAATGTCCAATCCAGGAATAAAAACATGAAAAAGTCAAGTCTATTAAGGTTTTATAATCATTAAAAACATTCTTTAGGCATAGTCTGGGGACCATAGATAGTCCTGTATCCACCACTGTCCACAGCTGTGGAGGCGCACGCCTTTAACCCCAGCACTCAGGAGGCAGAGGCGGTAGCATCTCTGTAAGTTCAAGGCCAGCCTGGTCTATGGAGTAAGTTCCAGGACAGCCAGGGCTACCTAGTGAGATCCCACCTCAAAAAAAAAAAAAAAAAGTTTTATATTCCCTTACTTCCAAACGCTGCCTGTCTTTGCCCCTGTGTTTTCCAAACCCTCCCTAGAGTCTCACCCTTTACAACCCCAGCCCAGTTTATAGCCATCCCTTCAATCTTGCCTTTTCCAGAATACTACAAATGAAAATACAGATGACCTTTTAATATTTTGGGGGGTTTTAAAAGATATATTTGTTTATTATATGTAAGTACACTGTTGCTGTCTTCAGTTACACCAGAAGAGGGAGTCAGATCTCATTACAGATGGTTGTGAGCCACCATGTGGCTGCTGGGAATTGAACTCAGGACCTCTGGAAGAGCAGTCAGTGCTCTTAACCACAGAGCCATCTCTCCAGCCCCCTTTTAATATTTTAAAAATCCAATTACTATCATTACATAATTCAGTGAGGTGTTGTTTACATATATTTGCACATCATTTACATGTAATTAACATGAGTGGGGGGGTATAGCGTTCCAAGAAGTTCCACACACAGTCATGTGACCACATGCTAGTAAGACCACATTCAAGACTCAGAACTATTCTACTACTTCAAAAAGTTCAGGGCTAGGAGGTAACTCAGTATTTGCCTGGCGTGCACAAAGCTCTGGGTCCAGAAACTGGAAACCTGGTGTGGTGGTACACTCCTGGAATCTAAGCTCTTGGACAGTGGAAGTAGAAGAATCAGAAGTTCAAGGTTGCTGGGCGGTGGTGGCGCACGCCTTTAATCCCAGCATTGGAAGGCAGAGGCAGGTGGATTTCTGAGTTCGAGGCCAGTCTGGTCTACAGAGTGAGTTCCAGGACAGCCAGGGCTATACAGAGAAACCCTGTCTCAAAAAGAAGAAGAAGAAGAAGAAGGAGGAGGAGGAGGAGGAGGAGAAGAGGAAGAAGAAGAAGAAGAAGAAGAAGAAGAAGAAGAAGAAGAAGAAGAAGAAGAAGAAGAAGAAGAAGAAGAAGAAGAAGAAGAAGAAGAAGAAGAAGAAGAAGTTGTTCAAGGTCATCTCAGACTACATAGCAAGTTTGTGACCAACCTGGGATACCTGAGATGGGTATCAAAGAAAAAGCAGTCCCTGGGCTTTGCAACTGTAGCTCCTCTCTCTGTCTTCAGTGTCTGCTCACCGCTTGCTCCCCAGTGTGGCGTTCCCAGTGAGTCGGTTCTGAGCGATCTTTACACACACTGATTTGATAATATTTTCTTGAGGATTTTTTTGCATCTATATTCATGAGGAATTTTAGGCTGTAGCTATCCTTCTGTAAGGACCGTCTTTGTCTGCTCGGAGGGAGGGCGTTAGGCCTCTAAAATGATAGAGAAGTGTTTCCTCCTTTTCTATTTTCTGTAAGAGTTGGTGTGGGATTGGTACTCTTTCTTCCTGAAATCACTCGGTATTAGGCTCGCAGCAAAGCCATTCGAATCTGGGGTTTCCTTTGTTGGAGGGCCTTCAGTTTTGAATTCACTTGTGCAGCCGGTGTAGGGCTTTTCTTCTCGGCTTCTTCAGAGAAGCTTTGGTGGTTTGTGCCTTCCAAAGAATTGGCCCTTTTCATCTACGTTATTAAATTCATGAGAAAAGTTGAGGGGGAGTCAGGGCTGGATTAGCCAAACACACGTGTGAACCCCTCACCTGAGGAGACACTGAGAACAAAGAAGAGAAACCATGGCCCAGGAAATGATCAGAAATTCATGACAAGTGTAAGGAATTTCTGAAAGGAAACAGATTATTAAAGGTACAATTATGCACAAAGACGTGAGGCAACAGAAGCCTGACTCTTAAAAAAAATCAGAAATCGCAGAAATGTCAAGGAGACTGAATGTGCTTATTCTCTTGATCGGAGAGAGATCGTGTGAATAGTGTAAAAACATGCAGAGTGAATCTCGAAAGCAATGCAACAAAGTAACACTTAGTTGTCTATAGAGGATTTTTCTTCTTCTTTTTATCCAAATCTTCGGGGTGTGTGTGTGTGTGTGTGTGTGTGTGTTTGTGTGTATGTGAATATGTGAGTGTGTGTGTGAGAGAGAGTGAGAGAATATATGTGCATGTGTATGTGTTTGAGACAAGGCTTCATGTAACCCAGGCTGTCCTCAAACTTCCCATGTCGCCCTGGATGACCTTGAACTCCCCCCCTTCACTTCCACTTCATACAGGCATAAGCCCCAAGCCTGGTTTCCAGGTCTCCGACCCTTGCAGGGTTTCTATCAGGCCTTGTGGCAACTGACAGGGGGCCACTGGCTAGGCCTTTAATTCTGTCTCCATGAAGAAAAGAGGAGCAGGAATAGGAGGAGGAGAGAGGAGAGGAAAGGAGGAGGAAGGGGGGTGGGCGAAGAGAAGAGAGGGAGAAGAGAAAGGAAAAGGGGAGGGGAGAGAAGAGAAAGGAGAGACTAGGAGAGAAACCAGAAATAACCAGGAGAGGGCTTAAGGACTCAGCTTGGTGGTAGAGTACTTGCTCTCAAAGATGATGCTCTAGGTTCTGAAGTCCCAAGTGACACTGTACGACGGTCTGGTACACCCACTCTCTCCCTTGGAGCAAGAATGACAGCCAGCAGACGGTCTGGGCCCATCTTTCGTCTTAGTCAGCATTGCTATTGCTGTGATGAAACACCATGACTGAGAGCAACTTGGGAGGAAAGGGTTTCTTTCTCTCACAGTTCCACACAACAGTTTATGAGCATCAAAAGAAGTGAGGGCAGGAACCCACGCAGGTCAGGAACCTGGAGGCAGGAGCTGATGAAGAGGCCATGGAGGAGTACTGCCTACTTGCTTAGCATGTTTTCTTATAGCACCCTGGACCACCAGCCCATGGATGGCCCCACCCTCAACGGGCTGGGCCATTCCATGTTAACTGATAATTTTAAAATGTCTTACAGGCTTGCATGCAGCTTTATGGAAGTCTTTTCTTTCTTTCTTTCTTTCTTTCTTTCTTTCTTTCTTTCTTTCTTTCTTTCTTTCTTTCTTTCTTTCTTCCTTCCTTCCTTCCTTCCTGTCTCTCTCTCTCCCTCTCTCTTTTCTTTCTTTCTTTCTTTCTTTCTTTCTTTCTTTCTTTCTTTCTTTCTTTCTTTCTTTCTTTCTTTCTTTCTTTCTGTCTTTCTTCCTTTCCTCCTCCTCCTCCTCCTTCTCCCTCTTTTCTTTATTTTAAGATTTGCTTATTTAATGTATGTGTGTGTACTGTTGCTCCCCTCAGACACACCAGAAGAGGACATTGGACCACATTACAGATGGTTGTGAGCCACCATGTGGCTGCTGGGAATTGAACTCAGGACCTCCAGAAGAGCAGTCAGTGCTCTTAACTGCTAAGCCATCTCTTCAGTCCCCTCTCTCTCTCCCTTCCTTCCTTCCTTCCTTCCTTCCTTCCTTCCTTCCTTCCTTCCTTCCTTCCTTCCTTCCTTCCTTCCTTTCCTTCTTTCTTTCTTTTCTTTCTTCATTTTTTTTCTTTCTTTCCTTTGGTTTGGTTCATTTTGTTGTTGTTGTTGATTGGTTGGGGTTTGTTTGTTTTTGGTTGCTGTTGTTTTGTTTGTTTTCAGTCTTGCACTTTATTGTTGTTGTCGTCTCAGGCCTCGACTGAGTACTTGCGCAGTGGGTACAGCTGCTCCTTCTGCTGCTGTTTCTTGGTCTTCAGCTTCTCCTCATGTCTGGTGAGCCAGCGGCACGTGGCTCTCGTCTTCTTGGGTCACAGGTTCAGGGGCTTGTATTTCTTGCCCTTGTAGAATTTCCTGAGGTTTTCTTTTTGAGTCTGGTTAACAACAGTGAGAACTCGGGCAATGGATTTGCAAACAACTCGTACCTTGGAGAGCTTGGACGCGGCACCGCCTGTCACTTTGGCAACTTGAAGCTGGGACAATTCCACCTTCAGATCGCCCAGTTGTTTCAACAGCTCCCGCTTCTTGCTACACAGGTCACTTAATCTTGGCCATTTCGGCTTTGTTCACGGCTGAGGTTGCCTGGTTCAAGAGCTTGTTTTGGTTTTTTAAAGACAGGGTTTCTCTGTGTAGCCCTAGCTGTTGTGGAACTTACTCTGTAGACCAGGCTGGCCTTGAATTCAGAGATCCACCTGCCTCTGCCTCCCGAGTGCTAGGATTAGAGGTGTGTGTTACCACCACCACTGGAGGCTTTTTCCTAATTGAGATTCTCTCTTCCAAGATGACTTCAGCTTGTGTCAAGTTGATAGGAACCTCTCTAGCACACCTTTCTTCTCAAATTGCCTCTCCTCAAGCCTGCTAGCCACACTGTCAAAGAGAGACCATGGCAGCCATGCCCTCCCCAAACCCCTGTCTCTAGTGTAATGAGGGCCTCTGTTGGGCCTGGCTCCCTACAGGTGGACCTTGGGCTTCTCATGACCTTTCTGATTCACTCTTCATCCTGGGGCAGAGACAGTGACAAAGGCTCCTGTCCTCTGACACGAGGCTCTTCCTGTGGGAGACTCTTCCTCCTACTCCCAAACCAGGGGATCTGGTTCACAAAGATGTCTGTTATAGGCAGTGCATCATAACCCTACCCCAACCTATCCTGCATTGGGAGTCCAAGGCTCAATACAACCTATGGAGCCCAGTGTAACATGGAAATATGGGACAACTAAAAAAAAGAGGAAAATGTGCTGTTCAGGCATAAGATGTAAAATTGTCCCTGTTAAATATTTCATTTTAGGCCAGCAAGATGGCTTATGACCCGAGTTCAATCTCTAAGAAGGAGAGAACAACCTCCTATGAGCTGTTCTCTGACCTCCATTCCAGTCTGCTTCCAGCTCATCTGCCTGCCTGCCTGCCTGCCTGCCTATCTATCTATCTATCTATCTATCTATCTATCTATCTATCTATCTATCTATCTATCCATCCATCCATCCATCCATCCATCCATCCATCCATCCATCCATCCATCTATCTATCTATCTATCTATCTATTCATCTATCTATCTATCTATCTATCTATCTATCTATCCATCTATCTATCTATCTCTTTCCTTCACACCCACCTAGTCCCTTACTCTATACCTAACCTCTGTGGTTCTATGAACTTTAGTCTGCTTATCAAAAACTGCCCCATTATCATCCTGAAACAGTCCATCCAGACAAAAAAATCTAGATGGAGACAGGCTGCAGCTAGCTGACATCACAAATCAACTGGGCCTAGCAGATAGTTATAGAGCATTTCACCCAAACATGAAAGAACATGCCTTCTGCTCAGCAGTTCATAGAACTTTCTCCAAACTGACCATGTACTTGGACACAAAACAAGTCTCAGCGGATACAGGAAAACTAAAACGCCACCCCACATCCTATCCAACCACCATGGATTAAAGCTGAATCTCAGCAGCAACGGAAAACTTACAAACTCATGGAAACTGCACAACTCATTAATGAATGAAAAACGGGGCAAGACAGAAATTAAGAAAGAAATTAGACACTTTTTAGAATTGAATGGAAAGGAAAACATAGCACACCCAAAACTATGGGACACGACGAAGGAGGTCCTATGAATCTAACATCTGAAATAAGCTCAGGGGCTGAAGATACGGCTCGTCATCGTTCAGAGCGCGTGCTGCTCTTCCAGGGAACTCAGGCTCTGCTCTCAGCACCCTCATCTCCAGGAGATCTCCCAGCCCTTGCCTCTCTGGGCACCCGCACGCATGCACATGTCCACGCGTACACCGAGTGGCCTGTGAGGAGTCAGGGTTGCTTTAGGAATGTCACTGGATCCCTGTGCAGATGAAGAAACCGAAGGGCAAGGAATGAAATTATGGCTGTGAAAGAGAATGAACGAGACCCAGGGCCAAATCCCCCTTCCCAGCATGCACCCTTCCCAGGCTTCAAGCTCTCCTCTGAACTCACTTGGTGTCCACTCAGAAAGTGGTTGTTCCCTTCAGGGGAGGGGGGAGCAGAGTTCTTGATTAAAGCAAGCAGCATCCTAGCAGACGGTTAACTCTCTTTGATGAGGACAGGAAGTGACTTCTTGGTACCCACGTAGGCTGTTTCTCAGGATCTGATGTGAAGCTTGTGTCTGCTGTGCTCAACCCAATGGGAATCCCTCCCTGGAATCAGGACCAGAAAACCTGAATTCCATTCCTACTGTTTCCATAGACAAGCCATGTGACTATGAACTGGGGGTGTCCTCTCTATGAGCCTTAAATCTCCTACCTGGCTATTAGGGTGATCTTTTGTGTACTGTGTAAAGACTGTCTTTGTATTATTCAAGTGCAGATTTCTGTGCTTGCTGGGTGCAGTCCCAACTTTGGTATTGCTAGCCATCACCTGCCTTAGTGTTTTGTAAACCTCTTCTCCATCACCTTCTGATTGGTCTAAAATTCGAGCTGAATGGCCTATAGCTGGGCAGGAAGTAGAAGGTGGGACTTCCAGGAAGAGATATGAAGTCTAGGAGAGAGTCAGGTGCAGGAGAATTTGCTAGGGAGCTGGGAGGAAGGAGTAGGTGGGCACTGAAGGAAAGGCAACTAAAGAGTCATGGGGCAGTGTGTGTGTGTGTGTGTGTGTGTGTGTGTGTATCCTTAAGTTAAGTTATAAGAGCTAGTTGGGAATGAGAGTCAACTAAGGCCTAAAGCTACAATTAATAAACATAAGTCTCTGTGTCTTTATTCAGAGCTAGGACAGGCATGGAAAGTCCATATGATTATACTGGACATTGAGACTAACAGTCTCCAAAGTTCCCTGCCCCATGTTAGGTGTTAGGGTAAGTATTATCTATGGCTCCATTTCATAGATGCAGAGACTGAAGACAGTGGTTGGGTGATTGACACTGGCTTGCCAGACAGTGAGCACTGGAAAGTCCCAGGACTGGGAAATGGGTACAACCCTCTGTCCTCACTAAGATCACAGCCAGAGGAATAGATGCTGAGTCCTGGAGGGGATGGGGCTAAGACAGTGACTGGGGACAGAGGGGTCCCTTGTAAGACTTAGGGACATAGAAGCATGCCTCAGGATCTGGCTCCTAGCAAGCAATGGCGATGTGCTCAAAGACCAGTGGGGTGAAGGGCTAGAGGGCGGAGGATTACTTGGCAGGGGTCAGCTGAATAGATTGTGTCCCTCAGAGCTGCTGCTGTGCCTCAGGATTATTGTGTATTTACAGCTCTGCTTCTCTTCAACAGTGATTTAAAGACACTTATCTCCAAAGCCTCGAGGTGCTCAGGGGAGTTAAATCAAGAGGTGAGGTTTGGTTTACAAGCCAGGGGCAAGGATAGCAATTAGAAGCTATCCTTTTCTTGGAGCCTATTGGTGCCCCTAGGTAAAAGAGACCCTGTAAAGACTCCCACTGTCATCCCCAGGGCTCTGTGACTTGAATTCTTTCCACAGGGGAGATTGGAAGTGGAGAAGGTGCTTTGTCTGGCCTACAGAGGGTGGTTACTGTTAATATTTAAGCCCAGGGAGAAAGGAGACCATGAAGTCACACTGCTGTTGGGGTGTAACTGGGTACCTCCCTTCTGAAACACTGATGCTGAAGCCCTGAACACTTCACGTCCATCCAGCAGAAACGTGTGCATGTACGCACCGATGACAAGTACTGACTGATGATGCTGAGATGGCACAATGTGTAATACACCCAAACCAGGAACAACCCACACACCCATCAGCAGCTGAATGGATACATGATTGCAGTGTAGCCATTCCAAAGTTAGATCTACACAGCAGAAAGCAGAAAGTATCAGCAGCCCCTGGAATAAAGCAGATACTACACTTAGTAGAAGAACGAGATTCAGAGCTCTGTGAGTTCCATCAGTTCCATGCTGATAATGTTCATAACCAGGAAAAACTCATATATGGTGTCAGAATTCTGGGCAGTTACCTGCATGTGTGATGGATGTGATTGGAAGGGCACCCCAGACTCCTGGGTACCTAATTCTGCCATGTGACCTTTCTGATGGGTTTTTGCATATTTGAAGAGTCCTTTAGAACAATCACACATTTAAAATGTGTGCCCTTGACTGTAAGGGCTGCTGAGACATCTGTGTCTTCGTTTTTATTGTTGTGATAAAACACCAGGACCAAAAGCAACTTGAGGAAGAAAGAATTTATTTTAGCTTACAATTCTCTAGTCACTATCACCGAGGGGAGTCAGGACAGGAACCTGGAGGCAGGAAGCATCAGAGGGGTGCTGCTTACTGGCTTGCTCCCATGGCTTGCTTAGCCTGCTTTCTTATACAACTTAGGACCACCTTCCCAGGGGCAAAATTACCCACAATGAGCTGGGCCCTAGCCTATCAACCATTAATCAAGAAATTGCCCTAAAGACTTACTTATAGGCTGTAGACTTAAAATTATATGGAAGTCTTTTCTCAGCTGAGGTTCCCTCTTCTCAGATTATGTCAAGTTGACCAAAACCCCCACCTAGGACAGCAGGTAAAGGTGCCTGCCACAAAGACAGAGTGGCCTGAGTTCAATCATGGTGGAAGGAGAAAGCTGACTCCTGCATATTGTCACCACACACACATACAAAAACATACACACACACGTTATTAAACATAAATAAACTTTAAGTGTTTCTTAAGCACATGATAAGGAAGGACTATAGCTAGACAGGGCAATATAGGAGTCCCAGCACAAAAATTCCCAACCTTTTCTTCCCTGGGGAACCAGCCATCACCCAGTCTCTAGGTCTCTCTTATGGCCTCCTTGCCTGCCTCTTTAGTCACAATTATGTGTTCTTGGCTTAAAGAAGATTATTTCCAAGTAACAGAGTCTCAGGAAACATTTTAACTATTGAAAGCTCTGAGAGCCACTGGCGTATGATGGAGGCTGACCTCTAGGAACAAGAAGCCACAGGTTCAAGGTCAGACATGATCCTGGTATAGGAGACACAGCTCCTGAAATCAGTATGTGCCTTGGAACCTAAGGAAAGTGACTCCAGATCCAGGGGTACACAGACAGAGCATGTTTTAGATGGCAACAAGGCAAGGGTTATCCTTTCCCCCCACCATGGTGGGAAGGGATAGGCCCTAGCTGTAAGAATACTTCCTAATCTTTCTAAAAACACTTCTTAATGTGTCTACTATTTATCAGTCCAGTTTCTGACCTACCACAGTTAGTTGCTTGTCTTGATAATGTCATTTGTCCTAACAGGGCTGCGAGGTGCACCAGGGTCTGCTGCTGTTGAGCAAAATAGTGGGTGTGACCAAGATGACCACAGTGTGTCCAGCTGGATGCCCCCTGTGCAAAGCCCTCACAGTCCCCAGCATTCAGATTGTTCTTATTCAGCTTAAATTTTGCAGAGAGTAGATGGGAGTGGGAAATAAAGAGGGGGTAAGCTTTGACAAGTGAGAAGAGACATGAAGGACACCCAGGGAAATCATCACTTCTCAGAGAAAAGGCAGGAAAACTGCGTTCCCGAGCACAAGATAGTCTCGGCTGCTTGAAAGCTTATCTGAGCCTGGAGAGTTCACCTCTGATGCACACATGGATGTTGGCATCCTGGAAGGAGATCTCAGCTGAGGAGCTGAGTGTGCCCAAGGTTCTGGACCCGAAGTGTCTGCTGAGAAGGACAGATGTTCTACACCAAGGCCACAGCACCTTTGTGGAAGCTGATGAATCAGTCTCCTGCAAGTCTTAGGACACCAAGTGGCTCTACCCATTCTGAGTCCCTCATTAGTGCTAGGCTTAGGGGAAGGGATGAAGTAGGTTGAAAGAGAGATGTTGAGTCAAATCGTCCTTCAGGCAAGAAATATACCAACTCAGCAGCAAGCAGGAGGGGAAGGGATCTTAAGTAAGAAGGTTCAGCCCCATTAGACAAAGCAAGGAGTCTATTTTTAAAAGTCCCTGAGATGAGCTAGAGAGATTACTTGGTGGTTTAGAGCACATGCTCTTGTAGAGGACCCAGGTTCTATTCCCGGCACCCACGGGGTGGCTCACAGCCATCTGTGATCCCTGTTCTAGGAGATCTGATGCAGTCCTCTGGCTTCCACAGCACTAGGCATATATATAACACCTATGTAACACACATGCAGGCAAAACACTTGTACATATGAAATTAAATAAATAAATCTAAAAACATAAAAGTAAAATGATCCTGAGGGAAGGGAAATCTTTGCATGTTGGAGATGGAGTCTGTCTTAGTTGGCTTCTCCATTGCTGTAACAAAATACTGTGGCCAAAAGCAACTTAGAGGAGGAGAAAGGGCTTATTTCAGCATATACATCCAGGCCATGGCCCATCATTAAGGAAAGTCAGGGCAGGAACTGAAGCAGAAACCATGAAGGAGTATCACTTACGGCCTTGTTTACTGGCTCACACTCAACTAGATCCTTACCTAGGCCCACTGGTGTAGGGGTGGCACCGCCCACAGTGGGCTCCTCTCATATCAGTCCTCAATAAAGACAGTCTCTTACATGGCCACAGGTTAATCTGATCAAGGCAATTCTCCAATTGAGATGTTCTCTTCCCAAGTGACTCTAGGTCCTGCCACGTTGACAATAAAAACCAACTGTCACAAGCTTACTTAATATGTGGCTTAAATGTCACAAGCCTAATTAATATGTGGCTTATGCTGCATGACCAAGGCAAAGGGGCAGGGCATGTGTAACTTAAGCTACCTGATAGGGGTCACTTTTTTTCTGGATAGGGAAATGGGGCTTCATGCAATGTGACAATAGTCAGGCTGTCACCACCTCTAGGTGGCAGGGGAGCAGTGGCTGGGTTTGTTCTTACTTGCTTTTAGCCCTCTGAGCCTGGTGAAACAGTTACACAACCTCATCATTGCTTTTTCCTCCTCCTTCTTTTCATCCTTCTCCTCTCTCCTCCCCCTCCCCTTCCTCTTCCTCCTCCTCCTTCTTCCCTTCCTCCTTTTTTTGAGACAGGATTTCTCTGGGTAGCCCTGGCCATCCTGGGACTGGCTCTGTAGACCAGGCTGACTTCAAACCTTAGACTCACTTGCTTCTGCCTCCTGAATTCTGGGATTAAAGGCGTGCACCACCACCACCCAGCTACAACTCCATCTTTTTCCTGGCTACAGCTAGACTCTCTGCAGATTCCATCCCTACCCATTGCCAGCTTGCAATGAGAGCCCAGTCAGGTGGTCTGTGTGGGGCTTAGATGCCAATGGCTGGTGTATGTCCTCATGTGATTGTGATGTGCAAGCCAGGCCCTGGGACAACCTGTGTGTCTCTGAATCCCAGCACCTACCTCTAAGATAGAGCTTCTAGGTGGGCCACCATCCATGGAGGTGCAAAGTCTCAAATGAAGTTACCCACTCAAAGTGTTCAGTAGATAGGAAGCCCTCTGGTGAGTATTCCTCAGTACTGGACTTCGGTCCAGGCAGATGGGTCACCTTCCACTTGCCCGTGTTGAATCGTCCCCTTTTAAAAGACTCAGAGTGAAGAGGGGGTCCCATAGGCCACTGACATAGCAACACTTTTTCAGGAACATTGAAACCAAATTTCCCAAACTCTCAGAAGACATAAGACAGAGTTTACTCAGCGGTCTGTGGAGGCTTTGTATGTGGAGTGCTGGTATGTTAGGGTAACAGTTTAGTTCACAGTGTGAAGGTTGTCTCTGTATCATTCAATTGTTAGCTCTGCACCGGCACAGAGTGGACTACTGTCCAGACTTTGGTATTGCTATTCTTAAGGCTCAGCACTGGTATTTTGTAAATGCTCTTCCCCCCTTACCATTTGATTGGCTTAATAAAGAGCTGACAGGACAGTAGCTGAAGCATGAGGGGAGGGCGGGACTTCCTGGCAAAGATAGGGACTCTGGGAGAAGAATTTAGGTGGAATTCACCAGCAGGACACATTGGAGGTTGGACTTCCGGGAGTGGGAAAGTGATAACTGCCATATGGCTGGCATGGACTAGAATACTCGGGTTAATTAAGTTGAATGACTAGCTGAGAGGTAGCATAAACTATAGTGCCTAAACCTTTATAAATAGTAATAAGTCTCTCTGTCCATACTCCAAGCTCAGAGCAGATACCTGGGCCAGTATCACCTTGATGGTTGAGTGTTTTTCTCCTGGTACCACAGGCAGCATCCCCACTTCAGTTTTCTCACAGAGACAAGCCGTTTACCAGGTCACCAGGGCTTCCTGGGCTAGTTCCGAGGTTTTTAAATAATGGCTCGCCTCTTCTGTGCTCAGTGGTGCTGATGTTCTTCTGTCCCAGAGAGAAGTAGATTCGTAGCCCTGGGACATTTCAGGAAGAGGGAGACCACAGAAGCTTTGACCCCAGTGAGCAGGAATTTGGGGGAGCAGCCAGGCCAGTTCAGCTTCCACAGAATTATAAACCCTAACCTGGCGCTCTATGAAGAATGGACAACTGTGGCAGAGCCTCAGACCTTAGTAGGTTCTGTGACCTTAGCCCAACCGACTCCATGATGGAAGCTCCATTTGGGCTGTAAAACTCAGCACATAGACAGAACCACTTACTAAACTAAAACGAAGACCTAATCAATCCAAGTCCACGGCTCTGGGAAAAGCTCTAATGCAGTAACCGTGATTTTTAGCTCTGTGGTTTCACTTCTGGCTAACTGTTCTTGTGAACTAAAGGGTGTCAACCCAGAATGTGGTTTTTGTGCTTAAAAGCTCACCCCGAGAAAGGCTCAGGGCTACACAGTGATCCTGAACACTTAAGAAAGACTAAGAAAGACTTCCTATTGGCTTAATCCATGTCTGAGCAGTCTTCTCTAGTGAAAACCCCACAACACAATGACGGTAAGAAGACAGCATGGGTGAATGCACAACTCTGTTTATTTAGTGAACCTGTGCCCTTCTCCCACTTCTGTGGTCCAGGATGTGTTTTGCCTGAGCATAATCTGGGGTGCCTCCTCCATCAGTCCCAGCCCTCTCTGTACCCTGCCTCTTCCATTTTCCTTGTACTGCAAAACAAGATTGAATGATCCACTCTATCCCTCTGGGCACTGTGAAGCCTGTTAAATAAACATGTCTATTAAAGGCGTTGATCTGTCCCCAGCAGGCAGTAATTGCACCTCCAAGGCTGCAGATGCCTTGGCTTGGCTGTGGATTTACTTTCCTGCCCACCAGGGCTTTCTGCCTGGCCAAGGCCAGGCTTGTTCTTCTTGGCTTCCCTATAATCTGCCATGTTGTGGGGGGGCAGGGAAAGATGGAGAACGGAGGTGGGGTAGGGAGAGGAAGGGATGGGCGTCTTTAATGGTACTGTTAATTTCCCATAACTCCTCTCACCCCTGCAAGGAACCTCTTGGCTCAAGTCACAAATGGCCAGGCAGGGTTTCTTTATAGCTAGAAAAGCCTCTGTCTAGCCAGATAGGTACATTACCATGAAGGATAAGCTGTCGGTGTCTGTGTCCTGAGATGTAGCTCCTCCCTAACTCTGACATCCCAGCACCCTCTCTCTCTACCCCAACCCTCCACTCAACTGGCATGTGAAGGAGTGAAGCCACGGAGCGGCTGAGATGGCGCAGTGGGTAAACTCACTTGTTACCACGTTTGACAACCCGAGTTTGAACCCTGGAACTCACATGGTGGAAGGAGAGAGTTGACTCCTACAAGCTGTTCCCTGGCCTCCACACACCTCTGTGACCCAAATAAATACATTGACATTGAAAAAATAAAAATAAATAAAATAAAGGGCCTGGAGAGGCAGCTCAGAGATTAAAAGCACTTGCAGAGGATCCCCAGTAACCACAAGGTGGCTCACAGCCACCTGTAATGTCACTTCCAGGGAATCTGACAGCATCCTCTGACTCCATTGAGCATCACACACCCACATGGACACACACGAAGGCAAAAACTTCACACACACGAAATGAACAAGTCTAAAAATGTTTAGAACAAACTAAAAAGATAGAGTAAATCCTGGCCCAGTGTGGCAGACAGACACAAGGATCAGGCTCTGTGCTTCTGCTGGCTGACTAGTCGGAGTAGAATATCCCATGATTCAGTGTGTACAGAATCTCACCTGCGTCAGGTACTGGGCCTCCCCAGGCTGGGCTGCCCAGCCTTCCCAGGAGCCTGTTCCTGGGGGCCTGCTCCTCCCAGTAACAGAAGAGCTAGGGATGTTCTAACCCATCAGTGTTCCTCATCGCCTTTCTAGAAAGGAGCTTTGGTTGGAGAAATTGGCCCTGGGGGACAGTTTGGCCCACCTCTGTCCTCCGGCCCATGAACTATTCCCTCCTGACCTGGCACAGGCCTGCCTGGTTTCTTGCCTCCCTGTACATCCCTTCCTCCTCCATGTATCTAGGCTCCCTCAGCCCAGGGGAAGATCTGGGAAGGAGGAGAAACTGAGAGCCCCTTGACCTCTGAGGGTACACCAGGGCATGGCGTCAAGTAGCTCTTGTCTCACCTAGTCTGATGTCAGCCTCCTGGGCAAGATTTTATTTGCATCCGAAATTCATCCCATTGCCTCCCCATGAGAATAGATTGCACAATGAGGCTGATAGCCTGGCATCCAGGTGGCCAGGTTGCCCAGACACCCGACAGTCAACTTTCCTCTGTGGGTCTCTTTCTCCTGCCATGCCCAGTATTCTGTTCTGGGGAAGGAATAGTCCGTGATCCCCAACCTCTGTGAACAAATGAACAACATCAAGGGTGTATGTTATTCTAAACCTGGGGGCAATTCATTCTGTCAACCTGCAGCTGGAGCTTCACCCTGATGCGATGTTTCAAAAGGGTTGTTTAAACATCCCGCCCAGCTACGGGGACTGATCAATAAACTGCACCTGGCATGCACAGTCCAGGCCCTCCTTCCAGGTGCCCCACCCCCACCCTTGAGTGGTGGTCAGTCTTGTCAACTTGATGGGACTTAAAATCACCTTGGAAGCAAAATCTCTGGGCATGCCTGTGAGAGACTTTCTAGATTAGGTTAATTGAGATGGGAAGATTCACCCTAAATGCCGGTGTGAACCAGAAAGAGAGAGTCGACTGAGCATCATCTGCCTCCACCTCTGCTTCCTGACTTGTAGCTACAATGTGACCACTCTTCTCAAGCTCCAGTGGCTACACTTTCCCTGATGTATCACCAGGACGCCCCCCATCACATCGTGAAGCAGAAGACACCATTCCTTCCTGAAGTTGCTTTTGTTGGGGTATTTTGTCACAGCAGCAGGAAAAGTCACTAATTCACTGGGCCTCAGACTCTACATCTCCACCATGGTAGGGTTGGGCCAGAAGACCTCATGGCTCCCTTGTTCCTAGATCCACTTCTGAATCTACAAGGCTATGGGGTCTGTCATCATGAGACTCCTTTAGGGACAGTGTCTCTCCTGGTGAACCCACCTATCCCCGGAGCCTGGCAGTGGGATTTGCTGAGGTGACACTCAGCACTAGGTCAGTGGTCTCCAGAGCTTTCCTGGTGCTTCTAAAGTGTGGCGGGCGGGCAGTACCAAGCGCCTGAGGTACAACTCAAAAACTAACTATCTCCTCTGTGGTCTTCAGTGTCCTTTGCTGGCTGAAGCTGCTAACTCTGGTCCTCAGAACAGAATAGAAAGATCTTTGGCAAACAGAAATGGAAGTCCCAGTGTTTGGGCAACCGTGAATAAAGACCACTAAAGTGGTTAGCCTTCCTTATGGCTATATAGAGACTGTAACTAAGTTCTGGCTAATGAGAACTAAGTAAGAGTGTCTGGGCCATACTTAGTGGTGAGGTCTCCTTTTGCTGGCTTCCCACCCCTCCTGCATCCTGTCTCTGGGGAGGTGAGTATAGCAGCTGTTCTGGATCATGAAGACAGTGCCTGTGACTAAGGACAACAGCACAGGAAGCAGGGGAGGGGACATATGTTTTCTAATCATTCAACTGTGGCTTCTGCCACTTAGGCCTGCTTTGGACTTATTTCAATAAATCACTCCCGTCTGAAGTGAGCCATGGCTACCGGGCTCTCTGATACTTAGAGATGACCCCAACCCTCAACTCCTACCAGTGTGACCCCCAAGCCCCTCAGTTCGACATATCAGACCTTTCATGATCTCCTTTTTACTATCCCAGCCTAGGCACTCTCTCTTCCAAGCCTCTAAGCTCCCTCCTCCCTCTGGCCCTCTGGGTAGCTCTGTCTTCTCCCCCATTGAATTTTCCAGACTCAGTTGCAGCCTCCCTTCCTACAGAAAGCCTTCTCCCTGACTGTGCCAGGTTCCGTTTTAGTGGTTTTGGTCTCACTTCCCAGTTCTCCGCTCTCTTGGCACCACTGGGCTTTCTCACCCAGGGAAAGAAACCTGCTGATTTCCATGTCTGTCTGCCTCCTAATCTGTGAGCCACCTGAGGACGGGCTCCATCTCTGCACAGCCAAGGCCTGGCTTGGGGCCCAGCATAGACACGCCAGCAGTAGTAGGCGCTTTGGGAAGGAAGGAACAGGGGTGGCAGATGCTTGCTAATTTGGAAGCTGCTGGGTCTGGTAGGGGATGGACTGAAGAGACAGTCTTTGAACCAGAAGGAGCTAGTTGGATGCAATGGAGGGGAAGGACGTTCTGAGCTGCCACTTGCGGCTTTCACTGTCACCTCCACTTCAGCTCTGCTGGATCCAAAAAGCCCTGGGAATGTCATTAGAGATAGGGCAGCCTTTCAGGCCAGCTCAATCAGCAGATGTGTGAAGAGAGATACGCTGGGTCCCTGCCAACACTTTGTACTTCAACCATGGCCCTAACAGCCCCTGATAACAGGATGGGAAAGTCAACCGACTGGGTTTCACAAACAGCAGATGTACAGGGTTCAAGGTGTCTGACCCCAGGGCTCAGCCTGCAATGAACATTTGTTAACAGCTTCATTTTGCTGGGCCCCGGGACCTCTGGTGGCCCTTTGTCCCTTGTTTTCACAGTGATAGAGAAGCTGAAGAGAGAGACTGCTTGCGGGGACCAGGGCCCATGCTCTGACATCCAGCTGCCCACCCTTCATACCACCTCTATCTATTCAGCCATTGCTACTCAATATCTTATTTTGGATTTAAATAAAGACTGGACACCCCCACTCCCAAGCACAACCATAGACTCACAAAAGTAACAGATATATTGTGATTATAAAAAGATAAAGAGGTCTAGGAATATGTTCTATGGGGGTGTGGTAAGGTGTGGGGGAAGGGGGTGCCTCAGCGGGCCCATGCCGAGGCATCCCTTCCCACTGAGGGACCAGTCACCCGATGGTATAGTATAGAATAGAGTTTATTTAGGGCATGGGGAGGGGAGTTGAGAGGGTAGTAGAGGCAAAGAGGGAGAGAGAGTAGAAAAGTAGAGGCTGGCCATGACCATGTGGAGAAAGGGGGAAGGGAGAGGATGGGGAGAGAGGAGGAGCAAGAGGGCAAGAGAGCCAGAAGAGAGAGACAAGAGTAAGAGAGAGAGGAGGGGGCAAGCAGCCCCTTTTATAGTGGGCCAGGCCTACCTGACTGTTGCCAGGTAACTGTGGGAGTGGAGTCCAGACAGAATACTAACAAGATCTATGAACAAAGAATACACATTTGGGGGGTAGAAACTTCATTTTTATTTTTTCCTATATCTTGCAAAGAAGTTTAAATGTCCTCACATCTAGAAGCGGTCCATGAGCCCCTCTGTGCCCATCAGCTGCCAGAACCACCAACTCTCCTTGCCTGCTGCCCTGGTGCCATGATAGAATCCCACTTTTGCCTAGAGAGCTAGCAAGAGGCACATTCAGCAACTGGGGTAACTTTTCTAGCTTGCACATGGGATTGGGTTGCCCTGCCTTCCTCCTTTCTGAGACTCTGCGCTCAGAGTTGGGGTGGAGTTTCTGGAGGACCCACCTTTGAACTTCTTCCAAGTGACAGAAAAATGACCATCTTTTTTTGTGACTTTGATCTATGTCAGTAGTTGACAAGCCTAGCTACACCATGGAATCTGTGGAGGGAGGGTTTAACAACATAGCCAGGAAAACAGGTGGCCATGTTTCCAAAAGCTGTCCAGGGCATAGAAACACAGAGTCCAGCAGAGAACTATTGGTTAATGGTGTACATATGAGTGGATTCCAACTGATAGATGGTTCAGCTGAAAGAGCATTGTGTGTATGTGTGTGGTATTTATTATGTACATTATGTACATATGTATTTATTAAAATAATTTACGGGCTGTGGTCCAGATAATCCAACAATGGCTGCCTATGAACGAAAGGCCCAAGAATCTAGCAGTTGTTCAGTCCACGAGGCTGAGTGTCTCGGTTAGTCTTTAGTATACACCAGGATTCTGAAGAAGTGAGCTCTAACAGCTTCCTTCTTCCATACCCTTGTATAGCATAGCTTTCAAGCAGATGGCATAGCCCAGATTAGAGGTGGGTCTTCCCACCTCAAAAGATATGGATTAGAGGTGTGACTTCCCACCCCAGGGATCTAGATTAGAAGTGGATCTTTGCACTTCACACTAAGCAAAGGTCCCTCACAGGAGTGCCCCTCCATTTTAGGGTTTTACCTAATTGCCGATGTAGTCAAGTTGACAACCAGGAGCAGCCATCACAGTCATCGTCACCAAGGAGTCCAGGGAGGGACCGGGTCCTTCTGCTTACACAGAGTGTGGCATTCCTGTCGACTAGATGGAGTGTTCCAATCAGAATATGAAACACAGGCTCATGTGTTTAGATACTCAAAGCTAGACCCTCCCAGTCATGTTGGGCTAAGCCTTCCAGACCATAAGCCAAAACAGACTCCTCTCCTTTGTTGTTTTATTGGGTATTTTGTTACAACAGTGAGCAAGGGAATTAATATGATTTGTCTCATAGATTGTTTCATTTCTTTAGTTTGGATCAGCTTTCCCACTGTCCTTAGGGTTCCTCCAAGATAGAGCCACAAGTCAGAGCTCTGTGTCTCCAGAGCCCTATACGGTTTGGTCCCTTCCTCTTCTATAAGCATTGACCTCTTTCTTCTAGATTCTACTACAACTGTCTTCCTTCAGTTCCATGAACGAAGCTTGGCTCCTCCCACTTCAAGACTTGTACGTCAGATCTCTTCTCCCTCTCTAGCTCCCTGCTTGTCCTTAAGCAATGGCATTGCTGGAGAGTGGGTTATGCATGCAGATGGAAAACTTTAACAAATTACCTGTAATATGTAGGATGTGACATTCTCATCAAATATATGCCTAGGATGTAGGGGAACACTGTTTCCAGAGGAAAAGGGAGATGCTGGGCAATCAAAATAAAGGCTGCCCACCATAGTCATGGTGTGTTCATACAACGGAACTTTGCTGACCATCTGCCTTACTCTGCAGTCAGGCCATGCGCTAAGACGTCTGCAAGCCCTATGGCTCTATCATTGTCTTAGCTTCCTAACAGTGCTGAGAAAATTGCTGCAAAATCAATAGTTTACTATAATGTACCTTGGTTATATTATAGTTCTAGGGCTCCAAAGTTTGGCCAGCTTCTCACTAGGGTGAAATACAGGGTCCACAGAGCCAAGTTTCTTCTGGAGACTCTGGAGGAAAAGCTGGTCCATCTTTCCCAGCTTCTCACACTGAGAGCTTGTGACTGTCCACTCCCATCTCTGCTTCTGTCTCCGAATCACTCTGATCCTGATTCCTCCCCATAGGGGCCCAGGGGACTACCTACACAATCCATAGCCATCCATTCATCTCAAGATCACTAGCTGCAAAGTCCCCTCTAGAGTATGAAGTAATCTACTGGTTGTCAAGGATTAGGGACACCATAGGTGTTTAGGGACTGTTACCCTACCTTCCATATTCAGTGTGGCACAAAAGGCTAGAGGGAGGCCTTCGGCCATCTATAGTGAAGGCTTTATTTAAACCAGGCATCTGAGCTGGGTGTTGTGACAGAACTTAGGAGACAGAAGCAGGAAAATCAGAAGTTCAAGGTCATCCTTAGCTGCATAAGAAGTGGAGCCAGCCTAGGTTACATGAGACCTTGCCTTCAGGATGGGTGGGTGGATGGATGGAGCAGAGGTCAGCTGGTTAGCCACTCCATGTGGGAGTGTATGGACTTGTCCAGAACTTCTGAATTTTCAAGCACAACTACAAGTGTACATTAAACATTTTTTAAATAAAATTTTACATGCTTCTGTAATAGAGCATAGCTCGATTATTTTACAGTTCCAGGGATTCAAAGTTTGGCCAGCGTTCTGTAACTGGAGGTAGGTGTCTGTGAGCACCTGAGTCCTCTGCAAGAACAGCAAGGGCTCTTACCTGAGAGCCATCTCCCCAACCCTAGAACGTATGTTTTAAACATGAGCCATCTTTCATTGTTAAGCTTTAGGAACATATATAGTTTAAACAACAACAAGCTGCACAAGCTTGCTAAGGAGAACGCAAGCATGCGTGCTGGCCAGAGTCTGGCTGTGGCTGGGTGGTAGGTCTTCCCCCTAGGACAACCGAGGCATCAGTGACAGTGGATTTTGTGTTACTAAGCCAGTGGAAGACATGGGCCAGTGTCCGAAGGCCAGTCCCTCTCAAGTCGCAGGGTGCAGTTGGGTATCCTTTCTGTTTATCATACTTTTGTAAGCCTATCCCTTGATCTTTGCTCGAACCCCAGAACAGTTAGACTGTCTTCTGGAAAACAGGACCCAAGATACGCATTTTGACTGAGACAACTCAGGAAATTAGATTAATATACAGAACTCATGGGGAGACTGGGAAATAAAGAACAAGATGTTTCCAGGAAACGCAGAAATTCCAGAATAATAGAGAAGCCATCCCAGTGATCTCTGCTGTCTGTAGTCTGGGACCAGACACTCCTCGGAGGCTCTCAGGGATGAGCATGGAAACCCACATGAACACACATGAACATGGTGAGATTAATTCAGGAACAAGGAACTCATCTATGCAGGTGCCAAGACCTCAAGTAGTTAGAAAATAGAAAAGGTTGGCCAAGAGTCAACCAGCTCTTGTGCCAACAGAATAAATTTTCTTATTTCGGCCATGATTGTACAGGACAGAATTAAAGATACCGTAGGTGTAGACTCAGATAAAAACTTGTCGTAGGTGTTTGAGACACAGTGGGCTAACCACAGTGCTCAGAGAGATGTGCTTAATTATGAGCCCATAAGGTTAAATATCTGCCTGGAGAAAATAAAGGGTGTGAGAAAGAAATTAAAAAAGAAAAAAAAAAAAGAACTTCAGAGAGTTACGGTCTGGTTTCTTGGAACATTTTTGAGGAAATAAAACTGACACTGTATGCTTTATGACTTTGAAATAAAGTAAATACAGATAGGCTTGAGCTATTTGGGGCCATCTCCTGTACAACAGGCTGGTGGTCATCTCCTTCATTGTGCTGACATCACATTGCCCTGGGGGGGGGGCAAGGCTTCATGGGGGGCGGGGCCGGGGCCGGGGCTTTGGACTGGAGCTGGACTCCAGCAATTCACTTTGCCTTCTGATCACACTCCCCCTCCCTCCTCTCCTCCCAGTCCCACCTTCACCCCGCTTCCCTACACACTTCCTCCCCTTCTCTAGGTTTTCAGAACCATTTGTATTTTAAAATGTTCAGTCCCTGCAGAATCCCTTGACCCAGTTGCTCATCCTCATCCCAGCACAGAGAATGAAGATGCTGGTGCGGAATGAGCCACAGCGTTCCGGGCCTTCTTTGGACTCTGATCTGCACACAGTCTGCGGAGCTGGACAGTCTGTGGAGCTGGACTCTTCAGCTTCTTCCTAGACATATAAGGCTCTAAAAGGCTGAGGAAATCGCTCCCCTCCTCCCCTCCCTGCATCAGCCCAGAGCACTCACCCCACCCCCCACCCCTGCAATTATCTTGTGCAATGACTCCCCCAGAGGCTTATGTTAGCTTACTTCCTCCCCAACCCCCAGTCCTGTCAGCCAAACACTGTCGGGTGGCCCCCACTCCAGTACTTGCTTCAGGGTTTTTATTAAAATAAATAAGTAAATAAATCCCTGAAAATGGCCAGTCCTCTACAGAACTAACTCATGGTTTATCTTCAGCCACTTCGAGGTCATCATTTCCACATCAGGAAGTGTAAGTCTGAAAGCCCGCTCCATGAGTGTCTAACAGTGTATGAGAAAGCTTACGATCCGGCCAGGTTGTCAAGAACCTGGGCCTAATCTACTTCTAGATGTGTCTCCTCTCGGTTCACCATGCTACTGAGCATCTTGAGCTATTCTGTTTTGCACATTTTCTTTTTTCGTACAAATCTGGCTCTTTTCATGGCGTTTTATTTTTGATTTTGATCTTGAAGCTGTTCGCCTTTCTTTAGTTCTTTAGTTCTCGTTGTATTAATTTAAATCTAATTTTTAAAAGTAAGGAAATGTTAGATTCCTGTTTTTGAAATGTGTTTAATGCTTTTACAACAGAGCCAACCACCTTGGTGGATTCTGGTACCCACCAGTTTATGAAGTGTTTGGGTTAGGGGTGCTGCATGGAATTTAAACACAAAGTATTCACAGAAGAAGTCTTTTTCTGGAAACATTATGGTGTACTTACAGAGTCCACAAAGAACTCTTAGGCCTGCCCATAATTTCTAAGCATGGGTGCACAGCTGAGCATCAGACATATATGGGGAACTTTAAAAAAAAAAAATCCTTGGCTCTCGCCCACACCCAGTGACCTTGGATCCCTGAAGGAAAGCTTGGGGGATGACAAATGCTCCATTTCCTGACGCAATTCTGACCCTCGGCTGAGTTGGGAGCCCCTTGCCTAGTTGATCATCATTTGATGGTCCCTCCTGTAGGATTCTGGGGAATTAATGCCCATCGGTAGGGATGTCTGTGACTCCTTATTCTCCTCCAGGGTGGAGAGCATCCACCTTTCAAGGCAGCCCTCACAGTCCTTAGCCAGCTCTGTTTGGTTTGGTTGTGTGTGGGGAAGGGGAGAAAGATGGGAAGTTAAGGGAGAGTGACGGGAAGAGGCAGAAGCCGCTCCCCCTGGGATCTAGACTGCAGTCCGGCTGCCGAGAGTCAAGACACAACCTGACAAAAGCCAGACTGCCCACCGAAGAGGTGCCTGTTTTCCTGGACACTCTCAAACAGGATGTTCAAAACAACCAAGAACTCTGCAGGGCCGGGATGTCCATGGCCTTGAGCGTAGCTGTTAGCATACCCTTCTCATCTCTAACTCTGAGCGATGCCTCTTGTAAAACCATCTGACAGCTTCAGTCACAAGGACAGGCTTCAGGTCCAGGCCAATATGTAGACCAGCTCATATTTTAAACTTAAAAAAAAAAAAAAAACAAAAACAAAAACAAACCAAACACAACAAACCCTAAAAACATAATTTTTAATTTTGCTTAGTCTTTTTGCCTTCTTGTAAATTATATATTTTGAACAAGGTAACTTAGAAACCAGAGCCTCTATCTATCTATGTATCTATCTATCTATCATCTATCTATCCACCCATCTATCTAGAGCCATAGTAAAGACACCTAACTAAGCCAGACTCTTCCTTGAGAAGCCCATATCCACACTTGGGTATATTTGATCCTTTTCCTGTGCGTGTGGAGTGTCTCACTCGCTTAGATAAAGAGCAAATTCTAACCCTTACCGCCTTAAAGTCCTCCTCTGCTGCATCGTTAAGGGCCCAGCTTTAACTGAGTAGAGCTCCCTGAGGAGGGGACATTTCTGGGTTATGTCTCCTCACTGGGGATTGTATTCAAACTTCACAAGTACTGGGTGAACTACATACCCAGTACCTACTATGCTCTGCCAGGATATTTTTCTTGGGGTGCCCCATAACCCCCCCCACACACACACACACACACACTGGTCTGGCTTTGCCCTCTGGCACTCCACAGATCCTGCCTGATCTGGACTTTCAGAGACTTGGTGTACATATTTTGTTCCTTGAGTTCTAAAGGGAGAATACTCCAGATTTTTCAGTCACCCAGATCTTGTGCCAGCCTTCCTTAGTAACTCCCTAGTTCTGTGACTTCCATGGAAAGGTCTAGAAGAGACGCACAGAGTGTAGGTGGAGGGTAGGTAGAATTTATCACCGAGCAGTAGGGGATTGCACAATAGCCAAAGGGACCACGTGAGAGCAGACAGCGGTCAGAGACCACTGCCACTGTGCTGACCACCTCTGGGTGGGCTTTTTCTAGAGCAGGTAGCTGTTTCTAAGGAATGTTTTCTGTCTGGGTGATGGACAGGTCTATTTGGATTCACTCTTAAAGTAAGGAAGAATTGTATGTCTTGTTTTTTTTTTTACCAGGAAGCTTGAAGGGAGGCAATAATCTTGCTAGAGGGTTGTTTAGATAGTTATCTATTAATGACACCTCCACCCAAGACAGTACAGCATGTTATCTCTCTACCCAGGATAAGAGCTATGACAAGATCACACTCCTTTGACCAGTAATAAAGTCCTGCGGTTTCAGATTCAATCCTATAAGCCATTGGTTATGAGGGTGGTGTCCTTCAAATCCACTAATCTGTAACTAGCTACCTAACACCGCCAGGATTCTTCACACAATATAGCAGCCAACCTAATCCCCGTGTAACTCACTTCCACTGTCTTTCTGACTGCATTTTAGGCTGTTTTTAAAAAATGCATGTTATTTTAAAATCTTCAGTTCCTACAACCCGGCCCCCTCCAGTGTCTTGGCTCAACTGTCCACCCTCAGCTCAAAAGCGGAGACCAATGGTCAATGTAGACTTTATAAACAACGTAGCCCATTTTGTTTGTAATGTATCCGATCTGCTCAAGATTCTCGGAACAAGAATTTTCAGTACTGTCTTAGTAAAACAGGCTCAGGAATGCTGATCCGTGGCACTCTATCAACAAGGTCTGTCAATGGTATTTAAGGAGGGGTCCCAGGATAGAGCTGGGCATGTGATCCTAGGAAAACCCCGCCTCTCTCTGGGTCCCTCTTTTGATTGTCAAAGGAGTGTCCTTAGGCTCTCAGACTTGAGATGTCTACTCCAGAGAAGCCAAATCAGAAACCTCTGGAAGGTGCCTGATGCTGGACCTAAGATGGTAGGCTAGGGGAAATCAGGGTGTTGAGCCAAGATCCCTCAGTGGTGGGCGGTGCCGGGAGCAGGCGGAGCTTAGCTGGTGACGGAACCACATTGGCTGGCTAGCGGCTGAGCGAGGCGGGTCCGCGCGGCTGCTGAACTGACCGGAGAACGGAGAACGCTGATACTAGAATTTGAGCCTGAGCGCGATTCGGAGCCTGAGCCCCAGACCACCGCAGGTAGCTACCGCCGCCCTCCCTCCGCACTGGGGCACGCTACCCCTTCGGTCCCCGAATGGCAGGTCTTCCGGGTGCACTGCTGGATTCTTTCCACGCCGCTTCCTATCGGGGAGACACTGGATGGGCTGGAAGAACACAGAACCACCCAAACCTTCTCATCTTGGTTCCCATCTGGGGCTAGAGCCACTGGCCTTAGTGGACAGGCTAGGACCCGAGCTCTAAGTGTGTGTTCCGGGGTCCTGACTTCAGGCCTTTCACTCGGTGGACACTGAGTATCTGATATTGGGAGGAACCACAAAGCTAGGCCTTTGGGAATCCAAGGATGAGAGAGTAGTGTCCCCGAACCTCTGTGGTTCCCTCTAGAGTAGCCATCAAAATCTGTTCTACTAAACCTGACGGGGACAGGGAGGATGCTGAATTTACAGTGAGAAGATGAACTGCAAACTGTAAAGCCGGATAACCTGTGACCAGAGCTTTTTCTTTTCTTTTACTTTCTCTCTCATTCTCTCTCTCTCTCTCTCTCTCTCTCTCTCTCTCTCTCTCTCTCTCTCTCTCTCTCTCTCTCCCTCTTTCCCTCTCTCTCTTTCTTCCTTCCTTCTTTTCTTCTTTCCTTTCTTTCTTCCTTCCTTTCTTTCTTTCTTTCAAGATTTATTTCATTTATGTGAGTACACTGTATCTGTCTCAGACACACCAGAAGAGGGCGTCAGATCTCATTACAGGTGGTTATGAGCCACCATGTGGTTGCTGGGAATTGAACTCCGAACCTCTGGAAGAGCAGTCAGTGCTCTTAACTGCTTAGCCAGCTCTCCAGCCCAACCAGAGACTTTTCTATGTGCAAAATGAAAGCAACCACTTGGACCCACTTGGACAAGATTCTGAGCAGCAGAGTCTTGGTGTGACCTAAGAGCAATTTGCTACCTAGTTAGATGGGACCACCGTCCTTCCTGCTGGCTTAACTACTCTAACCTGAACACACACACACACACACACACACACACACACACACACACACACACAGAGAGAGAGAGAGAGAGAGAGAGAGAGAGAGAGAGAGAGAGAGAGAGAGATCCTGGTCTTTTGGTTACAAGGACAAAGCAGATGTCCCTGATGGGCCTGCTGGCTCAGGTTCCCCTGGGAGGGCTTTTTTCTGGTCAGCATTGATTTCTGTATGGCTAAGGACCTGGCTGGATCCTTGCTTTTCTGGATGAGGTTTTTGTTTTTTTCCCTGCACTTGGGGCAGAGGGTTGAAGGGGCCAGGGATGGGAGTGGGGGTGGGGGTGGGGGTGGAGGTCAAGGATCTGGGTTGGTGCAATTACACTTTACTGCTGGGTGGAGCAAGCCTCTGAGTGAGACAGAAAAGGCACAAGGTTTCTATTCCTAGCCAGAGATTAACTGTGTAACCAATCTAGGAAGTAGAAACATAGTCTAACAGTCGTTTATGCAATTTTAGATACGTTTAAATTTCATCCTGTTATGTTGTTTTAGTAAAGAAAGTCACTGCTGTTTTAGGCAACAATAAGCAGACCTACCTCAGCTGGTGTTTGACTTGCACCCCAGAAAACTAAGCCCTGTCCCACTGTTCTGGGGTTGGGGGGCTCTGCCAGGTTGGTTTCTGAGACCTTGAGTGTTCTGATATCTGCCAGAGTGGAGTGTCTCTGGTTTTAGACATGTAAGACCCCACTCAACACCCACCACCCCAGGGAACTCTACATTTGAGGGAACTGGGCTCCCAAGTCTCTAGGGTTCTTGCTCAGATCTCAGGGCAGTTCCTCGGTGGCCTTTGTGGGAATCTTAGTGTGCCTAAGTATGCCTGTTGAGTACCTATTGTGCCTCAGCAATATGTCTACTCTAGGACCGGACATGACCATAGAGGTGACTCTGATGAAAGAGCAGAATTAATAATTATGTGTGGTGTTTGCGTTGTTGAGGCGGGGTCTCACGCTGTAGACCAGGTTGACCTTGGACTCCCAAGGGCTTGTTGGGTTGTTTCTGTGGGTGAGAGCATCCAGCTGGAGGAGAGTGAGGAGGGCTTTATGTGTGGTTTAGGCCAGAACTAGGCAAAGAAAGGTTCTTGGTTCTTAGTTTCTTAGTTCTTGGTTCGAGTTTCCTGTAGCCACACGAAAATCTTATTAAAAAGATAAAATTCAAGCCAGGAGGTGTCACAGTGCAAATTTTAGCTGTGACACAAATGATTGGATTGGCTAGTATCTCCTGGCGCTCCAGGGTATTGTCACTCTCAGAAGGGGGGCTTCCTGGAGAAATTCTGATCCCTCAGAGTCCCTTCCCTCGAGGTCTGCCACGCTAGTGAGGGCATAGAATGACAGCAACAAAAATCCCTGCCTCAGAGGAGCTCACCCTACTAACATGCTTAGGGACAACGATCCACAGGCGTGTAAGATCAGTACAAGGCGAATGAGACTGAGAACCATACTTTGGAGGTTCGGAGGTCAGCTCCAGAGGTGTCCCAGGGTTGCGTTGCTGCTGCTGTTGTTTGTTGAGACAGAGTGTGTTATGTATCCGAGTTTGTCTTCAAACTCACTGTGGAGCCAATGATGGCCTTGAACTCCCGATCCTCCTCCCTCCACCTCCTAAGTACTAGGGTCACGGGGATGAGCCCCATATATGGTTTATGTCATGGGGTGATTGAACCCAGGGCTTCGAATGTGCTGATCAAGCACTTTTATCAGCTGGGCTACATCGCCAGTTATCGCAGCTCCCGGACTCTGGTATTCTGGTGTTCGCAGATAGGGAACTAAGCAGAAACACGTATTTGTAGCAGACACAGAGGCAGGTTATTAAAGGTCAGGTCATTTCCAATGGGGAGGGAGCAGGGCTGGAGAGGAGTTTAGCTGCTCAAACATTACAAATTCACAGAGGACCAGGCTTCTGTTACACAGACTGGGCTTTCCACCTCAGTTTCACGGTGTGGGCTTTTACTCAAATGCACAACTTCATGCCTGGTGTGTCTCATTAGCACCTTAAATTTTCATCCAGAAATGTGGACTTTAGCGTGGTGATGAGCCATTGGTTCCTTTCAAACACTGCAACAGGAGGACCAAGAAGGGCTATGCAGAGCCGGTAATATTTGATAGAGACCCAAAAGAGGTGAAAGAGTGGGCCAGATTTGAAGGGGACATGATGGGTGGATTTTGTACCCCACAACCTATGCTTTTGGAGGCCTCTGGGTAACCCTGTTCACTCCTACCTGCTCAGCTTGCTTTTTTTTTTTCCTATCTGCTCCAAGGTCCTCAGGATGCTGAGTGCCCGACTCTTGCTGCCCCGGCTCCTCTGCCTCCAGGGCAGGACTACCTCATACTCTACAGCAGCTGCTCTCCCGAACCCAATCCCAAACCCAGAGATTCGCTACAACAAGCTGTTCATCAACAACGAGTGGCATGATGCGGTCAGCAAAAAGACCTTCCCCACAGTGAACCCCACTACAGGTGAGGTCATCGGGCACGTGGCCGAAGGTGACCGGGCAGATGTGGATCTGGCTGTAAAAGCAGCCCGAGAAGCCTTCCGCCTGGGGTCCCCATGGCGCAGGATGGATGCCTCAGAGCGGGGCCGGCTGCTGAACCGCCTAGCTGATCTTGTGGAACGAGATCGAGTGTACTTGGCTTCACTGGAGACGCTAGATAACGGGAAACCTTTCCAGGAGTCTTATGTCTTGGATCTGGATGAAGTTATCAAGGTGTACCGTTACTTCGCCGGCTGGGCTGACAAGTGGCATGGTAAGACCATCCCTATGGACGGTGAGCATTTCTGCTTCACCCGACACGAGCCAGTGGGTGTATGTGGACAGATAATTCCTTGGAACTTCCCACTGGTTATGCAGGGCTGGAAGCTGGCCCCGGCACTTGCCACAGGCAACACTGTGGTCATGAAGGTGGCAGAGCAGACCCCACTCTCTGCTCTGTACTTGGCCTCCCTCATCAAAGAGGCGGGGTTTCCCCCAGGAGTGGTGAACATCATCACTGGCTACGGCCCCACGGCGGGAGCTGCCATCGCTCAGCACATGGATGTGGATAAAGTAGCCTTCACGGGCTCCACCGAGGTGGGCCACCTGATTCAGAAGGCGGCTGGCGATTCCAACCTCAAGAGAGTCACCCTGGAGCTGGGTGGGAAGAGCCCCAGCATTGTGCTGGCAGACGCTGACATGGAGCATGCCGTAGATCAGTGTCACGAAGCCCTTTTCTTCAACATGGGCCAGTGCTGCTGTGCAGGCTCCCGGACATTCGTGGAAGAGTCCATCTACGGTGAGTTTCTCGAGAGAACTGTGGAGAAGGCCAAGCAGAGGAAAGTGGGGAACCCCTTTGAGTTGGACACCCAGCAGGGACCTCAGGTGGACAAGGAGCAGTTTGAACGAATCCTGGGCTACATCCGGCTGGGACAGAAGGAAGGGGCAAAGCTTCTCTGTGGTGGGGAGCGTTTGGGGGAGCGCGGCTTCTTCATCAAACCCACAGTCTTTGGGGACGTTCAGGATGACATGAGGATCGCCAAGGAGGAGATCTTTGGGCCCGTGCAGCCTCTGTTCAAGTTCAAGAAGATCGAGGAAGTAATCCAGAGAGCCAACAACACCAGGTATGGCCTGGCTGCAGCTGTGTTCACCCGAGACCTGGACAAGGCCATCTACTTCACGCAGGCCCTGCAAGCCGGGACGGTGTGGGTGAACACCTATAACATTGTCACCTGCCACACGCCATTCGGAGGCTTTAAGGAATCTGGCAATGGCAGGGAGCTGGGGGAGGATGGGCTCAGAGCCTACACAGAGGTGAAGACTGTCACCATCAAGGTTCCCGAGAAGAATTCCTGAGATTGGCCATCTTAGAGGCCCAGCCCTGTCCTGCAGCTCCGTGACATCTAGCCAGTGGAGGGCAAAATCTGATTTCAGCCTGAGTTCCCAGTGAAGTGTTACAAGAAGTGTCAACCAATAAAGTAGTCCAGCCAGAGCTTTTCTACTTAAAGCAGAGACGGTGGCTGGGCCCAGAGTGCAGCCCATCTCATCCCTCAGTCCCCCCTCTCTGCTGAGTTATAGCCAAGAAGCCTTAGGAGTCTCCATAAGGCATATTCGAAACCACTGACTGGCCATAAAAAGGAGTGATGGGCTGATCCCAGGGCCACATGAACGATCCTCAAAAACAGAACGATCAGTGAAGGACACCGGTCCTACGTCGATCAGTGTTTGGCTGGGACCCGGGGGAGGGGGATAGGGGAAGGACCACTCGTGGATGTGGGGCTCCTCTTGGGGGAGGTTTTGAAAATGTTGTGGAATTGGGCAATGGACACAGTTGGACAACTTTGCAGTCATACTGATTTACTATCAAATTATGCACTTAATTAGGGTATGGGAATTAATTTCGTTTGAAAATTAAAATAAGCTCAGTGTCCTAAAATCTGTATCACTGTTTTCCTTTGCGCTGAACACTTTACTTTCTCTGGCCCAGACAGGACCCAGCGAGTAATCGCTACCTCCTCCCCACCCCCGCCCCTGTCCCCAACCCCCTCCCATGTTTCCAGGTTTCTTTTTGATTTCTCTTGGCTGATGACTAAGTACAAAGATCCATGGGAAATGCTATACTTCCTGCCCAGGGGAAGTCTGTATGTGTCATTTAGGGACTTCCACTGTCACCCTCCTGACCTCTACTGAATCACCTCATCAGGAGGCCTTTGCCAGCTTTGAACCTCAGAGTACACACACTCACACAGACACACACACACACTCACTCACACAGACACACACACACTCACTCACACATACTCACATACACTCACATACACACACACTACATCACACACACTCACTCACACATACTCACATACACACACACACACACACTCACATACACACTCACACACACACACACACACAGAAAATCCAAGCCTGCAGGTGGACAAGGTCAGAAGCTCAAGCCCAGCTGTGTCCTTGTCCTCTACGGCGACAGATCATGGTGCTTACAGATTAGACTGCTCATTGTGAATGCTACACCCAGTGAAGCCTGCCTGCGAATGCTACACCTTGTGAACACTATGCCCTGGTCATCTTTTCAATAACCTGGCATCAAAACGACTTTGTTTTTCAGAACTTCCTATGTAGCCAAGGATGACCTTGAACTTCGGATACTCCTGCTTCCGCCTCCTGAGTTCGGAGATTACAGGTCTGCACCTCCGCACCCACTCAGCTCTATGAAGTGCTGTGGGTCACACTCAGGGCTCTGTGAATGCTAAGCAGTCTCTCTCCCAGCTGAACTCTATCTCCAGCCTTCCTTCACTATTGTCACAATGGCCATGACTTGGGTTTGGTCTGAAGCGACTTCTTAGGGGTTGTAGTTTTGTTTGGGTCCCTTCTCCTTGTCTAGGACACCATGCCTGTGAGACTTTTCTAAGGCTGATGTGACCCTGACTCCACGCCCTTCTCTTAAGAGGCTATTGCAAACCTCTCTCCCATGGCACAGTAGTGAAGGTTTCTTGGTAGGATGGCTAATTCTCACTGTCAACTTGACTGGCTTGTCTCAGCTTCCCAGAATTTAGCCAAATTGGGAAAACCTACCCTAAACATAGCTGGTGCCATGCCATGCCCTGGGCATCCAGACTGAATTAGAGAGAGAAAAAGAAGCCTGGTGTACATTATTATTCATTTCTTCCTGACTGTGGACACAGGGTGACAGGAACTCCACATCCCACTGCCATGCCTTCCCTGCCACAGTAGACTGTATCCCCTCAAACGAGGAAGGGAGGTGCCCCTGGGCATCGGCAAAGTGTAGCATGTCTGCACTGCAAGTCTGAGCTGTGGTAGATACTAAGGTTTGGAGGCCACCCAGGCGTCCATTCTTCCTGTTTACAGACTCCCACCAAGCTCATACTAACTTGGTCAAACGCAGTACCAGGTTTCTTTACATACCACTTCATACAGTCTTCATACAGTATGGTGAAACAAGGGTGTTGATTTTTATTCATTGATTCTTCCAGTCAGCAAGTAGAAACTAAGAGGTTTACTTTTTTCAATTAAAAATGCATTTGTGTGTATGCACGGGTCCCTGGGTGTGCATGCCTTGTACGTATGGATGTGGACAGAAGCCAGGAGATGGCATCAGATGCCCTGCGGCTGGAGTTTCAGGTGTCTGTGAGCTGCCTGACATGGGTGCTGGGAACTGAACTCAGGTCCTTTGGAAGAATAGCAAGTGCTCCTAACCACAGACCCATCCCTTTAGCTCTGAGAGGTTAAATAGACAGCTTATTTGGGCCAGTTTTCCATGAGCATACCTGAAAGGCCAGACGAGGGACTATACGTAGGAGCCCACCTAATCAAGCCTCTATGCCGAAGTCCGAGGCCCCCAATCCTCAATGGTGCTTGAGACTCAGCCACACCTGCCCTTATCATCTCTGATACCACCTAGGGACTTTTATTTGGACTGACACCATTACAGGTATGAGGCTAATCTCTGGTGGTCCCCCACTTTTACTAATTCGCTCAGATCATTCGTTGATCTGAACGAGAGAGAAAAAAAAGACCTGATTGTAGATGGACCGTTGGGAGAAAGCGAATCAGACAGACGGCCCTGCAGGGCTCACACTCCATAAGCAAGACAATTGCGGAACAGGATGACATGCGCAGTGGGAAGTTCCCACAAGGCACCAGCTCACCCAGAGCTCCCATCTGCCCTCTGGTATTCCATAGAGATGCTGTCAACGTCTGTTAAGCAGCTAAGTAGAGCAGACACAACCTGGACCTTCCTCTCTCTGCTTGCTCCACTCTGCTCATCCCAAGGGCAAGGCCGAGCAGGAATGGGGCACAGGATCCTGACAAGGAGGTGACAAGACCATTGGTAAGGTGTGTAGGCCTTCTGGAAGAGGGAAGGGCAGAGCTTGAGAGATGGAGAGACAGGTCAGCTGTTCCCACAGGAGCAGGGAGGCTGGGAAGCTAGGTAGTCAGGGGTTGGAGCACTCCGGCTGGCACCCTTAGGAAGCCATGCCCCACAGTAGGAAGCCCTGACAGGCATAGGCTCATATTCAATTTCAAAGGGTCACTCTGCTTCCACGTGGACAGTGAACTTGGGGCAGACTGTGTAGGACACTGTTGCTCTGTCCACTGCGACATTAGCTTGACCAGGATGTGGCATAGTAGGGGGATCCTGGCCAATCGTGAAGCAGGGTAATGTAACAGGGGGCTTGGTGCAAGAGGAGAGTCAAAGGTAGTTCTTCTAGTTGGAGTGTGTATGGGGTGCCAGCTCCTGTCAAGGGGAGCCTTGGAACTGGGGAGACAGCTCAGCAAATACTTGCTTAGCATGCATGACACACTGGGGTTGTTCTCCAGTACCACATATAATGAGGCATGGCGACAGACACCTGGAATCTAACACTCTAGAGGCAGAGGCAGGAGGACCAGGAGTTCAGTCATTTTTGGCACTATTTCAAGTTTGAGGCTACACTAGACTACATGAGAACCTGTCTCAGGAAACACACACACACACACACAGGGAAGCTTGCTGGAGGAGCAGGCTTAAGGGCAAGGGGAAGGTGGGTCAGTTGTCTATTTATTTAACACCTTTTCTTAACTGTTTCACTGTGTGCTGGGAATTGTGCTCAGTGCTGGGAACTGGACAAAAACTGTTTGAGTCTCAATTGACGGAGGAGGGAGACTGTAAGCAAAATACACACAATGCAGCCATCCTTCGATAACCAGAGCACTGGTTCCAGGACCCTAGCAGACATATTCATAAGTCTCTCCTATTGAATGGTGCTGTGTCTGCATCTAGCTAAATACATCCTTCCAGACCCTTTACAGTCAGCCACAGTGGTGGATGGGTATTGTGAGAACTCTATCTGCCAAGGAGTGGGGGTGGAGAATAAGGGTGGGGGTGAGGTGGAGATGACCAAGCACCTCTCAGTTAGGGGGCCACCAAAATAGAGCTCATGGGCAGCCTTATAATTGCGTTCACACTGCAGGAGAGCATTGGGCTCTACTGAGCCACTGTGGCAAGTGTGGTGCAGGGCTCCACGTCCTGAATTCATTAAGCTGCAGACACCAGAGCAACGTGGTTTCCCTTAATTAATTAAAATATCACGTAATAAGTCTCTCTGATTTAACGTTCATGAGTTCCCAGTGAAGCCCAAGAATGAGGAAAGTCATTAGAGGGGACAGTTCCCTGCTGCATGGCTCTGATTGTCTGCCCTACATCCTCAATCCTGGGAGACAGGAGAGTGGCATTTTCTAAAGATAGGAATTAATTTCATTGCAAAACCTGTAGGAAAACTATGCCTTACTAAGAGCCAGCTCTGTGGTGTCTAGGATCGTAGGGAACAAGCACTTCTGGGGTTGAGCGCAGGCTTTATAATCACTGTGGTGCCCCTTACCTGTAGAGAAGACATTCCAAGACTCCTCAGAGACAATGCTCAGACTGTGTTTCATGTGTATGCGTGTCCACGTTAGTGCAGATAAACAGGTGTATGCGGGCACATGAGCATGCAGGTGCACACGAGTGTGTGTATCTGTGGAAGGCAGAGGATCTCAGATGTCATTCTTTAGAAGTGACCTTATTTTTTGAGCCAGGGTCTCTTGTTGGCTGGTAGCTTGCTGATTAGGCTAGGCTGTCTAGACCGTGAGCCCCAGGGATCTAGCTATCTTTACTTCCCAGTTCTGGGATTGAAGGTTTGCACCACTGTGCCCTGCTGCTGCTGCTGCTGCTGCTGCCGCCTCCTCCTCCTCTTCCTCCTCCTCCTCTTTGAGTACACACCAGAAGAAGGCATCAGATCCCATTACAGATGGCTGTGAGCCACCATGTGGTTGCTGGGATTTGAACTCAGGACCTCTGGAAGAGCAGTCAGTATTCTTAACCACTGAGCTATCTCTCCAGCCCCATGCCCAGCTTCTTATGTGGGCTTTGTGGCTCAAGCCCAGGTCCATGACTTGTGTGGAAAGCACTTTTCCTATATTCTGTGTATTTTTTCCTATACATGCCTACGATAAGCTGAGTTTATGGATTAGACATGGTGAGCATAAACAACAATAATAAAGATTATAAGAGCTTAAATATGGTGTAATTAACATTATATGGATGTTTCTGCTTTCTCTCTAAACTTCTTCTGGGCAGCTGGTGGCTCAGCCTTCAGCAGGCTCTCGCTTTATTCCCCCACCTAATGACAGTCACAGCCTATGTTCTGGGTCTCAGCAAGGCCCCTTGAGGCTTTCCCCAGAGTGAAAAGCCACTAGGCTGAACAACCATGTTGATCCACGTTTTTATTTGTTTTTGGTTTTTTTGACATTGGTGAACATTTCAGACAATGCATCACGCATTGTTTACCCATGACACTCATAAGTGTGACACACAACCCAGTCCCAGAAGGTCTCAGCACTTCCACTGGGGCCTCCTGCATCCAGGGCAGTTCTGTGAGTCAGACCCAAGTAAGTGTTGTTGTTGTTGGTTTTATAAGAGTTGCCTTGGTCACCGTGTCTGTTCAGAACAGTAAAACCCTAACTAAGGCATCCCCATTTCTGATTTTATACACAGAGAAAGGCTTTCAACATATTCACTTGAGGACACAGAGGCCCACAAGGGAAGGGGACTTGCCCAGGGTCATACAGTCAATATGCCCCTGGGCACCAAGTTCCAGATTCTCAGGCTTGTCTCCCTCAGCGTGTGCAGTACACAGGGGGCGACCACATCCCAGCATTTCAGACTCAGATCTGCTAGGGTTAAAGGAAGAAAGTTCAGTTCTAATGAGAACTCCAATACACAATGGCAGTCGTGAGCAGCAACTGGGACCAGAAGCCGAGATGTGCTTAGGACCAGGTGGGTATGGAAAATCTCCTCTCCCTGGTTCAGGGTCATCCTGGGTCAAGGGAGGCAGGGAGGCAGCTCTCAGTTCTGTCCTGCTCTAAGGCCTTCACACGGGCAGGGCACCTACTTCCTGAGCCTGCTCGCCTGGTCAGTGGAGACTGGGAAGGCAAAAGTCCCTGCTCTTCCAGCCATGGCTGGGCTCATGGATGGGACAGTGCCTCGAGAACTTTCAGGTCTGGTCACACTGAGGGACCCCAACCCAGATGTTAAGAACCTGCAGTCAGCCGGGCACACATCTTTAATCCCAGTACTTTGGGAGCAGAGGCAGGTAGTTATTCCATGAGCTGAGGTCAGCTGGGTCTACAGAGTGAGTTCCAGGGCAGCCAGGGATATACAGTGAAACCCTGTCTCAAAAAACAAAAACAAAAACAAAACAAAACCTAAAAGCGGGGAGAGGGTAGGAACCTGCTTTTCAGAAAGCAAATATTCTCCTGTTTAACTTTCCTCATTAAGGCAGGGAGGAGAGCCTTCTGCCTGGGTAAGAACAAATGCACCGTGCTGCAGTGTGATTCCACCACCTACAGATGACACCTGGTGTCCTGTAAAGATCAAGTGTCTCCAGTTTATCTGTTGGGAGAGTGCTAGGTTAGCAGGTGCACAGCTGGTCAATGGGTCCCACCTACAGTTAGAGCTCCTTGTCATTGGGAGAAGGTAGGAGCAGAAGAGCCGCCCGAGCTATTCATGCTGTTCATGCGAGGTGATGACTTTAAAAAGAATGCCAGGGCTATCTCACTCTAGGTGGGCTATAGTTCCCCCAGGGCCATCTCATCCTAGGTAGGTTGGGCTACAGAGAAGGAAAAACACCCATTCCAGTCTCCAAGGATAGGGGTACAGGGACCCCCTCCCTTCATAACACGCACCAAATCAGAGCACCATTAAGCAGTCACAGACACCAAGTCACGAGTCAGCTGGCCTGTGCCTTGTTTTGAGCCCTTTAGAATTACAAACAGACAGTGTGTGGCCTTTCTTGGAGAGAAGAGTTAAAAAAGAATTGTTCTAAAAAACCTGATTCACTCCAAAAGTGTAAAAAAGCTGCATGCAAGACCGCCCCCCCCCACCCCCACCCCAAGGTCTGCCCTGCTAAAAACTACATCTGCATAAGAATCTAGTTTGCATTCCCTTAAAAAAAACATACAAAAGCAGCCATCTACAGGCAGTTTCCCCAAATTTTCACAGAGCAAAATGATCCATTCCTTGACCGGCATCGTCTTGTTACCAGTGTCTCTGGAAGCCTGGGAAGAAAAGGGAGTGGGGGGAGGGAGACATTAGCGGCGCGAGCTTGCAGTGTTGTAATGACCTCTGTGTTCAATGGGAGGCAGAGGGTGTGGTGCTGAGGTTCAAGTCCCTCCTCAGTGAGGGATGCAGCCATCCCGGTTGCCTGCCGGGAAGTGGGTCCCGGGTCAGTGAGAATACTCAAGACCAAAGACTGGATATTCCAAACAAGGGGACTGCGTTCTAGGAAAGCACTTCTCAAGCCCCAAAACTCCCCAGTATGGCTGGCTGGTGGGAGTAAGCATCCCTGAGGGACGCGACCAAGAGCTGGTCGACCGCAGATGCTGTAGAGGGAGCTCAAAACACGGATGTAGATAATATTATAAGCTACGTAAAACAATTCAAATGATCATATCTATCAGCTGGTTGTAGCTCTGACTGCTAAGCAGCCTCCAAGACTGGCTGATTCCTTCAGTTTCTCCAGTGTCCGGAAGTTTCTCCTGCCTCAACCTGACTGCACCCCTTGAATTGTGGTTTCTCATTTCTCCATATATTCCTTACAGGACAGATGGATGGCAGTCCAAGAAAAGTGGCCAAGAGGATCATGGGATTAAAACAACAGCAAAATCCTGCTTTTAAAGTGTTTATCACAGATGGCTCAGCAGCTGAGAGCACTGGCTGCTCCTGCAGAGGACCTGGGTCCAGCTCCCAGCATCTGTCCACAGAGTAGCTCACAATCATCTGTGAATTCAGTTCCAGGGGATCTAATGCCCTCTGTGGTCTCCACAGGTATTAGGCATACACATGGCACATACACGTGCCTGCGGGCAAAATCTCATACACATAAAAATTTTAAATAAATAAAAATAAAAGAAAGTCAATTATACTTATTTCTAATTTTTCCTGCTTCTAATTGACCAGAGCTTGCTGGTCAGTCTTGACAATAGTTCATGATGGCAACTCCCACCCCAGGGAGAGGTTCATGCCTTCTTGCCCTTTGGCTCCAGGGGGTGGAGTGTGTGTAAATGTGTGTGTGTGTGTGTGTGTGTTGTGTGTGTGTTTGGTGTGTGTCCCACTTCATCCATCTAGCCCAGCTGTGTGTGACTCACTATGACCAGTGACCCATCAGCAATGGACAAGGCCCACACTGGGGCTGCTGCTGCTGCTGCCTGGTTTGGGTTGAGAAAAGAGTGGAGCAGTGTCACAGTCACCTTGTCGCATGTCACTTGGATGTGAACAAGAGAGCAACTGTCTGTGGCTGTGAACCAGTGAGTCTCTAAGGCTGCTGAGTTGTCAGAGCTGGCTGAGAAAGGATTTCTTTCCCAAGTTCCCAATCACCCATGGGTGGGGACAACAGTAGCCAGCTGTCATCTAAGTGATGATGAGGACAAAAGACAGAGATGTGCCTTTCCCCTCCCCAGGTATGTTGCCGGGTAGTACAGAGGACTTGGAGTCGGTCAGGGGTAGAGGGCTGCCCAGGAGGGGATGGGACAAATACACAGCCTGGGGTTCCCTGTGGGGACAATTCCATAATGTCCACAGTGACACTGTCGGCCTTTTCTCATTACCATAGGAAGTAATTCCAGCCATGGAAACAGAAACAATCTGGCTTTTTCAGCGTGTGGGCCTTCATGCTCACAGCCCTTAGCTTTGCATTCTGGGAAACTCAGGAGATGCCTGTATGGTACACAGTTGAGCTTCCACTTGCCAGCCTTCAGACTGCCCGCTCTCTGCCCTCCCTCAGGTTCCCAGACTTACATCTTTCTCTTCTTTCTTACAGGCCCTCTAATAAACCACCTATGTCCTCTTATGCTATGGCTGAGAGAGATGGCTTTGGCTGTGAATGTACCATGTTCGTCACAGGAGGTCACCCGGAACTGAGGAGTAGAGGCTTTTGTATCTGTTCAGATCGAGGACCGTCACCGTGCCGTGGGACTGAGTCTCTCCAACGGCGTTGGCTGCATGGCAGTGGTACACTCCCTCATCTTCCTTCCTCAGAGGGTTGATCTGGAAATACAACAGGCAAGTTTATATGACTGCACACGTCACACTCAAAACCGACGACCTTAGTCAGCGTTTGTTCCTGTTAGGCTGCGTCTCTTGTTGCTCTCAGCCGCACTGCGTAGCTGAGGAGGATCTTGGCCTCCTGATCTTCCTGTTTCCACTTCCAGAGAGCCAGGGTGAGAGGCCCCTGTCACCATGCATGGCTCGTGTGGCACAGGGGATCGAACGCAGGGCTTCCTGGACTCAGTCCACAAGGACAGACATGCACGCTTGTTCCTTGTCAGAATCTGACGAGTCGCCTGGTTTCTCGTCTTGCCATGGAGGGCCTGTTGCTCCTGTGTCTGTGTTTTCTCTGACTTCTGTCTTTACTGTGAGCTGCCCGGTCCTTTCATTAAAGGCGACAAGGGCTGATTTTGAGGCAAAGGGCAAACATCTACCCACCAGAGAAGGTCTCCAAATGCTCTTTATGGGACAGCCTTTCTTTACAAGATAACACCAAGAGACCTTTTTCTTAACTTTCCTCACACACAAAAAAGAGGGAATGTGCTGATTTGAGAAGGTCACACGCTCTACAGCGTTCCAAGTCCCTCTCCTGGAAGACATGTTGAAGGGACATGGTATTCGGCTCAAGACACTGTAAGAGTAAGTTCTCAGCAAAAAGGAGATTTCTTTGCCCCAGAGGGTCAAAGAGACAGAGGAGATAGAGGACGAGGGGGAAAGGGGAAAAGAACAAGGGAAAGGGGGAAGGGGTTTTTGTTCTTGGGCAGGGGGAGGGTTGTAAGTCACCTCTGGATAGAGAGGAGACATACAGGAAAATGGCAGCTTGAGAAGGTAAAGATTCCCTGGGTGTGGTGGGTTGTAGATGCTTGGCCCAGGGAGTGGTACTATTAGGAGGTGTGGCCTTGTCGGAGTGGGTGTGGCCTTGTTGGAGGAAGTATGTCACTGTAGGGGTGGGCTTTAAGACTCTTCTCCTGGTTGCCTTCAAATCAAGATATAGAACTCTTGGCTCCTCCAGCATCATGCCTGCCCACACAATGCCACACTTCTCACC
Source organism: Mus caroli (assembly GCF_978045245.1). Classification (NCBI taxonomy): domain Eukaryota; kingdom Metazoa; phylum Chordata; class Mammalia; order Rodentia; family Muridae; genus Mus; species Mus caroli. The sequence continues at coordinate 108,867,673 of NW_028227261.1, read as the reverse complement.
ATGATGATAATAGACTGAACTTCAGAACCTGTAAGCCAGCTCCAATTAAGTGTTTTCCTTTATAAGAGCTGCCTTGGTCACGGTGTCTCTTCACAGCAATGGAAATCCTAAGACAGAAGTTGGTACCAGGGTCTGGGATATTGCTGTGATAGGTCTGACCGTGCTTTTGTTTGGAAGAATGTGGATTTGGGGACTTTGGATTTGGAAAGCCATGGAATACTTCAAGTGGGGCTTAACGGGCTATGCTAGTAGGAAAATGGAAGACATTGGTGCTGAGGTATACTCCCTCATCTTCCTTACCTGTGAGTCTCCTTGGACAGCTCCATCTTAAAGTTTTAACCTTCCTTACCATGAAACAGCTCAGCCACAGCTGAGCATTGGGACATCTTTTGGATCCCCTGTAGCGGATTGCTTATGCTCTTGGGAGCTATCTAACCTGCCCCACCTACTCCAGAGGGTCCCGAGGGAAACAGATGGGGCAAACTGGGTCTGGTGGCCAATGGAAATGACTCAGAGGGCTAAGGCAACAGGTTAAAAAGTCTTTGAGGTCAGCCTGGGCAACTTAGCAACACCTTGTCTCAAAATAAAATGTTTAATGTTTATATTTATTTTATTTTATTTTATTTTTTTGCATATATGTGTCTATATACACACACGTGTATGTAGATCAGAGGACACCTTGCAGAAGTCAGTCCTCTCAATCCACCCTGGGGATCCTGGAGAGTGAACTCAGGTCAAGCACCCACACCCACTGAGCCAGTGAGGTCCTGAGTTCAATCCCCAGCAGAACCCAAAGAAAAGGACAAGAAACAGCTTTAGAAGTGTAACCTGTCGTGGGAAGACAAAGGGTGGTGGTTTATTGATAATTTCCAATAATCTGAAGCACTCACCAAAATCCAGGATGTGGTCTCATGGTCAGAAGGGCCCCCTCGCACCTGGACAGCTATATTGACATGGTCTCCGGGCAACTCCTCCAATCCCTCGGTGCCCTCTGGAGAGTGCTTGACCTGTTCCGTGCAGAGAAAGCTTGCACTGTGAGGCAAAAGAATTCTGAGCCGGGATGACCTCCCCCAAGACCTCGGGCCACCTGCTTCCTCCCTGGGTGTCCAAGGGAGACGTCCAAATGCCTCTCATTCTTATGCAAATAACTCCGCCTTCCTTTAAATCCGTATCTATTCGGACAGTGCCCCCTGCTGGAAATTTTGCCAAAGGGTGGAGGAGGGTGGGAACAGCTTGGCATTCATTTCACAGCCCTTATTAGGGCTTTTGGGGCAAGGGGCCACTGAAAGTTGTGACTGCCAGTCTCTCAGAATTGGTCTTCAGTGTTCAGAACAGGATTGAGTCTCGGTCACCAACCAGGTGTGTCTACAGCTCCGTGCCACAGCAAAGCAGGCTCTGATGACAGAGCGGCTGATAGTATATGGGCTAGCAGAGCTTTCTAGACACCTAAGTGGCCAAATGAACAAAAGGTATGGGAAGGAATGCAAACCCCTCCCTGGGGGAGCATTCTGGGGTGCCAGTTTTGAGGCACAGCGCTGGTGTATCTTTGTTTAATCCTCTGGCCCCCACACAAAAGACACCCAAGCAAACACACCTAAGGGAAACTGTTTACCACCCACAGGCCCCTTCTGATGCTGTCTTTCTCTCCCATGTTCACAGCACATGTGCACATGCACACAGACAAATGTATGCATTCTTGGAGACGACTACCTTCTTCCAGGTGATGACCGGGGTGGGCACAGCCTTCACCTCACAGGAAAGGAATACTTGAGTCCCAGTGACATTGTGAATATCTCGAGGGGGCATGAGGACCACGGGAGCTGGAAGACAAAGGAACAACCCTGTGATGGTTTGCATATGCTCAGCCCAGGGCTTTAAGACGCTCCTCCTGGCTGCCTGGAGTTAGTATCCCCCTAACAGCCTGCAGATGAAGATGTAGAACTCTCAGCTCCTCCTGCACCATGCCTCCCTGGATGCTGCCATGCTCCCACCTTGATAATAATGGACTGAACCTCTGAACCTGTGAACAATTAAATGCTGTCCTTATAAGAGTTGCCTTGGTCATGGTGTCTGTTCTCAGCAGTGAAACCCTAACTAAGACAAACCCTTTACCTGACAGGTCAGGAGCCCAACCCTGGCCTCTGAGGGCCTGCAGGAAGCCCTGCGAGGAGGCCGCCAAAGGAATGGGAAAAGCCATTTCCAGTGGTCAGTGGCAGAGCTGGGGTCTCAGCACACCCTCTCTCTCTGAGTGCCCCCCACTCCCCCGCACCTCGGCTACCGTCGAGCATTTATTCCTGGCCTCCTAGAATCTGGCTCTGTGAGTCACATAAGTACCTGTGGGGGCGGGGTTCAGAAAAATCTAGCCACAGTCAAAGATTTCCAAACACACAGTGACCAAAATTTAATTCAAAGTCAAACGAGGAGGGCTCTGGTAGTATTCACGTGTCGCGCCATGTAACTTCACGGTGGTCCTGGCTTCAGAGATTAGAGCTTTACACCGTACTCGGCCATCATACCACACTCTGACGCCCCGCAGACCTCAGCTCAGACTCTAGACAGCCGTGGGACGAGCTGCGGGGTTTGTGGAGGGTTTTTTTGCTAGCTTTCTTTTCATTGTACGCGCTTCTTGCTCTTACAGAAAACATGACTGAATTGCAGAAGACAAAGACTTTTTTTTTTTTTTCTAAACCACTGGGTCTCCTTAGCCCAGGCTGACCTCAAACTCTCCACGCTGCCAAGGATAACTTCAAACCTCCCATTCTTCTGCCTCCAAGTCCCGAGGGCTGGGATTAGAGCTGTGTGACACCCGCTGGTTTATGTAATGCTGAGCGGGTTTTATACACACTAAGCAAGTGCTCCACCCACTGAGACACACCCCAACCCTCTTCTGACATTTGGTAGTATATATTTATATGAAGGGGTGTTATAAAAATAAAAATGTCAATCAACTTTGAAAATTGTTGAGGATACTCTAAATCCTGGAATTCTGATGCCAGGCAAGGTTTCATTCTTTTAAAACATTTTTTAAAATGTTTAATTTTATGTATATGTGTGTTGTTCACATGTATGTCTGTGTATCCCGTGTTTGCAGAGGCCAGAAGAGAGCATCAGATCCCCTGGAACTGGAGTTGCAGACGGTTGTGAGCTACCATGCGGTTGCTGGGAATTGAACCTTGGCTCTCTGGAAGAGCAGCCAGTGCCCTTAACCATTGAGCCATCCCTCCAGCCCCCCACGACTGAGTTCTTTATGTGAAGACAAACAAGCACAGCTATCTCATTAGGACTCAGCATTGTTCTTATCCTCAACGGGTGGTAAGAATCATACACACATCAAAGAACTGTCTAAAGTACTATTTCATTATGATTTATTATCAGTAAGTGTTTGATGCTTATTTTATATACTCCACACACAGGGTTACAGAAGGATTTTTCTAAAGAAAAGGTTTAAGAACCCTGAGGGTTAGTGTTAAGTTACCAAGGTCGGAGCCACTTTCAGGTGCTTTTCTGCCTCTGAGTACAAAGGGTTCAGAGAAGAGAGGTGTGAGGTTTTGTTTAAGAGGACCTGAGACCCTGCAGCACAGGCTAGACTCTTAGTTCCCCCTTGACACTCTGCTTCTTTCTGCATCAGGGATCTGTTAGGCACCAAGTCTCATCCAGGGGTACCTTGATGCTCAGAGTTTGGAGGTGAGACAGGGTTTCTTTGTGTTGTCTTGGAAATCGCTCTGTAGACCAGGCTGGCCTTGAACTCACTGAGATTAGCCTGCATCTGTCTGTCTGTCTCTCTCTCTTTCTCTCTTGGGTTTTTCCAGACAGGGTTTATCTCTGTGTAGCCCCAGCTGTCCTGGAACTCACTCTGCAGACCAGGCTGGCCTCGAACTCATTGAGATCGGCCTGCGTCTGCCTCTCAAGTGCTGGGATTAAAGGTGCGAGCCCCCACTGCCCAGCCTGTGCTCAGGAGTTATTATCCTTACTCTGACCCCAGCTCCACCGGGGTGGGGGGTGTACTACCAATCCTGCAGGCCTAGCTATACAGTCAAGTCCTAAACAAGGGGTCTGTTTGTCTCTGACCATCTGCGTCACAGCTGGCCTTAGGGCCAGGTGTCTACCGAGTCTCCCCTGTGCCAGAGTCCAAGTCCAGCCATGAGGTTTGGCAAGACAGAGGTCTGACCAAGGGAAGGTCCGTTCTTGTCTCTTCACTGGTGACTTGGGGAGGACAGCCTGCTTCTCCTGGTTGTAGAGTGACCAGCCATGGAAGGAAAAAGCAGCTACTGTGGTAGCCTGAGGCGTGAGCAAGAGTCAGGGGCAGGTGTGGCAGACAGACATCTAGATGAAGAAAGCAGGAAAGAGAAATACCACCATTCTGGGGCCAGCAAACCAAACAGTACCAAAGGGCCTGTGCCCACGAGGACACAGCTGCAGTAAAATCAGAGAACAAAGGGAGAGAGACCAGAGAGGGACAAGGTTGGTCACACTATAGAATCCAGCGGCAGAAGGCCACAGAGAGGAATTACAGGCGGTATGAGCAGCCCAGGAGGAATCAAACTCAGGCCCCTCCAGACACAATGAAACAGACCTTGTCCAGCTAGTGTCTGAGCACCAACAAGAACATCCGGCCTCATTTGCATACCTCCTTGAATGGAGAGCTCACTGCCTGCAGAGCTCCGCCCCCCCCTCCCGCCAGGGCTCTGCGGTGAGCTCCTTCTCAAGGCAGCTGCTTCTGTCCTCTGTCCTTCAGCACCTGATAACAGGGCTGGAACCCCTGGCGCAATGGCTCTCCAGTGAGCTGAGTATAGCCTGCTTGGCCCGTGCTAGGCATCTGCTCCTTCCAATCAGCTACACTTTCAGCTCTGCCCACATGACTGCTCTTCAAAGTGATGTCCAAACCCATATCCTAGAGTGCAGCCAGCGCTCTGGTAAAGCCCCCTAACTTCCAACATGCCCTGAACAGAGCCCCGAGACTTCCAGCACTCCCCGCAGCCACCAACCCACACAAGGAGTTGTCTGGCAGAAGCCCCATCTGCCACAACAAAGAGGGGCTAATTTATTCACATTCTCCTCCTGCCAACACCTCCTCAGTGACACAGGCACTCTCACAGGCAAGCCTGTCCCCAAACAGCTGTGGGACGGTCATACCACCTCTGATTCCAGGGCCTTCAATGGGTTCCAGGGGGACGCTTCGTCAACGCGTTTCACTTTTCTTCAAGTCAAGTCATAAATTTTAAATGAGACCTCATCGCTCCCTTTCAAACCTAAATGAATAAACCAGTAAATTACATTTCCTGCGTGCTCCCCGAGAGCCTCCCGCTCCCTCTCTTTCAATAACTACAATTAAGAAGGGCTGTCTGGGGGAGGCTGCCTCTGCCAGGGCTTTCCCGGCAGGAAATGCCATTTCTTTTACAAAAGAATCCTTCTGCTTTCGGTGTTAAAGGGACCTTTCCCAGTGCATGTAGTTATCTATAAATTTGCATGCTGCACAACTCATTCTGGTGCGCAGATCCATGTTGGACGGATGCAAACCTTTGGCATACAGTTGGGAAGTCACCGTTGGCACGGGGCAGTTCTGTGACCTTGGACGATTTCCTCAGGCTGTGGGTGTCAGTCATCTTCTTTTGATTTGAATATATCTGGCATTAAATTTGCGTTCTTATCCGTAACAGCTCTGCACAGTCAACAACCACCATGAATAGTTACATTGTTGCTGGCTGCTTACAGCTGGCAACTCCTCCCTTTCCAGCAATATTATCGGATGCCAGCAGGGGGCGCTGCTCCAGCTCAATGGTGGAGGAGGTATGCTCTCTTTTTGGTTCTCCAGAACAACCGGCTTAACTTCTCTATCTTAACACTATCCTGCCTTTACAGGGGGGGGGGGGGGGGGGGAGCTCTTCTGTACCCTCACACCAGCCCTGAAAGGTAAATGTTCTAACTCCCATTTTATATGAGAAAGTAAAGCTTAGAAAGGCGAAAGACCTGGAGGAACTGGGACTCAAATTCATGCCATGGTTCCATAATATCCAATATTATGTTAAAAACATTGTTATCTTGGTGGCTCCATCCTAGAAGAAGGGTTCCCAGGCAGGGTGGTTTGCTGGGAGGCCTCACGGCTCACAGGGTACAGTCACACGGTGGTCATGACCTATGTCAAGAGGACACAGAGCAAACTCAATAGAGAGGAATGTCAGGGAGCAGAGACAGGCACCAAACCAGCTCCTGGGGAAAGGACACAGGGTACAGCCATGTCCAGAGGCACAACGGTGAAGAAGCGCTGTCTAATGGAGAAGCTCACGGGAGGTCAGGGCCAATCACACAGGTACTGAATTCCGAACCTAAGTCTCAAATTCCTAGATGGCTGGATAAGTAGCCCCTAACACTCGTGTGCTGGAGGCTGAGTTCACAGGCTGTATGACAGTGGGGTGACAGTCTCTTCAGGAAGCAGAGCCCAGCATGAGGTCTTTAGGTCACCAGAGGTGCGATCTCAGAGGGGACAGTAGGGGTCTGGTAGCTTCTCTCTTCTGCTTGCTGGCCTGGGGGTGGGGTGGGGTAAGCCGTGTGCTCCACCACACATGCCTGCCAGGCTGTGCTGTTCTTGCCAGGGGGCTGAAAGAGAACATGAGGCTGTAGATTTCTGACCCGGATCCCTCAGAACCATGAGCCAAAGCAGGGCCACTCTGTCATGCTCACTGCAGGTATTGCTCGGTGATGAAATGTGGACACAGGTGTAGACCACATTCCGCAGTGTAGGAAGTGCCCCCCCCCTTCTCGGAATGGTTCAACTTTCAGAAGTCTGGGTCCCTGGAAGCCAGCCACAGGCCAACCTTGCCAGTTGATCATTCTGAAGTGACAGTCTCAGGCCAGTTACTTAGGCTCTGTTCTGCACAGGGAGAGAACACTCCACACATCACTTCCCAGTGAGGCCTACCAGTGACAGCCCATAACCCTTGCAGGACAGACATCTCCAGTCCTCACAGTGCTCTAGTGTGACAGCAGGCTGCGCAGGGACTACCAGAGGCAGGATAGCTGGTATGATGGGCGTGGTCAAGGAAACCCACTTAGGGTTCTGTGTATGCTGTGTACCCAGTGCTAAGCTTTAGTCCCAGCTCTGGCTTTTTTTTTCCCTCAAGACAGGATTTCTCTGTGTAGACCAGGCTGGCCTCGAACTCAGAAATCTGCCTGCCTCTGCCTCCCAAGTTCTGGGATTAAAGGTGTGCGCCACCACTGTCCGGCTCAGCTATGGTTTCTTCAGATTGGGTACAGGTGCCCATCCTCCTCAGAACCTGAGTCAGTCCTTGACTGGCTGGCTCTGTGGACTTGGTCTGTGGCAAGACAGAGTCTTCATAGTAGAAGGGTAGAGTACAAGAAAGCTGTTCACCTAATGGCTGTTAGGAAGCAGAGGGAAGATGAAAGGCGGCTCCTGGGACAAGACTTCCCCCGCCAGGGCATGGCTGCCCACTAACGTCCTCTAGTCAGGCCCTACCTCCTGAAGATTCCACCACTCCCAACAGTGCCACAGCTGGGGATTAAAGCTTTAACACACAAGTCTTCCAGCCATGGCATCCCCGCCCCTGCCTGCCCTCCACAGGCAGATGTAAGGAACACTTGAAGAGCCCTTGCAATCTGCCAAGCTGTCCTAAGGAGGGACCCAGGGACACAGCAGCTCATGTTACCTAGACTGGGCCTTCCCATTGTGCTGTATCTGCTTGCTTGAAGCCCTCTGCTGACAGGGCCTATCTGGTGATGCCAGAGGCCATGACCCTTAACCCTCAGAATCACCATCGCTCAGAGAAACTGCAGTGGCTCAACGCCCTGCAGGCTGGAGATGGATGAAAGCCATCTTCAAAGAGCCCAGGACCTAGCATCTCACTTTAGTGTTGTTAGGCCTGTCATCATGCTAGAAGGAGCAGGTTTTCCTTCCAGTCTACCTTTGACTGGAATAAAGTGGCTTTCCTGGAAGGCCAGCTCTCGACCAGTCCAGTCTGTTTGTTTGGTTTTGGTTTTTTTTTGTTTTTGTTTTTGTTTTTGAGACAGGGTTTCTCTGTGTAGCCCTGGCTATCCTGGAGTTCACTCTGTAGACCAGACTGGCCTCAAACTCAGAGATCTGCCTGCCTCTGCCTCGCAAGTGCTGGGATTAAAGGCATGCGCCGCCACCACCACCCGGCCCAGTCCAGTCTTCTAAATGGATCATTTCCATCTTTCTAACTCTGTCCTATTCAGTGCTTGCTCTCTTCTGCTCACACTCAGCCCAGGAAATTCACAATGGTACAAACCCATCCATCCCAGGGCAAGACAGCAGGTCACGGTCACTCAGCTCTGTGTGGTCAGAGTGGTCCTAGTGACCTGGTACTACTGGGTAGGCAAAATCATACCAGGGAGCCTCAGCTGCCTGGGGGTCTAAGTGCTGTCCACCGGTGCTTAGGTGGCTTATGAACCACTGTCTGCTTGGGAAGAGAACACTGCCCTATACCCTCTGGGATGCGGGAACATAATGATGGTGTCTGTGTTAGCTCTATGGGTCTGCACAGATCAAAGGATCTGTGTTATTGTTCCTGCATGTAGTGATCTGCCTCCCTACCCCTTTCATTAAATGGGTCCTCAGTGGCTCAAATGAAAGATCGTCCCACATGCCTCAGAGATTTCAGTTAATAGTGCCAAAGTCACCCCCCAGGAGACTCTCTGCTTGTATTAAGACACACACAAGCAAAGACTTTAATGATCAACGTGCCGAACAGGCTTGATAATTTATGCTCATAATCACGGGCTGGATGTGGAAGGAGCTCTGGTTTAATCCCACTGCCTGCAGCCTGTGACTCAAATCCCCTCCCTCCACATTCATGAAAGGCTTTGGAACACGAGGCCCCTTTCTTTGTCCCTTTCACAAAGTGGCATTCGCTGCCTCTCCTGGTTACCTGGTAACACGTACCTCAGGCTTCTAAATGGAGCGGGAATTCCAACCAAGGTGAATTTCTAAGACTCTAAGACTCTCAGAGAAGCTGCTGGGGCTCAAAGGCCTGAGACTGGGGGATGACAGCGATCTGCCAAGAGTCAGGAAAACCGACCTGCGGCCCTGCCTCAGCTGGGGTCAGCCCTGCAGCTCCAGGAAATCCCCTTGGGTGTCCCTCAATGTTCCCTTCTATTAAGGCAGTGGTTCTCAACCTGTGGGATGAAACCCATTTGGGGATCAAATGAACCTTTCACAGGCATCGCCCAAAACCATTGGAAAACACCGATATTTACATTACGATTCATAACAGTAGCACAATTACAGTTGTGAAGTAGCGACAAAATAATTTTATGAGGGGGGGGGTGTCACTACCACATGAAGAACTATATTAAAGGGTTGCAGCGTTAGGAAGGTCTAGGAACTCTGCCTTAAGATGGGTAAGATCCCCTCCCTCTGGTGGCTGCAAAAATAAAGGACAACAATAGGTACAAAGGCGATGTCTAACAATAAAATATTCACACACAGGCCCTCCAGGTACAAAGGTCAAAGGGTGCTCTAATATTAGGTAGTGGGCAGCTCTGAGCAAAGGCTTCTGGGAAGGGCAGTTTGCCACCACTGTCTCAGGGAAGCATCACAGAGGCACTGTCACCACTCGGAAGGAGATAATCAATACTCCGAACCATCACTCCATTAAAGTGGAGGTGCCTGGGAGGAGCTGAGGAATGACTGTCACCAGCACTCAAGTAAAACTGTCTGTTTCCCTTCAAACAGGGTCCCCTGGGGCTTTGTTAAAAGTGCTCCCGCTGTGTCTTTTGAATTAAAGATGGCTTTAGGGCAGCCCAGAATGAGGTGCAGCTAGAGTAGGGAAAACAGTTCCCTGTGCACGGGTGCCCATACCTCCCTGAGACACAAGGACAAGGACCACACAAGCTTGTGAAGACAAGAGGTGACAGGGAGACATCATCAGGTCTGAGGTGGGTGACAGAAACCGGGTGGAAAGGACAGCTGGGTTCAGGAGTGCGGAGGCCTGCCACTAATGAGGTCCAGGAGAGTGCCTTCTGAATTGCTCCCATTGGCTCTGAGGACCCTTTATTCTCCAGGCTGGAGCCCAGGGCGGGCCTCAGAGCCCGCAGAGTCCGGGAGGTGGGGGGGGGGGCCCGCTGGCACATTTACTTGTCATTTGGTAATTTTCAGTGAATTAGGGGTGTGGGCTTTCCATCTGCCATCTGTCTGTACTCTGGTAACCATAGCAACCGCCATCTGCCTGACTTAATATTATCAAGTCCAGTCCCGAAAGAGTGCTGGACAAGGGGTTGGGACCTGGAAGGTGGCAGCCTTAAGTGGACATCATGGACAAGTCCCCTGCTTTTTCTGGGTCTGGGTCTCCTCTGTACAACAGCAGCTTTGAGTTATATGCCTCGAAGGGCTCTTTTTCCTAGAAACAGAATGTCGCTCCAGGAAAAAAAAAAAACCCACCCAAGCCCATCAGCACAGGGAAGCTTTGGGGAGCCTGGTCAGCATTTCTTCTGTGTCCTGTGTGTGCCATTAGTGCTACCTGTATCAGACAAAGGGAGCTGCGCGAGAACCAACTGCTGAGGAGGCAGATTGTAAAAACAGTGACAGAGGGGGAAAGACGGGACTCTGTCAGCGCACCGGGTAGACACAAGCATTCCAAGCAGAGTGGGCACCACAATGGCTCCCCTGGAGCTGCGGTGGCTGGGCAGGGAAATAGACCTGGCTGAGTGTCACTGAAGAAGCCAGGAACTACCCAGGAGTACCCCCAGCCAGCACTGTCCCCCACTGGAGCCTGGACTGGGAAAGAGCTATGGTGAATTTTCCGTGTTACTCAGCCTGCTTCAGCCCGTCACTGAGAGGCACATAGTCAGGGTCTCTGTGTATAGTGGACTTCCTGCCTCATGGCCAGCGGTCCACCAGAATCCTGGACGTGAGCACGTGTCCATGAGATGTTTGGAGGGAGAGGAGATGAGCTGGAAGAGGAGCCCCCAGGTGTCTTTCTTGAAGTGTTACCTTGGGCATCTGGCTTAGACATCCTCTCCCAGCTCAGGCCAGAAATCTCCAGAAGCCCGAAACATGGGACACTTACCATGCTGAGCTCCCCACTACCCTATCCAGATGGAACAAACACATTGTTCTCTCAGAGCTCGTGACCAAGTCAAACCCCACACACAGGCAAAGTAGGCTAGCTTCTCTGGACATCCATAGACACTGCTGTTTTGGGTTTTTTGTTTTCTTTTTTGACACAGGACCGTGATCAGTTAGGGCACTAGGGCACTTACAATGTGGTGTTAAAAAAACAGTTAACCTTTGACATCCCTAGCAGTTGGTAGTTTTCTATTGATTTCCTTAAAGCAGGACCCTTCAGATTACGTGCCCTTTAGACTGGATCAGCATCTCTGGTCCCACAATCTTTTCAGAGCTCACGTTTCCAAAGGTCTTGCCCTTTGTGGATGGAAGCTCCTCGAAGCCCTTGGTCTGAGACTCACTGGATAGCCAGGATTCTGATGCTCTCTGTCTTGGTGCTTCTTGAATCCCGTGTGGGACCCCTGCACTCTGGGAATCCTCACATTCCTTTCTCCATTCAACCTATCCACCTGGACCCGGACCCACTTCAATCCTCATTTTCAAGTAACTGCAATAGCAAGTTCTTAAGCATTCACATTCCTGTTTGTTCTAGGGCTGAAGTCTGCACGCAGTGGGTAAGGCAGCAGGCAGGCTGTAGAAAGATGCGAAACACTGCTCCTGAAGGGGAAACTGAGGCCCAGGCTGTGTTGTCCACTTTTGTACAATGAAATTCTCTGTCCCACACCCAAGAGCATTGGGGTCCCGCTCTTCCCATTCGCCTGGGTCTTTCTAGGTCAAACCCCACTCACCGAACTCGCAGGGCCCATCGCGAGCCTTGTGCAGGTGGCCATGGTGCGCGCGGGGTGCATGTCGGGCGCGCAGACGTAGCGCGCAGATGCTGGAGTAGGAGCGGCCGTCAGAGCCGCAGACCGCGCCGCGTTGCGCGCACACGCAGAGCCCGGTGCCCTCGGGCGCCGTCTCCGAGGCGCGACTAGCACACACCAGGCCAGGGCCGCAGCGTGAGCCCACGGGTCCCCCGCAACTCGCGCCCTCGGCGCCCAGGCAGCGCGCGCAGCAGCCGCACTCGTCGCGCGCGGAGATCCAAGGCGCTGGGCAAGGCGAGGGCGCTGGGCAGCGATCCTGCTGGCACGGGCTGCACTCGGGGTGTCGTCTACCCGCGTCGCGGAGTCCGAGACCCCGGGCCAGTGATGGCAGGAGCAGGAGCAGCAGCGGCAGACGCGGCATGGCCGGCTCCTAGACGGACGGCAGCAGCGCCTCTGCTCCGCTTAGCGCTCGGTGCGTGCAAAGCCACCGCGCCCGCCCCGCGCCCGCTGATTGGCCCGGCCCGCACCGCGGGGCGCCTCTCGGCCCGGGACCAGCGCGGCGCGGCCCTACTGGCTCACTGAACTGCAGAGAAGTCTCCAGAACAGCTCTGCCACCTCCGATTGAGCGCTGGGGGAGACTCAGCGTGGTCCAAAAGGCAACTTGTCCACCGGCCTTAAAATGTTATGACTCTCAGTCTTCCCACCAGGACGCCTTATTTTACTTTGCTATCTTTCTAGTTTTGTTTAGCAAAGGAAATCTCTAGTTTAAGATGCCAGATTGTATAAATGGATGGATTTCTTTCCCTGATCGAATACTCAGTTCCCCAGTCCCGTTTCCAGTGGCCGCTCTGGCTATTGGGTTCTTGGGTGTGTTTTCAGGCATCTTCTCTGCCTGTACAAGCGTGCGTGAGCACATAGCCCAGACCCCTCATATAAAACATCCACTGACTGAGTGCACTTTTGCACTTGGTCTTTTCTACTTACAGAATTTCCGGTTTCCCACCTTTTATCACCTCTGGAACCCAACTCTCTTTCAAACAATGGGTGCACAGGTGAAAAGGCTGCGCTCTCTCAGTGGTCTTTCTTTCTCTCTTTCAAAAAAAATTCATTTAATTTAGGTGCACTGGTGAGAAGGTGTCAGATCCCCTGGAACTGGAGTTACAGACAGTTGTGAACTGCTTTGTGGGTGCTGAGAATTGAACCCAGGTCCCCTGGAAGAGGAATCCAGTGCTCTTAAGCACTGCACCAAGACTCCAGCCCCTCATGGGTATTTCTTAATGCTGCATAAATCCATGCATCTTATAGTTGACAGGGCCTTGTGGTGGTTAGATACAGTGATGTATTTTGGACTTTGTGTGGATCAGTCTTGATTGTTAGTGGCACATTATTTAGATACACAAATGGAAATTAATCACTTGTGTTCTGACTTTTAGCTACTAAGAATGTTGAGACAGGGTCCCAGAGCACAAATCTCAGGACACCCATATTGAGGTTTGGTCTTTTGCTATGTATTGTAATGCTAAATACTACACCCCCACCCCCCCCACCCCAAGGCCTGGTTGCATGTATACAAGTGATGCTATGTAACCTTACCCACCAAGTTATCCCTGATTGGCGAATAAAGATGCCTATTGTCTATAACTGGGCAGAAGAAAGATGGGCAGTGAGTGATTGGTTTCCCCAGGCTGGGGTCTGAGGAGAGACCACAAGGAGGAGAGGGGAGGACGTGCAGAAAAGAGAGATAGCATGTGGTAGACAAGTGAGTCATGAAAACATGGCCACGAGGCTGGGCAGTTGGAGTTAAGAGCAGCCCAGATGAAACATAGCAAGTTATAACTCGGGGTTATTGATATGGAAGTAGACATAATAGCATGGTGGGTAGATATCTACTCAGCTCTAGTGCTGATTAAGGTTTATTAAAATATAAAAGCTGCGTGTCTTTTATCTGGAAACGGAATGATCTAAGGTGTGATAGAAACCCCGATTTGAGATTAAATATCTACTACAACACACCTATGGCATAGCTGGTAAAGTGTGTTTAAAGATAAGGTCTGGCTGTGGGGTATCCATACAGGCTACTAGGCAGTCTGCACACCTCATCCCTGACAACGGGGACTGTTGCTGGACGCTGATGTGTGGCTAGGGGCATCTACCCAAGGGAGAGAAGAACTTAACAAACCAGGCTTCCCAGGAGCCGTCCCTACTGCTCCGAGTTTGCTCTTTTGTATATTTTTGGCTTATGTCTGGAGATGGAGAAAGCCTTTCCGCGCCTGGGAAGAGCTGCTGCAGACCTCAAAAGTGACATGCTGTTTCCTTTCTTAACTCAATTCCTGCCGAGTCTGCGAGTCTGCGGTCCTCTGAGGTGGGGAGGTCCTTGTCCCCGAAGGAAGCCCTTGTGGAGGCCACTTTATGTGGCAAGCAGAGCAGAGCCGTTGAATATAGCCACGTGGTCATCCATTCAAGCTCTTACCTTACAATGGCCACATGGAGCAGAACCAGTCAGGGGCCTTGGGGAACGGAGGTAAAGAGTGAGGAATGAAGAGGGGAATGCTGGGAAAGCTCTTCGCGCATGCTCAGTACTGAGATTCCAGTAGCCTCAGACACCTCTGGCTTTACCTAGAGCGGCCTCTCCACCTGTTCACACCTCCTGACCTTCTGATCTCATCTGTGACTCTTTCCAAAGAAAATAATCGCTCTGCGGATGGAGAGATGGCTCAGTGGCTAAGAGGACTGACTGCCCTTTCAGAATCCCGGGAAATCTCCTCACACAGATATGTAGGTAGGCAAAACATCAATACACATAAAATAAAAATAAATAAGACATGGTTAGAAAAGAAGGGAGGGGGGGAGGGAAGGAGGAAGGAAGAGAGGAAAAGAAAAGAAATCGCTCCATTTGAAGATTTCATCTCTGAGTTGGCCACTGTATCAAAAACTTGGAAACATTCTTTTTTTTTTTTTTTTTTTTTTTTTTTGGTTTTTTGAGACAGGGTTTCTCTGTGTAGTCGTGGCTGTCCTGGAACTCACTCCGTAGCCCAGGCTGGCCTCGAACTCAGAAATCCGCCTGCCTCTGCCTCCCGAGTGCTGGGATTAAAGGCGTGCGCCACCACGCCCGGCTACTTGGAAACATTCTAAGGCAGGCAACGATTGAGTAAATTATGGTCCATCTGTCAATAGAGGTCTAGGTAGACATTAAAATGGGCAATGTGTAGGCTCGTGGAAATGCAAAGATGTTTGTAATGTATCGCTTATTGTGATGGTCCTTATGAAATGTATGTCCATGTATGGCATATGCACATGTGAATATAGATGCAGCTCTGTGTGTATGTTTGTGTGTGTGTGTGTGTGCATGCGTGTATGAGAGAGAGAGAGAGAGAGAGAGAGATCATTTAATGATGTGAAGGAAACAATGTTCACACAACAAAGCAGGATTTGGGGACAGAAGTGATAGACTGTGCACTGCCTTTCAGGAACAGTCGTCTGGTAACTCCATGCTTGGCTCCGTCACTGTCCAAGCAGAGGGCAGTCTGCTCCAAAGTGAGTGAGCTCCCTCTCAGTGGAAGAGGTCAAGGGCGAATCTTGGAGTTTATGGAAGGGATCAAAAAGTATTAGAGGTTGGAAGAGGTGATCGAAAAATCCTTCAAACTAAACCATCATTCCTGAGGTCCAAAGTCTGACTGTGAGACCAGGATGAACCAGACATGACAAATGTATACAGCACAGGATTTCTCTGCTTTTTATGCAGACACGGAGGGAGCAGGCGCTGAATGGTGTCACTATGAAATTCATGTGTGCTTAATGCAGGTTGGGATACACAATTCCACAGAGGCGCATTTACATATGATCTACATTCCTTTTAAATGGTAGGAAAAGCATTATGTATGCATAATGGCCCTGAGAATTAAAGCAAAGGGTTCATTTTCCAGCCCTGAGCCTGGGGCATCAAAGTCTGAGTGGGAAAATATACCAGGCTTTGAAGGTGATCAGCTCCGGCTCTTTTAGATTGCCCCAGTCCATAGCCCAGCAGAGTCAGTTATTTCTCTCAGTATGCCTCTCAGGGAGCCAACAAACACCGTGGGCCACAGATGGGGGCCCCATGGAATTATGGGAAAAGATGGGGGAGAACTCTCCTCACAGGGACGGGAACTGGGGCAGGTGGTGAGATGCCAGGCACCTAGGTAGTGATTAAGCAACAAGAATGGATGTGACTTTTCTGCCACACACAAGACCTGGGCATAAACACAAGGAAAGAACCAATTAATTGCCCGAAGTGGATGCATGCACACTCATTCATTCATCCCATGAATAGCAGGTGTTCCTATTTGGAAGGAGCACAAACAAGGGAGGCCTCTCATGAATAGCCCAGCATCAGGCCCTCCTGGAAGGCCTCTCTGTGTTTTTAGACTCCCAGCGGACCACCTCAGAGCAGAGGAAGTGTCTTGTGAATGATGTGCAGGAGCTTTCAAGGGACATGATTGCTTTCAATGATGTATACAGTGAGCACAGCAAGATGCAGACTTCTGCAAAGATGTGCATTCAGATGCCGAGCAGCGGAACAAAAGAACCACACAGGATCCCGCTTCCTGCTGGAAAGCTGGATAAAGCAATGAGACGGGCACTGGATGGGACTGTGTTAGGGCAAGGGGGCGCACAGTTTTCTCTCTGGGCATCTGTTCCAGGCCACGGTGCAGAGAGGTAGGCCAAGCAGATCCAAGAGGTCTGGCTGGACAGGACAGGAAGAGGTCAGCATTTAGAGCTGAGGTGATGGGACATTCAGAGAGCAAGGATATGAGTGAGGGCAGAGGTATAAAGAAGGAACTCCAAAATTCTCCCACCTCTGCCTGACTCTGTACTGTGGTCAATGCAGAGCAAGATCAGGACCTGGCACAGAATGGCTGCTGGGGCAGAGAGCTGAGCAGTGACCCTGTGGCTCTTGTATTGATGGGAGGCTGGAGTCCAGCTCAGGTCACAGTGGACTACCCCAGTTTCAGTGTCCCTTCTGGTGACACTCCTATCAGCTGAGCAGTATGACCCTGCTGAGGTGTGGGGTTGTGCACCAAGGCTCCTCTCCTCTGGGATTCCAAGTTGGAATTATTCCAGCCTCCCTTTGTTCTAGCCCTGAGGGCGGCAGCTGCTTCCTGCCCTTGCCTCCCCTGACTTACCTAGCTAACCATTTCTTCCATCAAATTCTCTTCGTTATCTGATAAAATCCCGAAGGACGCATTAACCGATACCGGAAGTGGTTCCGGGAAACAGCCCTCAAAGACACAATCAAACAGCCAAAGAGCTTCACTAGAAATAAGCTCCAATGATCACTTAAATTATTTATGAAAATAACAAGTGAGGAATGTATTTCTTAGCTGCCGGGCCAGCATTGCTGAAAGTGACGGATGCAGTTTAATTGTGAGGGCTGCATAATCACAACCTAAGCAGGATCCACAGCCTTGCTGACGTCCTGTGTCAAAGTCAGGACCATGGGTTTGGAAACAGTGAGCACCTGAAACTTGATAGGGAGATATCAGTGTGGATTCCAAAGAAGCGGAGCCTCCCTTGCTAGAGGAAGCTTGCTTGGCGCGTCTCTACGGAAGACCCTGCAATAAAGTCTTGTAGGCAGTTGCCCGACAAGGATGCTTTGCTCCTGAGACGTACTTCCTGTGACCCTCCGAGTCTCAACAGGCATTGGACATGCACGAACAGGGAAAATTTGGAATATGAAGTTGCATTTGTTGGCCCACATGCCCTGATCAGAGATTCTGGACTCAGGATCAGACTCATGTAGCAGGAGGTGACACTGCAGTTAATTCTTGGCTAGGACCTAGAGGTCTTATCACCTCCGTGTAGTAATATGGAGGTGCCAGAACTTCCTTAGTGTGTCGCAGAGGGAGCAATGAAAAGGCTTAGAGGGAAGTTGAAAGCAATCTGTTTTAACAACCTGCATGCCTGCCCACGCACTAAGTTTCCCCAGTGGGCTCAGGCGATGTTCCTGTCACCGTGACACTGAGAAAGCCACACGTGTCTGTACCACTCCTGGGAATCAACCCAAAGACATCTAAGGCAGCACATTACAGAGACACCTGCAGGTCTGTCACAGCACAGTCACAACAGTCAAGCTGCGGAATCAGCCTCAGTGCCCAGAACAGATAAATGGCTCAAGAAAATGTGGTATATATACATAATGGGACTCTATTTAGCCATAAAGAGGAATAAAATTATGTCATTTGTAGGAAAACAGATGGAACTGGAGTGCCCACATTAAGGCAAATGAGCCAGACTCAGACAAATAACGTATGCTTTCTCGTATATGTGGATCACATATAGAGATGTGTGTGTGTGTGTGTGTGTGTGTGTGTGTGTGTGTGTACATAAGCTTAAGCTTATGTAGGACATGAAAGTATACACTAGACTCTTTGGGAAAAGGAAGGGAACTCGTAGGAGGTGGTGAGGAGAAAGGGAGATTTGGGAGGGAAAATGTGGTAAAAATGCATGATGTACTTGGATGAAAATATCTTTCTGAACCCCATCACGATGAACAATGACTACACACACCAATAGCAAAATGAATCTTAAGGGACCTGCACACTGATTTCTGTGGTCTGTACTGGTTTCAGACCACAGAATTCCCCCCACGTACGTGTCTGCTCCTCTTCTTCACAGCCACACCAGCATTTGTATGTGGCCATTTTTTTTTTAATTTTCTGACTGGGGTAAGATGAAATCTCAGAAAATCTCAAAGTAGTTCTAATGTGTGTTTTACTGGTGGCTAAGGGTGTTGAAGATTAAAAATATATGTCTCAGCCATTTGTATTTCATCTTTGGAGAACTTTCTCTTTCGTTTCATGCCCCATTGTTAAATTCGGTTGTTTCTTTTCCCCACATTTAGGTTTTGGAGTTCTGTGCATGCTACCAGAGGAGAAAAGTCATTGCCAACCTTGCTCAGCTGTGAATCCTTTATTAACAACCATCCCTGTGAGACATGCCCACTGGTGCAGTAGTGGCCTGAGCATCAGGAATGTAACCAACCACTTCCTGCTTGGTTAAGCTGCACTCAAGATGAAACGGATACCTGGAGCTGTTATTAGGGCTAGAACATGTGGTTAGACGGGGTCATTGTCCCTGGGGAAAAACCTACTGCTATTCCTCTGCTCTGTGGATAGCTTATTAAACCCACTCCTAATGAATTACTAGTATACCCATAGATTAGTGTATCTCTCAACCCTCATCAGAGAAACTTCTTTCTTCAGTAGATGTCAGTTAACCCAGAAATTCACAGCTGGTCAAGTCCCAGAGAGTAAGAGACTTAGGAATACTTAGCCCCAAACCAGCCTTCTATATCACACTTCCTCCTTCCAAGGCTTAGGCATCATTGAGGAAGGCGGGGCAGAAAGGTCGGAAGGCCCAGAGGTGATCGCTGACACAGGCTGGCAGCTGCATACGGAAACCTGCTGCAGAGTTGAGACAGCAGAAGCAAAACCAGTGCAAGCTCAAGGCAGACAAAATCCCAGCGGGAGGTGGGAGGCTGAGGGGAAGTCCCTCCTCCCAGGGAGGAGCTATTGCAAGTGATAGCTTCTGGGAGAGGGAGAGCCAGTTTTCATTTACGTGAGGGGTCCCGGATAGGTTGATCATTCTCCAGTGAGTATACACATCCAAGAGTATATGGGCAGCACAAATGGAAGTTGTTGGGGGTTTTTGTTTTTGTTTTGTTTTGTTTTTAATGAAGTCACGGCACTGGGAGGGTAGGGAAGGAGGGAAGGAGATGGATGTAGATTTGAGGGTGGGGATAGGGGAGGGATGAATATGATCAAAATAAATTCTATGAAATTCCCAAGGAATTTATAAAAAATAAAGAAATAACAATTTAAAAAGACAAAAAAATAATAAAAAGAAAAGAAAAAGAAAAAAATCTCAGGACTGTAGAGATTACTCAGCGGTTAAGAGCGCTGACTGCTCAATCATGAGGCCGTGAGCCCAGATGCCAAGACCCAGACTGTAGCCAGGCTTGACCTTGGGTGTGTTTATAACCCCAGTGCTGATGGAGGGGACAGGAGGACTGTTGTCATTTATAGGCTGCCTGGCTGACAAAGGGAAGCTCTAGGTTTGTCAAGAGAACCTGCCTCAAAGGAGCAATGGAGAGAGACACTCAACATTTTCCTCTGGCCTGCACACATGGACACATATGGATACATATACCTGCACATGCTTACACACATACATTCACACATGTACACACACATACACATGTGCACACACTCACATATGCACATGTACACACATACACGCATGAGCTCACAAACCTACAAACACACACCTGCACACATGTACATGTGCACACACACACAGAGGTAAATATACCTACACATGCTTGCACACACACACATACATGCACACACACACACACAGGAGTATGCACATATGCACATACACACCTGCACACACACACACACACACACACACGTGCTCACAAAGACATGAACACTCATGTGCGCACGCGCACGCACGCGCACGCACGCACACACACACACAGAGAAAGCCTTTTTAAAAAAAAATTGGCTCCCCTTTGTTATCATATATGACAATAGGAGATTCTGCCATGAGGATGACTTCTTAAGTACCAGCCCAGTTGGCCAGGTTCCTAGAATAGCAGAGCCAAGTGAGCCTTTAACAACCAGATACTCCACAAGAGGCAGCAGAATGAGTGGGTCTCTGTGATGACTGCGTAACTGTGTTGTCAACCTGACTACATCCAGAAGGCCTGGGAGACGGGCCTCTGGGCACACTTGTGAGGGGTTATCTCGATTCCATTGGTGGGAAGATCTATTGCAGTTGTGGTGGGACTGTCTCCTGGGTAGGGGAACCAGAGTGTGTGTGTGTGGTGTATAAAGTGGAGAAAGTAGGCATGCACACAGTCATAGTTTTCTGTTTCCTCACCTTGGATGCAAGGTTGCCAGCTGCCTCCTGCAGGTCCTGCTTCCCTGACTTCCCAACAAGGAAGGGATGTCATCTCCAACTGTGGGTCAAAGCAGGCTTCTCTGAGCAACCTTTGCAGGGCTCTTTATCCCAGCAACAGAATGGGATCTCAGAGAATATCTCCATGACCCATGGCAAGTTACAGCGCTGGCTAGTTGTGCTGGTTACAAACGCTGTTTTCTGTCTTATAGAAACATGATGGTTTCGCTATGGAAAACGAAAGCTTTTAATATCTTCATTCTTACTAGTACACAAGCATCAGATTAGTACCTTTTTGGACTGTATTGTATTAGAATTTTTGATTTTAAAAATTGCTATTTGAATTGTTGATTTGAGTTTCATTTAAAAAAAAAGTTAAATACACATGGTTTGGTGGTGTTCTAGACCAGCCTGGTCTACACAGAGAGTTCTAGGCTATTCAACATAGTGAGACCCTGTCCATAAAAAAAAAAAAAAAAAGAAAGAAAGAAAGAAAAAGAAAAAGAAAAGAAAACAAAAGGAAAAAGAAAGAAAAAGAAAATCCAGCAATTTTTGAAATGGCTGAAGTGTATTTCTGCATTTTATATCACACATCTATGCAAAGCAGTGTTCTTAGCACTGATGATTATAAAATCAAAATATCAATGGCTGAAATGCAGATCGATTGTGAAAGATGATGAAGCAGGAGTCGGCACTCTGCAGCACGAGACACACAGACAGGGTAAATTCTGTATGGAAAAAATGAACAAGCATGTCGTGTCTGTGGTATGTAAATCTGCTTTAATCCTTAATAAAAGTTAAAGCCTTATGCCTACCAAAGGATGGCTTTAAAGGAAATTTCTGATTCATTATCAGTAAATGTTCGATTTGTATACCTGTTAACTGATCTAGAAATTTCTTTGGGAAAAGGCATTGTGAGGAGAGAGTTGAAGCCCTACTCTACAAAACGGAAGAAGCTCACATCTGATGTCCCAAAGTGGATTTGAATCAGTGCCGTGAAGAGCCTGGCTCTCCCACCCATTCAGTCTTCAGACTTAACCTAGATATGGCATCTCTGTTTGCAATGATGCGTGCTGCCCTCAGGGGCTCTGAGGAGATGCTTTCTGTGTCTCTCTCTCTCTCTGACCATTCTCCATAGTGAGCCACAGTCTGGAAGGGCTAATAGCACCCATGTTCCCTGGTTCAGATCACAGGGCCTCCACTCTGGAGCGACCTCCGGAGTTCCTGAGTAGACAGACACCCTTGACCCCCGGCAGGTCTCGTCTTGACCCTGGCACACAGAGTTCAGCTGTTATGGGACAGGAGACACAGGGTCAAGCAGAAGCCCCAGAACTTCCCCTCAATGAAGCTTGCCGCTTTCCTCAGTGATCTCTGGAAGAGAAGCCACATTGGCAGCAGGATGCATCTTCTCAGGAGGTAGTCCGCCTCCTGTGAGGAAAGTGTTGCCTCCTTTGAGCAGGATTTGGCCCTTCTTCCAAAGTCAGCGCCATTCGTGTGTGAAGAGCTGGATGCCCTCCTGGCCAGGCCAGTGGAGGAGTTGGGTGCTTTCCTTATTGTGTGAGGGTCTCAGCTCACCTCACTACAGCACACAACACACTGCCATTCATTCGTTTGCTTCTTTCTTTATTCAAGCAAACTTTCTGGGGGCTCCTGCTGCATGCCGAGCCTGTCCTGGACACAGTGTTTTACACACACACACACACACACACACACACACACACACACACACACGTTGTGTGCTCAAGAAGGTGGCCTGGGGCCTTTTTTTTTTTTTTTGGTTTTTCAAGACAGGGTTTCTCTGTGCAGTTTTGGCTGTTCTGGAACTCACTCTGTAGACCAGGCTGGCCTCGAACTCAGAAATTCGCCTGCCTCTGCCTCCCAAGTGCTGGGATTAAAGGTGTGCACCACCACTGCCCAGCCAAAGCATCAGTATTACTTTTATATGTGTCTGTTTGGAGACAGAGTCCCTTTATGTCGTGCTGGCTGGAACACTGTGTAGTTTAGGTGAGCTTTGAACTCACAGAGATTCCCCTGCCTCTATCTTCTGAGTGCTAGGGTTAAGGGTATGCACCACCATGCCTGCCTTTTTTTTTTTTTCAAGAAATTTGTTGTTGTTGTTTCATTTTATTTATTTTAAATTATTTTTATGTACATGAGTATTTTGCCTACATATATGCATGTGTACTGCATATGTGACTGGTGTCCTCAGAGGTCAAAGGAGCTGAAGTTATGGATGGCTGTGACAACATGTATATAGTTGCTGGGACCTGAACTTAGGCCCTCTGCTAGAGCAGCAAACGCTCTTAACTGGTGAGCCAGCTCTGCAGCCCCACCCGTGAGTATTGCAATAGAAAAGTATTGGGGAGAAGAGAAGTTAACTCCTCAAGTGACTCTAAGTGTCAGAAACTGTTTCCTGGGTGGAGGAGGGACCTGGGAGGGGGAGTTAAGCAGGAATCCCAGTAGTGGGAACCCCAATAGTGGGTGTTGAAAGCAGAGTCAGGAGGCCTGAGGACCACAGGGAGCAAGGCACAACCTGGTGTCGGAGAGAGGGTGGAGGAGGAGATGGAGAGCAGACTGGCAGGTCACAGGGGGGGAAGGGGCAGGGCTTTAAGGAAAGCTCTGATCCATACCGAAACAAAAATCTTTATGTCCCATTATTGGAGCAAGAGCCCAATGTAATGTGACATGTTTAATAAACAGTATCCTGTGTGGAAGCTATATATATCATCCTTCCAGGCAGGTCTTGGTTACACTTTGCCTCTTGGGAGAATTGTTAGTCTTATATATGGAAAAGCCTTGAATCAGGCCAGGCTAATCATCTCTGAAAAGGTGGCACATAAGTTTAACTCTGTCTTACTGGCCAGGCGGTAGTGGTGCACACCTTTAATTCCAGCACTTGGGAGGCAGAGGCAGGTGGATTTCTGAGTTCGAGGCCAGCCTGGTCTACAGAGTGAGTTCCAGGACCGCCAGGGCTACACAGAGAAACCCTGTCTTAAAACAAAAACAAAACCAAAACCAAACACAAACAAACAAACAAAAACAACCCTCTGTCTTATAGCATTACAAAGCTTATGCATCGGTATTCCCCAAAATGTTATTGTCTGCACATCAGCATTGGGCAGAAAGAGCGCTGCATCCCTCAGATCCACCCGGTCACCTCTGAGAACACTTTACCACACACTACTACTTGAGAGAGAAAGTGTTCCCAACCACCCATGTGAACTTCTACCTCCGACTGCATGACACTGGACACACCATACACTGCCAATGGAGACACCCAGCAGCTTCCCATGTGCACCTAGCGTTAGAGAAGAGGTCTGTGTGACTGTGGTGGCAGATACTATTATTTTAATGTCTAGGTAACTGAAGACCCATTTTTAAAAATGCCAAATTATTCTCTGTCCTAGACACAGCTTATGGTCATTGGCCAGAAGGGCCTCAGTTGAGGAATTGTCTAGATTGGATTGGCCTGTGGGTATGTCTAGCCGGGTTAACCATCTTGATTACTAACTGATGTAGGAGACTCCAGCCCACTGTGGGCAGCACCATCCCTAGGCAAGTGGTCCTGGGTTATATAAGAAAGCTAACTGAGCGTGAGCCAGTGAGCAAGCCAGCAAGCAGTGTGGCTGCTCGAGTACCTGTCCTCCGTTCCCTCGGTGATGAGCTGTAACAGAGAAGCTGAAATAAGCCGTTTCCTCGCCTCCGTTGCTTTTGGACAGTGTTTCAAAGTGAAACTAGAAGGTGCATATTTACCTTTCCTCCTAAGTTTTGCTGGGTTTCTACAGATTCTGCAGTCAGCACCTTGGAAAGCGCCACCATGTGGACAAAGCCAGAATGACTGACTGTTTCTCATTGGCTAGTTTCCGGTGATGAAGAGCCAGAGTTGAACAGGAGAGATGCTCAGAGCTGTGAGTCTTCCATCAGTAATGAGGCGAGTGTGGAGGCCAGCGACACCTTCAGAACGAGCAGCTGTAGACATAAGAGCGCTCGGATCCAACCGCCGATGCCTCCTTCAGCTACAGCCCAGGGCAGGGAGGGACTTATACCCGGTTGCTTAGTTTTCCCAAGAATAATTTTAATTTATAAACAAGCAGGTAGCTTTGTCTCACAGTTCTGCAGCTGGGGAACGTGGGAGCATTTTGCCAGCTTCTTCTGTACTTCTAGAGAGGGCCCACTGTGTTCCAGCTCACGGCCAAAGGCAGAAGGGCAAGGGGACCTGCCTTTCGGACACACAGGCCCCGGGGGTGGGGTGGAGGAGGAGTAGGGGGGGCGCGGCTTGCTTTGCTTTCTTGTCTCCAGTTGTTGAGTTGGAGTCTCATGGAGCCCAGGCTGTCCTAGATCTTACTATGCAGTCAGAGATGATCTTAAACTCCCAATCCCCTACCACCTCTACCTTCCAGGTGTTAAGGTTATAGACCTGAGGCCAGGTGCATGCTGGGTAAGCTCTCTACCAACTGAGCTACATCCCCCAGCCAGAGAACATTTGTAACAGCCAGCTACTAACCCAGTCCTGCATAGTGAAAACTCATCTGAGAAAGGTATTAATTGGCTCTTCCTCCCATTCCCCTCCACACTCACCCCTACAACAGTGACAGAGTTCACTGAGTTTTGTAAAGACTGAGCAAGACTCCACCCATAGAAGCCACATGGCTCTTAAGGGAGAGCAGGGTTGAAGACCTGGTTTCTGATTATCCCAGCCCAGGTCTCCTATTCTGTCCCTGCATGCCTTTAGTATAAGTGACTCTCATTCTTGATATTATAAAAGTATCCTTCAAATGAATTCTGGTCCTACCATCTCAATGAGTTCTTGAGACCTGAGCCTTCTCAGGACAGCCTGGAAAGATCATCTCCTTCCAGATCAAAGGTCATGGAAGGCCCAGCTGTGAGGTTTGGTTTTATTTATTTATTTGGTTCCCAGGTCTATTTGTGAACACAGAAGGAACGGAAGCCAACTATAGATTCTTTCTTTCTTCCTTTCTTTCTTTTTTAAAAAAGATTTATTTATTTTATATATGTGAGTATACTGTTGATGTTGCTGTCTTTAGACATACCAGGAGAGGGCATCAGATTCCATTATTGATGGTTGTGAACCACCATGTGGTTGCTGGGAATTGAACTCAGGACCTCTGGAAGAGCAATCAGTGCTTTTAACTGCTGAACCATCTCTCCAGCCCTATAAATTCTTTCCCAAAGAGAGAAAAGCATTTCTCAGTTAAGGATCACACCCAACCCCAGAAAGCATTTAGTGTCACACAGGGATAAAACCATACTAGGTGTCCCAGACGGCAGAGTTCTTTGTTCCTTTACTTAATAATTAAGCCATATTTCTACAGAAGGAATGGAGGTAGTCCAGTGACAAATTCCTGACCCTCAGAAAGCAAGTGCAGCCATTGTGACACACTGTTCACAGAAACACAGGGACCAAAGATAGTGACGTCTCTACTAGGTTCTAGTACATTCCACCATTGCTGTCCTTGCTCTGCCCATGTGCAGCCCCCCTCCACAGAGGTCTCTGGTTGAGGGTCATAGGGCTCTTTTCTATACAGGGCTCTGGCTTCTTGTTGCTTGTTTTGTTTTATAAATCAGTGACCTTACAAACTCAGAGAGACCTTTCATGTATCCCAAAGCTGGAAGAAGAGTCAGTGTACGTTGAATAGATGAAATAATATTCACAAAGGTACCCATAGGCTGGCAGCCTGGAGAGACATCAGCTGTGGGAGTATCTTAGACACATATCAACTTCTAGGTTCAGATTCAACATAGAATCTTCAGGGAAGGCAAGAAAATCTAAGGGGGTCATGGACAGAGAGGGGCCACAGGGGGCACATGGCAGCCCCTCAAATATGAAGGGGCTCACACATGAAACTCCCCTGAACTTACTCACCTGGGAACAAGTGCCTGGGGTTTTCTGCATTAGGTGGTTAGGTGGCTGCCTTCCCATCATGCCCTGGGCCAGTGACAATTCAACAATGACCTTTTCTTATGGGTGTGAGGAGAATGGTCACAGTCATCTAAAAGTGGAACACATTCACTTGCAGCCTGGCCAGGAGCCAGGAGGACCTGCAGTGAGCACCTCCAGAAGAGATAGCATCTAAGTGCTTAGCAATGAGCTGGGCACCGGCACTAGAGAGCTGCCAATCCATTGAAGCAACTGCCGTTCCCAGGAGGCGCTTCCCATGCCTCTCTGACTGCAGGTACCCAGGAGAGAGCTGAGTTGCACTGGGCCCCTCCTGTGTTCCTTTCTACCTTCTTTTTAAGTCCATCTTGACACCCAGCATTTGTGGAACCTCATCTGTATCCCAAACACTGTGCTTATTCAGATCTGATCAGGGGTCTGAACCGCTGTGATCCATCAGGAGTGCCGGGACTCAATCGACAGTATCTGTGGTGTGACTAGATGCTCAGCTGGCTGGGATTCACTGTCAGGCAACTCTACTAAACACCTGCAGTGTCCTTGCTCACTTTAGCCTCAAATGTCCATAACCCAGGTGCAGCGCACTCATCTTCAGATGGGATGCAGGAGACTGATGGCTTACCGAGTTACGAGGCTTCTTCTTCTTCTTCTTCTCTTCTCCTCCTCCTCCTCCTCCTCCTCGTCCCCCTCCCCTTCCCTTCCCCCTCCCTCTTCTCCATTTTATTTATATGAGTAGACTGTAGCTGTTTCCAGACACACCAGAAGAGGGCATCAGATCCCTTTACAGATGGTTGTGAGTCACCATGTGGTTGCTGAGAATTGAACTCAGGACCTTTGGAAGAACAGTCAATGCTCTTCATCACTGAGCCAGCTCTCCAGCCCCCTAGGCTTCTTAATGGTGGAGCTGACTCTCAAGATTTCAAACCACAGCACCCATCAGGGTTCCACACATCCAGAAGACTCACCTATGTGACAGGAGATGAATTTGGCCCAAGCCAAGATGGCATTGCAGGAGTGAGTGGGGCTGTTTCGGGCAGTGGTGAAAAGATCAAGTGGGTGAGACCATTGTCTGGGATATCAATGTCGGCATCTGTTTCAAGCCTCCCTCCCACCATAGCTTATTAGACTCTCTGGGTAGGCTCTAAGCTCAGATACCAAAGCATGGACTCCTAGCAATTAGGACATGACCATCTTTGGAGACGGGGCCATTAAGGAAGTCATTAGGCTAACTTGAAACCTTATTCTTAAAATAGGGGACTTGGGACTTCAGGTGCCAACAAGGTCCTCTGTACTCTAGGAAGTATTAGAAAGGGTCAGGTGAGCTCTGTGACAAGCCAGCCTATGTGTCATTGATGGTTTACAAGTAAGTCAACTTTAGTTTTTTGCCTGTGGGCTAGACTGTGAGGGGACAGCATGTAAGGGCCAATGCCCTTAGCATGGTGACTCAAGGTCTTGTGTTCCCCAGCTCTTGTGATTCCCCTCCCGTGGGAAAGAGGAAGTGGCGGGCTCTCTCAGTCCTTAAGCACACTGTGCAGAGGGGGCACCCAGCACTCCTGCACCTGTGCCACAGGAATCCTTGTGGGGCAGTTGCTCTCAGATGCCAGGGTGGCTGGAGTCTGGCCTTGACGAGGAAGAGTTACCAAGTAGTAGCCTTACTCTCCACGCAGAGAATGTGAAGCTCATGGATGAGCCGCTAGCAGGCTCTGTCATGTATCTCTGTCACGATCTCAAACCTGTCTCCCCTCATTTCTCCAAGCAAGAGGCTGGCTGCCAGTGTCCAAGGAGAACCTCTAAGCCAGCCGTCCTGGTTTATGGCTTGGAGACCTAGTTTATTACCTGTAATAATTTTTTTATAGCTAGCCAAAGGCACACAGCTGCCAGGCAAAGCCGGCAGACAGCTGGGGGTGGGTGGTCCTGGGACCACAGCTGGGGCGGGGGTGGGGAGTGGAGGGGGGTTGCTGTGTGAAAGGAATAGCAGCAAGGCCAAGGGGGAGGCAGCAGAAGAGAGGAGCCTCTGCTTGTGGATTGAGAATCAGAGGAGCCAAAAGTGTTGTGAAACCAGGAAGAGGGCTGCTGCCTGATTTCACTCCCAAGTAAATGTTTGACTGGGTATTTGCCTTTTCTCAGAGTCTGAGTCTATAGATCAAACTGGGGAGAATAGGAGCTCATGGGAAGCCGTCATAAACAAGCTTCCGAGGAACGGAGCAGCCCCAGGACCGCAGCATCCACAGTACCGCGCACAGTAGTCCTTCAGCAAGATGCTTGCTGCCAGCACAAGGTGAGCGGCAGAGACTGAGCAGAGATGGGTCACTCCTCCCGGCTCTTTTGATGTTAGAGATTAACAGACTGGGAGAAAGACACGGACTGGCTAATCTGCAGGCAGGCGGATATGAAAAGGCAGAACTACGGTAGATTTCCTCCGTGTCAGTCAGAGCCACGGTGAGTGGGCAGAGCCCAGGTAAAGAGTCAGAGGATCCTGACCGAATCCTGACTGCAGTCTTCTGACATGGTTTCCTCATCTGTTACTCTGGTGTAAAACTCCCCATCCTTCCTCGCCCTTTTTAATTGATATTTTATTTATTTTTTTTAAAGATTTATTTATTGATTATATGTAAGTACACTGTAGCTGTCTTCAGACACTCCAGAAGAGGGATACTCAGATCTCGTTACAGATGGTTGTGAGCCACCATGTGGTTGCTGGGATTTGAACTCCGGACCTTCGGAAGAGCAGTCGGGTGCTCTTACCCACTGAGCCATCTCACCAGCCCCTAGTTGATAATTTATAATTGTCCTCATTTATGGAGTACACTTTGATGTCTTCATATGTGTATGAAACACTGATCTGACCTCAAATATTTGCCATTTCCTTGTGGTAAGACAGCCCTTCCCCTCCCCGGTTTGCTATGTAGCCAATTGTTAATTCTAGTCACCCTGTTGGGCCACAAAACAGCAGCACAGCAGTGGCCCCTTTTCCTCATAGCTGTAACTTTGTATGGTGGCCAGCCTCTCTCGCCAGCCTCCTCCTTCTCCCTCCTAGTTTTTGTCCCACCCTGCGCTTGCATGTGTCAGCCTTTTCTGGTGGCCCTAGATGAGTGATGTCATGCATTGCTTATCTTCCTGTAATGCCCTCTGGGCTTATCTATGTTGACAGGATTTCCTTCTTTATTTGAGCCTAAATAGTATTCCATCCTACAGATGTACCTCATTCTCTTTGCCCCGAAGTTGGACCTGCTGGTAGACGCCATGTTTCAGCTGTTGTGAATATTAAGCACGGATGCATCTACCGCTTTGAAAACACTACTTTCATTTCCTTGGTCTATGTCTCCACTAGTGGAAATGTTGAATCGAGAGGAAGTTGCATTTTTAGTTTTTTGAAGACTCTCCATGCCCTTTCCCATCATGGTCAGGCTGATTTACCCCCAGCGCGCGCAACTCTCCTCTTTTCTCTGCCCTCAGCAGCATCTGCCATCTTGCTGAGAATAGCCTTTCTGACAGGAGAGGGTGAGCCCACAAACTTGAGAGCATCAGAGGAGAACTGGGATGGGAAGGATGGAGGATCAGGGAAGTTCTAGTCCTGCCCAGATGGTAGGAACTGAGACTCGCACTCTGACCTGAGAACTTGGGGAATCAAGAGCAGAAAGCAGGCCCACTGCCTTCTGGAGTCCCAGGATCTGGTCAGAATGCTAAGAGATCCCAAAGTAGACAGGAGAGAAGGGAGCCATGGAGACAAAGAGGGCAGGATGGGAGTTATCTAGAGGATAGGTAGATGGAGAGGGCTGAGCATCTCTGGAGGGTGTGGGAAGGGAATGGTGTGCTGTAGAGTCCAAGAGAGCCTGCCCCTCTCTCTCCAGTGGGCTCTGTGGTTGGGAGAGAACAGGAGAGGCTGAGGTGACAGGGCCTGATGCCATCAGATGTGGGTTTCTAGAAAGGTGGCTCTGGTCCACGTGGTGGTCAGAGATGTGGCAGAAGGATGTTGTATGGTCTAGTGATGATGATCATTACCTGGGCTACGAGCAAGGACAGAGCTGAGCGGATTCCACAGGGATGGAGGAGCCAACCAGAGTCGCTCTGGATCTGTGATGATGTGGCCAGATGGGCATGTGGAGCCACTGCTCCTGCGATGAGGACTTGGGAGGATGAGCTGGGTAGAGGGACAGGCTGGCCTGTGGCTCCATGGGACAGTGAGAAAGTGCTCCTCAGGAGGAAGGCACCTGGTGTGGCTGTGCAGAGGGGACTCAGTCCACCTTTGGGCCAGTTGCGTGCCGAAAATGTGTGTGTGTGTGTATACATATATGTGTGTGTGTATAAAAGTGTATATATATATATATATATATATATATATATATATATATATATGTGCATACACACAAATTATAATATATTTTTAAATTTATTTTCCCCCATTTCCTTTCATCTGTATGGATGTTTTGCCTACAAGTATGTCTGTTCACCACGTCTATGCCTTGTGCCCATGGAGATGATATCAGATCCTCTAGAACTGGAGTTACAAATGGTTGTGAGCTGCCATGTGGATGCTGGGAATCAAACCCAGATCCTCCTCCAAAGCAGCCAGGGCTCTTAGCCATGAGCCATCTCTCTGCTCCTGATCAAATAAACCTTCAGACAAAGAATGGTAGGGAGTAGAAACAAACCTCTTTCTTCTTCAGTCAACCTTTTTTTGTTTTTTCTGAGACAGGGTTTCTCTGTATATCCCTGGCTGTCCTGGAACTCACTTTGTAGACCAGGCTGGCCCCGAACTCAGAAATCCACCTGCCTCTGCCTCCCTCAGTCGACCTTTTTATTTTTTCGTGATGGCTGCTCTGAGCACTTCAGATACACACGACAGCAGCCATGTGTGCTCCCCACGGAAGGGCAGCAACCAGGAGCTGCCCATGCCTGGCCAGGAAATATAACAAGTAGAGAGATGGAGACTGGGAACAGATGTCTGCACACAGGGAAGAGAAGGGGCCAGGGAGAAAACAGAATGGGAGCAGAATGTGCATGTGTGGGCCCCTGGAATCTCTCTCCTGATTCTTAGGGGTTGTTCCCCAGTGGTCAGCTGAGAGCAGAGTGTCTCTGAGTCCCAGGATCCCAGCAACCTGCAATCCTGCAGCAGAACTGGGGTGCCACAGGGTTGTGGTCCTTGTGTGGCTTCTTTGATAGATGAGGCTGGCAGCTCAAGGGAGCAGCTGGGACATCTCATCAGAGGCATCCTGCCCTGACCCACATTGCTGGGCTGGCCGTAAGGCCAGAGAGAGCCAGGGCAGCCACTCTGGCTATTGGTTAACAAAGTGAGGACTGCAACCCATGCAATCCTGAGTATGGCTAGGGGCCCGGGACAGAGCTCTGACACTGTAGCCCTGTGACAGTGACTCACTGAGCAGAGGAGGGGAGGGGCCAGAGGGCTGATCCTGGAAGGAGGGGCACCAGGAGAGTTGGCCAGGTGCTCTGGGGAAGTGGCTCAGCCCCAGGAATCCCTTTCAGCTCGCCAACGAATGACCTAGCTAACTAGCTAACTAACTAACTTGCCTCCTCCCCCTCCTCCTTCTCCTCTTCTTCTTACGCTTCTCCCTCCTCTTCCTTCTTCTCTTCTTCCTGTGTTGTCTTCCATCTTTGAAGATCCTTTCACTCTGGAGCCCCGACTAGCATCAAATGCAAACTCCAGCCTAGGTTGCTCTCAAACTCCCAGCAATCCTTGCTCTGCCCCTCAGTTCTCTTTAGTGCTTTGATTACAGGGGTGTTGGTGCCCAGCTGGAGAAATTCTTTTATACTCAGAGCTGACCTTAGCAGAGGAGGAACTAAGAAACGGGAGCCCAGAACTTGGAGGTGAACCTCAAGTTAGAGGTTAGCACGGGCTGTAGAGTGAAACTCTGCCTCAATGTCACCCCTGCCCCCCCCCCAAAAAAAAACAACCAACCACCACACACCTAAATCTAAAACAAGCCTTATATGGGCTTGGATTCCTGAGTGTTGGGATGGGACGAACAGTCGCAGTAGCGGAGGGTCGAAGAGGGCAGCCGCTATGCTGCAGGTGGGGCACACTCTCCAGGACTGAGACATGTCCAGTCTTTATTACTTTTGCCTTTAATGCAACTTTTAAAATTTTTTTAATGTTTAATTTTTGACAATGACATTTAACATCTGCCATGCAGTGTGCCCCTTAGTGACAGCTGACCTTGCCCAACAGACTCAAGCCAGCCTTGGCAACACCTGTGTCTATCTCAGCTCTCCAAGGCCAGAGTTGGTGGATTTGTGGGAGTTCCCATAAAGCAGATTCCCCAGCACCAGGTGTGCACAGAGTCCTGTGCAGACAAACTGCTTGTGTCTGGTACCTCTCCCATGACCTACCTCTGCACTGGACCGGGGACCATTCTTTCTGCTGCCCACTCGACTAGCAAACTGAACTGGACCTGAAATGCCCTTGAACTGTGTGGCTGCCCTGATCACCACCTCTCTCTGGATGCCTCTAGAAAGAGATTCTGGGAATCAGTGACCATCTCAGGGCCCTCTGTGCCAGGCACCAGCTGGAATCTGCAAGAATCAGAGACAGGAAAGCTGCTGGGCTTCAGCTGGGACAAGAGGGACCCTGTCAACCAGGGACTGACATCCATCCCAGGTCCGGTTCCTTATTTTAAAAAGAGGCTAACGCTACCTAACCTGCAAAAGGTTAAATTATGAATTAGGACATGGTTGGGAGGGGTGAGAAGGGAAGGAGGATGGAGGGAAAGGGAAGGAGGGTGATACAGAGAAGCAGAGACAGACAGAGATAGAGAGACACAGAGTGAGACACAGAGACACAGGAAGAATCTGTACTCTAGTTTGTATCTCTAGGCACTTCTCCACCATTCTTGGCTTGTACAAGTCCTACAAATCCCAGAAGTGGAATTACTGTATCCAGAGAGGCTCTTGGCAGATAAGTAAGTGGTGCTCAGAGTCCTCACGCCGTTTGCAGCGTGATCCCAGTAAAGGAAGGTGAAGAAGATATCATCTCCTCTTGGCCCTCAGCGCCTCCGGCAGCTCCTTCCAGGAGCTCCTGGTCTAAAATGTCAGATGACATCTCCTCTCATTTCAGTGCTAGCTGAGTGTAGGGGTTTATTGTTTTTATTTTTAGCTTTAAAAAAAGACTTCAGGTCTCCTGTAACCCAGGTTGCCCTGTGTTCCAAGGACAGCCTTGAACTTCCGGTCCTCCTGCAGGTGCACCCTACACGGGCTTATTTTGATTTAAACTGTTCAGCTAACATGAACTAGCAGCAGATGATTGTGGGTGTCATATGACACATCCCAGACTCTGTCTCAGCAGTCCTCTCAAACCCTGGTCAGCTCTTTGTATTGGGAGCAGGCTCGATCCTCCCTTCCAGCTATCTGGAAGTATCCAGTACATTACTGCTGAGTGTGGCCGCTCTCTGCGCTTCGTAACACTCACCTTACCCTCCTCTGCAGCTGCATCCCATGCTCCCCATCCTTCCCAGCCCCCAGACATCCGTGGGGCCAGTTTTTTAAATGTATGTGCTGTCTGGCTTATTTCACTCAACCTGATAGCTACAGACTCATTCCTGTTGTTGCAAATGAAAGGATTTCATTATTTTGTTGGGTTGTTTGTTTGTTTTTTTTATATAACTGAGTAATATTTCATCACATACACATGCCACATTTTCTTTACCCATTTTGGGCACCTCAGCTGATTCCATATCTTAGCTACTACCAATAGTTCTGCAGAGAACATGGGAACAAACATATTTTCTTTCCTTTAGATGCACACACCCAGGAATGATGTAGCTGAGTGTGGCAGTTCCTTGCTTAGTCAGCTTATTTATTTTTAGACAGTGTCTTACTATGTAGCCCTGGCTAGTGGAGAACTCACTGTGTAGATCAGGCTAGCCTCTAACTCACAGAGATCCTCCTGAGTAGAGGGTTGTGCCACCACACCCAGCTCTGTGCTTAGCTTTTAGGGCCCTCTATCCTGTTTGTCTCCATGGCTACAGTCTTTATTCCCACCAACACTCAAGCATTACCATCTCTTTGCATCCTCACCGGCTCAGCTACTCCCTAACCTTTGGGTTCCCCAGGGAGACTCCACACTGGTGAACAGACCTGTGGCCCACTTAGGACTTCTTTTGAGAAATGAAAGCCCGAGAGGCTCAAGAGGAGAGATGGCTCAGCAGTTAAAAGCACTCACTGTTCTTTCAGAGGACCCAGGTTCAATTCCCAGCACCCCACATGGTGGCTTGTAACCATCCTTCAACTTCAGTTCTGGGGACCTGACCCTCCTCTGGCTTCTGCTGGCATCAGGCAGGCACACATACAGGCAGGCAAAGCACCCATCTACATTAAATACATACATACATACATACATACATACATACATACATACATACACACACACACACACACACACCAGGTCACTTGCCAATTTTGAATTCTAAGTATTTTGAAATCCCTCTTTTTTCCACTAGCAGCTTAGTTACCAATTTTTAGATGCCACTCACTAGTCCTGTAGCCTCTCTTTTTATATTGACTTCATTTTCTTTCTCTTCCTGGTCATTGTTCAAGTGATTTTTTTTTCTTTCATGTAGCTTTTTACTGTGGTGGCTTGTGTTCAGCCATCCCCTGCTGGTGGTCTGCCACTGGATCGTGACCACGCTCAGCTAGGAGTTCATTTCTACTCCTAAGCTGCAGAGGGAGGAGACAAGAGTCTACATCCCCACACCGCGGGAGACACAGCCACACAGTTTTATTTCTCTCTGTCTTCCGTTTGGATTTTGTTTGAGGCTTAAGTTGTTGCCGGCTCAGACATCCTATTCTATAAAGTTCAGACAACCAATTTCAAGGTACTTACCTGGCGATGGAGCACGATGGCACATTCTTCTGTTACCGTTACTTTTAAACCCTTCTTCATGGGTTCCTTTTTATTACCTGAGAATTTTTATAATGAAAATGTTTATTACCTGAGCGTGTTTGTAATGGAAAATAATTTTCAGTTCTTGTGTTTATACATATGCATTGACTACATTATTAAATGGAATATTACACGCTGGAAGCATTTGGTATTTATATATTTAAAATAAATATTTACATATTCAAATCCCCAGAGCTGAGGGATAGCAGTGTGTTCTGCCAATCCCTTGGCAGTCAGTCCTTTTCCTCTGATTTTTTTTCCTTGGAGAGCTCGCCCCCTAGCGTTCACTCATGAGAGGATTGGTGTTCCCTCCACAGTCTTGGGAGAGAGGTTCATTGAGGTTCCTGGCTTTCTTGGGGCAGTTTTTCCTGCAGTGTCCTGTTTTGAATGGGTGCTCATGTGGAGAGTTCCATGACCCTGTGCCGTGAGCCTGGCTGTAACTGATGCCAAGGGCTGGTTTTCAGTGGGAAGAGGAGGAGGAGAGCGTCCTGCCAGCTGGGGCCCTTCAGTGGCTGACCCCAAGTGCTACTTCTGGTCTGGCCATTGCCCTTCTCTCTGTGACCCATGCATCATAGCGCGCGCGCACGCGCGCGCGCGCACACACACACACACACACACACCATTGTGAACATGTGGAGGTCAGAGGACGACTTGCAGGAGTTCCTTCTCTTCTTTTACCCTGGGGATTGAACTCAAGTTGTTAGGCTTGGTGGCAAGCCCCTTTCCCAGCTGAATATCTCAATGGCCCTGCTCTTGCTCCCTGAGTGGGTGTGAAGCTTCTTCCATGCTGTCTACTCTACGGTCCTGCTGGTCTTTTCTCTTGGTCTTTTCTCTTTGATCTTGTCTCAGCTCTCTGACAATTCCCTTTTGCTTTCAAGTATGGCTTCTTCCCTTCCTTCCTTCCTTCCTTCCTTCCTTCCTTCCTTCCTTCCTTCCTTCCTTTCCTACACGTAAGGTTTTGCATGGGATGGAAAGACTGATGTTTTGTTGTTTTGTTTTAAGATTTATTTATTTATTATATGTAAGTACACTGTAGCTGTTCTCAGGCACACCAGAAGAAGGCATCAGATCCCATTGCAGATGGTTGTGAGCCACCATGTGGCTGCTGCAAATTGAACTCAGGAACTCTGGAAGAGAAGTCAGTGCTCTTAACTGCTGAGCCATCTCTCCAGTCCACTCTTATGTTCTTTTGTTTGTTTGTTTGTTTTGTTTGTTTGTTGTTTTTTGAGACAGGGTTTCTCTGTGTAGCCCTGGCTGTCCTGGAACTCACTCTGTAGACCAGGCTGGCCTCTAACTCAGAAATCTGCCTGCCTCTGCCTCCCAAGTGCTGGGATTAAAGGTGTGCACCACCACTGCTTGGCCCACTCTAACATTCTTAAGAGCCAAATCCTGTCTTACCTTTTCTGGACATTTCAGATCTGTGGTGAGATGCAAGCACAGGCTGCTAGGAGTTTAAAGAGTTCCAGGGGATAGATGTGAGTGTTTCTGTTCTCCCCTGAGACCTCTGAGCGAACAGGGGTCACTGCTGGTGAGGTGATGCTGAGGACATGGAGGGCTGGGTGTGCTGGAGTCAAGGATGCAAGAGCTGGAGTCAGAGAAGTGATGGAGTGGGCCATGGTGGTGCCCTGGAGTTAGTGCAGCAGGAACAAGGTGTGATGGAGCCTAGGAAAGAGGGGGTCCCTTGTTAGGGAAAATGTCCCTGTGTTTCTGACTTGAGATCCCACCAGCTTTGTCCTGAGGACATCTGCAGTGTGTAGTCTAATGGCTCCCCCTCCTGCCCCAGCACTTCATTGGTGTTTCCGACCCAGGTCCACAGCCTAACTTCCTCCCTGGGAACCAGTGATGCTCAGTCTCACTCTCCTCCCTGCAGACCCTTCCGGGGCCCTGGGAAGATGGAAAGGACTCTAGTGAAGGGTTTGCATGGCCATTAGTTTTCCTTAAAACATGAGAAAGTCAGACATTTCTGTAGTGTTCTGTAAAAAGAACTCCACACAAAACCCAAATCTACCCACAACTGTGCTGTCCAGATATGGATGGGGGGGGGGGGGGTGTCTTCGTGCCAACTCCAGGGATGCTGGAGATCATCCGAGCCATGAACAACGAAGATGAACGAGGAACTGCAGGAGAGCAGTTCACTTAGGAAGACAGTGAGCGAGCGGCTGGGTGTTGGGAATGCACGTGAAGAATTCAGATGCTCCAAACTTCTGAGAGAAATACTCCAGGCTGGAGTCAATGCTGTCCTGTGACTGTTGATATGGCTGACTCGACTTGTGGCTATTTTTCAGAACCAGGCAGATAAATATCACCTGTGACAACCCAGTGGACCGGGAGGTCTTCCTCCATTACTCCCTCATCCCATCGGTAAGTAAAGGTAGTGGAGCCCAGGGCAGTGAGGGAGGGAGGGAGGGAGGGAGGGAGGGAGGGAGGGAGGGAGAGTAGGAGAATCAAGGAGGGAGGGAGAGTCAAGGAGGGAGGGAGAGTCAGGGAGGGAGGGAGGGGAAGGGAGGGGGGGAGGGAGGCAGGGAGGGAGAGTCAGGAAGAGAGGGAGGGAGGGGGAGGGAGGGAGAGTCAGGGAGGGAGGGAGGGAGGGAGGGAGAGGGGGGATTTGGGAGGCTCCACCACACAGCTTTTGGGCAGGCCTGCATCACATAAGGGAGAGAGCCATTGGCTCTCCCAGAATCCTTACTCAGTGTCTTACAGTGTACATCCAAGCTCACATACAAAAGAAGCAAAGCATTTTGGGTTCTAGAGCCAGCGATATGGGACTTTTAGCAGAGTGAAAGGGGGATTTTCTTTTCCTTCCTTCCTTCCTTTCTCTGCCCCCCAACTCTTTTTTGTGAATGTGTGTACAGGTATGAGCAAACACATCTGTGCACACTGTGGAGCCCAGAGGCAATCCTGGGTATTGTTTCTCAGCTGCAATTAACCTTTGATTTTGCTTTTCATTTTTAAATTAATGAACATGCTTGTCGATATTTTGTCTGCATGCTTGTCTGTGTAACGCATGCATGTCTGGTAGGTACCCTTGGATGCCCTTGAACTGGGTTTGCGTTCAAGACTCTTCTGAACAACTTAATAAGACATTAGATCCTGTCTTAAAATAAAACGTCAAAAAGGGGACAAGGCAGTTAGCCGCCTGGGCTCAGTGGCAAAGCCCTTACCCAGCATATGAAAGGCCCTAGAGGGTGGGTGCCCGCAGGAAGCAGGAAGGGAGGTTCAGGTTGGGCAATGGGAAGATCATGGTTTCACATAAACCATGCTGAATTTGAGAAGTTGCCAACATTCCACCGAAATGCCAGCTGGGTAGCTTAACAGATCTAGAGCTACTGGGCGAGGAGGGTCAGGGCTGAAGGTAAAAGCTTGTGAATGTTTTGTGTCATTAAAAGTTGTCTCTAGGGAGGAGGACGGGGGGGGGGGGGGCAGGGAAAAGGTGGGGCTTGGATGGAGCCCAAGGAGCTCTCTTTCCAGAAGCCAGGGAGGGAATGACCTAGCCAGGGGCCTGGAGAAGAATGGGGAAAACAAGAATCCACAGTGGACAGAGCCCAGGGAAGAGGGTGTAAGGAGAAGGTAAAGTAGATCAGGCTGGAGTTGGTATAGCCTTGGGTGGTAAGTAAGATGGCTGTTGGTGACATCATAGCCCCTACAATGCAATGGCAGGGTCTGAAGGGCCAGCAGAGATAAATAAGGAAGTGGAGAGAGATACATACAGACAATTCTTAAGACATTTCTAGTAAAACTAGGATAAAGAATTTTCATCTGGAATACGACCAAATCCACAGAAATGAAGGGAAGAAAGATTTGAAATCTGACAGGCATGGCTGCCTTTCAAAAGACAGAGACCAAGGTCCAGGGAGGATGTATATGTGGAAATAAGACTCAAGCCTCTATCTGTGCACGGCCACACAGAGGAAGGGTCAGAAAAGAAACTTCTGGTGGCTCTGAGGGACATGGAGTGCCAGGTGTCACAGATGCAAGCTCTCTGCTTGCCCATACATTCTTTTCTGTGGGGACACTGAGGCCACCCTGAGGGTGACTGGGTCCCAGACACATTGTTCTCTCCTCATAGGAGACACTGAGGCCACCTGAGGGTGGCTGGGTCCCCAGACGCACTGCTCTCTCCTCACAGGGGGACACTGAGGTCACCTAAGAGTGACTGGGTCCCAAACACACTGTTCTCTCTCACAGCTCTGCATCATTTTGGTCTTGTCTTTCCTCCAAAGACGAGAGCATCGAAGACAAAGAGATGACACCTCTTACCTCCTGGGGAACCACTTTGGAATCATCGTGTAAGTTGACTCGAGGTTATTTCCTGAAGCTTGGTGTACCCTGGGGTTGGGCCCAACACAAAGTGCAAGGCCAGGTAGCTTGAGGATCCAATCTTCTCCCACTGTACCGATTCCCTAAACAATGCTCTGAGAGGCCTCTGCCCCCATCAGCACCCAGGGCTGCCCAGAAACTTCTCAAGGAGACCTAGACAGCCATAGAAAAGGGACCTCCATGGAATTTGTCCCCTCGTTGCTGTGACAAGCCACGAGACAAAGGCAACTTAAGGGAGCAGAGGTTTATTTTGGCTCACAGTTGAGGGGAGTACGATCCATCATGATGATGAAGGTGTAGTGGCTGGAAAATCTTGGTTTGTGGCAGCAGCAGTGTGTGGCAGAGCTTCTCACATGGTGGCCAGATCAGGAAGCAGAGGTCAGACAGGAAGCAACACTGGGCTGTAACCTTCAAAGGCTCAATCTTCCTGCCCTGCTTCTGTCATCTAGAACTTTCTCTGAAGGTCCATGACCTTCCAAACCACAGCAATGGCTGGGGACCAACTCTTCAAACACACGAGGCAGTGGGAAACATATTACCTCCAAACCATAATGCCTTCCCACTGAGGGGACTGTGGCTATCTCAGGAAACAAGAGTCAAAAGGCTCCCAGTGACCAAAAGCAGCCACCTTTCTGGTTGGGATGTCACTATAAAGCATGTGTGAGATCCTGCCCACCTTCTGGAGTCTTCCCAGTTAGGCTGTTCTGCATCATGGCACCCTTTAGAACATTCTTCTTGAGTTTTAATTATTCTGTCTCATGACTCCATCATCATCGTCATCATCATCACCACCATCACCACGAAGTTAACATTTATTGCACTGCTATTGTCCCAGGTCCTGGGCCTTTTTCTTTGCTTACATTAGTTCCATCAACCTGTCTCAAAGTATAGTGGAGGATGGTAAAGGAATGAGAAAACTTGAGCTCAGAGAAGCTAAATGATTTGTCTGAGACCACACAGCTAAGGTGACCCAAGATTTTCCTGAGGCTGGCTTGAAACTCTCTGATCCTCCCATGTCCCAGTCTCACCAGATCCACACAGTGAGCATCCTGAGATCTCAGTCTTAGGAAAAATCATGATGCCAGGACAGAGGCTAAGGCTAAGCTGGGATGCAAGAGAAGTCCAACCACAATATCCAAGGATGCTGGAGCTCTGAGGAGCAGCTGGCTTCTTTGCGGATGCCTCCCAGAGTCAGCCCCTCCCACTCCAGCAGCTGTAACTGCTTTGCCAGGCAAAGGGCTGAGAGTGGCTATGTTAGTTCCTTCTTTCTATTGCTGTGACCTGACAGGAGGCAACAGAAGGGAGGGCAGGCTTACCTTAGCCCACAGTTTAAGAAGCAATACAGTTCATCATGGCAGGGGAAGCATGGGCAGGAGCAGGAGAGCCGTG
The DNA here is from genome assembly GCF_978045245.1 of Mus caroli. Classification (NCBI taxonomy): domain Eukaryota; kingdom Metazoa; phylum Chordata; class Mammalia; order Rodentia; family Muridae; genus Mus; species Mus caroli. Next base: position 108,826,376 of record NW_028227261.1, on the reverse strand, counting down.
GTCACGTTGCCTCTGCAGTCAGCAAGCAGAGAGAGGTGGAAGCTGGTTCTCCTTTCTGTTCAACCAGGATCCAGCCCATCGGAGATAATACCCACATTCAGGATACCTTCGTGTATATACCCAGAGGCATGTTCCCATGGCATCCCTAATATCATCAAACTGACATTCAGCATTAACTGTCACACTGATTAGATAGAGACCCGTTCACCCCACTGGGCATGTGGCATCGAGGGGATGGGGCAGAACTTGTGAGGTAACCGTGCTCATCCTCCTGGACCTACATTATCAGGACTCATCTGACTGGCTCCTGTCACACCCTCTGGCCTCATTGTCACTGACTAATACTCCCTGCTATGGTTTAAATGAGAAATAGGCTCATGAGTTTGAACATCTGGTCCCCAGTTGGCACTGTTTGGGAATCTTTCAGGGGAAGAACCTTGTAGGAGAAAATATGTCACTAGAGGCGGGCTTTGAAGGTGTATGCCTGGGCTCTGTTTCCTGTTCTCTCTCTCTCTTTCTCTGTCTGCCTCTCTGTCTCTGTCTGTCTGTCTGTCTGCCTCTGTCTCTCTCCTCTCTGTCTCTGTCTCTGTCTGCCTCTGTCTCTGTCTGTCTGTCTGTCTGTCTGCCTCCTCTCTCTCTCTGTCTCTGTCTCTGCCTGCCTCTCTGTCTCTGTCTGTCTGTCTGTCTGTCTCTCTCTGCTTCTTGTACACGGATGAACTGTGATCAGAAACATGTGGCCAGCTTCATGTCCCTGGTGCACCTTCCACACCACAATGGCTTGCATTCCTTCTGGAATTATAAGTCTAAATAAAACTCTCCCTTCCCTGTTTGCCTTTAGTTAGGGTATTTTATTACAGCAACAGAAAACTAACTAACACATCCATCTTTGTGTGTGTGCTGCCCACAATGACTCTGTGATAAGCAAAGCAGGGGGTTTCTATTTCTGTTTTGAGCATGGGGAAACTGAGTCTCACATACACCTTAAGTTCCATGGTTGGGTCTTGATGAGATTCAGTTGGACAAGATGCATGTCTGCAAAACTGTACTGAGCTTGAGTTCTGTCGGAGGTCCTGTAGGGCCTGCCCGGCAGAGTTTATAGTTTCCTAAGCACCTGGTGACATGGCGGGGGGTGGGGGGAGGCAGTGTACTGAAACAAGAACATGAACTTGATGCTGAGTCAAACAGTTGAAGCAGCCTTCTGGGGCAGAGATGAAGATGGCTCCTGAGGCTGAGCCCAGAGGGAGGCAGAAGGGGTCACCAGGACTCTGATTTGTAGTGACAAGCTCTCGTGCCACCAGAGTGCACTGCATTTTTTCTCTCCTTGTGGCAAGGTCTCCAGTTACTCGCACTGGCCTCAAGTTCACTAGGAAGCCAAGGGTGACCTTGAACTCCTGATTTTCCTGCCTCTACCTTCTAAGTGCTAGGATCACAGGTGTGCTTCGGTAGTCCCAGCTCCAAGTTCTGGCTAAGGCCTATTCCAAACACATCTTCTGGTTGGAGAGCCCTCCCCCTAGGTGGGCCTTCTGAACTAGGTGAAACTCTTTTGCTTAGGAGAAACAATATCTACCCACATTGAACCACAGGAAACAAAGAGAAGGAAATTTTAAAGTGAAAGTTACAAAGTGGTCACAGTAACCAGTGGATTTCCCGAGACCCGAGAGCAGCCTCCTGGGGAGACTAAGTTAACCTTTCTGTCCCTCACTCACTGGGGCAATTCTGAGCCATTGTGCCCTGTTCCTTTTGGCCATGTGACTTAGGCTCTTGCTGCCACATGACCCTGGCTTTTCTGCAGCGTCCACTTTGATCCTGACTTGAAGTAACTGTAACAGCTTACTGGCTCACAGCCTCACGATTGCAATGATAAAAAGACAAGAGCAGACATTGGCTTGGTGCATCCAAAGTGCAACAGTCAGCCATGGCCAGGGAAGTGCAGCCATGTTAGGGAGGGAAACTTTCACCCTGCCCTCACAGGTTTTTCAGCTGGGCTTGAGCATTAAATTGAGGGCTGCAGAGATGGCTCAGCTGCTAAAGGTTCGACTCACAACCAAAATGTCAAGAGAATTAAATTGATAGAAGACAAACTGGCAGGAACATAAAAACATAAATTCACTTAATGTGACTTTAACAGGCACAGAGGTCCCATAGGGACATGAAAGTTCAAAGATGCAGTTAAAGTTGAACACACACACACACACACACACACACACACACACACATGCACTACACCCCTACTTTAGTGCAGATGCCCTCAGAGTTCAGAGATGTCAGTTCTCCCTGGTCCTAGAGTTAATAGACAGCTGTGAGCCCCTGACACGGATGCTAGAAATCAAACTCAGGTTTTCCACAAGAGTGGTATACGCTGTCATATAACTGCCAAGTCTGCTCTCTGGCTTCTCATTCTCTCTGGGTGTTTTTTGTTTTCTTTTGTTTTGTTTTCTAAAGTTTTTCTTTTTAACCTTCATTTTCATTTTATATGTATGGATGTTCTTCCCGCATGTATGTCTGCATACCATGTGCATGAAATGCCCACAGAGGGCTTTGCATAATCTAGGACTGCAGTTATAGATAGTTGTAAGCCAATCACATAGGTGTTGGAAATAAATCCAGGGTCTCCTAGAAGAACAACCCATGCTTTTACGCACTGAACCATTTCTCTAGTCCCATATTGTCTTTTTGTCTTTTTTTTTGTTTTGTTTTGTTTTTTTGAGACAGGGTTTCTCTGTGTAGCCCTGGCTGTCCTGGAACTCAGTCTGTAGACCAGGCTGGCCTTGAACTCAGAGATTTGCCTGCCTCTGCCTCCCGAGTGCTGGGATTAAAGGCATGTGCCACCACTGCCCGGACCCATATTGTCTTTTAACTGTCATTTTACCCTATATTTTAATTCAAAATATTCCATATGCCAAAGTGACATATTTTGAGGTGGAGTAGTTTTAAGTCCCACAGTTATATGGTACTTATCACCTTAGCCAATGATAGCCAGACCTTCCTCAGAGAATATATCAGAGAGAAAAGTCTTCATAGGCTATGTCCGGGTCCTTGCCAGTTTCCCTACAACTGGTTGAGATACATTCCTTGTTTGGTCTTCACATCACACTGTATCTCATAAAAGCTTGTTCTGTTTTGCTAGGTGTCATGGCTCCCAGCATCCTTGCTGTATCCCTACTAGATTTGGAAGTCCTCTATGGGAAGGACTACATCTTCCTTTAGCGCACAGAATCTGTGCTTAGCAGTGTGCTTAGACTGTGATTGCAGTGAGCAGCTCACTCTCCCACAATCCTTCACTCTCAACAGGCGGTATGGCTACTTTAGAGATGACCCGGAGACTCACACACCATTTCTGTTGTCTACAGGCCTCTGGACTTCGTGGGGACTTTTAGTAACCGATGGTCGTATGGAGCTGCCTTTGGGGCCACAGCCAATAAGGTCATGTTCTTGTTCTCAGAAGGCTACCAGCCCCTGACGGTTCCACAGTGGGCCCAAGGTACTAGGGCTGTCTCACACATTCTGGGAATGTCTCCTGGACATACTTGCTCTCAGAGGCCGTGGGGTTGTCTGGAGGGCTAAAACAACATGAGCAGCCATACTGTTCTTAACCTGTTACTTGCCCAAGGCCAATGCTTAGTAACCCACAAACACCACAGCCTGCCTGAGAGCTTCCCTGCAGTTAGAACTCAGAGGTGCTTTAGGCAGACATAACACAGGCCCCGGAAGTAGAGTCTTCCTCGTCCTCCTCAGCTGGTCTCCTGAGCCTGCTGTCTTCTAAAGCAGCAATTTCTGGGACTCCTCAAAGAATGACCCTTGCTTCTTTGTCCATTGGCCAGAGGCCTCTCTCCCTTTACATGAAGCTCTGTGCTCATGTAAAGGAGCTATGCTGATTGAAAGGTTTGGCGAGCTCCCGTACAGTGCCAGAACCATCTCTCCACTGTACAAGTTCCTCACAGTGCACTGCTGGGGCAGAGTCAACACCTCCAGGAAGGCTGCTCCATTCTTTGCCTCCCCGAGATGGAGTGTCACTAGCTTCCTTGTCTGTGTCCCTGCGGCAGGATGAATGTGCCTCTGTTGCAGCTCATTTCAGGCCACTCTCCTGTCCGCTGTACTGTCAATATCCAAAGCAAGAACCCTGGCCATTTCTGCCAGGCAGAGCCTAGCACAGAGTAAAGGTCAGCTCAGATGACTAAGCCTTTCTTAGAAGCTGTCAACCCATCTCTGAGCTAGCCAGCAGTAGGACCAATGTGACCATGGCTTCTATAGTGTGCATTGCTGGAGCAATGTGACCATCACCTTCCTTAGATTACTCTCCAGTACACATAACATACCTGTGTGGGCCTCTGTGATACATTTGAGCGCCTTCCTCTCAGCCATTTTGGTTTGCTGGTGGTCTGTCTGTGCCTGACATACTGTGAGCTCCTCAGGTATAAAGTCTTCATCGCCATGGTCAGCTGTCACTTGTCATGGCAAGAGGAGCAGGGATGGTTAACGAAGGACATTGCTGCATTCCTCCGCCATGGCTGAGAACTCTTCCAGTCAGCTCTTTGGGTCCCGAGGCCCTGGTTTGAGCTCAGAACAGACAACAGCTCTCCTGGTCACCTCTGAGTCAAGAGCAGAGGAGCCCACAGCATCTTGGCCTTGTCTCTCGCAGCCTTTGTGCTTTTCATCGGAGGCATGGAGGTCGGCCTCTCCTACTTCCCCTTCTTTGCCTGCCTGTCCTCAGAGTTCCAGCTGGTCAGCTCCATCCTGGGCTTCGGCTACTCCCTGACCTGGTAAGGTGACTCTGCTTGCCTTCTCCTGGCCATACTGGCCGTGGCTCAACTCTAGGCAGGAGGAGAGAGGTGGGTTGAGGTTCTTATGGAGAATAGCAAGGTTCAGAGCGGGCAGAGATGACTTGCTTAATGTCCCGATGTGGTTTCTTCTTGGAGGTAATTCTTCTTGGGGGTAGGAGCCCCATGTCTATGGTTTCTCCTAGAGAAAGTGTCATGCGTGGCACTCAGGGCCATCCTGGCCTGGCCTCTTCCTGCTCCTCTGGTCCCTAAGCCTGCCCAGCACATACTCTCAGTCACGTGGTTTCCAGCATCCCATTGTCCCTCCATTTACTCACTCAACAGCCATTCTTTATGATCTCATGCACTCTGGTCCCTGGGCCTCTGTGTTCCTATTCCTTGTGCAGGGCATCTTCCCTCTACCTGGGAGAGGGCTTGGCTCATGTTGAATGGCTTCAGCACTGCGCACTTATGCGGAGCTGGCACCAGGGATCATCTGCCAACTGAGTGACCCGCCTTGGGACAGTTCCACTCATGAGTCCCTGAGGCCCAGTCCTGGCTCCCTCTCCCCCATCCACCCACCCACTCCTACATTCAGCAAGAGTCTCAGTCTCAGTCAGGAGCCTGAGACTTTGCCCTGGCTCTGTGTGTCTGTAAGTGGCTTGGACAAATCACATGCTAACCCTGGACTTCCGCCTCCTTGAAAATGCTAGAGGGGGAGGGGAGGGGTATCTTGCTTGTTCCTCCCTTGTCCGCAAGGATTCTGAGATGTGTTCCCATCAGAGCAGTACTAGAAAATGTAGTATTCAGCTAGGCACAAGGAAGGACCCAATAAGGAAGGGACAGATACAGTCCTTCTTGGGGGTGGCAGGTGGCATCTGGGCTGTGTTGGAACAGAAGCCAACCCTACCCTGCTTCTGTTCTGCAGGTTTGTGGTTACTGTTCTTCAGATCTCACAGTGTCCCCATGGGCAGGTAAGTCCTCGCTGACCTTGCTCAGGATGTTCGGTCACCACCTCTGGGCCATCAGGCTCTGTGAGCTCAGAGGAGCCTGCCTTCTCTAGTTTTCTGTTTCCCTACCTGTGGGGGAGGGGAGCGGGCATTGCTCACCCCGCTTCTGTTTGTGTAGCATCTTTCCACTCACTGTGCCACTTGGTCATCAAACCTACTTTACAGGGCAGGAAACTATGCCAACTTTGCCAAGTAAGTCCCAGGAGTGAGCAGAACTGGGGGCTGAGGCCGGGCCAGGCCGTTGTCTAGGCTCCTTTCTACCGGCTCCAGTTAGCCCCAGCTCCTCTTGCTGTAAAAGCCGATCATAGACAGACAAAGCCTTTCCAGCAGGACCAGCCATTCATTGCCTCCTCAGAGTTATTGAATGTTGCAGGCTAGGTCTCCAAACCCAGAAAAGGAGCAAAATGAAGAGGATACTGTTAGCCAGGCCCACGCCATTTTGTAAAAGCTCCATTTGGTTGAACTGTGAAAATTTCTGGGGCTGTGGTAAATGAACATATTTCTCTAGATTCTTGCTTCCAGGACCCCAGTAAAGAACTCTCTTAAACAATGGACTCTCTTTAGCTGACCACCCCTAGCAATGGCCAGCTTGGAGCCAAAGCCAGAAGGTTTTCAATCTCCTTCCCCACCCTCGCCTTTCTGCCATGTAACTGCCCCAGCTTGTAGGCAGCAGCAGCGGGTCCTGATGCTTCTGTAGGCCTCCTCTCTGCAGGTTTCCCCACATACAGGCCTGCACTGTCAGCAAGTCAGCTTGTCTCTTGTCTGTCCTTCCTTCTCAGGGTCTTTCAGGTGTCAAGATGCAATTAGAGGGGTTCCCTGGAAGGTTTAGGGGTGTTGGGAGGTTATCTGAGCCCAGAACTCAGACCTTACCAACCCTTCCTGGACATGGGGGAGAAACACCAAAACGCTGGTCATGGTCAAGGTGGGCCAGAAACACGTGAGAGATGAAAGGAAATGGTGGGATCTCCATCTCAGGGCCTCTCTATCATGTCTGTACCCTTATATCATAGCATCAAGCTCCAATTCCCCTGGGGGAACAAGGTCCCCAGAATGTAACATGAAACCAGCCAGCACATTGTGAAAGCTGAGTCCCACTAGCATTGGTTTGAAAGCAGTAAAAATAGGAATTTAAAAAATAAAAATAAAAACAAAGAAAAACTATGAACACTCCCTTGAGAAGGCTGTTAAACTTTTAACCACCCAACTTCTGTTTTTTTTTTTTTCCTGCCCCCTACCACCCAACTACCAACCTTGTGGTATTATAGGTCCTTCCTCCCTCCTCCCTTTTGTTTCCTCCCACCTCCTTTTATCCATTTCTCTCTCCCTCTCTCCTTTCATCCCTCTCTGTCCTTCTATTTCTTCCTTTCCCCACCCCCACCTCCTCCTTCTACCCACCCATTTCCCAGTCTCTCTCACAAGTCCCCAACGGGACATTCACTTTTTTCATTAAAACAAACAAAACAAAACAAAACAAAGCAAAAACAAAACCAAAAAGCTGTTTCATAACATAAAAGGGCTCAAAATTTTCCCAGGGTTTGCCGGACTCCAAATCCATTTTTCCTTCTGACCATGAACGAAGTAGGTGCAGGAATTGGCAGCTCATGTAAGAAGGGGGAACAGAGATTGGCTGACCATTTAGTGGAGGAGAGCAGGATTGGTCAACCATTTATTTAGAGAAGGTGGATCCGCTGGGCAGGCAGAGTCCTGTCCTATCTGGCCTTACTTCACTGCTGACCCGTCCAGCAGGTCCAGTTATTTGAGAGTCTTGAGGGGACCTTTTCCTAAGAACCAAATGGAGGGAGGGAGAGACGAGAACCAAGTGCAATGAACAACACAGGGAAGCAGTCTGATTAGCATCAAGGTCTCCCTGTATTCGGCAAGGCTCAAGGCTTAAATGCACAAGCAAAAGGGGAAGTACTTCTCAGCAGGAGGAATGGGGCAGCAGAAATGCACAAGCAAAGGAGGAAGTACTTCTCAGCAGGAGGGATGGGGCAGTGGAAATTTTTCTTTTGGTGACTACACGGGGAAGCAGGAACTTGGTGGTATCAGGGTACATCTTGTGGTCAGGACGCTGACTTAGGGCTGGAACAATCTGTGGTTGTTCTCGGAGCGGTGTGTCAGTGGCCCGATTTTGACCCCCTTTTCTTCTGGGGGCGGGGAAGAGGCCCAATTCAGAGATCAGGACAATTGTGTTGTCTTAATAGCTCCCAATACACTGCAGCCTACAAATTCCCTGACCACCCCCCTCCCCTCTGTTTCTGTTGCAGTTTCTGGGGAGGTTCGAGACCCTCATTTTCTACTGGCCCTCACTGTTGTGCCTGGGTTTCCTGCTGGGTCGTTTCCTGCACATGTTCTTTAAGGCTCTGCCTGTCCACCTGGGCCTGGAGCCACAGATAGTGAGTGCTGAACGCTGAGGAATGGGGCTCTGTTACTGCTTCTCGCATGCTTTTCGGCACAGTCTCTCTGGTGACAGAGACGAACTTCTTGGAGCAGGGGCTGGCTCAGCCTGGGCTAGGAGGGTGAAGAAGGACCAGCTCTCTAGCTTTTGGGGAACGCAGAAGTCTGACATAATTGAAGCCCGTTCCTAGACATGACCTGTGCCGGGACCGTTGCGATGCCAGACCGGACTGCTAGGCTTGAGCCCAAATCCTGGCCTCCATGTCAATGGCCCCTTAAGGGACCAAACCCTAGCAAGCATCTGTGAACCAGCACACCCTCTCCTTCCTCCCAGGAAGAAAAGTCGATGCTGGAAGCCCACCAGGCAAAGCACGTGAAGCAGCTCTTGAGCAAGCCCCGCCCACAGTAAGCGCTCTTCTGCCCCTTAGCCCCTGCAGGTTGTACCAGGCCTCTCCAACACGTCCCTGGGATAGCGGGGTGGGGAGAGGGAGAGGGGGCTTGTGGGGGAGTGGGGAGCAGGACTCTAGAAAGACTTTGAGAGAGAGTCTGTTTCAGGCTAACTGGACCAGAGACTTAAGAAACAACTTAAGGACTATGTTTTCTTAGTGCTCCCAAACAGTGTTCCTAAGAGCCTGGGCCGCACTCTGGGTGAGCTCTCTCTCCTCTGCAGTCTCCAGACTTTAGGAGGAAAGACGTTACACTTTCCATTTTAAAAACTAAGCCGGGGCTGGAGAGATGGCTCAGTGGTTAAGAGCACTGACTGCTCTTCTGAAGGTCCTGAGTTCAAATCCCAGCAACCACATGGTGGCTCACAACCATCGTAATGAGATCTGACGCCCTCTTCTTGAGTGTCTGAAGACAGCTACAGTGTACTTACATATAATAAAAAATAAAAAAAATAAATCTTAAAAAAAAACAAAAACTAAGCCATTTGAGTACATTCCCTTGGATCAAATGCCAGCTGAAATCAGTTACTACGTCTAGATGATTGGCCAAGCCCATTTCTTAGGCTAGAAGAGAGACAGGGGCAACAACCTCACTTAGGTAGTAAGACCCATAGTGGGGATAATTAGCCTCCCCCCAGAGCTTCTGAGATGGTCCTGTCCAGCTCGCCTCTGCCTCAGCCACGGCTCATACTGGGTGGACCCCAGAGAAGGGATGTATCTTGTCCCAAAGCACAGAGTGGCAAGGTTTCTTCTGAGGTGAGAGTTAGCTTTGGAGAACTAGATTTGAAACAATACTGGCACTAACTAGACCCAGGTGTATTTTGTCATATGTAAGAACTCTGGAGGTAAGCAGCCCATAGTGACCCATAGGATGCTCGTGATATGGGAGCCCAAGCCACCTGTGTTCTCTGTTCCAGCATCTTGGTCTGTGCTGCCCACCCCGCCCCTCCCGCCAATCCCCCTGATGCCTCACAGGCTCCAGCCTGGACCAGCCACTAATCTGCATTTCTGAGGACAGATCAAGGGAAACAGAACAAAAGGAGCTCCTGTCTGTCAGCGCCACCTGGGCAGTCTGCCCCAAGTCCCACATCACACTCAGGCTGACAGAACCCAGTCAGAGGCTCTTAGCTGCTAGAAAAGTTGGAGTTTCTGAGTTTAGTTTGTATTATTTGTTTTTGTAGTTTTTGTTTGTTTTGGTGTTTTTGATAACCTGTTGCCCTATTCCTCAAACTCCAGTCTTTGTCCTTAAGGATGAGGGACGAGGGAAGCTCGGGGAACTTCCAGTGGTCCTTCCTGTGTGTTCATTCATTCACAGAGAAGGCGAAAAGTCTTGGTTTCAAACCAGGGTGTATGAGTGGGACCCCTGCTTCCAGTTTCCCAGCAGGATGGTCGGGACCCTGCTGCTGGCGTTCATCTGCCTCTACCTTGTAAGTAGCTCCAGGGAAATCCTTTCCTGTTTTGTAAACAGAGCAGAGTCCAGTCTGGGGTCTTTGGGACAAGCAGTGTGTGCCTGAAGTTTGAGTCAGACTGGATATGTGATGCGGTAAGGAAATACAGTGATCAACCCTTTGACCTGCAAGGACCCTTCACCCACGTGGTGACATTCACTGGAAAAATAAAACTGGTGGTGGCTCGCACCTTTAATCCCAGCACACAGGAGATAGAGGTGGATTTCTGTTAGCCCAAGGCTAACCTAATCTATATAGTTCCAGGATAAACGGGGCTACATAATGAGACCATGTCTCAAAAAAAAAAATCCATGTGATAAAATTTGGCATAGACTAACAGTTGATAAGGAAGTTGTATCATTTGATATGCTAAACTGACCCAGAAAGATTGATAGAAAGAAAACATATAATTATAGATAGTAAGTTATGCTGTGAAAAATTAAATCTCTCCCCACCCCATTTCTCTCTCCAAGACCAGGTTTCTCTGTGTAGCCCTGGCTGCCCTGGAACTTACTTTGTAGACCAGGCTGTCCTCAAATTCAGAGATCCTCTTGCCTCTGCCTCCTAAGTGCTGGGACTAAAGACGTGCACCACCATTGCCCAGCAGGTAACTGATTCTCACAAAAATAATTTATTTCAGTGACTTAAAGATGACAGTGGGAAGGTAGAATTGATTTATTGTATGGATCAAAGTTAAAATATCTTTAATTTCCTTTTTTCTCAAGAAAATGTTTTAAAATTCTCACTTCCATGTTTTATCAGATATAAAATAAAACCAATGTACATGCTCTAAATCATTGGAGATAAAGTTGGCTGACTGAGTCAAGGGCAGCCGCAGTATGCAGAATACAGGCGGCAAAGCCTCATTATCTTTGTTTCCAAGGCAGGGATGATGTTCTTTTAGAGTCAGATTTTTTTTGTGTGCAGGTTTTAAGGGGATGCATCAATTAGGTTATGAAGTATGGATGCTATTTTAAATGCCACAGTGGTTTGTCACTCTGCCACCCCCCACCCCCCCCACCCCCGCTGAGGGTGTGTGCAGGTCAGGGAGGCAGTTACTCTTTGCAGTCATTCAGTCACCCAGCATCCTCTATCCTGTGCCTTTCTATTCCCAGGACCTCTTGGCCACCTAGTCAATAGCAGGGAGGGAAAATAGCAAAATGCTCGCAGAGGGTTTTCCTAGACTAGATATGTACCATCTTTCCCTTCTGCTTCTCTTCCATTGTCCAAATGGGGTCATGTCACACCTAACATAGGGAGGCTGGGAAATGTAGTCCAGTTCTGTGACTAAAGAAGGGAGAATGTTTTGTTTTTTAGTTAATTTAGTGTTGTATGTGTGGTGTGTGTGTGTGTGTGTATGCATGTGGAGGCCAGAGGGTGACATCAGGTGTCTTCCTCAATTGTCTTCATTTATTTCATTAGGCAGGTCTTTCACTAAACCCAGGTTTTAGCAGTTGGACTCTTCTAGCTGGCCAGCTTGTCGTGGAGATTCTGCTCTCTAGCACTGAGATGTCAGCCATGCCCACCAGGCTTTTATATAGGTGCTCAGGATCTGAACTCTGATTATATTATATTATAAAATAAAATAATAAATGATATTTGTAATATACTATAAATAATTTTTTAAAGATTTATTTATTATTATATGTAAGTACACTGTAGCTGTCTTCAGACACACCAGAAGAGGGCGTCAGGTCTCATTACGGATGGTTGTGAGCCACCATGTGGTTGCTGGGATTTGAACTCTGGACCTTCGGAAGAGCAGTAGGGTGCTCTTACCCACTGAGCCATCTCACCAGCCCCTATAAATAATTACATTACAAGTGCTTTAACCCCTAAGCCCATCTCTCAAGCCCTGACTCCTTGCTTTTTTGAGACTGGGTCTCCCACTGAGACCTGGAGATGCTGAGAGTTAAGCTAGGCTGGGGATGGGGACTGAGCTCCTGGGATCTGACTGCCTCTGCTTCCCCAGCTCTGGGGTTGCAAGCCTGTACCACCACGTGAGCACTGGGGATCAAATTCAGGTGCTTGTGCTTGCTCTGCAAACACTTCATCCTCTTAGACATCTCCCTAGCCCCCAGGTAGGTTTCAAAGGACGACTGAAGCTCTCTGCAGCACTGAATAACTCAGTTGGCGCTATGGTGTGCTTTACAACGTTAATGAACGTCTACCATATATACTAAGCACTGTCTTAAGAGCTAGGAGAGGACGGAAAGATGATCCAGCCTAGTCTTAGCCAGAGAGAAGCTGTGGGTCCAAGAGAAGGAGTGAGACATGGGAGGAGAATTCTGCCATTCTAAGAGAGAAAGGACACGGGGAAGGCGTTCTGAAGTCCAGTGAGTTATTCTGGACTAAACAACTGCCTGATGATGGCAGCATTCACACCCACTCTCAAAAAACAAACAGGATTTGGTTGTTGGAGAAAGAAGGTGATGGGAACCAGAAAAGCAAGAGTGTGGTGGTGCGTAGACAGGACAGTGGGCAAGCATGCTATCATGTGGAATAGCTTCTCCAGTGTAGCTCCTGTTTAGATCAGTGAAGGGGGCCATGGGAGATGTGACTGCTCTTGCTCCTAGGGTCACCCTCTATCTCTGGATTCCATTATCTTCAAGTGGTTTTCGAGTCATTCTGGGTGAAGAACAAGCTTGCATCCTATCATGTTTAAGAGATGTCTGACTGCCTGGAAGAGGCTGGCCTCAAGCTGAGCTGGTCTCAGGAGACCTTGACATCTGTGCTCTGTGTCCACAGTTCATCGTCATTGAGTTTTGTGTGTTTCTACATGTGAGAGACAAGCTGGACATGTTTGAAGACAAGCTGGAGAGCTACCTCATCCACATGAATGAGACAGGGACCTTGACCCCAATCATCCTACAGGTGAAAGAACTGATCAGTGTCACTAAAGGTAAGGCTGCCCACTCCCACCTTCCAAGAAGCATTCACACTGCCCGAGCAGGTGCCTGGATTTCCTTTGTGTGAGAGTTGATCTGTGCCTTCCCGGGTCCTCTAGGACAAAGGGCTGAGGCTGATCTGAGCCTGCCAATAGAAGTTTCTCATTTTAAGTTGCTTTATCCTGTTGCGGTGATAAAGCTCACTTGCCAAAGCAACACAGGGGAGAAAGTTTATTCTGGTTTGAAGTTCTAAGCATAGTCTGTTACACAGGAAAATCAAAGTGGCAGGAGCTTGAATCTGTGGGTGGCAGCACGCCCACAGTCAGGAAACACTCTGAGAGGCAAGTGTGTTTTGGGCTCGGCTTCCTTTCTCCATTTAAACAGTCCAAGCATAGGAACGGTGCTACCCACAGTGGACAGGTCTTCCCATTCCATAGAATGCAATCAAGATGATCTCTCAGACATGCTGTGGTAGTTTTAATTACAGTCCTGCATAGGCTCACAGAGTTGAACATTTAGTCTTCAGTTGGTAGCCCTGTTTCAGAAAGTCTAGGAGGTGTGGCCTCGATGGAGAAGTATGTCACAGGAGGAGGCCCTTGAGAGTTTGAAGATCCACACTAGTTCCAGTTGTTCTCTTTGCTTCCTGCTTGTTACTGAGGATGTGAGGTCTCAGTTGCTGCTACACCCACCATGCTCAAAGTCTGCCACGCCTCTCTCATCATGACTTTAACAGCTGTGAAGTGACTTCTCATTGTGTTTTTAATTTGTATCTTCCGAAGATGAATAATGACCATCTTTTCTATGTATCTGTTGGGCGTTCGTGTGTCTCCTTTGGAGGAATGTCTTTTTGAGCCATTGTCTTTTTTTTTTTTAAAGATTTATTTATTTATTATATGTAAGTACACTGTAGCTGTCTTCAGATACTCCAGAAGAGGGAGTCAGATCTCATTATGGATGGTTGTGAGCCACCATGTGGTTGCTGGGATTTGAAATCCGGACCTTTGGAAGAGCAGTCGGGTGCTCTTACCCACTGAGCCATCTCACCAGCCCGTCTTTTTTTTTTTTAATTGGTAACAGGAAAGGTACTTATGAGAGAAGCTTTCTTAGAAAATGACGTAATCTAATGATATGTACATCATCTGGGGAGGAGGAGATGTCCACTTTCTCCTAGGTGAGAAAGAATCATGTCAGGATAAATGCCTGTGGGAGAGATGACTAAATGATAGTCTTTTTTTTTTTTTTTTAAAACTTTATCTGCATTTATTTTATGCTGAATTTATTCCCGGGCCATGAGTTTTGTTTCTTCAGTTTCTTCTGAGATATCTTTTTCTTCTGTGCAACCTCCTCTTCTGGCTTTGGAACAATCTGTTCCTTCTCAGTGAGGATCATCTCAATGTGGCATGGGGAGCTCATGTATGGGTTAATCCGGCCATGAGCTCTGTAGGTTCCTCAGGGCATCTTAGGTGCCTTGTTCACTTGGATGTGTTCAATGACTAGAGAATCTACGTCTAAACCCTTAAGTTCAGCGTTACTCTCTGCATTTTTAAGCATGTGCAGCAAAAATTCAGCACTCTTTTTTGGCCACCGACCCTGTGTCCAGCCCCAGTGTTTGGCCTGGGTGCACCTACCGACTCCACCATTATACCGCCGGAATGGCACACATTGCTTCTTTAAAGTGACATCCTTCAGATACTTGGTAGCTTTGTGGGTATACATACCCTTGATGGCCTGGGCAGTTTCCTGGGTGTTCTTAAAGTGAACACAAAGGTTTGACCCTCTTTATTTGCATGATTTTGTGGGGTTTTCTGGGTCAAGAGAGTAGCGAACCATCTTGGCAGGTGACCTCTAGCCGCTTACAGGAAGAAGAGCCTAAATGTTAGTCTTAACCAGTGTTCTGTCACTATGAAGAGATACCATAATCACAGCAATTCTTATAAATGAAGGTGTTTAACTGGGGCTGGGTTACAGGTTCAGAGTTTAGTCCATTATTGTCATGGTGGGAAGCATGGCAGAGTATAGGCAGACATGGTGCTGGAGAAGAAACTGAGAGTTCTACATCTAGATCCTCAGGCAGCAGGAAGAGAGAGAGCCACTGGGCCTGGTTTTAGGCTTCTGAAACCTCAAAGCTCGTCCCCGCCCCCTAGTGACACACTTCCTCCAACAAAGCTATACCTACTTTAACAAGGCCACACCTCCTAATCCCTCCAAAGTAGTGCCACTCCCTAATGGCTAAGCATTCAAACCTATGAGCCTCGGTGGGCCATTCTTACTTAACTACCACAATGAGTAGGGTACTTAACCATGCAAGTAGGACAATCCGAGTTCCTACACAAAAATTTAGGTATGATGGACTATGCTGTAATCTCTGGACTATGGCGATAGAGACAGGGAGATCCTTGGGGCTTGCTGGCCCACTAGCTCACATGTTAGGTTCCAGTGTGAGATACTGTCTCAAAATAGCAACAACATCACAAAACCTATGTGCACAGCTCCTAGGGAACAATACCCAAGGTTGACCTCTGGCTGCCCCCACACATACACATGCATGCATGCAAATACATGCACTCGCAAGCACACGCGTGCGCGTGCGCGCACACACACATACAAGCACACACACAGAGTGTCACAGGACAAGTCAGAACCGCCCTCTTGGTCTTAGTTATCTCTTCTATAAAATGAGACTTAGATAAATAGACAGCTTGATGGTTTTGTGGCATTGATGTCTTTGTGCCCCTAACCCACTGAATATCTCTGTCTTATTTCTTTTTCTATTGCTGTAATAACACACCATGACCAAGGGAACCTAGGTCATGGTGTGTTCATGTGGGCTTATGGTCCCAGAAGAATAAAAGTCCATTGTAGCAGGAAGGTATCAAGCAGTGTGGGGGCTGGAGCAAAAGCTGAGAGTTCCCAGTTTGAATTGCAAGCAAGAGCCTTTAAACTCTCAAAACTGGCCTGCAGTGTCACACTTCCTCCAACAAGGCCTCCGCTTTAAACTTCCCAAACAGCACTGCTAAGTGAGCACCAAGTATCCTAACAGCAGAGCCTACGGGGGACATTCTCCTTCAAACTACTACAATCCCTTAATCAGTGGTTCTCAACCTGTGGGTCATGACCCCTTCAGGAGTCCCATATCAGAGATTTACATTACAATTCATAACAATAGCAGGATTACAGTTAAGAAGTGGCAATGAAATTATTTTGTGGTTGGGGGTCACCACAACATGAGGAACTATATTAAAGGGTCACAGCATTAGGAAGGTTGGGAACCACTGGGCAAGTCATAAAGACACCTGTAGCAATGGGATTTTCTTCCCATTACGACTAAGAAGTGGGGAGATCATCAAAGCCAGAAGGGTACATATTTGGTATGAATTACTTTCTTATAGCTCTGTGGTCACAGAAAGAACTGAAGCAACAGCAGCTGGTACTTCTGTATTGCCAGGCCTTGCTGTGGCCTGTGAACATTTTACACACCATTAGTGTGATTTGTGTTAGGTATGACGAGTCCTTGAGCTCCACACCCAAAGAGCAGTTATGCTGCGATTTTGGTAGTGCCCACTCTTTTTCTCTTTATACTTATTTTTACTTTCGGTGTATGTTTACCTGAGTGCCTGGTGCCCTCCGAGGACAGAAGAGGGTCTCAGACCTCCTAGAACTGGAGTTAGGATGGCTTTGAGTCATCTCTCCAGTAACACCATTCTTTTGGGTGTGACCTTAGCCTCCAAAGACCCAGCTCTCTCTCAGCTTCATTCTTAATCTTCTGGCAGTGTCCATTCCTGCCTCTGATCTGGACATGTGTTTTGGTTTTGAGGCAAGGCCTCATGTAGCCTGGGATAGCCTGAGCTAGATAGAATGGAGGACCTTGAATTTCTGTCCTGGCTCTGTCTAGGACATACCTCAGCCGTTGTTTCCCTTTCCTTGTCTGCTTGCCTGGGTCAGAGTATCCTTTATAATTCTGGTAGAACTGGAGAGAGTGGATGCTGCTTTTTCTTGATTTACAGGTTATGGGGAGTGCTGTTCACACTAAAGGGTAATGTCCTGTGAGGCTTTTTAGCAGAAGCCCCTTCACAGGGGGAGGAAATCCCCTACTCTTTCTAGTTTGTTGTGTGTTTGTGAAAAAGGTTCTCTCCACCTAGTGAGAGTTAGCCCCACTGAAGCTCTGAGCTAAGCAGGTTGAGTTAAGCACGCGAACTTCCCCCTGTTTCTGTAGCCCTCTCTCATGAGCACTCAGAGTCTGTCTGAAAACCAATTAGAGCCCATAATGGTATGGACTGATTGTCATCTTGGCAGCATCTAGGATCACCTAGGAAAGGAACTTGTGGGCATGCCTGGGAGGGACGTGCTTTGTCATTTTACCTGAGGCAGGAAGACTAACCCTAAAAATGAATGGGACCATTTTATGAGCCAGGTCCTGGACTAAATAAGATGGAGAAGGGCTGCTTAGCTCTTGTCTCCCTTCGCCTGCTGGCTGTAAATGCCAAGGGAGCAGGTGCCTTATGCTTATGCTGCCATGACTCTCCACCATGACCAACTGAACCAACAGAAAAGGAGCTAAGACTGAGCCTAAACAGTGAAACCTGCTGAAAGACGAACCCTACAGCCTCTTGACAACAAAGGTCATGTGACCAGTGCCCCACCCCCGCTCTATCAGAAGGCAGCTCTCAGGGTATTTTCCATTCCTGGGGCCTACTGATGATGTAGATCATGCACAGCCTTCCCAAAATTAATTGAATGTAGTTGGAACATTTTGCCAGCAAAGGTTTCAGAAGACCATGTAGGAAATTCCCTCTACCAAGGATGTGTGTGGTTAAACTGGGCACCAGCTCACGCACAGAGGAGGTAAAGGAGTAGAAGGGGCTTGCCTAGGACCTTGCTGATGCTGATCTGTGCTCTGCAGTTCCACTTCTGGTGTGTCTTACAAGGCTTCTCATGTCAGCCTTCATATTTCAGGAGTCTGGGTGGTGACCATTTTGCCTGCCGCCCTCACATGTGTCACCTATCTCTTCCACATTTTGGCCTGTTACAGGTAAGAGAGTTCTAGGAGTCATTCGAATGACTTCAACCCGCCCCCCCCAAGAAAAAGCCTGACATTCCTTACTCAGAATCTCTGACCAGTACCTGCATGGCTTAGTGTGGCCATGGGAGTGAATAAATACAAGGGCCAGGTGTGGCCAAACACACCTTTGGCTGAGAAGAATATAAGCGTAACTATCAGGTTGGACATCTATGATGATCTACCATTATGCTTAGAGTTCTCTTGCCAACTTCACCCCACCCTTGGGAGGTGAGTATTTTCCTCTCAATGTTTACACTTGAGACAAATCTGAGACTCAACAAGAATAAAGTGACATGCTCAAGCTCTGAGCAGAGGGGCAAGTGCTCTGGAGACCTTGGTCTGTCTTGTGGATTCTGCTTCATTGTTGGGTATCAGATCTCTTTCATTCAGGCTCCTAGCAGGTAAGTCTAGCTCATGGGAACTTCTGTAGAGGTGAGGTCAAGAGGTGTGGGAGCATGTACCTCAAGAACAGTAGTGCAGGAAGAGGATGCACGCTTGCGTTTTCTCTCTGTGTGTATCTCTGTGTCTCTGGATATATTGTGTACCTTGCTAGGCGCTTCCTTCTTTTAGTTAGGGAATTTTTCTTCTATGATTTCTGTTGAAAATACTCTCTGTGCTTTTGATCTGGATTTCTTCTTTCTCTATTCCTATTATTTTTAGGTTTGGTATTTCCATAGTGTCCCAGATTTCCTGGATGCTTTGTGCTTGGGTGGGTTTTACATTTGCCCTTTTCTTTGATCAAGGTATCAAACTCTTGTAGTTTTTCTTTAGTGCCAGAGATTCTCTTCCATCTCTTGTATTCTGTTGCCGAGGCTTGCCTCAGAGGTTCCCATTGGAGGTGCTAAATTTTTCATTTCCTGTTTCCCCTCCGTTTGGGTTTTCTTTATTCTGTTTTCCCTTTTGTGTCTTAAACAGTTTTCTCCATTTCCTTCCACTGTTTGTGTTTCCATGGCTTTCATTAATGGATCTACTCATATCTTCTTTAAGATCCTTGATCATAGTCCTAAAAGCCATTTTGAAGACCTTCTCTATTTCTTCAACCATATGCCATCTCTCATGGTCTACTGTAGTAGGGTTGCTGGACTCTAGTGGAGACATACTGCCCTGGTTGTTATTGGTTGTGTGTTTATGCTGGCATCTGGGTTCGGAATGATTGCATTTCTAGGTGTTGACATCTAGTCTTGTCTTTGTCCGGTAGGTTTTTCCTTCCTTGCTTTCTATTGCCCTCTCTGGATCTTAGGAGCATGTGGTATCTATGGGCTGCCTGCTAGGGAGTGCTTCTGCATTCCAACCAGGTGTGGCCACTAGAGATTTCATTGAGCTCAGACCCCACAGAAAGCACCACAGTTATGAATGTCAGCGACTTTCCCTCTTCCCCAGAAAGCATATGAAGAGGCTATGGGCTGGAGACAAACACTTCCTCCCTCAGAAGTTCCACAGTCCCTCTTCAGCAGCAAGTGTGGTGAGTCTGTAGGGGAGCTGAGCCACACCTGACAGGGCAGCGGGTGAGCAAGAACACAGAGAAGTCAAGCCAGGCCTCCATCCTGAGACACAGCCATGAGAAGAACCTGCTTCGGTTAATGGGTTACCTTCAGATCAGGTGGGGTCCTAGGTATAATGCTTGAGGGGAAAGAATCTCCCATTCTACTCTAAGACCGCCTCTTTTCCTTTTAACTCTCAGGTGGCCATTGCAAGGTACTCTGGCTGGCAGATAGCCTACATCCTCTGGGGTAAGTGCCACCCTATGTGACACAGTGCATGTTTCCTGGGCACTTGCAGAGCCACAGCTGTGAGGAGAGACACAGAAGGGCTAGAGAATCAAGTATAGCTTTGGGAGTTTGGAGAACAGTGGAGAAAAAGCATTTGTCATCTCCCCTCCGTGCTCACCTCACTGGCTGCCTTTGTTAAGGGCATCAGGGAGCAGAGGGGGAAAAAGGTCCTCCATGCCAGCTCAGGACTCAAGGGCTTTCTAGGGGAATTGACATTTGAACTGCATCCCGGACAAGTAGGAAGATGGGAAAATCATGCTAGGCAGAAGAAACAGCACCAGCAGTTGTGCTGAGTGCCTCTGGTGGAAGAGGGCATAGGTCAGGTCTGCCTGCAGGGAAGAGTATGGGAGTCGGCCAAGAGGGACCCTAGTGATGCCTTCTACTTCGTCTCCAGGCTACCTCATCATCCATGTGGTTCAGAGCCTCTGTGGGGTGATGCTCATGTATGGCCTGGTGCTGCCCATCATCCACCACCGAGGCCTGGAGATGCTGCAAGGATTTGGCCTTGGGGTGTAAGTGCTAAGTAGACATCTTCCTTTTACTGATGCTGGGGACCAAGCCCTGGGTGACGGTCTTATTCTGATGCCCAAGCAATGATGGGTCATCACAGCTCAGGGAGGGAATCTTATCATTTTCAACAGGTTTCCTCTCCCATCATTTTGTGGGTCCTTCACAGTACTGTGCATGATACTTAAACTCCCACTTTCCAGCAAGGAAACAAGTTGTGTGTGGGAGGGACGGAGAGGTGGAATAGGAAGGAAGGGCAGGGATCACGGACAAGTCATCTGATGTGCTGAGCTACCCGGTGTAAAACCCCTACCCTTCTTAGAGCCTCACTCAGCTCTCTGGAGACAGTGAATAGCTTACTGCGGAGTGCTTGCCGTAATCCTTCTCCATAGAGCTCTAGGAGTTTGGTGCAGCCAAGGAGACACATTCTAGAAGACCTGACAGAGAGGAGCAGGCTGGGACCCATTAGTCACCACCAACACTGCCACTCATGCCAACTCAGCATGTGTCACCCTCCAGGAACCTTATTGCTCTGAACACCTTGATGCTATATTTGTCTAGAGCCACCTGTGTGTCTGCAGTGCATTGCCTGTCTGCGCTCTGACAGCTTCTCAAACTCATTCTTTGCTTTCATTCTCAACACGAAAGGATTGCATGGCTATAGGCTATGCTTATTCTTAGGGTATGATCTGGAGCTAGAGAGTCATCATGTGGCCTTGGGGAGCCACCTCCCATTAGTGACTCGTTTTTTGCCCATGTGCACCATGGGCTTGGGAGTGGGTGGGGATCACAGCTCAGAGCTTGTTCTACTGAAGGTTGGGGGTTCTTTCTCTCTCTCTCTCTCTCTCTGTCTCTATCTGTCAGTCTGTTTGTCTATCTGTCTCCCTCTGTGCGTCTGTCTGTCTCTGTCTGTATGTCTGTCTCTGTCTGTGTCTCTCTCTGTTTCTGTCTGTCCCTGTCTGTCTATCTGTCTCTCTGTCCCTGTCTCTCTGTCTCTTTGTGTGTGTGTATGTGTGTGTGTGTGTCTGTCCCTCTGTCTCTCTGTCTCTCTCTCTCTCCACTCAATGTGTATCAGAAGGTCCTGGAACAGTAGAACAGATATCTCGGATTGGCCGTATCCTGTGTTTCAGCCTCACCCTATCCATAGTCGTGGGCCTTATAATCCTACAAGTGTGGATTGCTGGCACGTTCTTCCTGCAGCCAAAGCTGGGCACATCCGACAAGCAGAAGCCCCTGGCTCTCAACAACAGGTGAGGGTGGAGGAGGGAGATGGGATATGTAGAGCTCCTGCACCTTCTACCTATTGGTGGGCAGTCTCTGGAGTGCTCTGAATTCTGTGAGTGGCTACAGATCTGTGCACAGGGGTGAGATCTGGGGCCACACAAATCGCCTTTTCCAGTAGTAGGAGAGCCACGTGAGGTTGTACAATCTCAGTAACGGTGTGAACCTCAGCTTCCCACTTATATGTTATTGTGCATTCCTTTAAGAGGTGTTTCAAAGAGGAAACACATAAAATATGGACTGCACAGCTAAGTACCTGCAATCCTTTGTCATTCATTCATTCATTCGTTTGTTCATTGAGGAAACCTTAGCACTGACAAAAGAGAGATAGATATCCCTATCTACCACCTCTGAGAGCTTTATAGCTTGTTATAGAGGACTGGCACATGGGTAAAGGCCGAAAACTCCTGAGTGATCTAAAGACTGTGAGGAGGGACTGAGGGGGAGGAGGAGGAGGAGGAGGAGGAACAGAGGCAGGGAGGAGGGGGAGCAGAGGCAGGGAGGAGGGGAGCAGAGCAGTGGAGGAGGAACTAGCATGGTTAACAACTACCACAGCATGGATGGAAGGACAAACTACATGTGTTGGGAGATCAGTGAGAGTCCCTAATGTTGACCAGACACAGAGTGACAAGGCCAGACCTCTGTCAGAGGGTTCTGTGACATTCAGTTTGGTCCTGAGGCAACAGGACCATGTCATCAGGTGGTTCTTTGGGACTTTTCCTCTGGAGGACCAGGGCCAGCTCTGGCTGAGGTAGGTCCCTCTGGCAATGACAACGGTGAACCACCGCGTCGTTCCAATCCAGCTGTAGCCCCATAGTTTTTCTTGACCTTTAAGAAGCCTCATGCAAGAATCCAAGGGCCACACAAAGCAAGAAAAACACTCACCCTGTGATATGCTCAGTGCTCCCCCTGCATCAGGGACCACACATCCCTCAGCATTGTGGGCAAACACTCAGCTCCACCTGCCACCAAGTGTGAAGTCGTAAACTTAGGAGACAGAATTGCAGAGTTTAACGCCCAGTCTGGATGAAGCCAGAGCTGGCTGTGTTGCCATTTTTGCCTGACAGAAGGGCTATCTCTTGCCTGCTTCTGTCTGCAGGAGAGCCTTCCACAACTTCAACTACTTCCTGTTTTTCTACAACGTGCTGCTGGGCCTGGGGGCCTGCCTCTCCAGGCTGCTCATCAGCTGCCTCCTGGGCACTTGGCTGATCGCACGCATCGACAGGACCATCATGCAGAGTGGCTATGAGGGTGCAGACATGGGTACGTAGCAGTTCTGCCGGCCATCTCCTTGGGTCACAGCCGGCTGCATCCCTTTGTGGAAACGCCTGGAAAAGATGGCTATGAGTTCACACCTTCACTTGGGCTTACAGTTGGTTTCTGTCAGAGGTCATAAAGCCAGGCACTTGGGTCTGGGCTGGGGAGATGACTCGGCCATGAAAGGACTTGCTATGTGAGCCTGAGGACCCGAGATTGATCCCCAAAAGCTATGTAAAACAGCCATGTGAGGTATGCTCTGATTGTAATCCCAGTACTGGGGCTGTGGAGACAGGAGGTTCCTTAGGGCTGACTAGACAGCCAGCTTAGCTTAGTCCGTGCGCCCCTATGAACACACACAGGAAATGTGTATTCTGTTGTAGTCAAAGGTTCAAGGTTGTAGAACTCTTTCCCTTCCACAGGCCATTGAGGATAGGTAACAGTTCAGACTTTCCAAATAGATTGGAGGCTAGAACACAGCTCCGCAGTGCCAGTACTGTGGCTTCAACATTTAGTGAAGAAAGTCTCTTAATGTAACATATTCTGAAACCAACGCTGTCTGTTCCTGAGGAAGTGAATTCGTGCTTCTAGCCTCAAGCCTGGTCACACCTTCCCACAGCTGTTTTAAAATCTGCACCGACGCATGCTCTCTCTTCTCGTGGCTGCACTGACATGTGCTCTGTCTTCTTCTGGCTGCACCGATGCCTTTTCTCTCTTCTTGTGGCTGCTTTCAGTCCCTTCAAGCTTTGAGTTCTCCATTGAATGGACAGAATAGAATGTTCTCGCCAAGAATCCTTCCAGATCTTGACACTCCCTCTGTAGATTCTCTGTGAAAACTTGAACCACTAGGGCCAGGGAGTGGGGTGGGGTGGGGAGTGGGGTTGGGGAGAAGACTAGCGGTTAGCCAGCATAGGAGAGGCAGAGGCAGGCAGATCTATCTCTGTGAGTTCAGTGCCAGCCTGTTGTACACAGTGAGTTCCAGGCCAGTCGGGGCTGCACAGGGAGACTGTCTCAAAAACAAAAATTAAAAAAAAAACAGCAATTATATTGTATAAAGTACTAATTGGGCGGTAATGGGAGGTGCGGCCTGGCTGACTGGCTTTTCCTGGGTTTCAGGCTTTGGTGCATGGATTGGTATGCTCTTTGTGGATCACTACCACACCAACCCTGTGTTGGTCAGCTTTTGCCACATTCTGATCACAAGCCACAAGGACAGGGAGCTGCAGAAGACTGTGAAATACTGGTGCCTGAACCAGTCAGCAGGTAATGCCTCCTGTTTGGACCTGTGCTGGGTTCAGAGTGGAAAATGGTACCCATGGACTCCCTGGGATCCTCAAGCGGCACCAGATACCCCCTCTGCTCCCCTTGCTCTGCATCTCTTTAAGCTAAGCCGCTCGGGAGGCATAGTTCCCATCATTCAAGCTGCGTGGCTTGTCCTGCAGACTGGCTTACCTACCGATTCTGGAACTGAACCCCAGTTCTGTAGGCACAGTTGTTTGTATCCCATTGACTTGGGATGCCATTACACACCTCAGGCTACCCAGCAGATGCGATTTCCAAAATGGAGATCGGTTGTAGGTTTTTCCCCTACTACTGCTTACAGGAAGTGCTCCTGCCCCTGAAAGGCTCAGATACACCGACTAATATTCCCTACAGGTCTGTGGTATAGCTCACATCCTTCTACCTCTCATTCCCCAGGAATCCTGATCCAGTGCCTCTTGCCACAACTTCGTATTGTTGGTAGCTGCTCCAAAAGTCTTTGAGAATAGCAGAGGTAACACCCCACCCCCAGCCCCTGATCTCTCTATTCCAATTCTGTCCTAGGTCCCCGCTTCTCGGCCAGAGCCAGAACGAGGTGGTTCCTGCTGCAGACGCTGATCAACAATCCCAGGCTTGTCATGCTCAGAAAATCAAAATCAGGTCATAGTTCGGGTGACTTCACACAGATTCTGCTGACCTGCTCAGACTGCTGATTGGGCCACCAACTTCTGCTCCAAGGCCAGGCCATCCCCTCTCACAAGGACCTCAGCTTACCTAGCAGCCATTCCCTACAATGGCACAGGACGACATGGGCACTGTTCCTGCACATGATAGACAGCACTGACCACTTGTTGGGTGGCCATATAGACCAATGGTTTAAGCCTAGAATGATCTCAATCCCTTGGCACAAAAGAAAAACAATATAAAAAGCAATGTCTGTGGAGCAAATTTTGCCCATCAGTGACCTCCACTATTTGTGGGAAGGCCTTCATGGGGTCACCTATTAAGAAACATGAAATAGAGGCTGGATAAATGAGACGGCTCAGCGGCTGAATGCATTAGATTTCACTTGCAGAGGACTCAAGTTTGGTTCCCAGCCTCTACACTGGGCAGCTCACAAGTGTCTGTAACTCTAGGGATCTGACCTGTTTCCGGCCTATTCAGGCACCTGCACAAATGTGGCAGACACATATACACATAAGTAAAAATAATTTTTAAAAAATGAATCTTTAAAGTAATTTTTACAAAGAAGTATGAAGTGAACTTTCTGCCCTATGACCTACTGGGAATGGAATCAGAGATGATCTAGGACTTCCTCCTAAAGATAGTCTGAGTCTATCTGTGGCATCACCTACAAAAGCCAAGCAGAGGTGGAATGGGCCTGCATTCCAGGTGGAGTGCAGCAACACTGATACTGGGTGAGCAGGAGACCCCAGGCATGTTGATGATGGTGTTCATGCAGCATGTTGGATACAATGCTGAAAGAAGATGAAGCTTGCTCAAGAGAAACAAGTGTCAAGCTGGGAGGTGTGGACATTGTCCTTATGTAAAGCCCAGTACTACCCGAATTTTCATACTCAAAATGGCCAAGACAGATACAGTCTGACCGTTGAAAGCTTCTCCTGAGCCTGAGCAAGTGCCGTGAGGACCCAAAGTCTCCGCGTGCTGGCACCTGGTTGCTGTGTACACTTGGTCCTGTTGGCGCATGCGTCAGGGTTGTCTCTTTTAGCTGAATCTTTACAACAGCCCTTTGACAATTTGTTTTGAGAAGCTGAGAAAATGAAGAGCCACCTCCCCCTCCCCCCCACAACACACATCACTGTGTGTTGTGTGTTTCCAGCTCTGTGGTCAAATAACTTTTTCTTTCTCTATTCACAGATATTTATATCTGCAAAAGGGGGCCAACATCCCAACTCCATGTATCATCTTGAGAATAAAATTATTAAAAGCACACAGACACTTTTAAGCTTGTGCCTGACACTCTAAACACTCAAAAGCAGACTCAGTTTTGATTGTCTCTATGGTTTGAGTGTAAACAATGTCTCCCACACATTCAGGTACCTGTTAAGACCTTGGTCCCTAGGATGGCACCATGCAGAGGGGTGGCACCTTTGGGGGTGGTGCCTAGTAGGAGGTCCTTAAGTCACTGGAGGCATGTCCTTGAAGGAGATCATGGGACTCTGGTCTTTCTGTTTCTTGGCTGATAGGATGACTATTTTTGCTTACTAGACATCCCTACCCCACTTGACATGATGCCTCATTAGAAGCCAAAATCAATGGGACATTCATTCTTAGACTGTGGCCTCCAAAACCATGAACTCAAATAAATTTTTGCTCTCCATACATTCACTATGTCAGGTATTTTGTTTCAGTAGCAGGGAACTAATACAGATCTCATGTCAGAGAAAGATCCAAGTGTGTGTGTGTGTGTGGGGGGCACGTGCGCGCCTTGTTGTGGGTATCAGTGTGTGTGTATGTACATGCCTGTGTCTGTCTGTCTGTCTGTCTATGCCATATTATTCATCAGGAAAATGCAAAATAAAACCATGATACTACACCACCACATAATGTCTAGGATAAAGTCAGGTGACACTACTAAGTGTTGGTGAGGACACAGAACACTAGGGTATGCTGTGGTGTGTGTGTGAGCTGTTACCACTTTCCAAACCTTTGGTAGTATCTTCTAAGATGTATACACTCATACTCTCTGACACGGCACGCTCATCATGCAGAGGAATGGTTAGAGCAGGACTGTGGATACATTCCCAGGTTGTAGAGAATGCTGGAAGCCCTGAGTGGGTGAAGTCCCAAGTAAACGTGTGTTATTGACATAGGACCCCACAGCCTCAGGCTCAGAGGGATTATGAAACCTTCCTTGGGGGTGCTGAGTGTCAGACTTGACAGTCAACATAGAAAGTGTCCACCAGAGCGGTCTCCATCCAGATGTTTATGGCCTAAAGATGACTATCCCTACAGAGGCTGCTCCTACCCAGATTAGCTAAGCCTGACTCCTTGTTTCAGATGCACACCAAGAACTGTGCATACCTGCTCATCTGCATGCAACCCTTCTGCCTCTTTGCTCAACTCTATATAACACACAAGCCAAGTGTCTGGGGTGCTGCGTTTTCTCCATCTGAGAGCCCAGTCCACCGCGTGGCTGGCTGGCTGTGTGTGTGTGTTGGGCTGGCTATCTTTTTTTTTTCCCTTCATTTCCTCATATCCCAGACAGGTCGAGTCCCTGGCTTATTGGCTTGCTCCCTCTGCCTCTCGCTCATCCTGCTTTTGTAAACCAGCCAGGATCACCTGCCTAGGGGTGGCCCTGCCCACAGTGTGCGCATCAATGTGTGCCCATAGTCACAGGTCAGGCTGATTTGAGCATCCCTCAATGGAGGTTTTCTCTCCTCAGGAGACTCCAAATTGTGTCCAGTGGGCAATAAAAACTAACCAGCACAATGTCTTTTATTTTATTTTAGAAAATATAATTCCATGAATCCAGTTAGTGCTGGTTCCATAGGCAGGGGTATGGGTCCATCCACTGGACCATGGTCAGCCTGTCAGATTCTACCGGAAACTCTCAGAAGTGATAGATGCTTTCAGCAGAGTGTCAGGATACAAAGTTAACATTATCATCAGTCGTGATGCTGAAGAACAATGGCAAACATATTCAGAAGTAAGGTGGGTGGGATTCCATTCACAGAAGTCTTTAGAGAAGGTACCTTGGAATGTGAAAGAGCCAAAAACTTAAAAAACAAAAGACAAAACAAACCCTCTAAGGAAAACATTAAAATCACCAAAGAAAGAGATTGAGGAAGACGCTTAGAAACCATGGAAGGATGCTGGATTTTTGCCAAAAGCATTTTCTACAATTAAGATGAACATGTGACTTTTGCCCTTTAATCCCTTTATACACTTTGTAACATTTATTGATCTACTTAGGGTGAGCCATCTTTGTGTCTTGATTGTGGTGAATGATCTTTTTGATGTATTCTTGAATTCTGTTTGCAAGTATTTTCTTGAGGACATTTGGACCTATGTTTGTTCATTGGGGAGACTGGTCTGCAATTCTCTTACCTTGTTACTTCTTTACCTGGTTTTGCAATCAAGGTAATACCAGCTTCATAAAAAGGGGTTAATGAAGTTCTTTACTTTTTTGTTTGATGGACTACTGGGATGAGGCCTGAAGCCAGGTCTTTTTTCTTTTCTTTTTCTTTCTTTCTTTTAATTTTTATTTATTTATTTATTTATTTATTTATTTATTTATTTATTTATTTATTATTTTTGGTTTTTCAAGATAGGGTTTCTCTGTATAGCTCTGACTGTCCTGGAACTCACTTTGTAGACCAGGCTGGCCTCAAACTCAGAAATCCACCTACCTCTGCCTCCCAAGTGCTGGGATTAAAGGTGTACACCATCACGCCCCGCTAGCCAGTTCTTCTTTGAAGGGAAAATCCACCAGGGCTCCAGTCCTCCTGGACTTTAGTTGGGAAATTTGATTAAATTACTGCTTGTTATAGGTCACGTGCTACTATGGCCAGCTCCCAGGTAGCTGTAACTGCTGGAGCTGAAGGTTAGGGACAAGTTTCTGATGTTAGAAGCTCAAGCCAGCAGCCTTTCCTGGGGTGAGAAAGGGCAGAGACTGAAAACCTCAAAAACAGAACAGAAAAAAACAAACAAACAAGAGTAAAAAAAAAGATTCCTGTTTTGAAAAACAAAACAAAACATATTTTTCATCCCCTCTATAGTTCACCTTCATGCTTTCTTTTCTTTTCAGCTAAAATGAATCCTGTCTTTATTTTACTTCACCCTGGACCAAACAATGAGTCTAAAAGGGTTTTGTATTCATCTCTTTATCATTCGCCTCTGTCAAAGAATGAGAGTAGCGTTTCACTCTCCGATGTCAGTGTGGGAAGGGCTTGCCAGCAGGTCTGTTCCTGGACTGCTTGCCACCGCAGGCCTTCTCTGGAAAGGAGCAGGGTGGCCCACCATACACGAGAAACTAGGCCAGTGGTTTTCAGCCTTCCTAATGCTGCGATCCTTTAATGCAGTTCCTCACATTGTGGTGACTCGCAACCATCAAATTATTTTTGTTACTACTTCCTAACTGTAATTTTGCTACTGTTGTGAATCAGAACGAAAACATTTTTGAGTACAGAGGTTTGTCAAAGGGTTACGATCCATGGGCTGAAAACCATTGCTCTTAGTGGTCTAGTGCACGCGGTTCTCATTAAGGCCAGGCAGGTCTTAAGCCTTGAATTCTGAGCCTTCCAACCTACTTTAAAGTGGGAAAGATCTGATTTCTTTCAGTGTCTTTCAGATTCTTACAGGCAAGGGCCACCTTGTGCTACCTGCCTGCACAGGTTGATTTCAGCCAGCGCAACAATGAGAGACTGGATTCCTTGTCCACAACAGTCAAGATCTGCACAGGCTCTCTGACCTCCTACTAGCTTTTGGGAACATTTTAAGGGCGCTCCAAGGACCCAACATTAAAAAGAAGTAGTGAGTTTCACTACTCCACGTGGGCCTCTGCTGTTGCAGAGTGACCTGGCTCCCTGAGAAGGAAGTGTGCTCAGGGACGGCCACGCCCCCTCGCGTTGCCCCGCCCCTCGCGTTGCCTAGGAAACCACAGCGTCTTGCTGCAGTTGCTGCTGGCTTCAGGGTGAATCTGAACTTCAGATGCAGGAGCCGAGCCGCCAGGCTTAGGTCAGTACCTCAAAATCGCTGGGCTTGGGGGACAGCGGGCTGATTGAGCAGATAGGAAGATGGGCGTGTCGCAAACAGTAGGCATAGGCCAGAATCAAACTGCTCCTTCCCTTTGCACCACTCCCCTATGTCTCCCAGAGTATGTGACTAGGGTTCCAGTTCCATCTGATTTTAGGCAGATTGAGGGTCCCTAGAAGAGCTCTAGTGGAGCGCAGACAATAATCCTGCCCTTTCCACAAAGTGCCTGTGGGATTTACACCCTGGGCGCTGGCGAAAACCCACTCTCTGTCTCTCCCCCTCCCGCTCCCCCCTCTCCAACCTAATTTTGTTTGAAATCTAAGTTTCCCCTTAAACAAGGTGTCCTGTGGGATCTAGTGCTGTCTTTAGGCTGGAGGTCCTAGCAAGAGGGTCCCAGCCTCTGACTAAAAACTAAGACCAAGTCCCAAGTGTATTTCCAGAACGAAGGGGAATTGGGCCAGCAGTCAAGATGTCGCCAGTGGGAAAGGTGTCCCAAGTCCAGAATGGCAAAGTCTACCAGCAGATCTTCCAGGCCCAGGTAGGTGTCCTGCTGGCCTCTGCTCCCTTTCCCTCCCCTGGTCTCCCCACAAACTTTCCTGGTCCTTTCTAATTTTCTTTGTTCTGAGAGTTTCCCTGTCTAAGATCCATTTTATTTTATCTTCTATTGAGAATAGACTTTTTCATACAGTAATATTCTGATTTCAATCCCCACCCCATCTTCTCCTAGATTTTCCCCCAATAAGCCGATTTTTAAAAAACAGTTCTCTTTGACAATTACTTTGATTTAAAAAAAATAATTGCTATTGGGTATATTATAGTGTACATATAGAAAAACATTGGGGCATTTGGTCTCAAAATTAAAAACTTAATTTTGGTGAAAAAATATTTTTAATCGAAATTATTCAGAATTAGTCTGAATTAACCATTTGGTGCCTGATTCTTTTGTAGAGCATAAAAGCAGTTCTTATTTTTCTGTTTAAAAAGTGAGTCTTGGCCAGGCATGGTAGCTCATGCCTTCAGTCCCAGCACTTGGGAGGCAGGGGCAGGTGTATCTCTGTGTGTCTATATAGCAAGCCAGATAGACCCTGTTTCAAAAAACCTATGGTGGTGGTGGTGGTGGTGTTGATGGTGGTGGTAGTGGTGGTGGTGGTGATGGTGGTAGTGATGGTGGTGGTGGTGTTGGTGGTGGTGGTGGAGGAGGTGGTGATGGTGGTGGTATTGGTGGTGGTGGTAGTGGTGGTGGTGGTGGTGGTGGTGGTGATGGTGGTGGTGGAGGTGGTGATGGTGGTAGTGATGGTGGTAGTGGTGGTGGTGGAAGTGGTGATGGTGGTGGTGGTAGAGGTGGAGGTGGTGGAGGTGATGGTGGTAGTGATGGTGGTGGAGGTGGTGATGGTGGTGGTGGTGGTTCTTTTTCTGTACTAGGGTTTTGAATCTCCCTTTTCTCCTTGGCAATCTCTCAGAACTCACGTCCATAGCCAGGGGTATTCACACACCTCCCTGGTACCCAGTGTCAGCCTCCATAGAGGACTTGCTTGGTACCCAGAGTTAAAGGCTTTAGTGGCCATGGCTATTGTAAAGATTGTTATCCCTTCTTGAATGTACCTTGCAGACCAAAGAGGCCTACAAGCTTCAAATCTAGTGTACTGTTATTGAAGTGGCATTCTTATTCATTTGAGCCATAAATCATCCTGCCTGTGTAACCTTCAAAAATAATAAAGGAATAGAGAAACCAGAGAACTCAAATTACTCATACCATTCAGCTCCTTATATATAGCAAGATATTATTCTCAACCTTCCATTGTTCTCCCATGTATTTTAAATTTTGAAACCACACTGTAATTTGGGTTCTTTTTTTTTTTTTTTCAAAAAAAAGGGGGTGACTTTGTTAAATGTACTGGAAGGGACAGAAGGTCTAGCAGTATCCAAAGTGCCACCTGCCTATAATTTTTAATTTATGTTTTAAAATGAGATTTATATTTATTTTGCGTGTTTGAGTGTTGAGCCTGTGTGTGTGTCTGTGTGTGTGTGTCTGTGTGTGTGTGTGCATGGCTGGTGCTCTGGAAGGCAAGCAGGGAATTGTGAGCCACGCCGCGGATGCAGAAAATGGAGCTCTGGTCCTCTGTAAGAACAGCAGGTGCTCCTAGTTCTGGAGCCGGCTCTTGAGCCCTGCAATTTGTGTTTTAATTGCTATGTTTGATGATACACCATTGGGTGATGGTTTCCTTGCCATAAGACATTTGTGGTCATTTCTGTCTCTAGTAAGCAACTACCCATCCATCAAAGGGTTTTTACTTAGCCCGTCTCCTATTACTGAATGGTTCTGGGTTATTTTGTTCTGTTTTTGTTGTTTTGTTTTCCATTTATTATCAGTTTCTTATGATTCCAAAAATAATTGTATACACTAAATGATCTTCATTCAAAATTCTCTACATATACCTTTCTTGAAACACCCTGTGCCAGTTAAGAGATCTTCTGCACTGGGTGGGCATGGAGTCTGAGTCCAGGGAGCCAGGTGCCTCCATGTCCTCCTCCGACGTCCTCCCACATGTCACAGTCGTCATGAAAGGCTTGGGCACCTGAAACTTTCACATTACCTTGTGTCTCATCTTTCCCGCACTCAGGTGCAGCTGGTTCAGTCTCTGGCAGCCACCAGGAAGCAGGCTGCAGAGCGTTCTGAGATTCCAAAGAATATCAAGACACCCATGATGAAGAAGGTGCCATTACCTGAGGGGGAAACTATGACCCCTCGCCAGAGGAAGTGGGTGCGTAGCCTCCCCAACGACTGGGTCACGGAAAACCCAGTTCTCTATAGGTAAGCCTTGCTACCAAGCCACACTGTAGGTCCCCAGTCTACAAAGACTCAGAAAGATGTATGCCCAGGGGGAACAGAGCCTCAAGTACCTTCTCCAAAACAGGGAGCTCGTCACATCTGCTTGGAAAGATGTTTCTCTCCTCCCTCAGTAGTTTCAATGGGGCTGCCTAAGGCCTCTGTCTGGGTAGAGAAGCCCACTGTCACAGAACTTGACTTCTCAACAATAGTGACTAGCCACATTCCCTCAACGGTGGGAAGATCACACAGAGGACAGGGCTGGGGAAGCTCCCTAGGGAGGGGCCACCACTGAGGGAGGATGCTGAGGGAGGAGGGTGGGAATGCAGCTTTTACTTGGTTTTTAACTCACTGGGGAAGCCTGAGGTCAATGGGTCTAGAGCAGTGGTTCTGAACTGCCCTGATGCTGTGACCCTTTAATGCAGTTCCTCATGTCTTGATAACCCCCAACCATAAAATTATTCTTGTCGCTACTTCACAACTCTAATTTTGCTACTGTAATGAGTCACAGTGTAAATATCTGTGTTTTCTGATGGTCTTAGGTAACCCCTGTGAGAGGGTCATTTGACCCCGAAAGGGGTAGTGATCCACAGGTTGAGAACCTAGAGGGAGAAAGGGCTGGAGCAGAGACTGGAAGAGGCTTTGCAAGCCAGTCATAACTTTGAACTTTGAATTGATTTGAATATCTGAAGTCCCCTTAGCAAGACTATGCAGAATTCTGTACTGAATGCATCTTGCCATCCCCCCCCCCCTTTTAATTTTGGTTGGGAGATTTTTAATTACTGCTTCTATTTCACTAGGAGTTACAGGTCTACTTAAATTGTTTATTTCATCTTGATTTAACTTTGGTAGGTTGTCTGCATCAAGAAATACTTCTACTCCAAAACTTTTAGGTTTCTCCGTTTGGTGGTATGCAGATTTTAAAAGCATCCCCATGATTCTCTGACTTCCCTTGGTGACGTTCATAATGTCCCCCTTCCTCTCTGATTTTCTTAACTTCCCCTGCAAGCCCTCAACCATCAACCCCAGGGTCTCTCGCTTTATTGGAAAGGGAACCTCCCCCAGTCCCTGTTCCCCTCCTGCCTTCAACCTGTGTCCCCCTGAAAGAGCCGCTTCCTTAGCAGTAGCCCCAATGCATTGTTCACCCCAGCTGCTTTTGGAGGGAGTTAGAGCTTCATTATACAAGCCAGCTCCTCAAACCCTGGGGGACAAGTGGCTGAGAAACCTGAGCAGATCTCATTGTCCCGTGGGCTCCTATGAAGCCACTTTGGGTCTGGGACATTTGAAATATCAAGGTCTGAAAGAGCCTCCCCATTTTGCATGGCTGTCTGGCCCCATCAGCTGCAGTCCAGATCTGTTGTCTTCTCCCACCTGTGGAACAGCGTGACGACTCATAAGAGAACAGATGACAGATACTGCTTGCCTAGGGCCTCTGGGAACTGTAGGGTGCTCTGGGCTTCTCTGATGGGGCATTTGTAGACTTTATCCCAGCGTTGATGCCACAGTCTTTCCTTCCAGGTCTCTCCGTGAGTTAGCTTACTGAGAGATCTCAGTCCACTCCAACTAGATCCAAAC
Organism: Mus caroli; assembly: GCF_978045245.1. Classification (NCBI taxonomy): domain Eukaryota; kingdom Metazoa; phylum Chordata; class Mammalia; order Rodentia; family Muridae; genus Mus; species Mus caroli. The sequence continues at coordinate 108,792,177 of NW_028227261.1, read as the reverse complement.
CCGATGGGTCTTGGCGTTCTGAGCATCCAGCTCTGCTTGAGACAATGGCTCCTTTATATCCCCTTTGCAGAAAAAGGGCTTACTCCAGCTGCCTCATATGATAATGTCTTGATTACAGTTTTAGAGGGTTCGAGCCCATGGTAGAGAGCAAGGCAACAGGCAGGCATGGAGCAGAATCTGAGGGTTTACATCAGAACCATATACATAAGACAGAGGGAGGGAGAGGGAGGTGAAGGGGAGGGGGAGGCAGAGGGGGAGAGAAGAGCTAGTTAGGAATGGCATGGGCTTTTGAAACCTCAGGACTTAGCCCTCAGTGATAAACTTCTTCCAATAAGGTCACACACACCTCTTAATACTCTGTCTTAGTTAGGGTTTTATTTCTGGAAAGAGACACCATGATCAAGGCAACTCTTAGAAAAGAAAGTATTTAACTGGAAACAGTTTCGCTTACAGTTTCAGAGTGTTAGTCCATTTATCATCATGGCAGGAAGCATGGCAGTGTGCAGGCAGACATGGTACAGAAGGAGCTGAGAGTTCTACATCTTGAGTGGCAGGCAGCAGGAAGTGATAGAGACACACTGGCCAGACTTGAGCATCTGAGACCTCAAAACCCACCCCCTAGTGACACACTTCCTCCAACAAGGCCATACCTACTCCAACAAGGCCACACCTACTTCAACAAGGCCACACCTACTCCAACAAGGCCACACCTATTCCAACAAGGCCACACCTCCTAGTGGTGCCACTCCCTATGGACCAAGAATTCAAACACATGAGTCTATTGAGGGCCATACCCATTCTAACATCCACACCTTCCCAATAAGTGAACCAAACATTTAAATATACGAGCCTTATTCAAACTACCACAGAGGGTCTGCTGAAGGACCAAATAAGGGTGCATGCGGAGAACTTCATTCTTTGTTGGGCTGTTCACCCATCATGGTCCTTACTTTCCATTTGGAAACAGTTCCAGTCCCAGACCCATGTTGGCCAATCAAGGAATTTCCAGCTTGTGTCTGGGGGAGGCACCCAACACTGTGTCCAGGTACCCTCAGAGACTAAGCTTGGAGACATCGCATCTTTGGTTGGGAGCCTGGGACATTGCCTACAAGGCTGTCTGGAGTAGGAGGAGGGTCTGGGCAGCGGTCAATGCCTGTGCTGGCCTGGGCAGGTGTGGGGGCAGGTCTTACTCTTCTCTACTTGCTTCCTCAGGGAAAAAGAAGAAGCCAGGAAGGAGAAGGAGCGCCTGACGGAGGACATGATTGCTTCCCAAGAGGTGCAGGGCCTCATGGACAACATAGGTGAACCTCTTGCCCTTCAGTTCCAAGGGCAGGCCTGCCCCAGGCAGGAAAGTCTCCAGATGGCAGTGTGTGTTCCACCTCAGGGACTCTTGCCACCCTCAGTGGGGTCCTCTGCTCAGTTTCCCAGAGGATGCCTTTTGAGTGTAACCCCAGGAGGGACAGCCAGTGGCTACTACACGGTGGGCAACTCCTAGGAAGGAAGGACGGACTAAGCTTACTATCTTGTGTGATTTGGCCCTTGTACTTTTCAAACCCCTTCTCCTCCCCACTGCAAGTCCCAGTTTCACATTATCCCCTCGTGGGCGCTCTTGCCTTTGTCCTTAGGGCTAAAAAGTGACTCCGTATAGAAAAACAGAAGATTACTGACCTCCTGTCAGCAGGAGCGCCTTTCTCTTGCTGAGAGCCCCCGGGTGGTAGCCAGCTTCCAGCCTCCTAGATAGACGCAGGGCAAAGCGCTCTACAACCCCCCTCCCCACCCCCACCCGAGTGCTTGGGCCCGGCTCTGCTTCTGCCCTTGAGGTATTCTGGCACCGGTTGAGCTGGGCTGGAAGGAAAGGAAGTTTGAACAGGTGGGTTGGGTTAGCAGGATCTCAGGCCTGGCGGTGAGTAAGGAGAGGGTGAGGGACTGGGGGCAGAGGGTGTTCTTTGAGATGTGTAACAGCTATCCTGGACAGTATTCCGTGAAACAGCTCTCTTTTATTCGGGGTGAACAGGGCTATATGAACTTTGGGAAGTGGGTGGGGGAATTGGGAGTGAGTGTACCTCATTGACTGGGGCTGAGGTGCCAGAAATGCTTCATTTACATGGAAAAGAATTCCAGGTGCTTAACTCTGGAATTTGGCCAAGAGGCTCAGGTAACTACCACAAGGTTGGTGGAGGTGGGTGGGTGAGAGGGCTAGGAACCCTGGGACCTAGAACAGGGAGGGATCTATCCTTACTCCAGTCTCAGGATGAGATTTTCAGGGATTGGACAGTCTTGACCTCACTTTTGCTCCAGGCTGGTCCATCTGTCTGTCTCCCAACCCACCCCCTCCTGCCATTGCACTCGCTCCAGATCAGAGCGTGTACCTTACAGAAGGCTGTTAACAGCACCAGCCTCCTGAGTTGATCCTTGGATGCAATACAGTTAGGATGCTGCCGCCGTGTGCTAAGCGAGCTCTAGTGTTGACTGATATTTCTGCAGATGATCTTTTCTGGTTCAAATGTATTTCTTGCTTCCTTTTTTTTTCCATTTTTCTTTTCTCTCTTTTTTTCTTTTCTTTTTCTTTCTTTTCTTTTCTTTTTCTTTTTTTCATTCTCTCTCTGTCTCTGTCTGTCTGTCTCTTGAGATAGGGTCTCTTTGTTATGTAGCCCTGACTGTCCTGGAACGCCCTATGTAGACCAAGCTGCCCTCACAGAGATCACTTGCCTCTGCCTCCCCAACACTGAGATTCAAAGTGCTCATCACTAGTGCTGGCTTTTATATGGTAATATAATGGCTTTTAAATATGGTTCTATTACAACTTCACAGTGGCACAAGAGTACACTCATAAACTATTACTGCCCTTTTCAAGCTCAGTACCGATTCCTGCTAAGATAGCCAACTTTGTGACACAAAGCAGGCCTGGTGTTATATGATTTTTGCTCAGTTGTAGACAAATGTAAATACGCTGGGCACATTTAAGACGGGCTGGGCGAAGCTTTGACCCTCAGGAGAGTAGGTGTGATTAAAAATATTTTCAGCTTATAGTACTTTCTATTTATGATTTCATCGGATCAGGACTCCTTTGAATTAAAAAGAATAAAGCACCTGTATGTGTATTTATTCTATAAACATTTCTTTTTATGAATTTTTACTAAGTAGCCTAGGCTGGCCTCAAGCTCCAGCTGTTTTTGCATTAGCCTTCTTAGTGCCATGATGAAATTGTTTTGAAGGACACCATAAACACTGTCATTTTACATACACCCGTTTGGGAATTTTGCCCCAGTAGTTGTCTGTGTAATCAGCTGTGGTGCAGGGGGTTGAACCCAGGGCTGTGAGTTTGTAGGCAAGAGCTAAGCTATCCCTGCCTCAGTCTCTTGCCTGAGAGTCTGAACCTTGGTCCCTACTGCACTCAAACAGGTTCATTTGCATCTTTTGTCATAATTCTCAAGTTTCTGCCCCTGCTGGCCTGGCTTTGGGGTCTGCCTCTGAGCTCAGGCCTGAGTGAAGATGCTCTCTGCCCTGCCGAGCTCTCTGGGAGCACTCTGCCTTCCCTACAGGCTCATGAGCTCTGTTATTTGCCCCACAGTCCCCGAGAGGGTGAGCGACCTCCAGGAACAAGAGGAATTCAAGAAGAGGAAGTACCTGAGCGCACTGGCGAGCTTTCAGGAGGAGTTGGAGCAGATTGGGGTGGTGAGGCCCTGCTCCTCTCTCTTCCGTTCTGGAAGCATCCCCTGGGTGGGGAGGTGTGCTTTCACCGCTCCCAGCCTCCCTCCCTTCTCCCAGTGTCCACCGTGTCTCACCATGACAGACAGATGGGATCGTGTTCAAGGGCTTGTTAGAGGAAAGGCATAAGCGTGGGCTCCCATAATTCTCAGAAAAAGTTAAAGGCTGCTGCCTCAGCATGCAGAGAGGCCCAGGGTCTTGCCAGGATAAGTTTGAAAGGGGTCCAGTCAGAACCTCACTTGACTCTGGCTCCAAAGCCCTGCCTTTGACTCATGGCCAGTCCTGCTGATGGAGGGGCCTTAGAGGTATCTAAGGACCATGTGTTCCATTGACTGAGACCATGGGGGGGGGGGTGGATTTCTCATTCAAGCCACCACAGACTCTTCCAGGTTCCTGAAGGAGACCAAGTTAAGCACAACTGAAAAGAGGGCATGAGTGCTCCTCTGTATGGTTGGGGAGAAGGTTTTTACTGTAGGTATGAGGAAGAGCACAGCCAGGGGCATCTGGAGGGATCCACACTGAACAGGGCTATGAGAGGAGAGGTGGCGGGGGGGGGGGGGGGGAGGGGAAACAAGGAGGAGAGAGGATCAAGAGCCAAGAGAATCAAGAAAAGAGGACCAAGAGGGCACATGGCTGAAATTGCAGGGTTATATAAGAAAGAGAAGCTGAGGGGCGGAGGAGAGTGGAGAGGAGAGGAGAAGGAATAAGAGGAGAGGAGAGGGACAGAGAGAGGAGGGGAGGGGAAGGAGAGAGGAGGGAAAGGGAGAGGAGGAGAGAGGAGGGGAAAGGAAGGAAGGGGAGAGGAGGGGAGGGAAAGAGAAGGGAGGGGAGGAGAGGGGAAGGGAGAGAAGGAGAAGGAAGAAGAGGGGAGGAGAAGGAAGGAGAGAGGAGGGGAGGGGAAGGAGAGAGGAGGGGAGGGGAAGGAGAGAGGAGGGAAAGGAAGGGGAGAAGACAGGAAGGGAGAAGAGAGAGGAGAAGAGGGGAGGAGAGGGAAAGAGAGAGGAGGGGAAGGAAGAGGAGTGGAAGGGAGGGGAGGGGAGGGGAGTTTAGGATAGGGGGTGTGGCAAGAAGTGTTGTGAAGTACTGAATGAGTCTTGAAGCCAAGCAGACACTTTGGTATGTAGATAGGCACCTCAGCCATTTGTCCTGAGTTTCTTTGGGACCTGTCAGGCTAGACTCAGTGGCAGCTCCTCCTTCAGCTTTAGAGGAGAGACTCAGTGCCCGCCCGGTGTGCTGCAAGGTGTCCTGGTCCTCTTTGCCTCTGAGTTCATCATCAATGCTCAGCCCCCCCCCCCCCGGGTTTAGATAATGATCTTTCTTGAGACAGGGTGGGGCCAGCACCTACCCCACTAGGGAGGGCTGCCTCCTATGTGGGGTGTAGCTGCCCTCACCCTCCACCTCCCGGCCTGCCACAGGAGATGGAACCTCTCATCCTGGAGAAAGGGGATCTTCTTTTGAGAAAGATCTCGAAGTCCGATGAGGACGTTGACATGCTCTTCAAGAAAGTCGAAGGGGAGCCGGACCTCGAAAGCCACACTATTGAAGTAGGGGCTCCCTGGCGACAATACCTGCTCCCCACCTCTCCGGGAACTCCTGGTCTGATCCTGTTCTCCTTTGCAGACCCTTTTGGAGCTGTGGGAAAAAGTGGCTGAAAGATTCATGCAGCAGAAGCAGGAGATTAAGGAGCTGGACGAGGAGCTGTTGGCCCTGGAGGTCTCTCGAGCCGACAAGGCATGCTGGCTGCAAATGAGCTCCTTCGTGGCTTTGTCCTGAAGGGTTGGTGGGCAGCCTTCTTTGTCCTGCTAGTGGTCTGGAAACTGAGAGTGACTCACAGCCTTCTCCTCTCCAGCTAAAGGAAGTGCTGAAGAGATATGTCGGCATCATAGAGAAAACCTCCTATATCCTGCAGCCCGATGTATATAGGCTGATAGATAAAGAAGCTATGGTGAGTGGTGTTCTGTGGTAGAGAGAGCATGACCCAGGGCATACCTAAGCCCCAGTGCGTCAGGAATGCAGGGCGTCACATCTGCGACATACCTTAGTAACTCAGGCAGGTTCTTTGATTGGGAACTAAACCTTTGTAACTGCATTTTCGGTAGCAATCATTGTGGACTGTGTTCGCGGTCTCCTGCTGTCTACAGCTGCGTGCCCAGTAGCTTAATCACACAGAGTAACCATGTCCCAGCTACTGTGTGGGTGGTACTATGGGTGCTGCACTCTCAGGTTGTCACCTTAGGGCTTTCCACTGTCCCTCCTATGCTTGCTCAGCAGTCCCAGCCTACTCTGGCTTTCTCTTGCTTCCTGACTCTCCTGATGGCCAGGGGCATCTGTGGCTGCACCACACCCACCTGCTGGATCTCTACTTCCAGTCTCCCCTCACCCCTGTCTGTGGGGGGAAGTAAGAAATTCAAGGTTGCTCATGATGTCTCCAGAAGAAAGCCCCACCCTCCTGCCATGTGAGATGAGAGGGCTCTTGGCTTGGGCTGCTCACAGGTGCGTTGTGGTATTTGTGCGGAGCTGAGCATGCCCTGGGTCTTGAACTGGGGATGGCCGTGCTCCCTGCCAGGGTGTGCTTAGTGGCTGACAGCAGAGGCCTTGACAGTAACAAACCAGGGCATTGGGTCCCCCAAAGCTGAAGTGACAGGTGGTTGTGAGCCACCCAGTATGGGTGCTGGGAGCCAAACGGAGTCCTATGGAGGAGCCGTGGGCACTCTTAACCACCAAGCCATCTCTCCAGTCTCTAAATTTTAATTTTTAAATTAGCATAACAAAATATGTTTCGTCATGGCATTTTCCAAACACGGTCTGTTTTGTGGGTCTCCTCTCCACCCCCTACCTGCTCAGCAGCCCCCTCTCTGTTTTTCTCGTCACATGTTCTGTCACCCCGCCCCTTCCCTGACACTCCTTTCCCTCTTCTCGTGGTCCCCTCTGTAGTTTAATATTTCATACCCAAACTCACACTCACTGACACGTGTGCATTGACCACATATAAACGTTAGCAGGGCCACATATGACAAGGAATATGAACTATTTGTCCTTCCGAAGTTTAAGCTCTGTGTGACTCTGGAGGCCCTCCAAGTCTGGACTGTGACCCAGTGCTGTGCCTGGTCTCCTCACTGTGGCCACCCGGCACGTGCTATGCACACTGTGTGCACTAATCTTGTTCAACTTCAAAACTGCTTTTCTGGGGCCATATACTCAAAGCACGGCTGTGGATCTGCAGGGCCAAGAAATACTTGCGTAGGCCCCAGCAGTACAGGGCTTGCTGGGAAGCCTCAGGCTCTTACTGCACAGCCATGCTGGGATTCCTTACCCATGAATCTGGCTGTGTCTTCAACTCCCTAGAGGACTCGGGAAGTGGGCGGCATAGAGGGTTTTTCGAGTGGTGTGGCATGGCATGAGCGATGAGGGGGAAGCTGTTCTCATATTAGCAGCAGGGCTAACAAAGGGCAGAAGCATGGTGTGTGATGGGGGTCGTTCCTGTCCTGTGGCGGGTCATGCAGTTGACCAGGTTTGGATCTGGATCGGACACATCCCTGGGTCTGGATCCCAAAGCAAGCCCAAGTGACAGGGGCACTGAAGGCAGGGCTCTCAGCTTTTAGAATAAGTTTATGTAAGGGTGGCAAACAGTCACTAGCCTGCTACCCACTCCCGTTTTCTAAGCAGTGACCCAGGGCATCTGCAGATCTGGGTTGGAGTTCCTGCTATCAGGAACACGATTAAGCCTTCCAGGAAGACCCCTGGCGAAGTGGTCCTCTGCACTCCTCACAGCCAACCACAGCCTCACTTAGCCCTGGCCTACCCTTCTCCTGACTTCTCCCCCGGTCCCGCTTATTGAGCCTTACTCTGGCCGGAGAGCCGCCCAGTCTAAAGCCCTACCCACCCCTGACCACAGGCCATGAACCAGGCTCTCCTGGGCAACCGGAGGGCCATCGCCCAGCTGTTAGTCAACCTGACTGAGTCAACCCTACAGCAGGAGCTTGACAACCGCCACCGCTGGCAGGGGCTGGTGGATACCTGGAAGGGTCTCAAGAAGGAGGCCCTGATACAGAGCTTCAGGTCAGTGGTGACCTCCCTCCCAGCCCTCATTCCCACACCCCAGTCCCCTCCCCCCACTCCCACCTACAGCTCTCTCCTAGCCAGGCTGTTTTTTTCCTGCCCTTTTCTTCATGGTTTAAAATTGCTACTATTAGCAGGGCAGTGGTGGTGCATGCCTTTAATTCCAGCACTTGGGAGGCAGAGGCAGGCAGATTTCTGAGTTCAAGGCCAGCCTGGTCTACAGAGTGAGTTCCAGGACAGCCAGGGCTACACAGAGAAACCCTGTCTCGGGGAAAAAAACCAAAACCAAAACAAAACAAAAAAAACCCACACCAAAACAAAAAAAATTGCTACTGTTTTCTATGCCCCTATATTTAAAGTTAGAAATAGATGAAAAAGCATCAAAAAGAAACTGAGTCACCACTGACTCTTCCTGGAAAGAGTTTAGCTAGGACTGAAACACTTCAGACCCACAGAGTCCATGACATTTTAGATAGGTTTCCCCCCCCCCCAACATTATTTCACAACTATTCTCCAAAGTGTTCATACCATTATCTGTATAATTCCCATGCTTTTCCATAACCCTTGGCCTGCAAGGACAGATGTCTCTCAGGTGGATACCTCCCACCTTTCTGGACCTCATCTCCTCTGCAGGGGAGATGGGGAGGAGAGGACCCATCTCTGCACTGTGTGCTGAGGCTCAGCCTTGCCCTTCCGTGTGACGTTGATGAAGTCCCCAAGTGTTCCAAGCCTGCCTCCTCCACATGACAGGACAGGCGCCCTACCAGCCCTGGGTTCTCAGTGATGACTCAGTGGGACACTGTAAACAGAGCCTGTCTGAGCCCAGGATTGGGACTGTTACAAAGGTCAACAGTGAATGGCCACAGCTGACTCTTCCTGGACGCTCCCCGTGATGCGGGGCACGGGCTCAGGGCTTTATCTGTCATCTTTCCGAGTCCTTACAACTTACCAATGAGGACAGTGCTGCCATTAGCTCTACGTTGTAGTCTAAGGCTTGGAGCAGAAATGGGACTTGTTCTGGGTCACAGAGTAGGATGTCAGGACACCATGGCATCTGAGGCTTCTGTGCTGAGAGATAGTTTGCAGTTCTTCCTGCCCTTCTTGTTCCCTTTACCTCCCTTCTATCCTCAGTGACCTGGATGGAGGCTCAGATGGGACCATTACGGCCTGGGGTGGTAGGTCATGGTTATGGGGTTCTGAGCATTCTTGTCTGAGTCTCCTGCCCACTTCTCCCCTCTGTGTCTGGCTGTCCAGTGAGTTCATGGCTAGCGAGGAGATCCAGGAGCCCCCAGAAGTGAAGAAGAAGCTTGAAGAAATGCAGAAAAACCAGGAGATGCTTCAGAATGTGAGGCTCGATCACCTCTGCACCCTCTGGTATGGTGTACAGGAAGGAGCGCCCCTGGGGCCAGCACCTTTGGGAGTCTAGTAGGAAGGCCATGTGGCTTAGATCTTCCCCCTGAAACCCTTCGGCACCAGGCTATCTCCTGGTGCTAGAGGGCTGGGCTGACCACCCCAGCCCCATGGCAAGGGAGGTCATAGGTCACTTGCTGTGGAGAAAAAAAGCTTAGGTTGGTCCTGCCAAAGAGCTCACTAGAACACAGTGGCCAGGGCAGAGGTTGTAAAGAGGAGGGAAGAGGGATGAGAGGTCTGATAAAACATGGTCCCAACAGAGCTTTGGCCCTCATGCTGAGGCACTTTAGAGGCAGATAGAAGACAACACTGGGATGCTGCTGTCACAGGGGAGGCTCCATTCAGAGTCTTTCTGACATTGTGAATAATGAAAGGCCTTTTGGTGAGGCTTGTTTGGGGCAGCCAGAGACCCCAACAGGTTCTTTAGCTTCTTCAGGATATTATTGACAGTATGCTAAATACGCTAACCATTTTGATGCATTTCAGGCATGCAAGGCTTACCTGTCATCTCTTCTTTCCCCAGTGACCTCCTCCCCCCTAACTATAACAAAACCCAGCTGACTGAGTGGTATGACTCTCTCACTTCCCTCAACAAGCAGCTTGGTGAGCAATGTCCATGGCACTTTCAGAACTTTCCAGACCAAGTAGTAACTTGTTATAGTCAGCCGTGTGTCTGAGGAGCTGAGGCCCCTCTACCCTGGGACTTTAGGATACATGAGCTCCAAAGACCTCCTCTGCTCACTACCCAGTTCACAGTCATGCTAGCCTCAAATTCTGACCCCTCACATCTGACCCCTAGCCCCTGACCCAAGCCTGGGGGGCGGGGGAGAAAGACACAGAGTCTCTGCTCAACTCTCAAGATGGCACATTGGCCATGTCCTGAGAGTCTTGCAGTTGGAGGTATGAGATTAAAGCCCAGCCCTGCTTTGTCCTGATTGCATAACCTTGGGAAAGCCATGTCATCTCATGGCCTCAGTGTAGAGCAGAGATGTGAACAGGACTAACCATGGCCCCTACCTTGTGGATTAACGGCTATTCATAGTTGAGTTCCTAGCTCACAGCCAGAAGGCTCAATCATAAGTGGTAACTATTTAGACTATCCCACATTAAGAGTGTCAGGTCACAGTCATACCCCAGCTACCTGGCTTGGAAATGGTCACACTTGTGTGCTTTCTTGTACTCTCAGGCTGCTTGCTCCTTGCAGCAGAGACCGTGTGACCACATAGATAGAAACAGTGAGCCTATCACTTTGTGGACAAAGTATGCCAAGCCGTACTTTTGAGGATGCGATCATTTTTCCATCTTTGAGGCTCACTACAACCCAGAGAGGTCAGTCAGCGGCTGTGTGAAAGTCACTCACATTGCTGTGACACAATATTTGATGAGCAACTGAGGAGAGAGAGAGAGCAAAGGTCTGTTCTGGCTCATGGCTGTAGAGGATGTCCAAGGTCTGACTGTAAGCAAGATGGTGGGAGCCTGTGGTAGAGTCTCCACATGTCACAGTGGACCAGGGAGGGAGCAGAGAGGGTACTTGAACCACAGGCAGAGCTGTGACCTTTAAAGGTTCACCCCTAATGAACTACTTCTGTCAGCCAGGCTTCAGCTCCTAAAGGCTTCCAAGCCTCTCAGATAGCGCCCCCTAGCCATAGCTGGCAAATGCGTGCTCAAAACTGGAGCCCATGGTGTTCATTTCAGATTAAAGACGCTCACAGGCACCATTGTCTTTGTGTCCCAGAAGACCCCTACTGGTAGAGACGAACTCCTCATATGAGGTCATCCTCTTGGGGGGCTAGGAATTCTCTGAGGAGGGAGATACCAGCCCCTGACCTGAATAGAGGCTCTGACCAATCTGAGCTGCGCAACCTTCGCTGCGGAGGTTCTTTGCTGAGTAGAGCTGATTCCCTCTGCAACAGGAACCCCTCTCCTAATTTTTCTCTACCTCTTGGGAGAAAGCCTGACTCATTTGACCCATTTTATGTTCTGTCCCTGGAGACACCTACCACATGGACTGCATGTCGCTGGTCCACTTCCTGTATGAGAAGATTTGGCAGCAGTGCCTGTCCCGAGTGCAGGAATGCAAGGTAGGCGTCCTTCTCTGGAGGCCCAGGGAGAGGAGGAGCTGTGTGCTGGGACCTTCTCTGCCTCTTCCACCCCCTTCAGTCTTGATCTAGGCTTTTCTTCCTCCCTGTCAGTCACCAGGTGCTCGCTGGCCATTGGGCATTCTGGTTCCCTCTACCTGGAGGATCCTGCACTCTACAGAGCTTAGCCCAGCATCAAAGCCTCCTAGGAAATGGAGCTGTGTATTCATAAACCATCTCTGTTGTTAACTCTTGGCCTTATTCTTCACAGCACTGGGCTTTGCCAAAGATGGAGGCCATATTCTAAGGGGACACCACAAGGTCCCTTTCATAGATAGTGCTGATCCTAGCTCCAGTCCCACCGTTGTCTCTTGGCCTGCCTGCCTCTGGGCAGGGTAAAGCAGCGAGCTTACTCCCAACCTATCCAGGACAGTGATATTGGGGAAATAGTTTGCTAAAATAACCCCTCCCTGCCTCCTTGGTAAAAGTGTCTAGATGAAAAGTCTACAAAAGCCTGGGCATTTTGAAAAGTTCTGAGCTCTGAGGGTTCACTTGCTACCCACAGGGAGTGTCCCCTATTCTCCGGGTACCTCTGGCAGGCTCTGCTCTGCACCTCACCCGTCTAGGAACAGACCCAAGGGGATCCACGTGGCAGTTGTAGCTGTCTTGGGGCCCTGAAACAGTTCATTGATAACTGCGTGTTTCTCTGCCCTGTTCTCTCCCGCCCCCCCTCCCCCACCTCACTGCAGCAGCAGCTGCTGAACTGGAAAGCTTTCTCTGAAGCAGAGGCAGAGAGCCTAGTAAATCCAACCTTCTTCCTGATGGTGGGGGAGTTCCAGAGCAAGGTGGAGAAGCAGCTGGAGCTCCTGGATGTATGTACAGGGGTGCTGGGGACCCTGGAAGTGGGGTGCATCTCTGGAGTACTACACTGAAAATCCTAGGGTGCCCCTGGTGTAGCCACTCCCTGACCCTTACCAGTTCCTTCCTGCATAGGCCTCCTGGGCTAACCACACCCAGGCTCATTCCCTCTGTCCCAGAAACCACCCTGACATATGGGTTACTTAGGTTTGGGAAAGCCACTTAGGCTATGGGTGTATCAGAACCACTTTGTTGAAGACTGGGGAGGGCAAGAGTGTCCAGTCCCAAAAGTATGTAGTCTTAACCCAGAGTCAGCATGCTCTTTCTGTGAAGGGCCAAGTATTGAGTGAGGCCTTGCAGGCCACAGGTGTCTGTCCCAGCCTGTCACTTCTATCAGCCTAAGCAGCGTGGAAGCAAAGGCCGTGGCTGTGCTCCAATGCCTGTATTAGAGGCCAGGGTCTGTGCTCCATTTAAGTTTCATGGTATCTTTTTCACTACTTTTGAATTAAAAAAAAAAACATTTAAAAATTGGAGAATCTGTGACTAGCTCATGAGTCCACACAAAAACAGGCAGAAGGCCAAATTTATCCCTCAGTCTAATCCACCAGTCTCTTTCCCAGACAGATGCATGTAACCTGTGTGGTTTTGTTTTTCATATGTGCAGTGCTAGCCATTCACTCAGCTCCTCACACATGCTAAGAAAGCCCTCTGACAGCCAACTATCTCTAGTCCTAACATGTAGAATGCTTTTCAAAAATTTTTATTTTATTTTATTTTATGTATATGAGTGTTTTTGCCTGCCTGCATGTATATGCACCATAAGTGTGCCCAGTGCCTGATGTGCTTACGCCATGCTGGCGCGGAGTGGGTGTCGGGTTAGGAGAAGCCACGGGATCCCACTCCGGGGGTGCGGGGTGCAGTCCGAGGTCCCCGGGGACTGCTGGAGCCAGCTTGGGAGTCCCCGGGCCTGCAGAGAGGCTGGGAATGTCTGGTTCTCAGACTCTTGGGTACCCCAGAGGCCGCTGGATTCCTCGGAAAAGCTGAGAACGGAATGGGGGCCCGAGGACTGGATCTGGCCTGGGGCCAAAGGGGAAAATAGGAGAGAGCTCTGACTGGGTCCTGTGGAGAGGAGAGAGCCATTGGCTTGCTCTGTGGGCTGCTTGGCTTGGCTTGGTGGAGGCTGTGACTGGGAGCACTGAGAGGCCTCTTGTGGGAGATTACACAGGGCTCTTTAGACAAGGACCTGATCCATTGCTCCTCTCGCCAAATCCTGATGAAAAGAGGCAGTCCATGGTTTTAAGGCATTGTCAGGGTGGAGAATGGCAATGAGCAAAACCGTACCCCACTTTCTTAGGGCCTGGGGTTAAATACCTTTTGCAGGGAGGAGTGTCTGGGAAGGGGAGTTTATTGGCTAAACCCTTCAGACCTTTAGGTACCTCATTAAATGGAGCTCTGTCCTGAGGCTATGTGACCTGTGGTCGAGTTTTCTACCTGTGGAGGGGCTTGGGGCCTTGCCCTTACGTGACTGATGGCCATAGACCTATGGAGAGCTGGGGTCTCGTGTCAGGGGCCTAGTGTTCAGGAGCGTGGCAAAGCGCCTACGGTCCCTTGCAGGGGACCTGTGGGATCCCCGGCAGGCTCACCGGGGTTTCAAACCTAGCTCAACCAGAAAGCAGGCTGCCTTTCATGGCTCCACAGGAATGTTCTAGAGAAAGATGCCCAGGTCCTACTACCCCATGCAGGGAAGGCCAGGAGCCCAGATGGAGCCTGTATTAGTTAGGGTTTCTATTTCTAAAACATCACAATCAAATCAACTCGGGGAACAGTGGGTCTATTTTTTTTACACTTCCACATTGCAGTCCATCACTGAAAAAGTCAGGACTGAAACTGAAGGCAGGAACGTAGAGGCTGGGGCTGAAGCAGAAGTAATGGAGGAACACTGCTTACTAGCTTGCTCCTGATGGTCTGCTCAGTCGGCTTTCTTATATAATGCAGGACCACCTGCCCAGGGGTAGATAGCAGCATCCACGGTGGGTTGGGTCTGCCCACATCAATCACCAATCAGGAAAATGCTCAACCTACTTACCTACGGACCAGTCTTATGGAGGCAATCATATTAGTTAAGAGTCTCATTTCCCAGCTTCCACCACGGCGACACAAAACTAACCAACAGAGAGCCTAAAGCGGACATTGAGGGATGGTGCCCAGGCTGTAGCTTGGAGACACAGGCCTCTGTGGCCAGGCGATCCTTGGGGCTTGGGTTAGTCTGCCAAGGTTAGGCTTGGGTAACTTTCCTTGCTTTCTACCATGGCAGAACTCCTTTGAGGATTTGGCCAGGGAGACAGAATGGCAGAGCTCGGACCTCTTCAGGTACTTCCAGGAGGCTGTGAGGCTGTGGGAGGGGCACCAAAGTGTTCTGATGACACAAGAGCTGGAGCTGGAGAAGAGGATAGAACAGCATCGGCAGAAACACAACCAGGAGAACCAGGTGCCAGAAGCCTGAGCTGTGTGCGCATGCGTGTGAGGAGATGTGGGTGGACCCGGACTCCAGCTGCCTGAGCTCAGCCTTCTTTTAGACAGGAATGTCGGGGGTCGGGAGAAGCCAACTGAACAAAAGCACCATAAACAAAAATGAACTGAAAATAGATCCTAGACTCAAATGTAAAAACATACAATATGGTAGGTAGAGACCCCGCGGCTTGTCTGGATCCTGGGGATGGAAGTAACAGGAAGAAGGCTCAACAATGCCGGAGTCCTGGGATAGCTCTTGGGAATCAAGCTTGTCTCTAAGAGTGTGCACAAGAAAGAGAGGAAGGACAGACAGACTGACTGACTGACTAACTGAATGGAGAGTAGTCTGCGTGGTTAAAATAACATGATCTTGGACTGGCGGGTGGTTTAGCAGGTCAGGACCCTTACAGGCAAACCAAATAACCTGAGTTCAATCACTGGGTACCATAAAGTGCCAGGAGAGGCTCCCAATAGTTGTCCTCTGACCTTCACACTCATGTGCCTACACACACACACACACACACACACACACACACACACATATACAGGGAGAGGAAAAACAAAGGAATTATATAAATAAAGAAAATAAACAAGATGCCCGGATATAATTGTATGAGCCATGGCTTACTGATCAGCAAAGAGAATGCATTCTTCTTGTCCCCACCCCCTAGTGTTGAAAGAAGATAGCAACGTGATACATCTCACAGTAACTGCACTGTCCCCATAGTGAACACCAGAATTATTCATATACAGTTGTTCTAGGGGCAGGGGAGGGGACACAGACCCTTGTAGGAAGTAAAGTCTAATTAAAGACATGATAAACCTTTTTTCTTTTTTCTTTTTCTTTTTTTTTTTTTTTTTTTTTTGGTTTTTCGAGTCAGGGTTTCTCTGTGTAGCCCTGGCTGTCCTGGAACTCACTCTGTAGACCAGGTTGGCCTTGAACTCAGAAATCCATCTGGCTCTGCCTCCCAAGTGCTGGAATTAAAGGCATGTGCCACCACTGCCCTGCTCATGGTAAACCTTTTTATGAGAAGTTTCTCAGGAGAAACTGGCCAGACCCCAATTCCCAACATAACAAGCAAGGTTGCTTCATCATGAGGAAGTGCCAACATTGATGGGTGGCTTCCCAGCTCCCAAGCTTGTGTCTCTCTACAGGGGACTAGCTGACAGCCATGCCTACTGAATCCTGAGCTCCCAAAGTAGCTAACTCTTGAGTCCATATGCCTTTTGAAGTCCGGTTCTGGAATGTGATCTGATCAGGCAGTATAGGCATAGGTAGAATTTCAGGGGACTGGCTCCAAGCTGTCACCTAAGGAATCTTGTAAGATATCAGTCGCCTTCTCTAGGGATGGTGAATACACCTCGAGTTCACAGTGCAGCATCACAAGTATCAGTCAGGTAGCGAGCTGTGTGTCCAGGATCATTCACAGCTATGTAATAGGGACATTGGAGCACACATCAGCCGTTCACCTGCCCGTGCAGCCAGCCCCAGCCCTGCCTGCCTTCATACGTGGGCATTCTAGGTGTGACTTGGAGCATGACCGAAGTGCAGATGCCTCAGAAAAGTGTAGTTCAGGCTTGGCTATAGGGACAAAGCACATGAGAAATGCTTGAAGTGCCTCATCTGAGCTGGGTCCTTGAGGAGGTAGATAGGGGAGAAAGAAAATTCCAGAAACGCAGAGGAGCCCGAAAGCGTGTGCTGGGGAGAGTGAGTATAGTCTGAGCCATGGCGGCCCTCACAGACTTCCTGCCTACCCCCAGCTCCAGAGGCAGTGGGGTCTGTAGGTCACTACCATTCTGTCAACTCTGGACACTCACCTGTGCTCCTCTTGCTTTGGGAATGGCTGCCAGAACCAGGAGACCCTCCTGGATAAGCTTCTCGACCAACTGAGACAGCAAAGCCAAGAGGAGTCGCTGAAAGCCCACATGGAAAAGGCCAGGACTTTTCTGAAGAACATGAAGTCCAGGTAGGCTGGCCAGACCTCAGAAGAGAGGCGGGGATGGTTGGGAGTCATTGTTCAAGGTCCCCAGCTAGCACAGGAGTCCAGGGGTGTGATCAGAAAACTCAGATAAAAGCCTCAGCTCCGATACCAGAGAACATTAACAACCCTTTGCCCCTCACCCAGGATCCCACAGAATTTCCCAGGGGGAATTGTGTCAAGTTTGCAGTGGGAAATGTCAAGGCAACTGAAATTCAAGGCCAACAACTTGGGCTTCTCTTTTTTTTTTTAAAAAAAAGTGTAAACATGGATACTCTTTGTATGGAAGTCAGCTTCTGCCAATAGGGATGTCCCTGTCATCCTTGCCCAGCTGCTCCTCTGTGTGAGCACACACACTTATGTATATAGATACATGCCAATACAGTGCTTTTACAATAATGCATGGGCTATATAATGCATACTATTCGGTATCTATAGATCTATTTCAGTTTTTAAGTGACCACATAGAATCTCTTACTATAATTACACACACACACACACACACACACACACACACACACACGATACTTTATCACAGGCTAGACATCTCGTGACAAGCTTTTTCCGCACTGGCTCCAGGTTCACCATACACAATTACAAACAGTGCTCTGTGAACTGCCTTACATTTGCCTGCCTCTGTACAGCGGATCCTATAAAGACCATTCACAGAATTAGACCCACCTTCTATCTGATTGCTTCACATAGATCCTGGGAGTTTATCTCTGGGCAATTAAGTAAACTCTGAGCCTTGTTCACTTTGCCCAAGAAACAGATAAAACTTCTGAGACGGATGATGTCTGAGGGGTTGATGGAATAATGTCGATCAGGTCCAAGGACAGAGGTGAGACCGCCAGCAAGAAAAGTAATCCCGCAAAGTAGGAAACCCCTGTCAGGATGTCAAGGATGAAGAGACTAAGCAAAGACCTCCACTTCAGAGTTTAAAAAGATGAGGGGCTAAGTAGATGGCTCGGCAGACAACATGCTTGCTTTGTAAGTGTGAAGGCCCGAGTGCAAATCCTAAGAAATTGCCTGACAAACAAAAAGCTCACGTGCTTGACAGAGTCCCCAAAAAGCAGGAAAATAGAGCAGTGGCCCAAGGTCTGCTTCTATGAAAACGACTAGCCACCCAGCAGCTCTCCACAATGCCAGTTGCCAGACGGAGGCAGGGGCATGTCTCCAGGAGACTCTCCCACACTCAGCAGAGTTCCTTCACACAGTGGTCTCATCTCCCTCCCTCTCTCCCTCCCTCCCTCCCTCCCTCCCTCCCTCCCTTCCAGGTACGAATGTTTTCACCTCCTGCTGACCAAAGAAGTGATGGAGTACCCAGGGTTGGTGCTGAAAGAACTCAACTGCTATAGCTTCACCCTCAGCCGACACTTCTTCATTCGTGAAATCTTTGAGCAGGTATGAGGGACAGATAGTGTACAGATACCGCTGCGCCTCTGGCCACTTGCCAAGTAGCAAGTAGGAGAAGGGGGAGGGGGGATGGCTTCCTATCTGATTGGCTGGACATCCGGAAGCCATCCTTAAGTCTGCAAAGTAGAATTCCATGTCAGGATGTCAAGGTTGAAGAGACTGAGCAAAGGCCTTCTCTTCAAAGTTTAAAAAGATTAGGGACTAGGTAGATGGCTCCGCAGATAATGTGCTTGCTTTGCAAGTGTGAAGACCTAAGTTCAAATCCCAAGAACCCACATAATGCAGGCATAGTAACTGTCTTCATTAGGGCTTTATTGCTGTGAACAGACACCATGACCAAGGCAAGTCTTATAAAGGACAACACTTAACTGGGGCTGACTTACAAGTTCAGAGAGAGGTTCAGTCCATTATCATCAAGATGGGAATATGGCAGCATCCAGGCAGGCATGGTGCAGGAAGAGCTGAGAGTTCTACAGCTTCCTCTGAAGGCTGCTAGCAGAAGACTGACTTCCAGGCAGCTAGGATGAGAGTATTAAAGCCCAAGCCCACAGGGACACACCCACTCCAACAAGGTCACACATACTCCATCAGGGCCACACCCTCTAATAGTGCCACTCTGTGGGCTGAGCATATACAAACCGTCACAATAATAGATAACTGAAGTCCCTGTGTGTTGCGTCCAACTTGGCCAGCAAGGAAAATGCAACCACCGGTTCTTCTTAAAGCAGTTTACTCAGGCAGCTTCTCTCTTCAAATCCCCCGCGCCTCGAGGTACAAGCGGTTTTTTATCCACTTGAGCCACAACCATGCCTCAACCAATCACCACAGGTCACATCACCTCACCAGGCAGGCTTGCTCAGTCAATCAGGGATTAAGGGCGAGCCATCCACCAAATATGGGCTTGTTTACTGCCTGGCATAGATTTCTGTCGGGCTGGCCAGGGAGTCCTGAATGGCTTCCCACACCTGTGTTTCTGTGGGGAGATGGAAGTGAGAGACAGGAGGGTCCCCAGAAGCTCAGAACGCAGCCAGGCTGATAGATACTGCAGTGAACAGTAACAACAACGTGCCTCAAGGTGGACAGTAAGGTTTGACACCCACAGCCATTCTCTGAAATACACACATGTGCATCCCCACACACATAAAGATCCCCAAACATACATACGATCAGTAGGTTTCAACCTTAAGATGAAAGGTCTAACTAAAATCTATACTGCTTCGAGTTTTACTCATAATATCTATTACCGCCATGTGATTCTGCTAAAATTAAGCCCATCCCCATTGGCCCTTTCCTGAGATTCTCCTTGCCCGCTCTAATCACTCAGGATCATGTCAATCAGGCTCATTCTATCCCCCATCCCCAGACATGGGTGCAGCATGTTCTCAGCATTCTACTCACCCTTATCTCTCGTTCACTTCTGAGACTGTCAGGAGCCCTGATTCCATCATTCAGTGCTTACCAAGCAGGTGTGGTAGCCTGCGGGGAACTAAGTGGGAAAAAAAAATGTTTACATGGACTCAGGACACACTGATTGGCCCAGTGAATGAAGTTGGTCATGGCCTGCATCTTTTAACCTAAAGAGACACGAAGCTTTAGAAGTAGCACTCCGGAGAAAGTCCTCTGGTGACTTGTAATCTTCTTTTTTCCTTGTAGAACTTGGCTGGGGAAGTGATTTTTAAATTCAGGCAACCAGGTAACACTCAGGACCTGAGTCCGGACCTTCCTACCACCTGCCCTGTGCATCTGTGGGTGGGGTCCCCAATCTGGGCAACACTGGTCACTGTCCCCGTCCTTACACTTTAATATTGGTCACCAACAGAAACCCATGAGAAACTCTTCATACGGAAAATAAGGAAAATGAAGAAAAAACAAAGGAAGATCAAAGGTTCCGAGAAGCCCACAGAAAGCATGAAAGAAGAGGGAAGTGGGGAATCAGAACCCAGCACTGCTGGAGAGGCACTGAACCAGGAGAGCAAGTCCCCGCAGAGTGACAGGATGGATGAGCCCAAAGAGGGGTCTTCTTCCCAAGAGGCTGAAGAAAAGCTGGGCATGAGGGAGACCTCCTCAGAGGCATCTCAGGACCAAGAAAATCTCAAGGTTCAAGGAGAGAAGGAAGAGATAGAAGAAGAGGAGGAAGAGGAGGAGGAAGAGGAGGAAGAGGAGGAAATAAAAGAGGAGAGAGTAGAGGAGGAAGAGAGGGAAGAAGAAGAAGAAGAGGAGGAGGAGGAAATAAAGGAGGATGAGGAGGAAGAAGACGAATATGAGAATGAAGACGTGCTAGAGTACTATCAAGAGACCTATTTTATGGGTCAGGTAAGCCAGCCACTGGCTCATTGTTGCGTGTGAAGAAAGTTTACTGTTTGTCTTATATATTCTCTTCAGATAAGCTAGGGCTCCCAGTGGCTCAGTCTCTACAGGGGTCCAGATAAAGTCCCACAAGAGTATTTATTCCTTCCTACTTTTGTTAACAAAACGTCAATTCTTCCCTCACAGCAAAGATTTTAAAAATTTGCCATCCTTTCTTCATACCCTGTTGTCTACTCTGGAGTCATCCTTCCCAAGGCTTTCTTCACATCCCCCTCCACCCGCCCCCATCTCTTTTTTACCTCTTGTTTATTGCACAGATTGCCTCATGTCTCTTCTACTTCAACCCTTCTCTCTTCCTGTTTACTGGATATGTAACAAAACCTTCACGCACAGGTCCCCTTGGTGGGCAGTTTTAAGTTGTCTACTTGTTACCACCCGGAATCATCTGGGAGGAGTCTCAGAGAGAGACTGTCTACATCAGAGTTGCCTGTGGGCATGCCTGTGGGGAAGTTGTCTTGAGTTAATTGATGTGGCAAGACTCAGCTCACAGTGGGCAGCACCATTCCCTAGGCAGGGCATCTTAACTTGTATGAGAGCAGAGAGATCATGCTGAGCCCAAGTCAGCAAATGAGCATATAAACATTCATTTCTCTCTCTTTTCCAATGTGGATGTGACGGGACTAGCTCAAACTCCTACTACCGTGACTTCCCACTAAAATAAGTCCTTTCTCAATTGCTTTTTGTCAGGATGTTATATTATAGCATAGGAAAGGCAACTAGGATGCTCTCATTTGAGGGTTAGTGATGATCTCATTTTAATAAACCTTGTCTTCAAACTGCATCCAAACACACAAGGCCATAGCTTGAACTCTATGGTCGTAGAATGGCAAATATATATATTTTGAATCCTCCTCCTCGTTTTCTGCATGAATTCCAAACTCAAATGTTGACATGTACTGAGAAAAGGGTTGGAAGCTGTAGGTCAAAATGGCAAGTGGTAAAAAAGCGTGCTGTCACTACTCAGTCTCAGCAGTGAGAAATAGCGTGTTTGGTGTTGTTCCAAAGGAAACGGAGAGCTGAGATCTATATACGAAACTTCTCACTTTAAAATCACTGAGGATGTAATTCAGGAATCTAGGGCTTGCCTGCAAAACACCCTGGGGTCAGCTCTGTGAGCAAATAAGCGTAACTAAAACGCACGCTCTGTGTGGGGAAGGAGGTTAGGGAAAACTCTTATTGGCAGCCTGGTACAAAACCTTTCCACCTGGTGTCACCTGCAGCAGCTGACATTGATTTTCAAGTCTCACTCTCTGTACAGGCTGAAGGCAGGGAAGAGTCCGAGGAGATACCGTACGAAGAGATGGAGTTCTTCACAACTGCAAGTGGGAACACTTACTTTGCCTTCCTGTCTGTGGAAGACGAGCAACAGATACACAGTCGGCCCCATTCCCACCACAATGTGCTCTTCCACGACTCTTTCTGCACCAAGTACATAGAGCAAGTGTCTATTCCTCAGAAACTAATCCTGAAGGTTAAGAAAGGGTGAGTGGACAAAGCACTGTGCTCACATCCTCTTACCCTGAACTTTCTCCGTGAGGTGCGAGAACTAAAGACTCCCAGTAGCCGGAAAGACTAAAAGCTCAGGTAACTGAGGAAGGGTAGGGGTGAGAAACATCATAGGAAAGATAAAATGTTCCAGACTGCCCCAAAGACATAGGTAGCCTTGGTGACTGTGACCCCAGCAACCTTCCCAGGGTGCTCTGTAGGTCTGGACTTTGTCATAGAAATGCGTCCCCTGCCACCTACTCTGACAGGTAATTCCCAGCTCATCCATAATGTTAAGGTTTATTTCTGAAAGATTTGTCTATTTTTATTTTATGTGTTTGAGTGCTTGCCTGTAAGTCTGTATTATATCGTATGTGTATGGTGCCAGAAGAGGGGACCAGAACCTTAAGAACTGGAGTCCCACAGGGTTGTTACCTGTCTTCTAGGTGCTGGGAATTGAACCAAGGTCCTCTCCAAGAGCAGAAAGTACTCTGAACTGCTAACCATCTCTCCAGCCCCCAACATTTCCTTTATTTAAAAATTCTAAAAAAAAAAAAAAAATTCTATGGATCTAGGCCAAAGGTCTGCTACATCTTGTGTGGCATTTTGTACTGACCAAGGCAGAAAAGAAAAAACAAACAAACAAAAACCAAAAAACTATAGACGATGAAGGAATGACCTGTGGTCTTAAAAAGGAAAAGGAAAAAGAAAAAAGAAGAAAAGAAAAGAGATTATTCAGCCCTTTGTATCCCAGTGCCCTGAGTCACTAACCTTGAGGAGATGAGAAAAAACTGTAGAAGCCCATGTCCTTTAACCTTTGAGCGCCTCTGTTCCTGACATAGGCACGGAGGTACTTATAGCAGCCTTCTCTGTGAGAATAAAAGACTGGAAACTACGCGGCCATGGTCTGAGTGGATGGATGGTGTCCATCCATTCAGTGAGATAAACGGTACAGTGAGAACAATAGTGAGGCACAGCAGCAGAAAGTGCGTTTGGTCTCAGTGTGAAAGATCTCTTACTGTTCTTGCTTTCTGGCAGAGATGACTGACCCTTGCTCGTCTCTCCGCAGGCTTCGAGCTGGCTTCTTTGAACATCTTGAGAAATGGTTTGATCAATGTGTCCTCAATGCTCGTATCATTGTGGCTTCCAAGGTTGATGAACTGGATTCCGAACTGGAGCTACGGCTGCACCTGCACAAGCCAAGACTCGAGCAAGTGGAGAAGGATATTCACAATGTCAGAGCAGGTTCGAGTCATCATGGGAATGTCCACCTGGTCCTCAGAGATCCCCTGCAGGGTCTGCTGGCCAATGGGCTGATCTTTTTTTTTTTTTCTTTAAACTGCCCCAGTTTACCCCAGGCAGTGCTGAATAGATTATCATAACACTCCGGAGGTGTGTTGGGAATCAGTAGATGAGATTTTAAAATCTTCCTTCTCCCTCCCTCCCTTTTCCCATCCCTTTCTTCTTGAGACAAGATCTCCACTTGGTTGCCTAGGTTGGCCTCAACTTCATAAAGTAGCCCAAGTTAGCTTCAGACTTGCGGGAATTTCCTTTCCTCACCCTCATGGGTGAGTCTGGGGTACCCAGGTTCATTGTATGTATGTAGGTCCCCAGTTCTGCTTCTCTTTGCCACTGCCAATACACCAGCAGGGCAAAGTCCGGGACCTGCCTTTCCCTTCACCAGGTCAGAGTGTGGCTGCTCACCAGACCTGAAGGGGGAAGCGGGATCTGGGACAAATGTGGTTCCTGGTCTCCTGCTAACGTACCACTTTGGAGAAGAAGTCAGGAAGGGGACAGGGGACAGGGGTACATCTCCCTTTGGGGCACGAGAGCACAGCTGCACAACAGACCTAGAGATGCAGGAGCAGGTCCAGCTGGGAGCAAGTGCCAGAGCAGTGGGAGAAGAGAAAAAGCCTTTGGGAATCTTAGTATCATTTGGTTAAGCAGAGGCTAACCGATCCTTAATGAAGCAGCCCCCTGAGACAATCTTAGCTTGTTCGTATTTCTTTATAGGGTGTGGATGTGAATCTATATCCTTTATTCTGGGTGAACCAGGGATTGTATATTTTCGGGGTGGAAGAGTGTGAGAATATCCAGGAAGGGAAGGTCATTGCCGGAAGGCTAAGGCTAAGATATCTCATTAGCATGGAGAGGTGTTTGAGGTGCTGCATTACAGGGCTGACTGCCTGCGGTCCTCTCAGTTGGAGGTTGAGGTTACCTGTTCCAGAGCAGGCACTAGAGGCAGGGCGGGGGTGGCTCCCCTCCTACATCTCAGATCCCTCAGATTCCCCACCTCACCAGTTCTTATGTCTGTCTGGTAGCACGGCCCACACACCCTACATGAGTCTTCCTCTCTTCCTCCCTCCCTTCCTCAGTAGTGTCAGGGGCGAAAGGAAGGGGGTCCTCCCGTTGTAGCTCTTGGATGTCTGATCTTCTCACATATCTGTCAGAGACACACCTGTATGATGGATGATCTAGCGGCAAGCCTGTAGCTTAGAAACCAGAGCTTTCCTCTACAGGAGAAGGTGTTGAAGTGGTGTGGGGGAGATGGTCTGCGGCACAGTGCCTCAGAGGGGAAGCCATGCTTTTCACACTGGTTTTACTTAGAATGCCACACCCTCTCTCTTTTGGCTGGGAAGCACCATTAATGGGGCAGGGCACACAATTTTAGTAAGATTCTTAGGTAGTCCCCACTGAAATTCCATAGGCATTTAATGCTCTCATGGAGCCTCCCACATGATCCCACCCAAACTCCAAGACCCGGAGTGGTGACGATGGCAGGCCCTCAGACCTGCAGGCTTGAGTTCTGGGAAATGTGTGAAGCAAGTGTGCTGATGAGGGATGAAAAGGCCACTCTGAAGGCTGACTCCTTTCACCCCTTTGGCTCCCCAGACCAATGCTCAGCTTGGAAACCCACACCACAAAAATTGAAGTCCCAGCTCCACACTGTGTTGTTTAAATTTTAAAAATTAATTATCATACGGAATGATGGGTTTCATAATGGCACATTTCTCATTTGTGTATATATTCATATCACTGTACTTTGCTTGTAACTATCCCCCATTACTGTCTCTTGTCCCCCACTCCTGCTCCTGTTGGTCTACTTCCTTCCTCCTTTCGTGTTTCATGTCACTCATAGATGATAGACAGACAGATAGACATAGACAGACAGACAGACAGATATCCGTTCATATAACAGCTAGATTCCACAAATGAGAGAAAACGTGTACTATTTAACTTTCAGAGACTGACTTGTTCAGCTTAACATAATCTCCAGTTGTGCCATTTCCTTGAAAAATTACACAATTTCATCCTCCTTCCTGGTTGAGTAATATTCCATTAGGACTATGTACCGTCATTTAGTTAGCCACTTGTTGTTGATGGCCATCTTAGCTATTGGAATGGTGGTGAGCTAAGCATGGGTATGCGGGCGTCTCTGTTGTTTGCTGATACTATTTTTTTTATTAAAACCACACCCATAGCCCTTCTACCAATTACTTTAGGTAGAAGCACACTCAGATGGGAGGTCTGTGGCTCTCTGCCTGCCACGAAGGTCTCTGGGGGCTCTGGAAACCTGATCCTTTCTCATTCCTCCTCACCGTGGAGCCATTTGGAATTTGGGCTGCTAGACATAGTGTTTACTGGTGCAAATCAACAGATTAAGACTTCCCAACTTTGTGCTTGTTGAGGTGCTCCCACCAATGTCACAGTGCTCCCCAAACACCCCCACCCACCTCTTTGCTCCCTGAGATTCTCTGTATTCCCAGTTTTGCCCTCTTGGCAGCTGGAAGGTTCCTCCGAGCGGGAAGTCCAGGCTCTCAGTCTCTCTCCAGTATGGGACCTTGAGGGGGATGCTCATTGGCCTTCCCGGGATCTCAACGCAGTTCAGTCCCACCCTGGAGAGGGCACTTGGGGCATAGCGAGAGACCTTCATTGACATGAGTGGGTTTTGCCCTGGGCTGGTCTAGAAGAGGCAGCAGGTGGAGGGGATGGCTGCAGACGGTAGCAGATGTCCTCACTGTCTTGCAGCTGAGCTCCTGCTTCACCAAGAGAGACTGGACAGCCACTGTGCCGGTGTGATCGAGACCCTGAAGAAGGAGAGGCTCATGTTCTGTCAGTTCCAAGAAGAGCAAGCCGTGCGGAGCAGGAACTTCCGCCGCAAGATCTACGACATGGAGCACATTTTCCTGAATGCCACCAGAAGCCAAAAGTAAGAAGGGGCCGCTCGGAGCATCTTCTTCCCAGTCCTGCTTCGAGATACCCAGCTCCTTCCGGCAAAGGAGCAGAAGGCTCCTTTTTACCAGAGCCAAAGAGCCAGAGTCCGTGGGCAACACGTGCTGTGCGTGAGGCAGGGTGGAGGGGACGTAGCCTGGGAGGGAAGAGGACCGCACAGTCCATAGGCGAGGGTGCAGATGCTGTGCCCCAAAATGTCCACAAGGAGAAAAACAACTTCCCCTGGGTGCATCTAGAAGGGCTTCCCGCAGGAGGGCATTGCTGGTGAACTCAGAGACTCCTATCAAAACGGGCTATCTGCAGGGCAGATAGAGCAAGGGGCTCCAGCAAGGAGAGATAGGTCAGGGGCCTGCCTCATTCGAGTGATAGAAGGACAATGCCAGATCTGCAGCAGCCAATCCCAGGGGCAGCTGACTCGGGTGGCCTTTGTTATAGAGAAGTAGCTTTCAGGGCATTATTTCAGGGGCGCGCAGGCTAAGTGCCGCACCGCACCGCCGGGGAGTCAGATGCTCCGATGACTCGGTGGAGCCTGGGGCTCATTTAGTAATTTGCTGGCGATGCCTTTTTACGTTTTATTTTGAGGAAGGGTCCTCACTAAATTGTCCAGGTAGGCCTCACACTCCCTGTCATCTAGGCTGGCCTCGAACTTGTGATCCTTCTAGCACAGCCCCATGAGTGCCGGGGTTATAGGCTTGTACCACCACACCCGACTTTTAATTTCTCCATCTTTCCTGGCCAGAGGAGTTGAGCAGTGTATCTGGCAGGGCCCAGGATTCCCACCAGGCTCAGGTCACACCCAGCCCTTCCTAGCTTCCCAGGCTGGTCTACATACCGCTCCCCTGTCCCCACAGGCTGGTTAGTCTCACCAAGACACTACACCGAGAGCTGCTCAGCTACGTGGATGTCATCCAGGTGTCCCTGCGAAGCTTCCGGCAGTACCTGGAAGAGAGTCTGGGCAAGCTGCGCTATACCAACATTGACTTTGTCAAGCATTGCAGGTGGGAACCGGTGTCTATTTTATGCCTCTGTGAGCCACCACTGTTTACTCATGGGGGTGGGGGGCAGCCATGTTTCCCTCTTAACTTACTTTTTGAATGATTTGTAGATATGCTGTGACATCAGGAATGTGTAGTGGCTGGTCCCATTGCTCCCCTCACCAGGGAGCAGAGGCCTCTTACTGCTTCAAAGGTCTCACATTTGGTTATTTTGTAACTTAAGTCAGATAATCTAGCAAGTCCTTCCTTCTACTCCCTCTTATCCCTTGGTTCTTATTTATGGTGCCTTACTTCCTTGTGTGTGTGTGTGTGTGTGTTTTCCAACTAGAAGTCATTCCCCCTCCCCCCTCAGATTTTATCAGCAGCATCCTCTTTGAGGCCTGATCTCATGTGGCAGCCCCTCCAAGAATCCACATTTGTTTTTCCTGGACCACTGGGGGCAGCACCTACTCAGGACCACTTAAAAGTTTTGTTTTGTTGTGTCATTTCAGAGAACACATATTCAGAGCGTTCTTTCCTCCTTGCCCTGGGATCTCAGTATCTGGTGGGGTTCTGTGTCTCTCAGTCTCATACTGAAAGTGCTACGTTCAGGCTCCAGCTCCATGCTGGCTCTCCGAGATGTGCAGTCATAGAGGCTCAGAGTCGAAGTCTCCAGGTCAAAGTCAGCTTTGGCACCAACCACACCCCAAGGAATCCTCTAGTTTCACTTCATCTGGGGAGGGCAGACATCGCATTCTTATGTAGATTTTTTTCATTCATTCATTCATTCATTCATCCTCTTGTTCATTCAGTGGTGTTAGGAATTGAACTCAGGGCCTCCTGCATGTTACACAGGCACGCTACCACTGAGCTGCATGCCAAGCCTCCCTATCTGGAGTCTGTGCAGCGTTTCATTTGTTTTAGCTGGTCTATCAGAGCACCCAACCTGATACACTAGCAAATCGGCAGTCCCACTGGCCCTGCATAGGTGTGGCTGCGTTTGTCTTTCCATCACCCACACTGGGATGTAAAGCCATGGGCCTCGGGATGTGTGGGGATGTTCAGTCTGACTGGTGGTCTTTGCTTCTCCTCAATCTTTCTCCAGATTGTTCTCAGAGGGTGGCAACTTTTCCCCTGAAGAAGTTGAGACGCTGTGCCACCGACTGGAGAAGGAGGCTACCCGGATTGAGTTCGTTGAAAGTTTAATTATGATCCACATGGAAAAGATGGAGACGGAGTACCTGGACCAGGTGGGAGCTCCCCGCCCTCCCTCCAAACAGCCTCCCGGATGGCCAGTCAGAGGCTGTCACTTCTGAAGAAAGGGCACACCTGGGTCCCAGCGATAATTAACCTCCCCCATTCTTCCAAGTTCTAACACTCCAGGTCGAGGTCCCCCCAGTGTGCTCCTTTCTTTTCCTTACAGGCCAACGATGTCATCAACAAATTCGAGAGTAAATTCCATAACCTATCTTCAGACCTTATTTTCGTAGAGAAGATCCAGCGGCTGATGACAAATCTTCAAGTGAATATCAAGTGTCAGGTAAAACAAGTCTGTTCTCTGTCTAGTGAACATCCGGCACACACACCTGCACACCAGGACTGTCCAGCAGGGTGATGGCTGTACCATGGTACATATACCTCAGCCAGGAAGACAAACTAACTCTTAGTAGTGCCGCCCATCCACTGAGTTATTACACACTACAGTCGCCCACTTATTTAAATAAGCACTGTTTGTCCATGTAAGACCTGAATGGATGGCCTTTTAGCTTCATTTTAGAGATGAAAGAAACCGAGGCAGTGGCTGGGGCGAAAGCTCAGTTCTTAAAGTGTTTGGCGCATAGCGGGACCTGAGATCAGTCCCTAGAATCCATGCCTAAAAAGCTGGATTTGGTATACAGTGCAGGGGAGGGGAGGCAGAGACAGGCAGATCCTTGGGGCTAGCTGACCTGTTAGGCTAGCCTACCTGGCAAGTTCCAGGTCAATGAGAGACTCTGTGTGGACAGCACAAACCGAAGCCGATGGGTTATTAAATAATAATAATAATACAGAGTATGAAGTTGGGGTTGGGAAGGAGGTGGAGAAAATCTGAGAGAAGTTAAAGGGTTGGGGGTGAGTATGGTGAGAATATATCATTGTATAAAATTCCCAAAGAGTCAATAAAAATATTTAAAACAAAAAAAAAGTGCATCCCTCCTGACAATAACATATAATGTTGACCTCTGGCCACTATCTACACACCCTTGCACACACAGAGAGAGAATGAGAGAGAGAGAGAGAGAGAGAGAGAGAGAGAGAGAGAGAGAGAGAGAGAGAAAGAGAGGAGAGGAGAGGAGAGAAGAGAGGGGAGAGAGAGAGGAGAGGGGAGAGAGGGGAGAGAGGGGAGAGAGGGGACAGAGGGGACAGAGGGGACAGAGGGGAGAGAGGAAGGAGAGGGGAGAGAGGGGAGAGGGGAGAGTGGGGAGAGAGGGGAGAGAGGGGAGAGAGGGGAGAGAGCGGAGAGGGGAGAGGGGAGAGGGGAGAGGGGAGAGGGGAGAGGGGAGAGAGGAGAGAGAACTGAGGCTAATAGTAATTCCATGACTTAGGAATGCATAACTTTTTAAAAAGATTTATTATATATACATATATATACATGTGTATATGTATATGTATATATATATAAGTATGTTGTTGCTGTCTTCAGACACACCAAAAGAGGGCATCAGATTCCATTGGTTGTGAGCCACCATGTGGTTGCTGGGTATCAGGACCTCTGAAAGAGCAGTCAGTGCTCTTAACCGCTGAGCCATCTCTCCAGCCCCCAGGAATGCATAACTTGTAAGTGGCAGAGCCAGAATATGAATCCAGGCCTGTGTGGAACAAGAGATGCTGGCCCAAACCATGGCCAGAACACCTGTGTCCAAAAGGAAGGTGTGTGTGACACTCTAGGACTAGAGGGGAAGAGAGACATGAGCCAAGAAAGCAAAAGTGTCCCAAATCTTGAAACAGAATTCAGCCGGAGACGAGGGAATAGCGTGTCCTAGAGAGGTGGCAGAAAGGATCCAGGTGCTGTGTGACAATGTGTGTGACAAGAGACAGTGAGAAGCTGAGGTTAAACAAGCTGCAGTCAGCCTACAGATGGCAAGGGTCACTGAGGGTTCCCACAGGACCGAGAGCTCAGGGACATCTATGAGGAGAGTGGCTGGCTGCTGGCTGCTGGCTGCTGGCTGCTGGCTGCTGGCTGGCTGCTGGGCTGCACAAAACTGGTGGTGAATGTGAGTCAGGCTAAGGTCAAGGCTGACAGAATGGTCCTGCATGGGGTGTCTGCAGGGACATGTCCTGATCCCAGAACCGAGAGGCCATGGGACAGGTGGGACTTGGGATACACTAGACATGAGGAGCCTAGGCTGACACCTAGTGACCTACGGGTTTAAGTGCAAAATTTTACCAGCCCAGTTGTACATAACTAAAGAAGTTAAGATGCTGGACACTCAAGGGCATCGAAGATGGAGCAGCAACAGAGGCTCCAAGTCCATCATCTCACACCAACGATGGCTAACAGCTCAGACACCCACAGGAGTATGCAATGTGGAAGCAGTCCTGGATAATAACTAGTTACTACGGAAAAGTAAGACATGAAGAAAAAGTAAGAAATTAAATAAAAATAAGAGGAACTCCTGGAAGTAGGGGGGGTGGAGTTTCTAAGAGATGGAAAGATACTGCATTTCTGATGTCTAGGAGGATTTTGTAGGGCGATGTCAGGAACCGGGAAGAGGCTGGGGTAATCTGTTGAAATTGGTTAATCACCTGGCTATCACAAGCCAAGCAAATGGAGCTCACACCCTGCTCTCTGTGCACATCTCCTGGGCCCAAACAGAATGATAATCACACACTATTTGTGGGCTGTTAGGGATGGTGGAAGCCCTCCTCTTACAAAGCCTCTGGCTGGCTTTGTTCATTAATGATTTTGTCAGCTAGCTGCTGGTCATTAACTGGCATTGCTACCTGAGACCTTGAAGGTTCCTTGTTGTCTATTGTACCAAGCTCTCTCTGTTCTCACACTCACACCACCAGCATCCCACTCTATAGTGGCAGAGCTAACTCTACCATAGCCACCAAGATGTAGCTGCATCTTTCTGAGTTCTCTCACAGGAGCCCCTTGTCTATAGGGGGAAGTGAGCAATCTCCCAATGGAGGGTTCCCATTAGAAGCCATCCTTACTTGTGCTTTCATCTATTATAATGAGCTACGTGAAGCGGGATGATTGAAGGACCATAGTGACTTATTAGTTCCCTGAGGACATCACAGGGGCCAGGCAGCACTCAGTGGCTCAGAGCCTGGCCCTCTTCTTATCTGCCCCCGTGGTTGTCGTGCATTCACAACCATAAGCCTTCTTGCCCATCTTCCTCAGTGCTACAGATCCAGCCATTTAAGCCCTTCATCTTTTAACTCCAGCCTCTCCCTGTCATGGCTGGGCTATCAATGTTCTTTTGGGAATCCTTTTTCATCATGTTCTATTTAGGATTGTGAGAAATACCCCTGTCCAGGATACTACCTATGACCTCAAGGGATCTTAAAACCTGGAACTGTGTTAGAGTGTGGGTGTCCCCAAAGCTCTATATGCCTTTTGACGGGCTTTACAGACTTAATCACACTCTGTATCTTAGTTAAGATTTTACTGCTGTGAACAGACACCATGACCAAGGCAACTCTTATAAAAACATTTAGTTGGGGCTGGCTTATAAGTTCAGAGGTTCAGTCCCTTATCATCAAGGCGGGAGCATGGCAACATCCAAGCAGGCATGGTGCTGGGGGAGCTGAGAGTTCTACATTTTCATCTGAAGACTGCTAGCCAAATACTGACTTCCAGGAAGCAAAGTTGAAGGCCTTAAAGCCCACATCCACAGTGACACACTACTCCGACAAGGCCATACCTACTCCAACAAGGCCACACATTTTAATAGTGCCTCTCCCTGGGCTGATCATATACAAACCATAGCACTGTGTGACGCCTATTTCATTTAAACCATACTATTTGATACAGAAACAAATCTTTTAAACTGGTGTTGGTCTACTTTCTGACAAGACTGCATACTCCTCTCTCATTTGGTCCCCCCTCCCCAAGTGTTTAATCAATTTCTCGTGTATCCTGAAGAATGTTTTCCTATTTTTAACACATATTCTAAAATCAGAATCTCAGAACCCCTGTTTTTCTAGGTGGCAAAGTCCAATTCCCAGGCGGAAGGATTAAATTCTTCTCTGGAACAGCTTCAGCAGAAAATACAAACGTGCCAAGACCACCGGGGAGATAAGGATGTGAGTGGATCACAGATTCTGAATGTTGCACAGTCAAGAGTGGCAAAGGTGGCGTTAGACTTGCATCTGGGTACCAGATTTCCCCAGAACCGAGATGGTGGGATGTCTCTGAGCCTCTCTGGTTAACTCCTGTGCTACTCAATGGAAGGCAGAAATTAAAACAAAACCAACCAAACAAAAACAAACAACAAAACCAGCTAATTTCCCCTCCCCCGCTAGCCTTAGGCAAGTATGCAGAAGTCAGTGAAGATGGGAGCCTGTGCCTGGATTTGGGGACCCTACTTACCTCTGCGGTGCCATCAGGCCTTCCTCTCAGCCCCAAGTGAATGAGAAAAGCAGGGATGCTGGGCTCCCTTTTTATCACAGCCCATACATGGATTTCTCATGTCTAATCTGTGAAGTGTCAGAACTGCTTCAGAGTTCCACACGACCATGTTTCCAAGTGTCTCTGACGCCCCAGTCAGCAGAACAGGTCTCTGGGTGTGTGCAGTCTTGTTTTTCGGCCACAAGTGCCTGTCTCTGCCTCAATCCACACATGCCCTAGTCTCAAGGTATCGCCCCCTGGGCAGCTCACCCAGATGACTCCAGAACCGGTACCTGACCTGCAAGACCGTGTCAGGTGCTTCCTGCTCTCTTTTTCTGCAGGTCAGCAGCTCAGGGCTCTGTCTCCATTGATGTGAGCACCAAGGGGATGTCTTTCTTTCTTTCTTTCTTTCTTTCTTTCTTTCTTTCTTTCTTTCTTTCTTTCTTTCTTTCTTTCTTTCTTTCTTTCTTCCTTCCTTCCTTCCTTCCTTCCTTCCTTCCTTCCTTCCATCCTTCCTCTCTCTCTCTCTTTCTCTCTTTCTTTCTTTCTTTCTTTCTTTCTTTCTTTCCTTCTTTCTTTCTATTTTTAGTCATCATTTGCAAATTTTTGTACAATATGACACACATTTTTTGAAGAAAGTTTCCACAGAGCATCATGTGCAGAATAAATGTCCCTCTGGAGACAGAGACACTCTAGGTCGCATTGTGTGCTCTCACATAGTTTCCTACAGACCATTGGGTCATCACTCTGAAGAGCAGATGTGCAGACAAAGGGTTCCTATGTCTTCTCTGTCATTTCCCTAGTCTCCCTTTCCCGGGTTCAAGGGGCAAACTAACTGTCCTGCTAGGACCATCAGTAGGCTAGTTAGGCAAGCCCTAACTGTCTGAGTAGCAACATTTTAGACTCATATCTTGTCCTTCCAAGCTCCACCAGTTCTTTTGTGTTGAGGGGATGTCAGGAGACTCACTCAGAAAACCTCATTTCTAGTCTGCAGAACAATGATTAGGAGACAATGGTAATAATGTCTTAGATACTCAGTGAGGATAAAGATGGTTGAGGGCGCATGCCTGAATCTGTAGAGTGCTGCTAAGGGGAATGCCTGTGAGATATTGCCATAGAGACAGACAGTCAGCCCTCCTGCACAGCTCTCCGCTCCCTTGCCAACTGGACCAAATACATCCTTCTGGACATAGAATTTTAATGCTCGTGGAAATACAGGGTGTTCCATATCCCCATCTTATAGATGAGGATGCTGGGCCAAGCAGGTTTGAGTCACTTGCCTATAACTGAACCTATAAGACCAAGAAAAGAACTCCCCATCCATGAAGGATCTGCCACCTCAGGACATCTGCCCAAAAGAAACAGCCGGTGCCAGCCCCTCCCCTCCTCCAGGACCGTTTTCTGTAAGAGAGAGAGCTTGAAAGAACCAAGAGTTGTCCTTCCTGAGTAAGCCCCTGTCCCTGTACTTGTGGTGATTTTGCATGGTTCCTGAGGCTTCCTCCCTCTGTGCTCTCACTAGATGGTGACCACAGACGATCTCCTTGCCTTTGTCCGATCCTGGAAAGAAAAACTGAGCCAGAGGATTAAGTACCTCAACTGCAGCCTGGATATGGTGTCTATCACTCAGGAGGTCTTTACGGTAAGGAACACAAAGAGATGGGGGTTGGGGGTGGGGAAGGGTAGACAAGCTGTATGCTCCCAGGAGACCACACGAGATCTAGTACAGCATAAAGGGAGAAAAGGCTCCCAGGCTTCATCAAACCCCCACTTCGGGGGTGACATGGAAGGACCCTAGGGGCCAGCTCCATGCACTTGTCTCTTAGGAAAGTCCTCACATCCTTGACGCCACTCCCCTCTACCAAGGCTCTCAAGTTAGCCTGTGCACGTGGTCTCAGTCAAGCCCGCCCACCTCAGCCTCTGGCTTCCTATGCACCATGAGCAGTCCCATCCACCATCGCCACAAGACCCCAATGTCTTTCCATCTACCTACCAAGTCTTCCTCCCATGCTTGACACCCATTTCCCAAACTACAGCAAAGGCCCAAATTACTTTGTCATTCTCCTGAACTTCAGTGTCAGATCCAAACCCTTCAGCCAGCCACATAAGCAGCCTGGGGTCTGTCATCAATCCCCCTTCATTCCTTTCCGACCTTGGAGTGTCTCCTACTTCCCCATGAGTCCATAGACCATGAGGTAAGGTCTCTGGTTAATGGGCTATCGCCTGGGGCAGAGGCTGCATGGCCTGCTTCTTTCTCCACGTCCACATCAGGCTTCACTCTCAGGGAATTCAAGAGCCAATTGTTTTATGAGTAGGCTGGCCTTGGCCTCAGCTCCCACTGTCACATTTTGGCTGCTCTTCCTTCCATGGGTAGGCTTTCCTGCCTGGGTAGCTGGGTTAGCTCCCAGCTACCCCTCCACTGCCTATGGCAATAGAGAGACCCCAGGGGTCCCAAGCCCATGCCCTTTCCAAGGCCTGACTGGAGATGAGGCTCAGAATAAATAATGGCACAGTCAGATTAATTACTGTGTGGACATCGTCACTACCCTTTCTCACAGGCAGTTGGTCACTCGAACCCTTGTCTTCACTTGTCCCCTCATCCCATGTAGTCAAGACGCCAACCAGTTGGACATCTCTGTGGCTGACTCTTGTCAGTCTCACTTCATGCTCACAGGAGATGGGAACTTTGCCTTCATAGGACTAATCCTATTTCTGACCATACATCATGAGTGTGTATGTGTGTGTGTGTGTGTGTGTGTGTGTGTGTGTGTGTGTGTGTGTACACATTGAATGTCTGTCTTTCTAACCTAGACTGCAAGCTTCGAGAGATCAGGGACCCTAGGCAGCCTCTCCACCCATGTCCCCAGGCCTCAGGCAGAGCCTTGTGGAGAGCAGGCACTCGGGAAAGCCCTTTCTAAAGGCAAGAGTGCGTGACTTGAATGATCAGTTGATTTCCCGAGTGAAGTCGGAGCATAATCACTTTATAGAGAAAATGAGCTTTACCATGAAGTCAGGCAGCTGGCCTCCAGCCATAACTGGACAAGATGGTGGTGGGCAGTACCTGCCGCCTCCCTTGTACATGGCTCCTGCGCTCAGCTTTCCTCTCTGGGCTGCAGGACACCATCCTGGCTGACACTGAGGTGGAGAGTGACATGCATATGAGTGTGGAGGCCCTTGAGGATGACGTCAAGGTGGGCCTTGTCACCCCCGAGTCCTTTGCCCAACCAACCCGCATGGGGAGGCCCATGATTGAAGACCCTGCTGTGGACGTGGTCAGAAGGATCCTTCAGTGAGTGCCAACACAGTGGCCCTGAACAAGCGGGGGCTATCTCTGGGGCTTTATTCACTGAGGTACCAAGAGACTGTTATCTCAGTCCAGGGGCTTCCCTCAGTTGCTCACCCAAACTCTGGAGCTCATGGTGAGACTTACACATGTGGTACTGAGAACCAAGTTTGTTCTCCGGGGCTTGGCCTGGGCTCTTGTTGGCATGGTCGCCATGGAAAATTTCAAGTCCTGTCCTCTGGTTTCAGAATTTCTCAGGCAAAATCAACATGCCCGTGTGACAAGGATCGCTCCCAAACAGGTAAACACAGGCCAGTGGGTCTCGGGGAAAGTAGCAGCAGGGAAGTTGGTGGCAGCTGTAGCCCGTCATCATCTCGTCTCTGTTCTTGACCCGGATACTTGTCACCCAAAGCCTTGAAGAGAAGGTACCGGGCAGAGAAGGCCTTAAAGAAGGCCTTGGCCAGCGCCAGTGTCACCTCAGCAGGGAGGTAAGGATTCAAGGCCACTCTAAATTTCCCTTCCTAGACCCACCCTGGGCCCACTTGTCCCCAGACAGAAGCTAGGTGGCCTGTCTTTCGCTCTGACTCCTGAACTTGCACTCATGACTCAGAAGCTGTGTGGGATGGAGGTGGGATGGGCACTACTGACAGCGGTTTTATTCAGGCTTGAGTTCACCCTCCGGGGTGGATCACAGCTCCCACAGTTCACAGACTTCTCCACAGTTGATACCTGGAGAAGTCTCTGGGTGGCTGTCATTGGGATGGCAGGTAGATCCCCACCCTTCAATCTCCCGGCAGGCTGAACAGCATTAGAAAGAGAGACAGACTGAGTATAGGAGCAGGTGGGTTTCCTGGAGCAACTTCACAGACACAGGAGGTCCAGGACAGGGGGTCCCAGCCTGTGGTCACCTGCTAAGCTTTGAAGAGGTCATCAAACCTGAGCGTCTCTGGCCACGAGCTCTAACCAGCATATTGTAGGGAGAGCAAACAGCACATGCCTGAGCAACTCTGGCCCTTTGCTAAGCTCTAGATAACATGGGAGAATTCCTGGCTGGGAGAAATGAAAGGAGACCGCATTTTGCTTTAACCAGGACGAGGTCTCTTGAACCCCGAAGGGAAAGGAAGAACAGCCAAATGAAAGGAGCAAAGGCCATTGGTTCACAGCTGTAGATGGCAGCGAGTGGCAAGCTCAAAGGCGGGGAGGGGAGTAGGAAGGCTCTGGCAGAACTCAGGGAAGGCCCTGAATGTTCTCGGTCAGAGGTATGGCACCTCAAGCTATAAGCTGGTCCGTGGAAGCCGGGCATTGTTCACGGTCCTAAGTTGGAAATGTCAACATAAATTTGGCAAGCTGTCTGGCATTCATTAACCAAACCCAGGCCATTTGGAGCCCATCTTTTCATTCCTGGACCATCAGGAGACTGCAGTCCGACACTGACTGCCTGCATGTCCAGCTGGCAGCAGGTTGGCTTCAGGCTGTTTGTCCTAGGCAGGTGGCAGGTACTCTGGGCACAGCACTCCAGGTTGCTAATCAAGAGTTCTGTTTTGTGACAGGTGATCCAGTCAGCTCTTCTTTCTACGTCTGCTCTCTCAGAGGTTCAACCATAGAGCAATAGCTATATCACTATGACAATCTAGTGCTGTCAGATAAAAGAAGGGCCCAGGCTCAATCTAATTGAAGGTCAATGCTTAACTATTTAGACTAACCAAAAAGGTATAAATATGGATAAATAAATAAGGTCTAAATAACTTTAAACATCCCACAGTCTTTACATATTCTTAAAATTTCAATCTCTTTAAAATATCTATCTCTTTTAAAATCCAAAGTCTTTTTACAATTAAAAGTCTCTTAACTGTGGGCTCCACCAAAATAGTTTCTTCCTTCAAGAGGGAAAATATCAGGGCACAGTCACAATCAAAAGCAAAAATCAATCTCCAACCATCCAATGTCTGGGATCCAACTCATGATCTTCTGGGCTCCTCCAAGGGCTTGGGTCACTTCTCCAGCCATGCCCTTTGTAGCACATGCATCGTCCACTAGGCTCCAGATGCCTGCACTCCACTGCTGCTGCGGCTCTTGGTAGTCATCTCATGGTACTGGCATCTCCAAAACACTGCATGACCCCTTCAGTCCTGGGCTATCAATTGCAACTGAGGCTGCACCTTCACCAATGGCCTCCCATGGCCTCTCACAGTGCCGAGCTTCAGCTGCTCTGCGTGACTCCTTCATGCCTTCAAAACCAGTACCACCTGGGTGACCCTTACACATTACCAAGTCCTGCTGCAGCAGGAGTACAACCTTGGCTATCTCTGGAACACAGCCTCTTTGTGCTTTCAGAAAACACTTCCCAGAAGATGTCACCTCAACGATGCTGGTCTCTTCTTAATCACCACTAATTTCTTAGCTCCAGCTAACCAGCATCAGTAGTCCCAGTAATGCAATATTATATATATATATATATATATATATATATATATATATATATATATATATATATATTAGTGTATATGAGTTCACATTTAACTAGAAGTGTCCTATACTTGTCTATTGACCATGATGGCTTTGCTTTAGTCTTCAGATGGAGACAGGAGGCTGCAAACTTCTGGGGCTGACCACCCCTACCTCTTGCTTTCCACCTAACCTTGACTGTGACTTAGTAATAAACCCGAAGTCACTGTAATTTTCAGAGGAGTTGAGAGTGAGAAAGCATCCTGAAGGGCTGTTGTAAAATCCAGTCATCCTACCCGACAGGCAGCTCAGCGTCCCAGGCATCCCAGGCAGGGTTCAGGGGGTACAGAACCCCAACACCTTGTACAAATTACTGACCTCCTTCTGTCCCACAGCATGACACGACATCCCAAGTACATCAGAGTCGACAAAAAGTACCAGGTGCTTGGGGAAAAGCCTACTTCCCAGGCTGAGTAAGTAGGGGCACAGTTTCCCCCTGTGGAACCTTTCCCCCTGTGGAACCTTTTCCCCTGTGGCACCCTTTCCCCCTGTGGAACCTTTCCCCCTGTGGCACCCTTTCCCCCTGTCTTGTAGTGGTGAGTTTTTAGCTATACTACTTTATGCTCCTGGCAGGTTGTACTTCCAGCCTCCCTCCCAGCGAACCTTTGGATCCATGAATGAAAGTCACACACACACACACACACACACACACACACACACACACACAAGCTTATTTTTAATATGCTGCCTAGCTCAATGACTGGGCACTTCTAATCCTCCACCTGCTACCCTAGGCCCAATTGGGGAAGTGGCCAGTGGTCACCTACCCGAAATCTCTCACATGGCTGGTTGGACTTATCTCCTGCAGCTCCTATGTCCATCCGCATCCGCATCCCACCACTTCGTGGCGATTTCTCTTTCTCCTCCCCTTCTGTGTCCTAGCCCGCATCACTGTAGGCATCCTGTCCTGGCTCTCTTTGCTCAGCCATTGGCCAGCCAATTAGCCATCAATTCCTTATTGATCAATCATAAAACAATTAAGGACAAGGACCTTTAGTGCTTGGACACGAAGATTCCCAATGGACTCAAAGCATTAGAACCAATCCCCAACGCTGTGGAACCCTCCCCCCCCCCCAGGCATCCTTTTCTTCTAGGGGAAGCCTTTCCCTTTGTAGGAGTCCTTTCTCTCTGTGAGAAGTCTTTCCTTCTGTGAGGACAGTGGAGAAGCAGGAAAGATAAGCTTGCACATCAGGGTCAGTTTGTCTCAGCCTAACCCATGTGTTTGTTGAGAGACATTTTCACCTAGAGGTTTACATTTTCCAAGCTCAGAACGTCTCGGTGCCGAGATCCTTTTGAAGGTTTGAAGGTGTTGCTTGTTTATCTTGTTTCTGGTTTTGTTTTACACCTTTCTGCCTCTACTACCTTCCTCTTTTACTGCATCAGCACTTTAGTGATCAAAACAAAAGCCAGTTTTCTTAGCAGAGCTTCTTTTCAAGCAAACCAGGAGAATCTCAAGTTGAAGAAATCAGAAGCCCTCAGAGGACACCAAGTTCTAGAGTGGAGCCCCATTCTCTCGCTGAGGGACCCTTAGAAACAGCTTCTCGTTGACCTTTGACCCCAGGAAAGTCTTACCTCTAGAGCTGGGGAACTGTGTGAGGAAGGATGTTTATCTAACCTACCAGGTAACTCAGGAGAGACCTTGGCTTGGCAGCTCGATGTGCCCTCATCGTGTGCATGTGATGTACCGTCACTGCACTCCTGACTCTTCACTCTAGTTCCATGTCATTTTAATCCCATACGGAGGTGGACTCCCACCACGGTCAAGATACAGAACCATTCCACACCCCACAGCCCCTGAGCAAACAACTCCCTCTTACCATTCCCTTCCTTCAGCACCCGACACAGAGCAATTAAGAATTTGCTTGATTTTTTTCCCCTTGTAACTCTGTCAGTTGGAGAATATCATACAAACGGACTTGCAGCATTTGACTTTCTTGGTGACCACACACTGCCCCTGACTCTGTCTTAATCTTATTTTGCTACTATAACGGAATGTCTAAGGCTGCACAATAGGAACATCAGAGATTTGTTTCTTACAGTTGTGAAGGCTGTGAAGTTCAGGGCAGAATTACCAGCATCAAACCAGGGGTAGAGTAGTTCTTGCCTATAATCCTAGAGCCCAGGAGTCAACACATGAAAACCACAGCCTAGACTGCATAGCATGACCCTGTCTCTAAAAAAGAGAAGGATACATTATCCCATTTGGGAATGAGAGGAACAGGAGAATATAGGAGGGCAGAGAAAGAGGGAGAAGGAGGAAGGAACTGAACATGTCTTTTCATCAGGACCCATACTCCCTGAGGGTGGAGCCTCTGGGACCTCAGTGCTTCTCAGCTGCGTGGCCTTGGGGACTGGGTTTCCAACACATGCACTACGTTTGTTTTTATTTTATGTGTGTGTTTGCCTGGATGTATGTCTGCACTATGTGCATGCAGGTGCCTGTTGAGGCCAGAAGAGGGTGTCAGATCCCTGCAACAGGTGGTTGTAAGCCACCATGAGGGTACTGTGAATCAAACAGTTCCAGGTCCTCTGGAAGAGCAAATGCTCTTAACCACTAACGCCCATCTCGTACCCCACAGCCAGACAGTTCTATGCCTGACTTAATGGGGTGATTTTTTTTCATCTCTTGGTGGCTGCCAGGATTTTCACCTATGTTTCCTTTTAAATTCTAATAAAATTGCCCTTGAGTTTAAAAAAATAATTACAGCAAAAAGAAGAAACAGTGTTAGACATAAACACACAAGGTAGATGTTCAGCTTCACTGGGGCACCTAGAAATGGCAGGAGACAAGCTTCACTTGAAACTGACCAACTAACCCAAGGGCTGCAGGGAAGCAGCCAGCCTAGAAAGGGAAAGCAGAAGTCCCGTGCTGAGGGTGGGGGTCATCAACCATCACCCTTCTAGAGATCCCAGAAAGCCATCAGCAGAGGCTAATGGGAGCCATCAAAGCAAGCCACACTGCACATCTGCACAGCTTTCTCCCAAAGAGCTCATCCTCCACCACAAAGGAAAAACTCTGAACAGATGAGATTCCATGCAGCTCGCATTGTGTAACCAGTGGCTTGGAACTACTGTTCTGAAGCAAGAGGAGCCCTACAGGAGACAGAAATGCACACTCTAAGCAAGAAAGCACGGTGGACTGACTGAACCTGGGTACTTTAATGCCCGGCTGATGTTCTAAGCAGAAGAGGGCCTGGGAGAGTGCGTATTAGGCCACAAGGACAAATACCTTACATGCGTTGAAGCAAAGAGCCACACCCTCCTTCAGCTGGAGAGACAGTTCACAGCCTCAGACCAGATTCAGTCACTGTCGTGGGGACAGGGTAAAGCAGAGGTGGATGGACATGATCTAAAAAGTGGGGAAGTCAGACCATGGACCATCAGGGCACGTACCATCAGGTCCAAGACCATGTGATGCTACAAGGGACCCAGAGCCAGCTCCTGACAGAGTGTGGCCTTGATGCCACCCTTTTTACGGTTCATCCACAAACCTAGAACCAGTCTCTGCTGACCAGGATGGGTGGAATCATCTCTCTGAACGTTACTCGGGGTCATCCTTGCCAGTTGTTTGGTTGTTTGGGGTTCTGAGAGAGATCTCTCTATCCATCTCTGGCAGACCTCCCTTGGGAGCTGCCCTGGGAAACTAGAATGTTGGGAGGCCTTCCTCAGCCTTTGAGAAGTATGTAAAAGTTCCTGAGGGAAGTTGATTGGTGGACCATTCTGTCATTCTCAAGCAGGGATGTCTCCTAAGGGTAAGATTCTGTTAGACTGGCAAAATGAGTTGCCTAATGGGCAAAAAGGGGGAAAAAAACCAACCAACCAACCAACCAACCAACCAACCAACCAAACAAACAAACAAACAAAAAAACCAAACCAAACCAAAACCCCCCAAACAACAACAACAACAACAACAAAACAAGCAATACTTGATTACTGATTTTGTAGAAATTTGATGGCCTGAGGACCTCACATGTGCTAAACAAACTCTCTGCCACTCCGTTATACCCCTGCTCAGCTATCCAATGCTTTTTGTGCCGATTAAAAGCAGAAATAGAAACCCCTGAAATTCCAAAAACCAAAGGATTGTAAACCGTGGTGCATCTATATTTAATTATGTTCCACAACCATTTAAGTCCATAGCCCAGTCCAGGGGGCAGTAAGAGTTTGATAAGCAAACAGACTACATGCAATCCACACGAAGCTAATTGTGTCTGACTTTCCCCTCATTTCAATATAGTTGCATCTTTTAAAAGTATAATGACCAACTTTTGGAATGAAAGACCACTGACCCAGGTACATGGATGCTCGGATCTGGTGATCAGTGCTGCGTATGGGTAGCACTCTCTGAGACTTGTCAGAATCAGCATGAAATGTTAAGTGTCCCACGACCCCTTGCAACCCGAAGACATTGTTTCCTCATCTCATCTGTGAGTTGACCTCATGGAGTGGGAATCTTCACAGTCAGTAGAAATTTGCTTTTAAGTCCCTGATGTGTGAGCCATGGGCCTGGTGGCCACTTAAGAGTGATCAAGGGAGGCGCCTGTCTTTGTGTTACTACTACTGTGTTAAAATACCATGA
This sequence comes from Mus caroli, assembly GCF_978045245.1. Classification (NCBI taxonomy): domain Eukaryota; kingdom Metazoa; phylum Chordata; class Mammalia; order Rodentia; family Muridae; genus Mus; species Mus caroli. Next base: position 108,749,139 of record NW_028227261.1, on the reverse strand, counting down.
CTAAAATCAGCTTGGGGAGGAAAGAGTTAACTCACTCACAGTTTCATCATCAAAAGCGGTAAGGGCAGAAACTTAAACAGGGCAGGAACCTGAAGGCAGGAGCTGATGCAGAGGCCATGAAGGGTGCTGTTTACTGGCTTGTTCCCCATGGCTTGCTCAACCTGCCTTCTTATAGAACCCAGGACCGCCAGCCCAGGGATGGCACCACCCACAATGGGCTAGGCCCTCCCCCATCAATCACTAATTAAGAAAATGCCCCGCCCCCCCAACAACTCTCTGAAATGCTAGCCTTGGGAGATCTCATCCCCTCTTCTGGACTCAGAAGGCACTGCACAAATTGCACGAACCTATCCGTAGGCCTACATATAGACATGTAAAATGTAAATACTAGACATAAAAACAAGTCTTTTAAAAATCTAATCAGATGTGGTAGGGAAACATGCTTCTCCAACATCTCTGGAAACTTGCAGCTCTGTTGTCTTTCTGCCCATTCTTCTCTGTCATTGAGGGAAGCTCTAAATCCGTGGGTAAGAGCCCACCAGGCCTAGCACACCGCAGGGTGAAAGCTGAGCGAGATAAAGTGTCTGAGGGGCTGGGGAGCCGGCACAGCCATGCCTGCAGCCATGCCACAGGGAAGGAGGCATTTTCTTCGTTGAGGTTCCGTCCTCTCAGATGACTTTAGCTGGAGTCAAATCAATGTAAAGCTATCCAGTACAGTTCCCCCACAGGATGTCTTCCTCGTTGGCTTCCTATTGGTAAACTTTTCGTTTACTTTTATTAGTAGTACTAGAGAGTGGATGTGAATGTGGGCCCGTGTATGCCACCGCGTGTGCCACTGAGTGTGTGTGTGTGTGTGTGTGTGTGTGTAAGTCAGAGAACAACTTTCAGGAGTTGGTTCTTTCCTGCCTTCTTAGGCAGGGTCTCTCTTCTTGTTTCTGCTGTGTCCCATCACAACTTTAGGGTGCTTCTCCAGCTTCTGCCTCCCATCTTATGATAGGAATGCTGGGGTTATAGCCTGGCATTTCATCTGGCTTTTTGTTTCCCACATGGGATCGTAGGATCATGGGATCAGGTCTCAGGCTTGCTCTGCGATCACTTTTATCTGGGAGCCCTCTCTCTAGCTTTGGCTTACTGTTCACAATCAATCTCTCTCTCTCTCTCTCTCTCTCTCTCTCTCTCTCTCTCTCTCTCAATTGTTATTGTTTTTAGACAAGATTTCAGTAGTTCAAGCTGGCCTGGAACCCAAAGGTAGCCACAGCTGACCTTGACCTTGTAGTCTCATACTCCTGTCTTTGCCTCCTGCTGGAGTTATAGGTATGGTCTATCATAACCAGTTTGTTCTTTTCTCAATGAGTACAGGGGACCAACCAGTGCAGGGGCCACCAGGGCCTCTGATGAATATCACTCCTGTCTTAGTGTTTTACTTCTGTGAACAGACACCATGACCAAGGCAACTCTTATAAGGACAACATTTAATTGGGGCTGGCTTACAGGTTCAGAGGTTCAGTCCATTATCATCAAGGCAGGAACATGGCAGCATCCAGGCAGGCATGATGCAGGAGGAGCTGAGAGTTCTACATCTTCATCTGAAGGCAAACAGAAGAAGACTGGCTCCCAGGCAGCCAGGAGGAATGTCCCTCAAAGCCAGCCCTCCACCCCCAGTGACACACTTCCTCCAACAAGGCCACACCTCCTAATAGTGCTGCTCCTGGGCCAAGCATATTCAACGACACTCTATATCCAGGGTTAGAACTTGGGCACACTAAGATGCTCCCACCAAGTTGATTGGTGCAGATAGGCACTCATAAGTGGGGACTGTGGACTGTGTGTGGTCGAGAGCTCCATGGAGCAGGCACATAGGGGAAACGTGTTCATCTTTACAGAAGCAAGAAGGAAATGTTTGATTAGCTATTGTGCAAAATCCCTAGTTAGAGGTCCACTAGCTATTTCTGATTAGTTAAGGTTAAGTTTCATTTTTGTAGTCATCCACACATTCTGACCTCATGCAGGAAACTCCGGGACCAGACATATGTCTGTCTTATAGTCTCCCAATCAGTGTCTTAAGTCCTTGGTAGATTTTACAGTCTGCTAGAAGAGACAGAGAGATTAATCAGCCAGTCAAACCAATCAATCCCCAAACCGCTGATCAGGGTGCGTCAGAGGAGCTGAGTATCAGAATCAGTCAGAGTTAGGATGAGGAAGAAAAGGAACAAACGATAAATGAGGATTGTGCTGTTCAAAGGGCAGTATTCCATAGTTATGATGAGTGACTGGGTTAGAACTGAACACTTCACATACTCTGTTGCTTGGTTTTGTCTACCTCCGTGCATCCGGAAGAGGTGACTCACAGATCTGCCTTGTTGGTGTTGCAGGGATTTTAAAGGCATCATCCTGAATCTCCTGTGGGAGAGCAACGAGCACCTGATGGTCGTGGTGGAGGTGAGAGCCACTGCCCTCAGGCCCTGGCCTACCCTGGAAGCCCCCTCCAGCCCTCTCCACCCCCACCCCCATGCAGTCTGTTGAGCAGGCCACTCTACGATTCCAGTTCAGGACCTTGAACCTGTTGTCTGTTTGATTTGTTATTTTTGTTTTGTTTTTAACTTTTTATCCTCTTGGTTTGTTTGTTTGTTTGTCTATTTATTTATTTATCTATTTATTTATTTATTTTGGTTTTTGAAGACAGGGTTTCTCTGCGTAGCCCTGGCTGTCCTGGAACTCACTTTGTAGACCAGGCTGGCCTTGAACTCAGAAATCCGCCTGCCTCTGCCTCCCAAGTGCTGGGATCAAAGGCGTGCGCCACCACTGCCCAGCTTAACTTTCCCTCTTGCACAGTAAACATCGTTCATCAGTGTGGCATTTATTCATTTACTCAAGCCGCCAGCAAACATTCTTGGACAGAGTTTGTGTGTCAGTTAAAGAATATGCCAAGAGGAACAAACCCAACCGTGCCCCCACGGGCCCCCACAGGCTGGGTTCTGCCAGGCAGGGCTCATCTGTCTTTGTGGTCACATCCTGTTACTTTCTAGTGAACACACAGCTTTGTTCCAGTTTGAAACGCTATGGACTCGGGTCTCTAGAGTTAGGTAGGGGTTTGCCATCCACTCATTCAGGAATCCAACGTGATCAGTTTGTAGCCACGGTAGGTGGGCCTGGCATGCAGAGGTCACTCCAGCAGAGGGCGAGTACATAAAGGTTCAGAGGTGTGGATCAGGATAGACCAATGGGGCCACACATGATCACCTCTCTCTGGCAGGATTTTTACCGTAAAGAGAAACGCCCAGTCACCAGGCCTGAATGCATGTATGAGAGCTTTGACCAGTGCGCCGACCACATCAGCAGGAAGATCCTAGAATATCACCGTCAGGCAGACGAGTACCACAACTCCTGCCTTCTGGGTAAGTGCAGTTATGCTGGGAGGCCAGCAGAGGGAGCATTGGAGCAGTTATGGCGGGGAACCCAGGGTGGGCCTCAGCCCACCTTCCCCTCTCTGACTCAGAGGAGTCAGAGGAACAGCCCTGTAAAAAGCCAACCTCTTGGAGTTAAGAGAACGGGACTGTTAACTTTAATTGAGTTAAAAGAAAGAGAGAGAGAGAGAGAGAGAGAGAGAGAGAGAGAGAGAGAGAGAGAGAGAGAGAGAGAGAAAGGAAAGAAAGAAAGAAAGAAAGAAAGAAAGAAAGAAAGAAAGAAAGAAAGAAAGAAAGAAAGAAAGAAAAGGGCTAGAGTTTCATTGTTTTTTCAGAAACATTGTTGGTTTTCCACTTTGTTTCTGTTCACCCATGAAGTGTACGTTCAAAGGCTTTCAGTTCATTTCTAGAGTTGGAGAACTGTCATTGCAGTCAATGTTAACCCCCATCAACCTATCCCCTCCCAGACCCAAGCAGCTGTCTGTAATTCCATGAGAATGGATTCATATGGCCCTTTCTGACTGTCTTCTTTAGTTTTATGGGATGTTTTGAGGCATGCTCTGGATTGTTTGATACCTCTGGGCATATCGATCTCACTTCCTTGATCTCTACAGTGTGATTTCAGAGGTAGCAGGGGGAGGTATGTCGAAGATGGGGGGATCAGGAGGCACCCAGACCTGAGGTCAAAACTCAGGCCTGTTATCTGCCAGCTGTGCAACTTTGGCAAGGTGATTCTACCTCTCTGAGCCTCCGTTTTCTTGTTTGTAAGCCAAGGAAGGCTTCTTTTGTGATTAACCCCTCACAGAGAATGACTGGACATAGTCTGTGACTGTAGAATGGGTGAAATCCAAGCCATAGACTACATCTCCCAGCAAGCTCTGAGGGATCCCAATCTCTATGGTTATCCCCAAAGTAAAGGTACTGAGGCCAGGTGTTCTTGGGAAGTACCATGAACTGTGTTCCTCTTGTAGATGTCTAATCTGCTGGTAGAGACTTCCGTCCCCTTTGTTGCAGCAGCCCAGCACCCTCCCTGTATCCTATTGAGGACATAGAAAACATCAGATTTTTGGTATAAAGTATGGTATTTGGGGCATACAATCTTTTAAAGTGTTGTAAAGTATGAGACACACACAAAAGCCAAAAATCAAATGGGAATAGGAACTATGATAAACAGAGCAGAGACCCCGACTGCTGCCTGACACCCATGGGACCCGGAGCCTCCTCTTCCATAGTCAGGGCATTGGGAATAGGAGACACATGCCAAGACCATCCAGTGTGGGATGTTCTGAGAGAAGCTGAGACCACACAGGGCTCTGCCTGCCTTTGCCTCCGCCCTCAAGCTCCCACAGATGAAGTTCCCAAAGTTCTCCCTGTGATTGCAAAGCACTCGGAGCCAGAGGCACAGAACAAGAACAGCCAAGATCTCAGACCCCGAAGGAACACCAGAGACAGCTAGTTGTGCGTGGTAGCACACAGTTTTGATTCCAGCACTGGGAAGGCAGGGTTTCAAAGTCAAGGCTAGCCTGGACTACACAGTAAGACTGGAGAAAGAATTTTAAAAGAGGTAGAAGGGGATGGAGGGGGAAGAGCAGGAGAGAGGAAGTGGGAGGTGTCAGGAGTGAAACACCAGGCACAGAATACAAGATGATGCGCTTGTATCTAGAGGAAAGAGGACATTGGAAAGGCAAGGAGGAAGATCCTACAAAAATGACAGATTTGATACCAAAGAGAACAAAGTAGAACTTCTAAAAAGGAAACATTAAGAGCTGACAACTTAAAATGATGAATGGGTGTTCGCTCAGGTGATGCGTAGCTGAATGTGGAGTTAGTGAGCTGGAGGGCAGATAGAGAGGGGAACTATCCAGCAAGACAGGGAGATGAAGACCTGAGAAATAAAGAGTCAGGCATGAAAGAGTAGGTCTCAGCACGTATCATCCGGAGGTGCAGGAGAGGGAGACAAGGTCAAGGCAGTGCCTGAAGAGGTCATAGATGGGAACTTGCCCATGACGACACACACACCACATTTTAAGCACACAGAGAATCCCTCTGAATTTGTTTAACTATCATTTCCTATCTCGGCCTGCCTGTGGAGCTCCTTTGGTTGGAATAGGTCTTATCCCATCAGAGACCCATGTTCTCCCTTTGTTAGAGACATGGCCACAGCAACTTCCATCTCCTCTGTCCATTCCTGATACCCTCCCCTCGATTCCTGCAGAATTACGTGCCCAGGTGAGGAGGTTTGAGGAGCTGCTGCCCCAGGTGTGCTGGCTGGTGACGGAGAACTACAAGGAACAGCACTGGGGCAAGTTTTGCACATCTCTGAAGGAGGTCCAGGAGCAGTTTGAGCAGCAGAAGAAGAAGCTAGAGATGGAGAAGGTGAAGGTCACAGGGCCAGGGGTGCAGGGAGTTGAGACTGGAGACAGGTCACGAGCAAGGCTGCTGGGGACAGGGATGCTAGCAAATTGGTAGCTAAGCCAACACCCATCGGCAGAAGGCACTCCCCAAACTCTGGGCCGTATGTGACATCTTTGATAAGGCCTCAGTCGTTGATATCAACAACAGTTGGACCGTTTTCCTTGGTGCAGTGGGATATGATTGGTGCTGTTTATTGTCTAAAGGTCCAGATGGTGCTGGAGCAGGTACTCAGCTCACCTGCTTTCCAACCCTCTGAGTACCAACCACTCTCCTTCCTCCGTACACTCAGATCACACTCATAGGACATACCTGTCTGCATGTGGCCCTAGCTGACAGACGACATTGGTCCTGATTTCAAGTCTGGGTCGAAATCTCTGCTCATTTCTGCCTTGTTTGATTGAAGGATGAAAATGCTCGGAAGCTCCATCCAAATCTTGGCCACCCCACATACATCAGTCAAATGGAGTCACTACAAATGGCGGAAGAGCTGAGGCAGCAGGAGCTGAACCAGATGATCCACGAGAACCAGGAGAAGATGGAGGTGAGGGTTGCCACTCGGTCTCCGCACCAGGTGCTCAGGGCCATGCCGCCCTTCAGAGGCCTGGGCCTGATGGTTAGTACCCGATCGTGTGCTTGTTTGAGACAGGGACTCTCTATATAAGTCCTGGTCGTCCTAGAACTTGCCAAGTAGACTAGGCTGGCCTAGAACTCACAGAGTGCCTCCCAAGTGCTAGGATTAAAGGCGAGGGAAACCACACCTGGCCGTACTTTGATTTTAAATTATTTACAAAAACTAGTAATGACTATTTTCTTCAAGATCCATACCTACTTTTATTTTCTGTTTGGTGAGTTCTCTGTGTTTGTACCTTGGCCATTTCTGAAGTGTGTGGGTATGTGTTCGTGTGTGTTCATGTGTGTGTGTGTGTGTGTGGTGTGTGTGTGTTTGTATGTGTGTTCATGTGTGTGTGTGTTTGTGTGTATGTTCATGTGTGTGTATGTGTGGTGTGTGTGTTTGTATGTGTGTTCATGTATGTGTGTTTGTGTGTGTGTTCATGTGTGTGTGTGTGGTGTGTGTGTGTTTGTATGTGTGTTCATGTGTGTGTGTTTGTGTGTGTTCATGTGTGTGTGTGGTGTGTGTGTGTTTATATGTGTGTTTATGTGTGTGTATTTGTGTGTGTGTTCATGTGTGTGTGTTCATGTGTGTGTGTGTGTGGTGTGTGTGTGTTTGTATGTGTGTTCATGTGTGTGTATTTGTGTGTGTGTTCATGTGTGTGTTCATGTGTGTGTGTTTGTGTGTGTGTTCATGTGTGTGTGTGGTGTGTTTGTACGTGTGTTCATGTATGTGTGTGTTTGTGTGTATGTTCATGTGTGTGTGTGTGGTGTGTGTGTGTTTGTATGTGTATTCATGTATGTGTGTTTGTGTGTGTGTTCACATGTGTGTGTGGTGTGTGTGTGTTTGTATGTGTGTTCATGTGTGTGTGTTTGTGTGTGTTCATGTGTGTGTGTGGTGTGTGTGTGTTTATATGTGTGTTTATGTGTGTGTATTTGTGTGTGTGTTCATGTGTGTGTGTGTTCATGTGTGTGTGTGTTCATGTGTGTGTGTGTGGTGTGTGTGTGTTTTTATGTGTGTTCATGTGTGTGTATTTGTGTGTGTGTGTTCATGTGTGTGTTCATATGTGTGTGTGGTGTGTTTGTATGTGTGTTCATGTGTGTGTATTTGTGTGTGTGTTCATGTGTGTGTGTGTGTTCATGTGTGTGTTCACATGTGTGTGTGTGTGGTGTGTGTGTGTGTTTGTATGTGTGTTCGTGTGTGTGTGTGTGTGTGGTAGGGGGACATCCATGTGAACACATGCATGTCCATATGGAAGGCTGATGTCAGTGGAGAGTGGTGTTGCTCAGGAGCAGTCACCCTGTTTTATGAGACAAGGTCTCTCACTAAACCTGGAACTCACCAAGTAGGCTAGGTCAGAGAGCCTCAGGAACCCTGTCTCTGCTTCCCCAGTGCTGGGATTTGTGGGGGCACATACCATCATACCCAGCTCTTTTTGTGAGTGTGGGAATTGAACTCGGGTCTTCATGCTTTGATGGCGAGTACTTAACCCACTGGGATATTTCTCTAACTCCTCCGAATCCTTTCTTAGTTTCAAACCAGATCAGATGTTGGGAGAGATCTCTGAGCTCCAAGGACCGGTGCAGCTGTTCACACGACGCTGGGGTTACCTCACCTGTTGGGTCTCCCTGGAGCCGTTCTACCCACCTCCTGCTAGCCTGGTAGTGGCTTGTTTCTGAAGTCCATTTCACTCTGTTTCTTCCAGGAATTTGCCAAGAAGTATGCCCGCTTCTTCATATCAAATCTGGCCTCCTTCACAGAGAGGTTTCTGATGCAGCTGGATGAAGTGACTACCATAGATGACATCCAGGTCCCACGTACGCGGCACATCGGCCTCAGGCTGTGGCCCTGGGGGGTCACAAGGCGTGGGGGGGTTGGGGCTTAGGGGTGTCTGCTGTCCCTCAGTCAGGGCGAAAGCATTTTCTTCAGTGAGTGGTGTTCTGGCCCCAGAATGATGGGCAATAGCCACACTCACAGCTTTGAGTATATACCAAGCCACAGTAGCAAGGTAAATAGCAGCTTGCAGATAGTTCAATAGACAGATAGCAAAACATCATCACACAGAGCTCAAAACATCCAGCTGGGAAGCCCCACTGAGGCGCTCATCTGGAGCTTCTGATGGGTGACCCTGAACAGGGCAGGGCATCTCCTCAGCTGAGGCTTCTGTTACCACACTTGGGGGTTACAACCTGTTCCCCCGAGTCAGACCTTGCCTCCTGTCCTCAGTCAGCCTCTAAACTAAGTGAAAAGCAGAAAAAGGAGATTGGCTCAGAAAAGGGACAAAGAGATCCCGCAAAGCCCCAAATCCATCTTCGGGGTCCTGAGATGGGGTCGGAGTTTAAATAAGAGGCCAAGTGTGTGCACCTCTCCGCACGCCAGGTAAAAGTGGTCCCCAGCCCACCACTGACGGTCACTGTCTGCTTCAGTCTCGTCCGGTGAGGCGGACTAAGTTCTCAGGACTGTGCAATATCTCTGTCCAGGAGACGTGCTCCCCGCTGGAGGAGGCCTTTTCCTTCTCCCAGAATGAGATTTCTAAGATTTTCCCAGTACTTGGGGTCCACTGTTTCAACAGGTTGAGAGACAGGCTGACAGGCACAGTGTCGCTCTAGAAGCTCTCTGCTTCTACCAGGCCAGGTACCACGCCAGGTACAAAAGCAGAGCAACAGATAGAGGCATCAGATGCTGATAGCATCCAACGGACAGAGGCATCAGATGCTGACAGCATCCAGCCAGGCCATCGAGGGAATCTGAAGCCAAGGGCTGGGGTTCCCCACTCAGGCCTTTCCCATGGATGGGGTCCCTCTGGCTCCTCTTTCTCACTACGGGTGCTCACCTCTGTTGGAAGTAGGAGGGCTTCTAGTTGTTCTCAGGACATTGTTCTTGTGCAGTTTGGACGTTCTCTTCCCTCCAGTGTCACAGAGTTTGGGGCCTTGGAGAATGACTTGAGACAAACATGCTTGGGTCTGAAATGGGGGAGGGGTAAGCGGGCTGCTTCCAGGGCCGGCTTCTTAGTGAACTCAAAAGGACATGTAACAATTTACTAATTTAATGTATATCACAAAGGGACTGACTGATTTTTTTTTTACTTATTTTCATCAAAAACAGTGTTTCAGCTGAACAAGCAAATGCTAGCTGAATCAAAGAGTAACGATGAAAATAGAGCCCAGGCAAGGAATCTCTTCCTACTCTCAGGGTTAGGGGACTGTTCCTAAATATAGTATAAGAATCAGAAGACATAAAGGAGATGGTGGCATTTCTGTGGGCCAAAATTAAAACGGAGGGGAAAAAAGTTCAATATGGAAACAAAACATCTGAAGTGTTCCTCCTCACAACTCGTGAGTCAGAGAAAGGCCAACTATCCCTGAGAGGTGCAAAGAACTCTCACAGGTCAGTCGTAAAAACAGACAAAACCCAGACGCATGTGTTTCCCAATCCTAGCCTACAAGGAATAACAGGGCATAGTGTTAGTTTAGTGTAGGCTCCGCCTCACAGTTACCTGGCAACAGCCAGGTGTGCCTGACTCACTATAAAAGGGGCTGCTCGCCCCCTCTGCTCTCCCTGGCTTTCTTGCTCTCCCTCTGACCCCTTGCTCCTGCTTCCCCTCTACCCCCATTCTCCTCTCTCTTCACATACTCATGGCCGGCCTCTACTCCTCCTCTGCTCTCTCTCTCTCTCTCTCTCTCTCTCTCTCTCTCTCTGACTTTCTCTGTCTCTACTACCCTCTCAACTCCCCTCCCCATGCCCTGAATAAACTCTGTTCTATACTATACCATCATGTGGCTGGTCCCTCAGGGGTAAGGGCTGCCTCTGCAGGGGCCTGTGGAGGCACCCCCTCCCCCAACACCTGACGACACATCCACCAAGCATATTCCTTCTCCTCTTTATGTTTATAAAACACAGCACCCAGCATGGCTGAGATAGGGCTGCACGTTAAGAGCCCATCAGCGTCTCCCTGTGCTTGAAGACACTCTTGAAATACATTAGTACAGGAGATCAGCCTGCCTCCACTTCCTGGTGGCTCCCATCATAGGCTCCCAGCTAGCTTCTTGGTTTTAGTTTAGTGACTACTGGGGCCTCGTGAAGATGTCAGGGAGCAGAGGCCCCACAGTGGAAAGACAGATGGACGAACGGCCAGATGGACGGTCGGACAGTGTGGGGGGGTGTACATTGCCAGCTGCTCTCTGCACTCAGCCCACTCTCCTCACCAGGAAAGCATGCCAGAGTTGGGTCTCCAGGCTAGACATCGGGTGAGCAGCCTTGACTGTTCTTTCCAGAGTGAGGTCTCTCATCTCTAAATATGACCACCACGTCAGGTCCCTGCTTCTCAAGTGAGATCACAGTTAATAACGCACCTCTTTCCTGTCAGGGTCTGAGCCCCCAAAGCAGAAAGTCTCAATCCTCATACGGAGGAAGCTGGCCATGCTCTCTCTGGAGGAAGAGAGCGAGAAGCCCCTGATTGAACGTGGGAGCAGGTGAGAATCTAGGGACGGTGCGAATGGTTGTGTCCGCTGAGTCCCGGACAGGGGTGTGGGGAGGGACTCAGGCTCTGAACTCAGACAGACTTAGTAGCCCTGGAAAGTCTCTGATGTCCGTCCGGCCCTCAGCTTCTGTCTCTGAAATGAGTGAGGCTGTTTGAAGAGAAAGGTGGGGTCACCCAGAATATACTGAGAGTTCCAGGGCCACAAGGAATACAAAGAAAAGGAGGCCTGTCAGAAGGGAGGTGCATTCTCAGGCTGCTGCCAGTCCTGTGAACCACTCCAGCTGTCTGTGCCCTGGGTCTGTGGGCAGTGACTCTCCCAACTGTACTCTCCACAGAGGTTCCTACAGCATACTAGGAAAAATGGGCCAGGAGTTCATGGCTGCTGCCTGCATGGCAGCTTGGTGAGGAAACCAAGACCCAGAAAAAGGGAAGAGGCTTGGGTGTGGCATTTCCCTTTCTCATACAGCAGGCTCCCACCACTACACACACACACACACACACACAGACACACACACAGAGAGAATTAGGTCATCACGGAAATAGGAAACAGAATATAAAGAACCCAACAGACAGAAGATAAAGCCAAGCACTGTTTGTCTGTAGGAAGTGGCCAGGCATCAAGCCCAACGAAATCACCATTCAGAACAAGATACTGACTCGGAGGACGCCATCAGTAACTACCAATAAGACCACCCTGGGCCACTTGGCCGCCGTAGAAGCCCGAGATGCTGTTTACCTGGTGAGTCAGCACATGCCAGCATCCCCCAGGGCTGCAGGTCTCAACTCTCCTGTAGGCTCAAGGGCACATGTTAAGGGCTGTGTCCATCCCCAGGACCAGTATGATGACTAAGCTGTGAACCTTGTGCTATATCCAGCTGAGAGATTACTCACTTAATCATGGAGAAGGGCTGTTGGAGGAAGGGACAGTAGAGTTGGGCACAAGGCAGATAGATATAGCAATGCCCATAGCTGTACCCACTGGGGTACAATGGCAGGAACACCCACAGCCTCCAGGTGCTAACCGGTACCTCCTGTTCTCAACATGAGGTGTCTTGGGACATCCTCTCTGCCACTGCTGAGGGATGGAGAATCTCTCCCATTTCCCTAGCAAGGGCAACAACACCTGAAGACACCTGCCTTTTTACACCACTCCCAAACAGCAGAGCCAGGGGTTGATACCCACTGACAGACTGTAGGACTGACCTGATGAGCCTTCACCAAAATGCCACCTGAACTATCTTCCAGCTCAGAAGATGTACAGATCCTTGCTCCTGGTGCCCACAGAGAAACTTAGCCATATCCACTGGTCCCAGGGGAAAGCCTGAAGTTCCTAGTGCTGGTGTGTCCTTAGCTGCTACTGCAGGTCCCAGGCAGAGGGAAAGACTCTATATGCTGTATTCAGTGAGGGGTGGAGACCAAGGGCTCAGCCTTCTGAAGAGGCCAGGAACCCCTATGAGTGCTCCACTGCAGGACAATGGTCAGGAATGCTCAGGTCCCAGAACCAGAGACACACAGGTCTCTGCCCCTGCTCAGTTTCTCTTGAGCTGGGTGACCATAGATCCCAACCTTCCCAGTGTAAGGTAAGAGAATAACCTCACCTATGTGAGAGCTTGTAGGATGACTTCCTGAGGAACAGCTTGTAGGACCAGGGCTGTTCCTGAGGGCCAGGGGTCAGTGTTTGCTGTGGACCCCAGAGCTCAGAGCCCCCAAGTCTGTGAAGGCAGGAGTTCCCAAGTCTTCCTCTTGCCTCCCTTCAGAAATACTTGGCACTGTTTGACAAAGAACTGAAGGGTATCCAGGATCACTTCAGGACGCTGCTGCTGGAGTCTCAGCGCTGGAAGGAAAGCTGGAAACGCTCCCTCAGCACCATCCAGACCCTATACTTGACCTGTTCTCCTCTGCAACTCAAATAAAGTTTTTATTTCTCTCCTCTGCCCACCTGTCTACAACTTTTCATCCCATACACCAGAGTTTTGTCAGAAATGAGGGCACTTTGGTAAAGAAGACAGATAGGAAAGGGACCCGTGGTTAGCAGGATCAGTTGGTGGGGTACCAGGACCGAACCACTTAAAATAGATACCAGCACTTCCAAGAAAATAGCACCCAGAAGCATGCTGGATGCTTCCCTTTTACTCACTCTCTTGTTAGAGGGCAGCTAAGATAGTGTCTGGCAGCCATGCCAGGAGGTGTCAGGGGTTGGGGTGTGGTGGGGTGGCCTGGCCCTCACTGTGAGAGTACACCACCATAAGAAAGCCTGCCCTTGGAACTGGAGAGATGGCTCAGTGGTTAAGAGCAGCTGCTGCTCTTCCAGAGGTCCCAAGTTGGTTCTCAGCACTAAGCAGCTTCCAGACACCTGTAACTTCAGCTTCAGAGGCTCCAGTGCCCGCTCTGGCATCTGTGGGCACCTGCACACACCACACGTGTACACACACACACACACACACACACACACGAAGGAAGGAAGAATGAGAGCATGAGAGTTCCTATACTCAGATTATGCTCAAAGGGGCCTCTGCATGAAATTCTCAGCAGAGGAGAAAGAATGAACGTTCAAAGGCTCAGGGCTAAGGGAGGTATGTTCCTCTCAGCACTCACCTGCCCACCTGCCAACCAAGACCAGGGACAGTCTTTGCTCAGGATGGGTCTGCCGTTGTTTCCTGCCCCCCACCCACGAGACCGTGCTAATAGGGAAAGTTGTGAGGTTACTTACCAACTGTTGCTTTGGGAGGGAGGTACCTTCTCCAAATGGCCACAGCCTTCAATGGTGAGGGCTGAGCCGGTGTCTGCAGAAAAGGCCTCCCATTCAAGATCCTTCCAATGCCCGAGCCTTGGGAACATGGGGTGAGGCCAGTAAGATGACCCAGTAGGTACAAGTGCTTGCCTTATGACCCGAGTTTGATTCCTGGAATCCATATGGTGGAAGGAGAGAACTGACTCCCACAGTAGTCCTCTGACATTCACATATACAATAAATTCATACACATACATGCATGCATATCACATAAATACATGCATACACACATGCACACATACATACAGCGTGTGTTCAAACAACAGAAGAAACCAATTGTGTAGCAATTGTTAAGTATCTCGCTCCTCTGAAGCTCTCAGGTCAAGTGAGAGGCATGGGGTGGGCGCTGTCTATAGAATATGCTTGTCTGTTTTCCAAGGTTCTGAGAGGCATGGGGTGGGCGCTGTCTATAGAATATGCTTGTCTGTTTTCCAAGGTTCTGAGATCTCGTGGGTTAAAATGGTGTCCTGTGTCTGGCCATAGGCAAGGCGGGACTCGGGAAGTTTTGACTGTGTGCACCCCATGCCACTGCCAGGTGAGTGTTGGGCTGTGATAAGCTGCAGGACCCTGCTCTGGGGACAAGGGTGTGTGTGTGTGTGTGTGTGTGTGTGTGAGAGAGAGAGAGAGAGAGAGAGAGAGAGAGAGAGAGAGAGAGAGAGAGAGTCTGTGGTCCCCGAGGAACTGCTAGAGTTGGGCTTGTGGGTCCTTGGGCTGCATGGAGGCCAGGGATGGCAGGTTCTAGCTCTTGTACTCTGCAGACACCACTTGATGTTGCAGAAGAACTGAGAACGGAGTAGGGGCCCACAGGGGCTGGCCCTGGCCCAGGCCCAAAGGGAAAAGGACAGGAGGAGAGCTCTGACTGGTTCCGTGGGGAGCAGAGTCTTTGGCTTGCTAGGTCAGCAGCTTGTTGGAAACCATGTCTGGGAATGCAGAGAGGTCTCCTACATGAGATTAGGGGCAACTCTTTAGAGGAAGACCTGCTCCATTGCTCTAGCACAGCAGATCCTGATAAGGAGAGGCAGTCCGTGGTTTTAAGGCATTTATTGTCATGGCAGAGAGTTGTGATGAGTGAAACTGTACCCCACTTTCTCAGGGAGGCCTGAGGTTAAATACCTTCTGCAGGGAGGAGTGTCTGGGAAGGGGAGCTAAGAGGGTAGTAGAGGCAGAGAGAGGCAGAGAGAGGGAAAGAGTAGAGAAGAAGAGGCTGGCCATGAGCACATGGAGAGAGAGAGTGAGGAAGGGACTACAGAGAGGGAGAGCAAGAGGGGGAGAAAGAGGCAAGAGTAAGAGAGGGAGGAGGGGGCAAGCAGCCCCTTTTATAATGGGCCAGGCCTACCTGGCTGTTGCCAGATAACTGTGAGGGTGGAGTCCAGACAAAATACCAGGGGCTTGGGGCTTGGGGCATTGCCCTAAGTGACTGATGGCCACAGAGTTATGGAGAGCTGAGGCCTTGTATCAGAAGCCTAGTGTCTGGGAGCTTGACAAATGCCTTCCATCCTTGCAGAAACACTTGGGTCTCCAGGGTTTAAACCTAACTCAACCAGAAAATGGGCTGCCTTTCAGGTCCCACCCACTATCTCTCACCAGGAAGTAACATCACTTACTTCTTCAAGGTTCCATTACCTAGTCAGTCTCCTTCCTTTTGTGAGACCTACAAAGCTCCTCACCTTCTTCCAGGGTCACTCCTTTAACTATACCTGGTCACTGTCATTGTGAAGATCTGGATGCTTCCGTGGCTGCAGGGTTGGGGGCTCCAGAATCTTAACAGTTCGTTGAGCCTCTCCCATCTCCAGACCGGCACAATGGGGTTTGTTCTAGAGTCTGCTTCCAAGGGCTAGCGCTAGGTGAATGTGAGTTGATAGAGAAGCTGTGGGGCGGAGTCATAAGCTGCACATGCGCAGACTCAGACTCAGAATGAGAGGCATAGTGAGAGTACGCCTCAAAACCTGCCCGGCTCCCACCCTGTGATACCGACGAGCCACTTCGCCTGTGGGTCTTGTTTTCCGTTCTGTGCTACGAGGGCATGGGAATGAAAGTTCGTATATTGCCATCCCGTGGCCCAGAGCCTTTTGATGGCTTCCCACTGTGCTCAGGATCAGACCATGTGCCCTTTCCAGACCGTGTGGGAAGCAGCAGCACACCATGGCTTCCTGTTCCTGGTGGGCTGGTCCTCACGTAACCACTGAGTGATCAGTGGTTCACTTCTGACCAATGTAATACGGCAAGATCAGCGGTATGCTATCCTGTCTCTCTGGGCACGAGCTCTCGAGCACATGGCTGTGCCCTATAGAACAGACCTTTGTTTCTCTCCGAGCTGGTGGCTGCAGGTCTGATATCAGGGTGTCAACACAGACCAGCTTTGATAAGGTCTGGCTACAATGTTTTAGAGCACCAACTTCTTGCTATTATGTCTCACGGGACTGAAAGAAGAGGAGAGCTCTCTGGGCTGTCTTTTAAAAGAGCACTTGTTCCTCTCCTGAAGACTCTACCCTCATAACTTAGTGACTTCCTTGAGGTTCCACCTCCCAGCGCCATCACTGTGGGGACTAGGGTTCGACTTACGACTCTGAGGTACCATAAACATTCATCATATTATAACTTCCAGGATCTAGCTAGTAAAGGCTCTGCTTTCTCACCTTCCCATGTGGGTCTTCCCTCCTTTCCCATCTCTCCCATCTGCCCTCTTCCTTTCCCTTCCCGAATTTAGCCTTGCCTCCCCCAACCTCCCAGAATCCTCTACTGGGAATTCAGGGGCACATATTCAGAATCACTCTATGTGAAAGGCCCAGGTTGAAAGAGCCAAGGAGAGAGCTCAGACCCAGCTGGCAGAGCCAGGGAGACCTCAGGCCACTGTCAGGAACTTGAACTTTCTGACACCCACAGACTCTCCCAACTCTAGCCTCGCCAGAGAGTGCATCACCAGCATCCAGAAGGACCTGAGGCTCCCAGAGAAGCCATATGCAGATTCCTGGTCCACAGAAGCTGTGAGAGATGAACTGTTAGCATGTTAACAGTGCCCGTGTGATGAGAAGAGCAGATAGCCAGGCCTCACAGGAGCTGACCCCTTACAGCCCCCTTAGGCACCCTTCCTGTATCCTGGCTGTCCTAACTTCCTATGCCTGGCTTGTTCCTGTCTGCACCTCTGTCTCAGCAGAGCTCTTTTGCTGGCACACAGCTCCCAGACTTGAGCTGCTCACAGTGTAAATGTCACTTCAGGGAGACCCCTGCCCCCTGCCCTGTTTATCCTCAGGCCTATCCTGTTTCCTCCATTTTCCCTCTTTTCCACCATGTGCATTTTCCAGCTCTGGGTTATGCATCGGTTCCACACTCTAGCCAAGGAGCCAGGACCCACTGGTGATTTTCTGCAACCTATGTTGAGCCTACCAGTGTGCCTGGTGTGGGTCTGTCCCAAGGGCATGGCTGTCAAACAAAAGGGAAGGCTGTGGAACCCTCCCTGCTTCCCATTCTGATCAGCTCAGACTCTTGGTGTGGCGATGGTAAGGATGGTGTGAAGATGCAAGGTTTACCTGAGGCAGGAGGATGGCCAGAATGATAGATGACAGCTGCAAGACTCTTCATGGCTTCATCATGACCCAGGACATCAATGATGCAGGAAAATGCCCACCCATGTTGGCCAATCCCACCTTTTCAGCCAGGTAGCTAGGCGGCCCATAACACATATCTCATGCTTTGTTTGTGTGATCTCAAGGGAATGGTTCTCCAAGGTCTCAAGACAGCAATGGAGGGACCATAGGAACCTCCCTTATCTACTTTTGCCAAACTCCCCCACCTCCTGCTTGGTGATCCAGTTCACGCACAAAGGCTTCCCAATTCAGCAGAGAGACATCGATTCACCCCACTGGCAAAGAAGTTTCCCTGGGATCCAACAAAAGCTGGCTTTGTTTCAGAACCAGGGTACGGTGCTCTGGAACCTTCTCTTCTAGTGAGAGCCCAAGACTCTCTCCACACTAAATAACCTGCATGGGGACAAAAGCATTCCCCTGAGCCCAGAGCACAGTGACTCACTGATGAAGAACTTAGGTTGAGCAATAACTCCTGAACATGTGGAACTACGGGGGTCACAATCTCTGAACCCACCAATTCATAAAGGAGAAAGCAGGGGCTTTCTTCCTTGAAGTGTCTACTCGTATTAACAGATACTATAGGGAAGGCTTATGGTAGTTCAGGACCACGGGGCTGTCTTCTTTTTGTTTGTTTGTTTGTTTTGTTTTGTTTCTGGTTTTTGTTTTTTGAGACAGGATTTCTCTGTACAGCCCTGGCTGCCCTGGAACTCACTTTGTAGACCAGGCTGGCCTTGAACTCAGAAATCTGCCTGCCTCTGCCTCCCAAGTGCTGGAATTAAAGGCGTGCGCCACCACTGCCCAGCTTGGGGCTGTCTTCTTGAGGCTTTCTAGAGACATTAAGGAGTCCTAGGTTTCCCGGTGCCCATGCTGTGGGCCCCACACGTTTCTAGAGGACCGGATGCCACTGCCATGTAGAGGAGGTACCTTCAACCTCTTCTTCCTGGGGCTGTGGAGCAGAACAGTGAATCATCCTCCAGATCTGCCCACC
The DNA here is from genome assembly GCF_978045245.1 of Mus caroli. Classification (NCBI taxonomy): domain Eukaryota; kingdom Metazoa; phylum Chordata; class Mammalia; order Rodentia; family Muridae; genus Mus; species Mus caroli. The sequence continues at coordinate 108,730,867 of NW_028227261.1, read as the reverse complement.
TCCTGTGATCTTGGAGAGTCTTGTCTTTCTGGGACTCAGTTTCCTAATTGTCCCATGTCAGGCTGGCTGCCAAGTAGCTGTGCCACCCACATCAGGATGGGTTGCTGGGGTGGAGAGGGTCAGGCGCACCTCAGTGCAAAGCGTTGCCAACTCAGGCAGATGCTAGGGGACATTAGTAGCCACTGCCAGGCTTAATTCCATAGCCAGTCATGCCCAAGGAGCTCTGTGCCAGGACTAGGAAGTGGTCATGCTGCTGAGTTCCTGCCCCGGTTTGCTTGTGAGAGCAGCAGCTCAAGGTGGAAGCTGATTCCCACGTCTGCTGATCCTGGTCAAATTCATATTGGAGCCATGAACGATGCTTTCTGGCTCAAGCACGACAATGGAAGACAGAGGAGGAATAGTTCCCCAAAGAAAACCTGAGGTGTTGTTCCCAACAGAAGAGAGCTTGGTCCTGGCCTGGCAAAGGTTCTAGATCTTGGGTCATACACACAGACTCATCTGCCACTAAGCACACGTGAATGTCCTAGAGAAGGAATGGTGCCTTGGCCAAGGCCACACTAACAAATCTCAGACTCTGGTTAGCCTTCACTGTGGCTGTACAGAGATGTATCACTGGACAGTGGGGACATGCTATCTCTTAGTGTTCGATTGCTGTGAAGAGACACCACGAGCATGGCAACTCTTATGAAAGAAAGCATTTCATCAGAGTTGACTTACAGATTCAGAGGTTCAGTCCTTTATCATGGTGGGGAGCATGGTGGCATGCAGGCAGACATGGTGCTGGAGAAGGAGCTGAGAGTTCTACATCCGGATCTGCAGGCTGTGGAAGAGAGAGCCACTAGGCCAGCTTAGGCTTTTGAAATCTCAAAGCCCATCTACTGTGACATACCTCCAGCAAGGCCACACCTCCTGATCCTTCTCAAGTAGTGCCACTCCCTGATGGCTAAATATAGGCTTAGATTTTTCAAACCCTACTTATTAAGGGTTCTCAAGCACTTTGACCCCCTTCTAGCTCACCATTCAAAGGTAGGAGGAAAATGATTGTAAATAGGACAAGCCGATGTGGGCCTGTTTAGAAGCAGTTCTTTGGAGGCAATTCCGATCTCTGTTGTCAGGGAACCAGCAGTCCAGCTCAGTAGTGTCAGGACACCAAACAGAAATCTGTAGCGGTGGCTGTAACCTCCCCCAGCCTGAAGCAAGATAAGCCAGACCTTGACCTTTTCTGCCACTAAGGAGATTACCTAAGATGGAGCCTTCCTAGATCACTCTATTGTTCAGCCACTGTCGCGGTTCCTCTTGAAGATACTGCTACCTACTAGGAGGCCACCAAGCTATTCCAGAGACTACACCCTATCCTGCACGTCATCACCTGCAGCTGGGCTCCAAGAATGAATTGGTGGGAATAGGCCTCCACTCCCCGCCCCTCTTTATAAGCGCATTTGCCATTAAACATTTGAGCCTTGATTAGGAACCTTGTCTTGGCTCCATTTTCCTCTCGACCGCCTAGTTCCCCTCTCTTTTCAGCCCCAGTTTGCCTCCCAGGTGAAACCCAGTTCATGTGAGCTGCAGGTCGGTTTCCAACAGGTGGAACAATCCAGAAGAAAGATTCTGTCTCTGCAGAATCAGCACAAGACAGTAGAAGTGACCAGAACCAGCAGCGACACCAGAAGTTCTCGGCTGTGCCTCTCTCAATGAAGTGAAGACCAAGGAAGACTCAAGACCAATGGAGCATTGCACAGCTAGCTATGCAAGGACACCATCACTGTCCATGTGAGTCCATTTACACTCTCTCCAAACGTCACATGTCCATCCTGGGGTCTTGCCTCAGCAATACAGCACATGAGTCTGCATCACATGACACAACCAGAAACTTCCACTTCAACTAAGCATTCAAATGTATTTGCCTATGGAGGACAATCTTATTCAAACCACTGCACATATTTTGAGACACATATCATGACTTTGTCATGTGAATACCAGGATGCAGACATGGTATAGGCAAGTCACTTGACATGACTTCTTGGCACAAACAGGAAGTTAAAAGAAACACAAAATGTAAGAGGTTGCTGTCTGCTACCACAGTTTTACAGTGAGTTTGCTTGCTTGCGTGTTTGTTTTTATAAGTGTATACTTCAAAATGATACAAGGTACAGTTCAATAAATGCATAAGCCAGTAGTAGTCATTTTGTATTAATATTAACCACTGTAGATAATTGCTCCTTTAAAATAGTTTATACCAGCAGCAGGGTGAGCAGGCTGAGCATGGGAGGAAGCATGACATGAGGGCAGTAATTATAACAGCTGTGCCATCCCTAGGAGACAGGACTCTTTCAGCTCCATATAAGCTTAAGGGACCTTATAGTCATATGTATGGTCCCTTACTGACCTAAACATCCTTACTCAGTGTGTGATTTTACTACAGTCCTTAAAACAGCAGTGACATAAAAGAGATTTCTTTCTCGGATTTAAAATAAATGTGAAGGCAGACAGTACATACCAATCTTGGACTGATGACTGTCTGAGTTCCCAGATCACCTGTCTTTCAGTCCTGACATGGAATGGGTTGGAGTTCCTTCAATGATGGAGAGTTATAAGACGAAATAAATTCTTTGCTCCCCAAGTTGCTTTTGGTCATGGTGTAACATCACAGCAATAGAAACCCTAACTAAGACATGCTAAGACTGTGTTTAGTTTTATTAAAAATTGCTCCTTCCAATCAATATAGTAAAAATGGCTATCTTGCCAAAAGCAATCTACAGATTCAATGCAACCCCCATCAAAATCCCAACTCAATTCTTCAACGAATTAGAAAGGGCAATCGGCAGATTCATCTGGAATAACAAAAAACCTAGGATAGCAAAAACTCTTCTCAAGGATAAAAGAACCTCTGGTGGAATCACCATGCCTGACCTAAAGCTGTACTACAGAGCAATTGTGATAAAAACTGCATGGTACTGGTATAGCGACAGACAAGTAGACCAATGGAATAGAATTGAAGACCCAGAGATGAACCCACACATCTATGGTCACTTGATCTTTGACAAGGGAGCTAAAACCATCCAGTGGAAAAAAGACAGCATTTTCAACAAATGGTGCTGGCACAACTGGCGGTTATCATGTAGAAGAATGCGAATTGATCCATTCCTATCTCCTTGTACTAAGGTCAAATCTAAGTGGATTAAGGAACTCCACATAAAACCAGAGACACTGAAACTTATAGAGGAGAAAGTAGGGAAAAGCCTCGAAGATATGGGTACAGGGGGAAAATTCCTGAATAGAACAGCAATGGCTTGTGATCGAGGATCAATAAATGGGACCTCATAAAGTTGCAAAGCTTCTGCAAGGCAAAAGATACCGTCAACAAGACAAAAAGACCACTAACAGATTGGGAAAGGATCCTTACCTATCCTAAATCAGATAGGGAACTAATATCCAATATATATAAAGAACTCAAGAAGGTGGACTCCAGAAAATCTAATAACCCCATTAAAAATGGGGCTCAGAACTGAACAAAGAATTCTCACCTGAGGAATATGAATAGCAGAGAAGCACCTGAAAAAATGTTCAACATCCTTAATCATCAGGGAAATGCAAATCAAAATAACCCTGAGATTCCACCTCACACCAGTCAGAATGGCTAAGATCAAAAATTCAGGTGACAGTAGATGCTGGCAAGGATGTGGAGAAAGAGGAACACTCCTCCATTGTTGGTGGGATTGCAAGCTTGTACAACCACTCTGGAAGTAAGTCTGGCGGTTCCTCAGAAAATTGGACATAGTACTACCAGAGGATCCTGCAATTCCTCTCCTGGGCATATATCCAGAGGATGTCCCAACCGGTAAGAAGGACACATGCTCCACTATGTTCATAGCAGCCTTATTTATAATAGCCAGAAGCTGGAAAGAACTCAGATGCCCCTCAACAGAGGAACGGATACAGAAAATGTGGTACATTTACACAATGGAGTACTACTCAGCTATTAAAAAGAACGGATTTATGAAATTCCTAGGCAAATGGATGGACCTGGAGGGCATCATCCTGAGTGAGGTAACCCAATCACAAAGGAACTCACACAATATGTACTCACTGATAAGTGGATATTAGCCCAGAAACTTAGGATACCCAAGATATAAGATACAATTTGCTAAATGCATGAAACTCAAGAAGAACGAAGACCAAAGTGTGGACACTTTGTCCCTTCTTAGAATTGGGAACAAAACACCCATGGAAGGAGTTACAGAGACAAAGTTTGGAGCTGTGACAAAAGGATGGACCATCTAGAGACTGCCATATCCGGGGATTCATCCCATAATCAGCTTCCAAACGTTGACACCATTGCATACACTAGCAAGATTTTGCTGAAAGGACCCAGATAGAGCTGTCTCTTGTGAGACTACATCGGGGCCTAGCAAACACAGAAGTGGATGCTCACAGTCAGCTATTGGATGGACCACAGGGCCCCCAATGGAGGAGCTAGAGAAGTACCCAAGGAGCTAAAGGGATCTGCAATCCTATAGGTGGAACAACAATATGAACTAACCAGTACTCCCCTGGAGCTTGTGTCTCTAGCTGCATATGTATCAGAAAATGGCCTAGTCGGCCATCAGTGGAAAGAGAGGCCCATTAGTCGTGCAAACTTTATATGCCTCAGTAAAGGGGAACGACAGGGCCAAGAAGTGGGAGTGGGTGGGTGGGGGAATGGGTGGGGGAGTGTGTGGGGGACTTTTGGGATAGCATTGGAAATGTAAATGAAATAAATTAAAAAAAAGTAAAAAAAAAAAAAGTTGCTCCTTCTGTCTTCTAAGATACCTACCAGTTTGTACTCCCAGCGGCAGTGTGGTCCACACAGTTGTCATTTTGTGGGACTCTCATTGTTATGTAAGTGGAGATGCCCCAACTACTTATGCTGTTGGACATCTCACATGTTTACTTGTCATCCATGTATCTCCTGTGACAGTCTCGGTGAAACACATGTTAGTGGGAGTCTGTTGAGCTTTTTCAGGTTTGTAGATTAATTTCATTCATTTGGAAAGTTTCCTGTTATTATTTCTTCTAATATCCTTTCTTTCTCTTCCTCTTGTCTTTCTGGAGTTCTCATAATGCATATGTTGGTCCACTTGCTATTTCAGAGTATCCTTAATCCCTGTTCACTTCTTCCCATTCCTTTTTCTCTCAGCTTGTCAGACTGGATAATATTGATTTTCTTCCCCCACTCCCCGAGTAACTCTTACTTATTCTCTGATTATTCCACAATTGCCATCATTAATTCTCTACAGCTGTGGCAAAACACCATGACCAAAGCAATTTATAAAAGAAATCATTTAATTTGAGAGCTCATGGATCCAGAGGATTAGAATTCATGACCAACATGGTGAGATGCATAGCAGCAGCAGGCATGTATGGTGCCAGAGCAGTGGGTGAGAGTTTACAGGCTAAGACAACAGTCACAAAGCAGAGAGAGAGAGAGAGAGAGAGAGAGAGAGAGAGAGAGAGAGAGAGAGAGAGAGACAGAGACAGAGACAGAGACAGAGACAGAGAGTCAGAGAGACAGAGAGACAGAGAGAGACAGAGACAGAGAAGAACAAGTATATACTAACTGGGAATAATATGGAACCTCAAAGCCTACTCACTCCCAGTAACACATCTTCTTCAACACGGTCATCACACCCCCTAATCCTTCACAAACAATTCCATTAGTCGTAGTTCTAGGCATTCAAATATATGAGCTGATGGGTGCCATTCTCATTTGAACTACCACAACAATGTATCTTGATCATTGAAGTGACCTCCAACTCTCTCACCCATCTTCCAAAATGTCCTCCTCCACTTTCTTTCTCCTCTTCCTTCACCTCTTCTTCCTCCTCTTCTTTTCCTCCTCCTCCTCCTCCTTCTTCCTCGCCTCCTCCTCTTGCTTCTCCTTCTGCTACTCCTCATCTTCTTCTTGATCCTAGTCAGTGTTACCTGCTAGAGTGTGGATGGGTCTTGTTGGCTTTGTACAGGTTTTGTGCAGGTAACGATAGCTGCACTGAGTTAAAGGGTGTTCATTGCTGTGCCGTGTCCAGAAACATTTCACAGAGCTTCTCTCTAGTCTCCCCTATCCACCCCTTGCTCTGTGATGTTCCCTGAGCCTTGGAGGATCTAATGCAAACATCTCATTTAGGGTTGTACACTCATTTGTCAGTTTTTTCTCAGCATTCTGACCAGTTATGAATTTCTATATGGCTGCCTAATTTCAATCTTCTTGTCTCTGTGTTCACAGATCTCTCCCATTTGCTCAAGTCTGCTGTTGAATGTCTCCAGGGAAATTTCCATTCCAGTAACTGTAGTTTTCAGGTTAGATTTTTCCATTTGGTTTTATGTGTTTCTACCTTTTTTATTGATGTCCTGATCTATTTGGTTGCACGCTATTTCAAGGTACTCCTTTAGTTCTAATTAATTACTAATTAATTTTAGTAATTGAGATTGGAGAAAACACAAAACAAAACAAAACAAAACAAAACAAAACAAAACAAAACAAAACAAAACAAACGAAGCAATGATTGCCAGAGCTAGCTCTTGAGGGATTTCAAGGAGGCTTGCTAAACTGAAGTCTATGGAACTGACATAGCTTGTGAAATGATTGTTATTCTATTAATTTTGATGCTGTGAAAACACAAAATCTGTCTGTCCATGTTTGGGCATGGTGGTAGTTACAACAAACACATAACTCCTTATTTGGAAGACAAAGTCCTTATTTCTTATTCTGCCTTCAGAAAGTCATGCTAGGGATGTGAGATGCTGCCCTGAGACTGCCAGCCCAGAACAGGAATAAAGGTAGGATAAAGGGTTGAGGCCATAGTGTGCAAAAGGCCCAGACTCACCAAAATATTTTTCATCAAGTCTCCCTATCCCCCCAGGATGCTGTAAACGTTGATTTAGGCTCCGGAAGTTGAAGGTGACTGTTTTGGATACTTGCTGTCAGTTCAATAGTTATTTAGGCCACCCTCTTCCATGATGCCATTAACAGTTTTTAAAAGATTTACTTTATTGTTCATGTGCATGTGTGTGAGCATGCACGTGTGTGTGTGTGTGTGTGTGTGTATGTGTATGTGTGTGTGTGTATGTATCCAGAAGGCCAGAAAAATATGTCAGATCCTCTAGAGCTGGAGTTATACATGGTTGTTAGCCATTGAGGTGGGTATTGTGAGCTGAACTCAGGTCTTCTGCAAGGGCAGCAAGAGCCCTTAACCACTGAGCCATCCAGCCAGCCCCTGTATTACCTTTACCACCAGCCTCATCATTACCTCCAAGGGCTGAGAATGAGTCCGTTGTATGGATATACTTTAGTTCATTCATCCACTCATCACTTGATGGACAGCTGATTGTTTATATTTTACATTGTTTACATCATGCTGCTATGAGCGTCCATATGCGAGTTTCAATGTGAAGATTTGGCTTGTCTCTAGCATAATATTACTTAAATACATACTCAAAATCCTACTGCTAATAGTCCATATACAAGCTTCAAGAATAAATTCACAAATTAAAAGTATGATTTTAGCCGGGCGTGGTGGCGCACGCCTTTAATCCCAGCACTCGGGAGGCAGAGGCAGGCGGATTTCTGAGTTCGAGGCCAGCCTGGTGAGCTCCAGGACAGCCAGAGCTATAAAGAGAAACCCTGTCTCGAAAAACCAAAAAAAAAAAAAAAAAAAAAAAAAAAAAAAAGTATGATTTTACTCATTGTGTGCTATCTAGTCCAAGTTCTCTGTTCCAGAGATTTCCCCATAATGCAAGGAATAGATGAGGAGTGTGGGTTCTCCTGGCTTGCCTCCCAGGGGTGATGTATGGAACAGAGAGAAAACGGTGGGTGAGAAGCTTTCGATGGTGATAAGCTAAGAGAAAACAAGTGAAATGTGGCAAAGACAGACGGGTGTGCATGTGAACATGGTGATACTCAAGGCTGAGGCTGAACCAGGATACTGAACTCCAGCAGCAGAGATAGGACTTGGTGTATTCCCCAAACCCAGACGGACTTACAAACCCAGAAAACTCAGATGTGTTTTACTTACCATCACCTGACTTGGCTTTGACTTTTCTGTACCATCCTGAGTTCCTGTTATTACAGCTGAGTGTTCTCCTTCAGCAATGCAAGCCTTTTAAACAAATAATTCATTTTTCTTAAAGGGTAAACAATGCCCAAACACATCACTGAGATGCTGCTAAATATTCTTTACTTATAAATGGTAGAGGACAGAATCTGTGTTACACAGTCACTTACAAGGATGAGAGTGGATTTACCACCACCTAGAATTTGAACTAGAATAGTCAGTGAACCATAGTATCAAAAGGTCACATGATTGCTTAATTTCTCACCATTTATCTTTATTCCAGGGACCTCACATTTTCATTTGCATCATAGGCCAGGCTATTATTTGAGTTCCACTTGGTGAAAATTTCATATTAATATATTAATATATTTTTAACAAGCAGGATTTGGGACTTAGCTCAGTAAAGGGGGAAAAAAGATAAAATGACAGAGAGAAAGACAGAAAGAGAGATAGAGACAGACAGACAGACAGACACACAGAGAGAGAGAGAGAGAGAGAGAGAGAGAGAGAGAGAGAGAGAGAGAGAGAGCATGCACTAAACAAACAGAAACAATAAAAACAAATTTTGAGCTGTCCTTGCCACTGAGCCTGAAAACTCAAGCTGGATTCCCAGACCCACATGGCGGATGAAGAAGCCAACTCCCACAAGTTGTCTTCTTATCTTCACACACGTTATAGCAGATGTGTGCGCATACACACAAAATAAATGCACAAATAAAATGTAATAAAAATGTTTGAGACAGGGTTTTTCTATCCTGGAATTTGCTATAAAGACCCAGCTGGCCTCAAACTCACAGAGATCTACCTATCTCTGCCTCCTGAGTGCTGGGGTTAAAAACATGCCATTCTGATCAACTTCACCAGTTTTTTTTTAAACTTTAAAAAAATATCTGCCAGTGTACATTTTAAATCTGAGCACTTGAAAAGCAGAGGTAGGTAGATCTCTGTGAGTTCCAGGATAGCTTGGTCTACATAGGGAGTTCCAGATTAGCTAGGGCTGTGTAGAGAAACTTTGTCTCAAAAACAATAACAACAAAATTTTGTGTGTGTGTGTGTCTTTGCGAGTTTATGCATGAGTGTGTGTGTGTGCATGAGAGAGAGAGAGAGAGAGAGAGAGAGAGAGAGAGAGAGAGAGAGAGAGAGAGAGAGAGAGAGTTCTGTGTTCTGCCTCTTCTAGGATGTTGGGTTATGCCTGCTCCAAAAGGGCTAGATGAAGTCTAGAACAGGTGGGGTCTGGGGAGGATAAAGCAGAGTCTATGATGAGCAGGATACTGGTCTGGTTGGGAGTGAGTGTCAGGGAGGTTAAGGGTGAAGACCTTCTCTGAGGATCTTAGTGTTATGGCCCTTTTAGATGAAGGCTTTCTCTGACAAACTTTAGTAAAGCAGCCCTCTGAGCCGGTCTTAGCTTGTTTGTATGTCTTAATTAGGTTTGAACGCATACCCTTTATTTGGGGTGAACCAAGGGTTTTATATATATAGTTTTGAGGAGAGATGTGAGAATATCCAGGGAGGAAAAAGATCATTGGCTGAAGGCTAAGGCTACTAAGATGCCTCATTTGCATGGGGAAGGATTCTAGGTGCTGTGCTATGTGACTGACCACTTGTGACCACCTGGTTGGGGGCGGGGGGGGGGTCTCTGGGTTATGTGTTCCTAGGCAGGCACAAAAACAGGGAGGCAGTTAGCCCTACTCCCACAGGTCTCAGAATGAGACTCTAATCTCAATTTTTGAGCTATCCAGGATTTGTGCATGTTCCACCTCACCAGTTCCATGCCAGTTCTGTACCCCACATGTGTGTGTGTGTGCGCGCACGCGCGCGTGTGTGTGTGCGCACGCACACATGTGTGTGTCTGTGTATAAATGTTATCTTTGTCATAAAGAATTACTGTATCATCTCCTTGTAGGTATCATTTGCTCATTTGTGGTATCTATAGTATTTAATAGATTAAATTGTTTAGATTTTCCCCCTGTGGATATGCCCCTTGATTATCAATATGAAGGGGAAATAGTCTCTTCATTCACAATCACAAACACTGATGCTAAGAGACTGTCATAATCCTAACATTAGGATGCAGTGAGCCTAGTGTATTAAAAGTGTAGTGTTAGCATTTCAGGGCAAAAGTAGTAATCTCACTATCAAAACTAGAAAAGCAAATTCGATGTGTTGATACTTTTTTATTATGTGGTCTTGGAGAAAATGCAAAATGTTTTTACTTACTCAGATACATTTACAATCCCATTGAGAACTCTAGGAGTCCTCAAACCAAGTCCCAGGGCTTCATGTGACTCCCAGAGGCCTGGCTTTCATATTGTTGGGACGGTACTCCTGACTAGCGCTGAGGGATGTGTGGACACGGCACGTGGATGGTAAAATCACCACTGATTTGTAATGATTGTCCGTGGGGCACACCAAAGCCTCTACCCACGCGTCTCAGGGTCTCCATGAAATGCAGTCTGGCCTTCTCCGACTCAGTATGGGGTCAGAATTGAGAAAGAGTGACTGAGTGCCACCGACAGTCATGTTCCTTTAGTCCTAAGGAAAGACCCCCAACAAAGCGTTACCAGTTTCTGTTTTGAACATCCAGCCATTGCCCAACGAGGAAATGAGGAGCTCTGAGTGTCATGCTCAAATAAACTGGGTAATCTGAGTTTGCAAGACCTTGTGCCCAAAGAAAACAGGAAGATTTGGAGGCATGCTCCAAACACTAAGTGACCTCCCTCCTCAAAGGGAGAGTTATATTTCTCCTCTAGCCTCTGAGTTAGGATCCAAAGAATATACTCTAAACAGGGGGGTTTTGTATAAATGGGACTGTGACATTCAGAGGTGCCTTTCCTGCAAGCACGGACTCACATGGGGACATTTTTGGCCACAGGCCAGATAGACTTCCTGGTTGACTCGGTTGACAACTGAGGCATCTAGAGTGGTCACATTCCTCAGTGATAAGTCACATTCCTCTGGTCTTGTTCTCTACCTCCACCTCACCATCTAGGATGTTCTGAGTGGCGATATGGACAGAGTGCCTGTCAGCTTCCCAAGGAAGAAGCAGCTCTGGAAGAAGCTGACAGACAGTCGGGAGACTTTCAGAAATCTAAAGAGAGAAACGGTGCAGCTATCGAGTGACAGAGTCAAGATCGAGGCCGTGTAAGAACAACTGTCCATTTCATGGGCTCTCTGTGTCCCTTCACCACAGTGAACAGGTTGGAATCCCACCCCTCAGTGTGATGCTGTTAGGAGGTGAGGCCTTTGGCAGTTGATGTAGGTCATGAGGGTGGAGTCTTCATGGATGGGTCCACTGCCTTTATAAAAAGAGATCTCCGTGAGGTGTGTCACACTTGTCGCTATGTGAGGAGGAGAGAGGAAGCCACTCGTGGATAAGATGAGGAGCCAGCAGTCTACAACACAGAGGAGGGTCCTCAGCAGAACCGGACCAAGCTGGCACCCGGATCCTGGACTTTCAGCCTCCAGAACCGTGAGAAATAAATTTCTGTCATTTGTAAGCCACTCAGTCTGTAGTGCTTTGTCATAGCAGCCCCAAATGGCTGAGGTGTCATCAGTCTGCCACTGGTACCCAGATTCGATACAAGATGTTTGCTAACTTGCAAGTGTGCAGCTCTTTGCAGATGTTTTTATAGTAGATAAAGGTTTGCTGTTTTGATGCTTTTAATGTATTGCCCTTTGTTTGAGGAGCACCCCCACCCCCCATTTAGAGTACAAAGAGATCAGGTCCCATAGCAGCACAGAAAGTGTTGGACTTGAGTCCTTCACTAATTCATTCATTGCAAATATTTGCTGTCAGCCTGTGTGTGCCAGGTGCTAGAGCATGCTGTTATCAATCGTGATCCCGGAACCACCTCTAATACACAAAAGGCTCTGTAAGGAGCAAGCTCCGGGGCGTTTACAAGCAGGTTTAGAGTCCAAGTTCTGGAGCATGCGCTGTAGGAGAAGGAGCGAACTTGGCAGTGCTGAGTAACAGCCAGCTTCCTGCAAGAGTCTCCCCTGAGTCCTACCCTGGCCTAAGCCCTGACCCCACCCCGGGTGTTAGAATGTTATAGCCTCAAATTACAAAGCATCCTGTTTTAAGGAAACTGCCATGGAGATTAAGGGCTCAGGCATTAAATGAATGAGGAAGTTGAAGGGAGAATTGGGAGATAAAATACTGGGTTACTAGACCTCTGGGGAGTCCCTTGAAAGGAATGGTTTCTTTACTACAAGTCCTCAAGTGGTTTAAGCTGTCCTGTAGTGGGTGATGGAGAAGTCCAATAACAGCATGCCTGTGAGTCCCGGGTCTATTGCTGTAACCAGAAATTTCTTGCCGTCCATGTTTCTGGGTGGGGTTGATTGTCAGGGAATTTCTAGTAGTATTTAAACCTTCAGGGCCCAGGAAACAGCTCCCAAACTTTATTTTATGATAATCATTTTAAAGCTTCCTCTACTCATTTACTTCTGACATAGAAGTCACAGCTCCCCCACTCCTGCCTCTGAAAAAAAAATCACCATAATATTCATCATAAAATTGTGGGGAAAGAAATCCATGCTCATACAGAAAAGAGGCCTTTTGTTATCTACACAAATAGCCGGCCAGACATTCATTCACACTTTAGTTGGAACAAGGGACATTTCTCGATAAGTGCACGAGACAACGAGCACCTAGGTAGGTACTGGCCCAGACTAAACTCCCCTGTCATTGTGACAACTAAAATTACCCTCCTGAGAATCTAGAATGCCCTGGGAGGGGGGCAGCTTCTCCACGGATGGACCACTGATTAATAGGAGTTGATCCGATGGCCCCGAGAGAAGCTCTTCTGCCTCTTAACTGGATTAGCTTTGTTGTGGAAAGGGGTTCAAGCTAGAACTGGAGCCAAAGGGCTTTGGAATTCAGTTCAGTGTAGCCCTGGACTTTGACTGTGGACACATCAACAAGTCAGGACTGTGCACTGCTGCCTAGGAGGCTCATTTCCTGAATCCTGGCTGTTCTTCCATTTCAGTCTGTGAGCCGTTGCCGAGTGTCCCACCCCTCAGGTTCCTGTGCCGTTTCTTGTCACTGCTGTCCCCTTTCTTCCCTCCCAGCAACTATTACAGCCTAATTTTTGTATCAGTAGGTTTATCCATGATTTCAGTGCCTTGTTTGAAGCACCAGTTAGCTAATCTCATGCCTTGCTAAATAGCTGCGCCTCTTTTCTCAGCTTCCTGATAGTGCTTAGTAGACACCATCTGTATTGCAAGTCCTGCCTAAGCTGTATGAATGATGCACAGTTTGAAGCAGGAAAGTGAAGATGGTCTCTTAGACAGCTGGCTCTACCCTATTGGTTCTCTACGCAGTGTTCAAGCAGTGGTTCTCAACTTATGGGTTCTCCACCCCTTTGTGGGGTCAAACAATCCTTTTCACAGGAGTCAGATATCCTGCATAACAGATATTTACATTATGACTAATAGTAGTAGCAAAATCACAGTTATGAAGTAGCAAGAAAAAAATAATTTTATGTCTGGGGGGTCACTACAACATGAGGAACTGTGTTAAAGCGGTTAAGCTTTAGGAAGGTTGAGAGACACTGTGTTAAAGCTTGCATTATCTCCTCTTTTCCACTGTTGGTGGCTCTGTGGCCTCTGAGGCGTCCCTGATCACCCTCCCGGGGATTAGGGCCTTTCAGCTGACTCACCTTGGAGGCCTTTGTGGAAAGCTTAGGGGGTTTTGCTTGCTCAGCATGCCCTGAGCTCCACCAGCCTAGGATTTCACCAGGGCTCTGGCCATCCCTCCCTTTTGTTTTGTGTTCTGATTTTGCTGCCCTCTCCCCCGCCCCCCTTTTTTTCCTTACTCAGTTAAAACAAGCATAGTTGTCTAGAAATTTCTCTCCATTTGTTCATGGAAGGGGGTAGCAGGATCGGGAGTGACCATGTCACTAATGATTAATCAGAGATCTCTCCAGAGATTCCTTTTGTCACGGATCTAATTCTCCTGACCTTGTGGAAGCAACCAGTGCCTGAGAAGCTGGGTTCCACCTGGATGCAAAAACAGCTCAGCACAATAGCTGAGTGGCAGGCAGGAATGCTGCAAAAGCCACTTGCAGCTTAGCAACTAGGAGAATAGGGACTCAGTTAAGCAGTACACGAGGGGGGGTTGGGGGGATGGAAAGCTTCACCCTCCTCGCACTGCTATTCTGTGAGAATCGTCAGAGGAACAAAGCACCATCTTGAAACTCAATTAAGAGAGCAATAGGTTTGGGGGGAGGGCTGTGAGGGAGGTTTCCAGAGAAGTACCACCCATGACACTGAATAATGTCACAAGCCAGTCCCTGAAGTTCACTGATGGGATGGAAAGTGACAGAAATCAGAGTCCTGTGGATGTGTTTGGGGTTTTCTTTTTGGAGACAATATAAAGAAGCGACAGATGTTCTGGATAGAAGGTGAGATAGCAGCGCTTGAAGTGTCTCCAAATGCCACTTGAGATGTGGAAGGGGGGATTTGCAACCCTTCCCAGTATTTGTGAGGTGGATAATGAAGAACGTGTGGATCTTGGGTTGTGTTATAGACCTGTCAGATAAGAGGGAAAGGGCTATAGACACATGCTTGAAACCAGGCCCTTCCTGGATCCTCCCCCCTTGGCCAAGTGTCCTGGGGCCTCCTGTATGGCTCTGTTTAAACAAGTAGGCTGGCAGGATGAACAACAGCAACAACAACAAAAATGCATGGAGGGCTTTTAATGGAGGGTGTTTGTTTGTTTGTTTTTAAGACAGAGCCTCTCTAGGTAGCCCTGGTTGCCCTGAAACTTGCTATGTAGACTAAGCTGGCTTGTGAACTCACAGAGATTTACCTGCCTCTGCCTCCTAAGTACTGAGTTAAAAGGTGTGTACAACCACACTTAACTTGGTGGAGGTTTTTATTGCTCCATCCTTTTAGCCTTGGCTGAGATGGCAGTGGGGTCATCTTTCTCCCTACACTTGGTCCTAGCTTTGTACCTTCTTTCCACGATAAATTCCCTCTGGTGAAGTCTCCAAAGGCCCAAATGATCTACCAGGAGGCTGTCCCTTTGCAAAAGCCACGTATTCAGGACTCTGGGTACCTCTCTGCAGCCTTGGAAATGAGAGATGTGTGTGCTTTTTTCTTGCATAGCAAGAGACCTGCCCATCTGCCTCTGCTCCTGGTGACCTAGGATGAGTTTGGTCTTTCGGTGGGGGAAGAATACCTTTGGACTGCATTCTATCTATTTTGAAATACTGATCTTTGACTCTGAGGTTCCCCCTAAGGGGATTTTTAATGTGTGGAACTTGACTCTGTAAAATCCTGTGTCTCTATGTTGCTCTCATATGTTCTGTCTTACTGTTCCATAAAAGGATAAGAACCCCGAGTCTAAAGCATAGCCAGTTTGAGCTGGGCATGGCAGCCAGTAATTCCAGCACTTGGGACAGTTCAATGTCAGTCTCAGCCACAAGACAGGCTCCTGTCTCAAAACAAAACAAAACAAACAAACAAACCCCTTCATTTTCCTGAATTCCAGCTATAAATCGAGCAACAAAACAAGATCATACAACTTCCTTGCTACAGTTCAGCTCCTGAGGAATCCTCCTGATACACCTCAGTGAAATCCACCTACAGAACAGGAGTTTTGTCCATTTCAGCTCCTGAGGAATCCTCCTGATACACCTCAGTGAAATCCACATACAGAACAGGAGTTTTGTCCATTGTTCGAGAACAAATACAAAAGCCACTGTGTACAGGAAAAGATGCTCCACGCCATCATGGAGAATGGCGAGTTAAAGCCTCAATATGAGACCCCTCAGTGCCACAGTGGCAATGTTCCACCCGTCCAGGGTCAAGCTCCATTTAAAAAGACTGGTGATGCCGCGTACTGAGAATGAGTGGACTCATGCTTTACAGGGGGCGGAGTCGTGGATAAAAATGGGAGTACAAAGAGATGTGGCCACTTAAGATTGCACTTTGACATTCACATGTAATTATGCATATAATTATACATTATCTATGGTTAAGTACACATACGCATATACTCATATCCATAAATATATACAATCAACTATACATTTCTCCTACATCCTGACATTAATTCTACTCTCTGGTATGTATGTGAGAAAACGATTTGACTTCACAATGGTTATTTATAGGTGCTTGGACCAGAACAGCCCCCAGACTAGAAACAACAAAAATGCACACTAAATTCTAGGAATAAACTAGTTGTGACATAGCCATACAGTGACAGCCATCAACAGGAAGTGATTATTGATAAGCTCAACAGGAATGAGTCACGAACACACTGCACTAAGTGAAAATCCAGGCACAAAGGCTACACATCCTGTGGTCCCCTACATATGGTACTCCTGAGAAAACAAGGCTCAGGGGACTGAACTCTCACCCAGCTGCCAGGAGTGATGGGAAGAGGGAGGGAACAGGGCTAGGTAGAAGGCTCAGGGGAACTTCTACAAATAAAACAGTTATGCATCTTGATTGTGATGGTTGTTGCGCAGCTGGATACATTTGTTAAAACTCATCAGACTGACGTACTTGAAAATATTTGCTTGTGGCAACTATTCGTAAATAAAGGTGGTTATGGAAAACTAGCTGCAGCACATGACTTTTCTTTGTGCATAGGATACTGCAAAAAGGGGGGCATATTTATAAGCATAAAGGACCTCAGACTTAGGGTTCATGCACATTGTTTCATGATTTATTTTATATACAGAATTCAGTATTGCCTACTTCCCTACCCCCACAGCCATCCTCTGAGTTCACTGATGCTGTTTTTACCCTTACCTCCATCAGAATGTGGAGCCAGGGCATGTCAGAGTATTACTACAGGGTCCAAATAGAGAGCTGGCTTTATTCTAGGTCTGTGGAAGTCACTGTCATGTTTAGTCTAGCGGACAGGGCAGGGAGAAAGACATCTGAAACAGACTGAAATAGAATCAAGGCAATGTAGAGAATTCTGTTTCAGAGACACTTCGGCAGCTTTAGGCAGGGACCAGATGTGAGATTATGAAAGAGAACAGTGTTCAAAGAACACCCCTGGTCAAAGCCTTAGGACAGAACCTACTGAGTACAGGATATCCGGCTTTTCACGCTCTCCTTCCAGTCTATTCATCCATCGCCTACTGCAGCTTCCCAATGAACGCAAAGCTCCTTAAGCACAAGGCTTATAGCCCCTCGGGACACTGTTGCTGTTTGACAGCAGGTATTGAGTCTGTAACAGTTAATTGTCTGCTCACCCACTGAAGGATGTTTATGCTATCTCTGTGTCTTTAAGTATTGCAAGCAAGGCTGATTTAAACATCCTTGTACGGGTCTGTGATGAATAAACCCTTTCCTTTCTCTTGGGTCAATACCTGGGAGTGGAAACTCAGGGAGCCAAGGTTATAAAGTACTAGTGTATGCAACTACACAGAAAAGTCTCAATAGAGTTCTGATGAGTGAAGAAAGCCAGACCCTCCCCCTTAATGACAATACATAGGAAATAATTATATTTATATAAAACTCCAGAAAAAGCAAGAGCTCTATAGTAAGTAAGTGGGCACTTACAGGACTAAACGGTAGGGCATGAGGCAAACATTATAGAAAGAGAGAGAACTTTGAGGGTGTGGCTATGTTCGTTATGTTACTATCTGTGATTGTTTCTCTGTTGTATGCATACCAAACACATGAAATTGTACATTTGAATCATGCAGCTTATAGTATGGCAAGTGTACCTCAAACTGTAAAAAAAAAAAAAAAAAATTGCTGGTTGAGTAAGCAGCAGGCTTTCAGCAAAAATATACAGAATGATGCCAAGTTTTCAAAACGGGTTAAAGCAATCCAGCATTAAATAAATGTTAGTGGAATTACCGTGGAGTGAATAAATAGCAGCTATTCAACATGTTTAGAATGAATTAAAGAATTTGATAAGTATTTATTTTATGCTTATTATATACTGGGCAGTGTTCTAGGATCTCTGCCCTCAAACAGCTTTAGTTTTAGAGCAGTGGATGAAAGCAGCGTTGCTATACAAGCGTGAAGGGTATGTGGCAAAGCATTTTAATATAGTCCCCCTCCTCCAAAGAGTGACTTAGAAGACAGTTAAAGACAGACTGTCTAGGAGAATGAAAAGAAGTATTGAGATGCTGAAGAGAACGAACTTTGTGGAAAGAGATAAATCCACACCCCGAGCGTCAGGACGGCGTGCGCACGCGCAGAAACCGCTAGGCGGCGTCGGTTTCCCCTCTCACACGCGGATCTCGAAGTGGGCAGCCGTGGCCGGAGCGCCTGCGTCTGCGCAGAGCTAAGCCGGCCGGCGAAGGGGCGGGGCGTGGTGCGACGGGGCGTGGCCCAGAGGGCGGAGCTTTAGGTGATTCCCAAGCCACGGCTCAGGCCGTGCGGGGAAACCGAAAGTGGGCGGCGGCCGCCCTGGCGGAGAGAGCGGAGGGAGCCGGGCCCAGAGGCGCGGGCGTGGGCCGCGGGCCCCCGGGACGAGGTGAGCTCGGTCGGGGCGCGACAGGTGCGGGCGACGCGGGGCGGGCTGCGGGACGGCAGGGCACGGGCAGGACAGCGGCTGGGCGCGGCGCCTCAGGCTGGGGCCTGGTCCCCGCCGCGGCGGGGTTCCAGAGCGTCGTGCGTGACGCCCCGGGACGTCCACCCAGCCGGCGGCGGTGCAGCAGGAGCTGCAGAGGGGGGCGTGGGCGGCGCGCAGCTCTGAGCAGGAAGTAGCTCCCGGTCAGGAGCAACCGGCCTCGGCCGCCCGTGCTGGGCAGCGGTACCCGAGCTCTGCGCAGTTGTGCCAGCCCCGCGGGCCACACTGCGGCGGCCTCCGCCCTCGAGACCGGCCGGTGCAGGCCGCGCACATCACACAGGACCTACACGTAGCCGTTCCTGTCAACCGTGAGCGCTGGGGAGGAAACAAGCATTCACGGAGAAGTTGTCTTGGAAGTCAAGTGGGAGCTGACAGCTTTTCTGCTCCTGTCCGCTTGAGGGTACATTTCTGTCAATATCTAGGGCTACCACTACCCAGTCATTTTGGGGAGCAGGGAAGAGAGGTGTGTATAGATGTTAAAGCCCAACCCCAAAGGATTCTGATGCCACCACCACAGACCAACCGAGAAAACCACGATACGTGTTGGTGGTGCCCACCTTTGCTCTGCAGGTGGACGTTTGCAGAGAAGTGTTCTTGGAACTAGAAACGCCTTTGGTGGCAGAAATGTAATTTAGAACTAAATCCCTGTCTTTTCCCGACTTCCATGATGTGGATGAAAATGTGGCATTCTACAGTGCGGCCTTTGCAGATAATGTATTGGAATCTGAGCTTCTAAAGCTTAAATGTGAGGTCGGGAATCAATTGCACCCCTGGTTCCTAAGTCTGCTCAGGAATAGGAATAGCTAACTGACCCTTCGAAGTATTCTCAAGACAAGATAAGTCTTTGGCTCATAATAATAATCTTCAAAAGAGGCTTTCTATTTCCCCAAACTGCCCATATTTTACAGGTTGGGATTTCAAGGTTTTTGATGACAGGGACACGCAAATTTTTAGGATAAGTTAGCACATAGTGTAGACTCAGCTGACATAGGCGAGCTTCAGTTACATGCAAAGGACTGTGCTGGCCATAGAGCCCGCAGCTCCTCAGCCCTTCTCTTTGGTAGATTTTCTCTTTGCTAAGACAGCGAGGCAGCACTTGGCAGTGCCCTAAGATTTTAGTCCCTGTGGATTGGAAGTGGAATGTAATCCCTGCTAATACCCTTTTAAATGCGCCACATGAGACTTGCTGGGTGAGCTATTGTGTTGCATCTGGAGTTTAAAGCTCCTAGAAGGATGGCTCTTTTTAAGTTTTCTAATATTTGTTGGGTGTTTAATAGAAATGTAAAGAAAATGCACTTTATAACTCAATTCTGGGTGCCTGTTTTATGTTTGTTGAAGTATAAATAGCAAAAACTAAGCTTTGATGTAGAGGAAAATATCTGGATGTTTTCATGAATCAGGAGTTTATCGTTGCTTGGAGTGAGTTTGACTTTCTTATTTCTATGAATTTGCTTTCTTTCTTTGTGCCAAACTTGCTGTGTCTTCTCTTCATCCCATCTTCAGAGTTCCCCCATGAGGCCAAAGATGTCTTTTCAAACAAACAAAAAGTTAATTTTGTCTTTTTTCTTTTTTTTTCTTTTTCTTTTTTTTTTTTTTCTTTTAGTTGAAGTATGTGTCAGTCAGATAACCCAGTGTGATTTCCAGGCAGACGTAGTATTTTAGTCTGTGCAGCTTTGTCACGAGCAAGCAAACCTATAATGTCCATCAGAACTTTGGAGCTCATTACCTCTTCAAAGGATTAGAAGAAAGCAGAGAATCAGTGTGTAGTGAGAATCTTGGTTTCTCTGGGGAAAAAAATACAAAAAACAACCAAACCAAACCAAACAAACAAACAAAACCCAACCAACACCCTCCCCTATCCACAGAAATATTATAGGAATAGGTTTTTGTTTTAATCCCAGGTGTGGCATGGGGGACTGCTTTAGATTGTCAGCAGCAGCTCATTTGTCTCATGCTCTAGCAGGGGTGTGATTTTGCCAGCCGCGGATAGTTTCTGCAAACATGTGACATTTGGAATTCTGGGGACTCTTGAAAGGGTATATAACTGTTAGAACCTGGAGGTAGGCAGGCATGGTTGCAGTGGCTGCTGTGGCTGCTGCTCCTCTTCTTCCTCCCATCCCTGCTGCTCCTCCTCCCCCCCTCCTCCTCCTCCTGCTCCTCCTTTCTCCTCCTGCTGCTGCTTGCTACTACTGGTTGGTGGTGGTTGTTGTTGCTCGTTGTTGCAGTTTGTCAAGTGGTCCTGTGCAAAGAGACCAGAAGAAGACATTAGAGATCCTGACAGCAAAGATTAATGCCCCAATCAGCAAGAAGTCTAATGACATCACCACCCCCTTTCCCCTCTAGCCTTCTTTCTCTCCTACCTGTTGTTGGGGAGTTGGGAGGGTGGAATAGGGGTGGAGAAGGGTGGAAGGAAAAGAAACCCACATATTAGTAGACGTGCAGCTACACCAGTGGCTCTTCCCTTATTCATTATCCTGCACATAAAAAAGGAGACCAAAATGAATTGCTCAAAGAGGCAAGGGTGCTCAGTAGTTAGAGGTAGGGTTGAGACCCAGATCCTTGACCAAACTACTTAATCATCATGATTTGTAGATTCATAAAACTAGTTAATGAGATACTATGTAGTGACCAAAATAAATAATATGAAATAACAAAAAAGAAAAAGAAAAACTGCTTCCTAAGTACTTGGAAGATGCTACTCTTCCTGTTAAAACTGGCTAGAGGTAGACTTATTTAGGTTTAACAAGTAGACTGTAATTAGAAGGAAAACACAGCACCATACGCTTTCGCACAGTGGGTGTGGTGGTGCATACCTATAATCCCAGCACTCTGGAGGCCAATGGAAGGCTGCATAGGGAGACTCTGTCTCTAAAATTAAACACTGAAAGCAACCCCACACACCTTGTAATATGGGAAATTGCTGGGTAAGGATCTTGGATAAATTCCTCTCCTCTCTGAGGCTGTTTATTGCTTTGTAAGATGAAAGGCTTGAGCTGGCCTAAGTGATGTCTAAAATTTTCAGCACACATCCTGAGGCTTTTAGATCCCGACTTGTAAAGCCCCAGAATGTGTCTTTCAAAGAGCGCAGCAGTCACCCGAAGTATACACTTAAAGCCGTGGTTCTCAGCCTTTCTAATGCAGTCCCTCATATTGTGCTGACCCCCAACCATAAAGTAACTTCCATTGCTACTTCATAATTGTCATTTTGTGACTGTTACGGAGTCAGGATGCACAGGCTGAGAGCCATGGCGGTAAGACAATGCTCAGATGTTTCAGCATTGATGGAGTAGCTGAGAAGCTAGGAGAGTTTACCCTAGTAACCTGCTGTGTTTATTTGGGAAATTCGAATTCATGCTGGGAAAACCTGAGTTGTGGGAAAGACAAGACAAGTGGTACAGTTAGAAATAGTTTAAAAAGAGAAACTTAACAGGAGAAAACCTACAGATGAGAGCCAGACTAATGTCACTGTGGTTAGCCGGTAGACCCCAGTCACCATAGGACACAAGAGGCATACAGATGCCTGCCTGTGGGATACTCAGTCCATGGTGGACAGCATCAGAAAACATCTGTTTCAGATGCCTCAAACTTCGGGCTGTGTGGTGGTGCCCATCTCAGCACTGAGAATGCAGAGGCCAGAGACTCTGAAGTTGGAGACCAGCCTGAACATCATAATGTGAGCTAGTCTCAAGCAAACAACAAAAAGTCCACAAATTCTTCAAAATAAGAATTTCTGAGTCATTTTCTAGTATATTAAAGAAAAGGGGCAATTTTATAGAATATAGTTTTGAAACATAGTGAGGATTGTTTTAAATCATGTAAATTGTTTAAATTTGTGTATGGCAATGTAGCTCAATGGTAGAAGGCCATGGACTCTGTGTCTGTCACCAGACACACACTTAAATTTGATTTCCTATACTTCTTACGCAGCATTAGTATCATGGGGGCTTGGCAGTGAAGTGTGCGGCAGAGAGGAAGAGAGAAGGATGATGGATCTGAGAGGCAGTCGGGCTCACCACTCAGGATCTGTAGCATGGAACATTCTCTTGGGTTTGTCACTAGGCATGTATCTAGATTGGTAGTGTTCTCAGAAAGAAAGGTCTAGACTGGAAGGCAGGAGCAGGAGAGTTTTATTCTGGCCGTGAGCTAGGTAAGAGGTAAAGACTTCACCGTGGGCCTCACTTTCCTCACTTTTCAGAGTCACACTTTTAGAGATTTATTTATTTTTATTTTATGTGTATGAGTGTTTTACTTGCATAATGTATGTATGTATGCATACCCGGTGCCTATGGAAGTGAAAAGACCATTAGTTTACCTGGAACTGGAGTTATAGGCAGGTATAAGTTGTCATGTGGGTGCTGAGAAAAAAAAATCCAGGTCCTCTGCAAGAGCAGAAAGTCCTCCTGACCTCTGAGCCATCTCTCTACTCCCAGTTTCTTCTTTTTTGATACGTGGTAGAAGATGTAGTGCTCATTTGTGTTAGTGCACAAATGTGCACGCAGGCATGAATGGGTATGGAGGCCAGAAGTCAACATTGGTCGTCTTTACTCAGTCGCTATCTTATTCTTTGAGACAGCCTCTCACACTGGTCCTGGAACATGCTGAGTTTGCTAGACTGGCTGTTCACTGAGCCCCAGGTCTCCACCCTCCTCCTCCATTGGGAATACAGAGGAAGCCAGTGCGCCCAGCTTTTACAGGGTGCTGGAGTTCTGAACTCTGGTGTTCATGTGCAGCAAGCACTTTACCAACTAAGCCACCTCCAAAGCTCCAGATTCATGTTTAAGCTTAATCGTTTGAAGGAGGTGATATTAAGGTGCCTTTGTTGTATGATAAACTTTTCCTGGGGAGATGCTACACACGTCTCCTCACCCCAGATAGGGGGCCAACGACAGACCAAAGTCCAGCTCTCACCAAAGTCCAGCTTGATGAACCAGTGAGTTTTATTGGGGTTACTTAGCAGGAGATACTGAACAGGAGCATAGAGCACTCACACAGCTGCGCACCAAGGCCTACCGGAGCAGTGACAGCTCACAAAACCTGGAAACCTGGAGCACACTGCACAGCTTGCAGGCAGCTCAACAACTTGAAGAGCATCCATCCCTTCTAGGTGGCTCAGTTGGTCTCTTCCTCTTGTAGGCAGCTTGGTTATCTGAGAGTCTACTTTGCTCATCTGAGAGGGACTTTCAGCTTTTATTGTGTACTGGGGTGGGAGGACTGAATGAATCTGTTCAGTTTTGGGGACTTCCTGAAGCTATATTGAATTGTTTACCTTCTTGCTTTAAGGAGCTTCCCTGTAGGATGAAATGCTTCAGTCTTGGAGAAACTGTTACAGAATGGCCTGCTACCATTCTGTGCTATTCCCAGGTCCTTTTTCTATGGTCAGGTCCATGGCCTCCACTGTCCTAAGACAGGTGGCTCTGGGGATATTGCATCTTGCTCCTAGACCATTTGCTGAAGCAGTTAGTGACCATTGCCTACTTGTAGGAGAGAAATCATGCCGATCCACTGGCTTGCTCACCAAACCTTTCAATTGATACATGTGTTTATTAGGCTCGTAAGAGAATCAAGATGACTCCTGATACTTTGAATTAAAAACAAAACTAGAAATTTCTCCAACTTGTTTCCTGTTTTCAACCAGTATATTTATCCATGGTCATTTCTCATACATAGCATTGAAGTGGAAACTTAAGGGTTCTTTGGAAAGTCAGTTGTATTGGATGCTGTTTTGCTGGGGCAGGCAGGTAAAGGAACATTTCACTGAAGCAGACCCAGGAGAAGGATGTTCTGCTAAAGCACGCGTGTAAACTGACATGTGATGAAGTTTTCTTCACAGCACACGTGTATTGGTCTACCTTACATTGCATACTTGAGCTCCATTTGTCGAGTTTCCATAGAGAGAAACTGGCCAAAAAATTTCTTGTGGTGTGCCAAGGCTTCTTGCTGATTGGCACAGTGATGTCAGCTGAGACAGACACACATGCTAAGGCAAGACCCATGGAGGAAACGTGATATTTGGCCTTTGCCAGCTGGCTCAATGACTAATAACTCCCATACCAATTCCTATTTTGCTTTTCTACTTAGGAGCCTTACTTAGCTCAGGTAGCCCATGTGTTGGTCAGGCAGCCCTCAAGAGTGTGGTGGCCCTCTGAGGGTCTGCCAACTCATCTCTCTCTGCCTAGTTTCATGGTACCTGGTCTTGTAGGATACTTAAGACTCACAAGGTAAAAGCCTTAAATTTCACTTAAAATTCAGTGAAACTCAAATTTGCATCTGCTACAACATTTTTAGAGACTGAAAATAAGGGACGGGCTTGAGACAGAATACCTAAAACTTTGCCTTTGGACTCTCAAAAGTTGAAATTTCCATGATAAATTTTAATGTTTTGCTTGCAATGGATGTCTCTCAAGATTTAAAAAACAAACAAACAAAAACATTTCATTTTTTTAGAGGAAGATATACATACCTGAAGAGTATACTTGCCATCTGTAAAAATTCTAAGCAGATAAATAAAAATGTCATGATAATCAAAGTCTCATGAATTGCAGCATCTTAAAGCACTATATACTGAAAATTACTATTTTAAAGTGTGCCTCTGTTTTTGATCAATACCTTAAGCAATTGAGATTTGCAACAGAGACTAGAAAAATTGTCATGCACAAGAACAGATACACAGGTGAGAAGCCTTTCTGCCTTCTCAGTATTGTAGTACTTAACTGTCTCTCAGGTCTTCCCATGATGATGGGGTGGGGGAGACACAAACACATCTTAATTTACAGACAGCAGCCATCTGCATAGGCATGACTTTCTACTCTTCCCAAATCTGAGCTGCTTTTTGTAGCTTAAAAAAAACAACAACAACTTTGTGTACTTATTGTACTTCCGGTATTTGTTAGTTGATTAAATAGATAACAATCAAAAGCTTAGGAAGAGTGCCAGTTTGTGTTGGTGAATCCCAGCACTCTGCATTGTTTGAAAACAGAACCATCTAAGTTTGCAGCATTTGAGCTCTGAAGCAACACTTACTAAGAGTGTGGAAGTCAGACAGTAATGCCATGGCAGTGGCCCTGACCAGTGCCTGCCTATTGTGAACTCAGTGTGGAATGCTCAGAAATAATCTAACCAAATGCTTTTCAGCTGGTGACAGAGTAGTTGTCTCCTTTAGTTTATAGCAATCAGTGTAACTTGAGGACAGTTTTATTAACAAATTGGCTTCATGCTTATTTATGCAGTAGCTCACATATGTTATATTTTATTTTACATGTGAGTAGAAGGAAGAAGGGGTGGATAGTTAGATGGAGATTTCTCCTTCATTCGACATAGTATTTATTGAGCTCTTGTGTACTAGATACTAGAGCATCTGTAGGGAACAGACACAAATCCTGCAGTAAGGAGAGAGCAACATAACGAATATTGGGGAACACACTAAGGTGACAGTAAGGCAGAGTAGTGGAAAGAAGTCACCATGCAGCTGGCATACTGGCTCTGACCTTGAGTATTGTGGTGGCCAGGGAAGGCATTGCTGAGAATGACATGTGAGGTATTTACCTGAAGAGAGCAGTATTGACCCTTGGGGCAAGGAGTTTACAGTTCTGGGACTAGCAAGCACAAAGGCCTCGAGGTGGGGATGTCCCAAACACAGTCCCGGAAAGCCAGGGATCCCAGGATGAGTGTGGAGGAAAACAGAATAGTGGAGGCCAGGGAAGTGGGGTAGCAAGTACAGTTGTGGTTTCTCGTCTGAATAAGACAGGGGGAGAAGAAGGTTGTGACTAGAAGAATGGCATGGTGGGATTTGATGTGGAACATCTGCTGTTTAATAGCTGTGGTCCTCCACATCAGATGAAATCAGAATATATAATCTGTTTGCTAGCAGCTTTGCTGTGGGAATAAAAACTAAAATATGTACTTTTTAAAAATAACCTGTATGTTAAAGAGAGAGGGCCAATAGCAGGTGTGTGTGTAGCATGAGACTTTACCAAAGCAACTTGGAAAAATTACACTTAGCTAAAATAGTTTCCCGGGAAGAGAATTTGACCATGCAGGTAGACAGGGTGGAAAAGGGAAAACTGAGGGTGTGATCTCTAGTCCACACAGATGGGCACTGTCATTGAAGCCTCAGCATGTCTGCATGAGTGATGCCTAAGTGTCCTAGTAGGAGGGCAGGCAGTGACTGTGTGGCACCTGCTGGGTCTGGGAAGTCAGTGGCTTGAGAACAGGGAGAACCTTGAAAAGGGTGGGATTTAGAGAAGGACACCTTGGACCCAGCTTTCCAGTGACAGTTAAGTCCTGAGTGGGGTGTGTAGCTTCCCTTCCCTCTTTTCTTCCCCCTTCCCTTCCCTCTTTTCTTTCCTCTTCCCTTACCCCTTCCCTTCCCTTCCCCAGGCCCTGGTTGGGAAACTGCAGAAAGAAAGGAAGGTGAAGAGGGCACCTTTCCTAGGAGAAAGGGGAAGCAGGTTTGTTTGGGGCAGCCACAAAACTCACTTCTGATGAGCTTGCAGAATCAAGGAGGCCTGGTCTTTCAAACTGTTTGCATCTGTGTTGGTAAAAGTCTTTCTGGTGGTGTTGAAATAGCTCTGTCAGAGGTTGCCCCATAAGGAAGGCTACCGTATACACGGATGTACATGCTGTATGCCATTTTTCTTGGTCAGTTACTTGTGAGATTGCTGAGTTCTGTGGCAAGTGCATGACTCCTGAGAAATTGCTAAACTATTTTCAGAGAATTGTTTTGAACACCCACCAAAAATGCATGTGAGTTCTGGTTTCAAAGTTCTAAGCATTTTGTGTGTCAGTTTTTAAAGAGTGTGTGTAGTGTATGTAATTGTAATTATCTGTGTATATGTGTATATTTGAGGTATGCATGCTTGTGTGGGTGTGCTCACCTGTGTGTGTATGTGTGTTGGAGGCCAGGGCTTGATGTTGGGTGTTTAGTGCTCTACACACACATATACCACACACACACACACTACATACTTTTTTGAGACCAAGTCTCACTAAGTTTGCTGTTCTTTTTGTACACTATCTGCTCCCTCCAGTGATGGTGTTATAAATATTTATTGTCTTAGCTTTTCATGTGGAAGATAGGAATCCAAATTCATGTCTTTATGTCTGTTTAGGAAGCTGTCTTAGTTAGGGTTTCACTGCTGTGAACAGACAACATGACCAAGTCAAGTCTTATAAGGACAACATTTAATTGGGGCTGGCTTACAGGTTCAGAGGGTCAGTCCATTATCATCAAGGCAGGAGCATGGCAGCATCCAGGCAGGCATGGCACAGGAGGAGCTGAAAGTTCTACATCTTGTTCTGAAGGTAAACAGGCTGCAGATCCTAATAGTGCCACTCCCTGGGCCAAGCATATACAAACCATCGAATCAGGATGTTACCCACTGAGTCTTCTCTCCAGTCCGTCAAGTAATTGTTGGGGTGGGGTATGTGCATGTATGCAGGCATCCATATGTTGTGCACACTTGGAGGAGGCAGAAGACAGCTCTGACTGTTGGTACTCACCTTCCACTTTGTTTGAGACAAACTCTCTTGTTTTTTCTGCTAAATATGTCAAGCTAGCTGGCCTGGGAACTCACAGGCATCCTTCTATCTTTTACCTCCTCTTTGACAATAGGACTGCTAGCGTTACAGGCCTTTTGAAGGTTCTGGAGGTTTGAACTAAGGTCTTCACATGACAAGTGTTTTGGTTTGGTTTTGGCTCTGTCTGCCATTTAAACTTTATTATTGATTTTGTTGCCTCTATGTTGGGAAGGTTTAGAGGAAGGGAGGGAAAAGAGGAATGATGTAATTATAATTTTAGAAAAGAAATGGTTTTTACAAAGTGTTTGTTTTTAATGAGCATCTCTACTGAAGTATGTTATCAGGTTGTTTGCATATTTCTTTCTTTTTTTTCCGATGCAAAAAGCAAGAGGAATTTATTGTTCCAGTCACTGGGGTCATCCCAGACCTGAAGGAGAGGCAGAGACCCCCTGCAGCCCAGTTGGCCCAAGTTTTTATATGGTTTCCAGGGGCGGAGCAGAGCATCAGCAACTAGGCACAATATGATTGGTGGAACAGTGCGCCCTTTAAACTGATTGCTCTTTAGGCAATGAGGTAGTAGGTGCTTACTCAGCCTCTCCCTTCTGGCCTACATGCTCTCTGACCTGTCTCTTCCAGGTGAGGTGAGGAGGGTGCAAGGGATAGTAGGGGGTGTCTAGTGGAATTTTCTAGCAGCTGAGCTGACCTCTTCACCAGGATTCCAGGAATGCTAGAATAGAGAATATGATGAGGTTTTAAGATGGGATGTTTGCATATTTCAAATGGATTCTTCATTGAGCTTTGAGTCTTTATATAAAATATCAGCTCACTTTTCTGTTTGTTGTATTGTTTTGTTTTGTTTTTCGAGACAGGGTTTCTCTGTATAGCCCTGGCTGTCCTGGAACTCACCCTGTAGACCAGGCTGGCCTCGAACTCAGAAATCCGCCTGCCTCTGCCTCCGGAGTGCTGGGATTAAAGGCATGCGCCACCATGCCCGGCTGTTTTGCTTTTGATTCAGGTTCTTTATATGAAACCCTGGATGTTCTGTAACTCACTATGTAGACTAGACTACTCATGAACTGACAGAGATCCTCTTGCTTCTACCTCCTGAGCACTGGGATTAAAGGTGTGGGCCACCACATTCAGCTGAGTACCTGCTTGTCTCTGGTTGCATTAAGAAAATATTTTCTTTTAGCCTGACATTGTCTTTTGGAAGAGCAGAAATTTATGTTTTTAATGTAATTCAATTTGTCAACTTATTCTACAGTCAAAAATAATAATCTTAGCAATATCCAAGGTCATAGATTTACTCTGGCGTTTGCCTTGTTCTGTTTTGTTTTCTGAATGTTTTATGACTTTTTCATTTCAGATGTAAATAATCTATTTCGAGTTAGTCTTCTCATGTGGTGTGAGCGTCCTCTTCTGTTTCACAGGATGACTGTTTCGTTTTCTCCATTGAATTTCCCTAACACCTTTGTTGAAGAACACTTGGCATGGGTGGATTATGTATTCTTGTGACAGTCTCAGGAGGTCATGTTGTACAGAGGAAAGTGTGTAAGGAAAACATAGGTGTCCATTTGCTGTGTAAGTTTAAGAGGCAAACACAATTGTAAGACCCACCCCAGGAGCTGACTTTTTTTAATGGTCAAATGAGGAAATTACTATTGAGTTTTGCTCTTCTGTTTTCTAAGCCAGAGAAAGGAAAAGGCTGCTTATGTAGAACTCTATCCAATGTGGTAACCACATTTAAATCAAATATTTACTTCCTCAGTCATCCTAGTACATTTTGGATGTATAAAGCTATATGTGGCTAGTGGCTCCCTTGTGGACAGCACATACATAAAATTTTTTTCCTCAGTGGAATGTGGTGGCACAGACCCTTAATCTCAGCTCTGAGGAGTCTAAGGCAGGCAGACCACAAGTTCAGGTATACTATGGACTATAATATGGTGAGTTCCAGAATAGCCTGGGATACATGATTGAAACCCTACCTTTTAAAAAAGTTAGTATTATTATTCATTACTTTTAGTTTTTACAGTCCAGTCTTTATCCCTCTCCCCGTCCATCCTCCAACAGTTCCTCATCCCCTTCCTCCTTCCCCCTGTCTCCGAGAGGATGCTCCCAAGCCCCCTACTTCACCTCCCTGCCAGGCCTCCCCATTCCCTGAGGCCTCAAGTCTCTCCAGGGTTAGGCGTGTCTTCTCTCACTGAGGCCAGACCAGGCAGTCCTCTGCTATATATGGTCGGGGCCTCAGACCAGCTCTTGTTTGCTGCCTGGTTGGTGGCTCAATGTCTGAGAGATCTTGGAGGTCCCGGTCTGTTGAGACTGCTGGTCTTCCTATGGGGTCACCCTCCTCTCTTCAGCTTCTTTTAGGCTTTCCCTAATTAAACCACAGGGGTCCCCAACTTCAGTATATTAGTTGGGTATAAGTATCTGTGTCTATCCAAGTCTGCTGCTTGTTGGGCCTCTCAGAGGGCAGCCATGCTAGGCTCCTGTTTGCAAGCACAGCATAGCATCAGTACTAGCGACAGTCCTTTGAGCCTCCCCTTAAGATGGATCCCAAGTTGGGCCAGTCACTGAACCTCCCTTCCCTCAGGCTCTTCCCTGCAGATCTTTTAGATAGGAACAATTCTGGATCAGAGCTTTTGACTGAGGGATGGCTTCATGCTTGGACCTGACCTAGAATGAATGCTTTTCCTTGATCACAGATCCGTCCCAAGTCTGTTTCTCTTATTAGTGTAATTTATGAAATCTCATTGTATTTCTTCTTATGCAGCCTTTTCTTAAATACTCTTCGAGGAGGAGGCGGCACATTCTATTCTTGGCTCTAACTTTATCACCTCTTTCTGGCAAGACAACTAAAACTATCTCCTTAAACTTTTCTTTTTCTAAAATCATTTGAATCAAATTAGGAATTCTGTAAGGCCTTTAGTTCACCTAAACAGCATTAATTCATGAAAGCTTATCTTCATGTTAATCTGCAGGAAATTTATACCATAGGCTATTACCCAATCACACCAGGTTATAGGCAGTGAGGGTCTCCTGGTGTCCACTCACGCCACAGCAAATAAATGAGGAGCATGGTAATGGCAAGCATGAGAAAGTACATCCATAGCAAGAAGCAGTTCTGGGACAACGTCTCTGGGCCGTAACTGGAAGCTGAACAAGACAGTGGGGCTGTCTCCAGGGAGCTCACTTGCTCACTGCAGCTCTTCCTGTGTGGCATCTGCTATACATAGGTATTTTTATATAGCTAGTTAATAGTGTGACTCCTTAGGACCTTTACAGACATCCTTACTGTGATTTCATCCTCTCCCCCTTCTGTAGCTCATTCCCTTTCTTAGAGCTCCCCATCCCCCATTCCCCCTCAGATCACTTGCACCGTGCTAAGCTAATGCTCCACTAATCACCTTTCCCAGCAGTGGCCCCTTCTTGCTTTCCTGGTTTCTGCAGTTGTTCCTGGATTTGCACTCACAGCTGATGTGGAGCTGGGAGTCTGAGATGAAAGAACGTTTGCTGTTCATCGTTCTGCGTCTGTGTTGCCTCTCTCAATGTGAACTTTTCCAGTTCTGACCATTTATTTCCTTGCAGAGGTCAGGGTTTTATTTTTCTTTACAACTCAGTACCATTCTATTATATGTATATGTACAACATTTTCATTATCTGTTCGTTGGTTGAAAGACATTTAGGGTGTTTCCATTTCTTGGCTATCATGGAATCGAGTGGCAGTGAACACGGCAGAGCCAGTACCTGTGGCGTAGGATGTCAAGTCCTTTGGGCATATCCAGGGGGTACTATAGCTGGGTATGGCAGATTTGCTTTAGTTCTCTAAGAGTTCTCCACCCTGATCTCCAGAGTGGCCGAACCAGTTCGTAGCCCCACCAGTAATAAGAGAAGGCTCCTTTTCCTCATGTCCTTTCAGCATTTGTTGCTGGCTGCTTTGTTGACCATGGCCATTCTGACTGGGGTGAGATGGAATCTCAAAGTTGTTTTGAGTAACGTTTCTCTCTTGCAGCAGTAGTGGGCTTTTCTGAGATAATTCTTAGCCATTTTTATTTCTCCTCTTGAGAACTTCCTGTTTAAATCCCAAACCCTTTTTTTTTTTTAAATGGGTTGTTTTTTAGACTTTTTTTTTTAAGTTCTTTATCTATTCTAGATGTGAATCTTCTGTGAGACTTATAGCTGGCAGATTCCCTCCATCCAATTGTGTTTTTAACCATGCAGCTCTTTACTTTTATGAAGTCACACTCATCCATTGTTGGTCCCAATTCTTGGGCAAAGGGTTCTGTTCACCCAGTCCTTTCTTGTACCTGTGTCTTGTTCAAACTGTGTAGGCTTTCTTGTAGTAGTTTCAGGGTTTTAGGCTTCAATCCATGTGGATTTATTCATTCATTCATTCATTTATGAGTACACTGTAGCCATCTTCAGACACACCAGAAGAGGGCATCAGATCCCATTACAGATGGTTGTGAGCCACCATGTGGTTGCTGGGAATTGAACTCAGGACCTCTGGAAGAGCAGTCAGTGCTCTTAATGCTGAGCCATCTCTCCAGCCTCTGGATCTAATTTCTTTCTTCTACATATGGACATCCAATCTTCCCAGCACCATTTGTTGGAAATGCTGTCTTGGTACAGTGTATTCTTTGGACATGTTTGTTGAATATTAGACAGCTGTAGTTCTGTGTGCTCACGTTTGGGCCTTTTTTGTTACTGCTTGTACCAGTCATGACACTTTTGAACATTCTGTTGATTCTCTTTTAGTCTGAAGGACATTGGGATACATCCCTCCTTTCCCCTTCTCTCTCCTTCCCCCTTCCTCACTTTTGTATCAGCCTTTTGTAGTTCTTTTTCTTACGCCTATCTCTTGTATGCCTACCTTCTACAGAAATCCACCTTTATCCTTGTTTTTTTCTACCTAGATCCTGAAGACCAGTGATTCTCTTACTAGCCTCTAATCTGCATTCTTAGTGACTATATCTGTGTGACTGGCCTGTGGACATCCAGCTTCCACCTGTCTAGAATGGATACAACTTCCTCCTCTCTTGTAAGCCTGCCTCTAACCCGTGACTGTGAGTGGTTACTACCCAGAATGCCTTAGCCAGACATTAGGAGCCCTCATCACTTGTGGTTTCTGCAGCTGACTACTTTAAGCTTGCTTTTTTATTTTTCATTTATTTTCAGGTTCTCCACATTTCCAAGCATTCTCACATCTGTGAAAGTCCTTCCAATTTAGCTTTCCCAAGGCTGCTGGGTAGTCTGCATCCTCTCTAACTTCAGAGCTGGACACTTTGTTTCCCTCATTTGTGATCTCCCTTCAGTGGTGCATTACTTTTGGCAGATGAAGTCATTAGCATACTGTGGTCATCTCAAAGTCTGCAGTCCTGTCAGTCACACGGCCCCCTAAAGTTCTCAGAGCACCCCCATCCCCATGCCCCTCTCCCCACCTCTGCCTCTGAATTCTCCCTAGCCCCACAGCCCCATCTTCCTCCTATTGTGTCCACCAGAAATCCACACAGGCTCTTCCTGCACCTTTCTGACTTCCCCACAGTCCCATAGTAGTCCCTACTTTGATGTCATGGTAGATAGTCCCTTGCATTGTTATCCCACAGGAGATCTCCAGCACTCATTTGTGGAATAATCTAAAAAGCTTCAGCTCTGAAATATATTCGTATTCACAGGCTGATGAGCCATAATAATGACCTTCTTTTGTGTTTTAATAGGCAAAGATGCTGGAGGCAGATCTGGTTTCAAAGATGCTAAGGGCTGTCCTGCAGTCTCATAAGAACGGGATCGTATTACCCCGCCTCCAAGGAGAGTATCGATCTTTGACTGGAGACTGGATTCCCTTCAAGCAGCTGGGCTACCCTACTCTGGAAGCCTACCTGAGAAGCGTGCCAGCAGTTGTCAGGATAGAGGCTAGTAGATCTGGAGAGGTAAGATGGCATCTGGTCTGTCAGAATTCTGACACTGAGTCAGAGTCACCTGCCTGGTGCTTCTGATCTCATACCTCTGGTGTAAGAAAAGCACGCACTGAATAGCTTAGATCCACAGTGACAGCACACCCAAGGTTCAGCCCACTCTCATGTCTTGTGTAATATATCCCCCAGAGTATTTGGGATATTTACCTAATGCCAGTGTCTGTGTATGTGGGGTAGGAGGGCTTGGTAGAGAAGAAAGGGGAGCAGATCAAGAGAACAGTCAGAGGACAAGCTCTTTTGTAAGAACATGTGTAAGGGAAGACGGTAGTTAATTACACGTGGGTGTCAGTCATAAGCATGTGCTGGCACCCCACAGCCTCCCAGGTCTAAGCCTTCAGCTCCTGCTCCTTACAGCACTCATCACAGAGTTTTCAACTTCTTTTCTCTCTTAAAAAAAGATTCTGAGGGGCTGGTGAGATGGTTCAGTGGGTAAGTGCACCGACTGCTCTTCCAAAGGTACTGAGTTCAAATCCCAGCAACCACATGGTGACTCACAACCACCCATAATGAGATCTGATACCCTCTTCTGGTGTGTTTGAAGACAGCTACAGTGAACTTATACTAATAAATAAATCTTTGGCCGGAGCAAGTGGGGTTGGCTAGAGCAAGCAGAGGTCCTAAGTTCAATTCCCAACAATCACATGAAGGATCACAACTATCTGTACAACTAAAGTGTGTACTCATATACATAAAATAAATAAATTAAAAAAAAAGATTCTGAGAATGAGAGATTTGCCTTTTCTCTCTTCATAATGAGCACCTCATAAATGTGCTGAATGCCTGAAAGATGATGTATGCAAATGAATGAATGAACTAATAGTGCTTCATACAGTTTTGAATTATGTTTTACTTTGAACTTTTTCCCACTAGTTTGAGCATTTAGAAATGTAGTTTTGACTATTACAATATCCCCTACTGAACATCCTGAGGCATGTAGCTTTTTTCTTTGAATTCTGAAGAATAGAAGCACTGGCCAAGAGTACTGTAAACTGTGGGTGTTGCATAAAGCTGTATTGTTCTTAATTTTAACTTAGAGTAACACATGCACAAACAAATGTAATTTTAAAAAACAACGTCCTTTAGCCTCAGAGAGACAGCCTCAGTGTGTGAGCCTGGAGCTTAGCTTTCTGAGCACTCGCTGTTTTTCCTGGGTAAGTGGCAGAAGGATGTACCACTCGCGCACGTGTGCGTGCGTGCATGTGTGTGCTTCTGAGCTAGTACACGTGCATGCACCTTTGAGCCGGTGTGTGCAGAGCACAGGATGCCTTTGGCTCGGTTGCTCATTCCCCAGTACCTACTTTACTGTAAATGCTTAATAAGTATCTGTTTAAAAAATAAATGAAACTCTCAACTTGAAGAAAGAGTACTGGACCACGCATGATTCCTTCTGTGTTAAATATAACTTTAGTTCTGGAAATTGGGAGAGAGGCACTGGGAGTTGTGTACCCCGTGCTCTGGGATGCGTTGGCTCACTGGGACCCAGCCCTTACAAACTGGCTCTCCAAATGTCCTGCTCTCACTCTGCTGCTCACAGATCATCTGCTATGCGGTAGCCTGCACAGAAACTGCAAGGATCGCTCAGCTTGTGGCTCGTCAGAGGACCTCTAAAAGGAAAATAGGGCGACAAATTAATTGTCAGATGAGAGTGAAGAAAGCCATGCCGTTCTTTCTAGAAGGTAAGTCTGTTCCTGAGTAGATTATCATAAGGACTTATGGAATTATTGCCCATGTTCCTTATAAACTGTTCATTGAGTACTTACTGATATCCACATGTCAGGAGAATATTCCTGCAACTGGGATTTCCATTGAAATGATGAAGATGAATGTGATTTACAAAATCCAGTGGTGACAGTGCAGAATAATGCAACTGATGGTGACTGTGGTGACAGCTAGGTGCAGTCTTACCATTTTAGGTTATTTGTCAAGAATCCTCATCCAGAATGTCGGATGAACCAAGAACCTGTGGTAGGCTTTTGTACTTAGCAGATTATGTCTTTTGGTTAAGACATTTATTTTTCAGAGAAATATGAATTACATGTCCTGACAACATGATAAACAGCTGTATTTCCTGAATGGGAAGTTATAATAGATTCTAAAACGAGATTCTCAAGCAGTGGTGTGGCAGTGATATGCAGTGTTAGGTGATTCATGGCAGAAGCATTTTGGCCAAGGCAGCCATCACTGTGAATGATGATGGGAGACTTGGGTGCAGGCAGAATGTGTGCACTGAGAAAGCAAGAGGGTCCTGCTGGCTTCACACCACCTGGTGGTGGCTTGGGAAGTGCTCCACAGTAGTGAGAGAGGGAAGAGAAGCACTGGCTAATGAGGCAGGCAAGACCCATCCATAGAACTCCCCAGTCTCTAGTGTCCCCTACTCACATCTCCTTGTGCTCTTTCGATTGTTCTGGGAAGTATGACCGGCAGAAACATCTGGAGCAACATAATGAAACTACAGTCTGAGGAAGCCAGCTGATTGTGTTGTATCTGCCTAATTTATAGGGAAGCCAAAGGCAACTCTCAGACAACCAGGATTTGCCTCGGATTATTCCATCAGCAGGAAACCTAATTCAGCGCTGTTAAGAGACAGAGGAAGCACCTTGGGAGTTAAGGCTGACATGGACATGCCGCCGTACCCAGACACTCCAGTGCAGAGGCACACGAGCATGTCTGCCAACAGCAGGTACCCTGGGCGCCATCTGGCTTAAAGGAGCCTTGCGGAGAGCTGGGTAACCGCTATTAGAAGTGTGTGTTCATAGGAGAAGCATTTTCTTCATGTTACCTGCATCACATGCATAACTGTTAATCCTCTTACTGCCTGGCGGCATCCCCTGAGTGACCCCCGTACTGTTTCCTCCTGCTGTTGCGATCTCTCCTTGTCCAGTCAGCTGTACACACTCTAATAATTTCTTCTAAGATGCTATTTTGTGTAATTTTCAAATTTTTCTACAAAATTGTTCTTACAGTTAGTAAGTTTCAGGTACAGTCTCATTTAGCTGTATATTCATTCACCTAATTGCCACAGTCAGGCAGTAGCATTTGATCTTGGTGCACTGGCACTCCTAGCCTCTGCTTGGGTGTGGCCATGCCTGCGCAGCCAACTGTAAGCTCATTGTTTTATGTTTTGTGGACCATTCCGCACTTGTCCAGTGAAAGCATGCAGGAAGCTGATCAAATGGATTCTTTCTATTTCTAAATGTTATGGTTCTGAGAAGTCACCCAGAGGTCAGCAAGCTACAATCAAAAACTCACTGTCTGCTTTTGTAAATAGAGTTTTATAGGAGCATGGCCACACTCTGTTCATGTATGGCCTGTGTTGTTTTCTACTGCAGTGGCAGAGTTGTGTGGTTGTGCAGAGCCTGAAGTCCGTCCTGTTGGCCTCCTGACAGGAAATACGTGCTGAGCCCTGATGGAGATAAATCAGTATCCATCTCCCTTCCAAGTTGAAAGTTGTGCCTTTCTGTAAATTTGTGATATCATATTCCTTTAAAGCTGTGTCTGCTTGGGGTAAAGATGAGTTTTTCCTCAGAAGCTTTCCATCCAGATGCTAAATAGTTAGGAAAAATTAATTTAAAAACAGCTTGGCAGACAGGTGTGCTTTGGCATTTTCTGTTGAGCACTTATATAGCTTAGTGCAGAGCAGTGGCATGTGCTAAGTAAATCCATTATTAGTAGTTGACAACCTGATTGCTTCTTTTAGAATTAAAATACCATTAGGAAATATGCTTCATTTGAAAGTTTAGGTTTTAAATCTTTTGTGCTGCTCAGAATTGTGACTGCTTCCCCTAATGAGAAAAATACGGTCACTGTCTCCTTTGATCATGGTTCTTTCAGCAAGTCTTATAACACTCACTCTCCCGTGCTAGTACTAAACAGTACTCAGGAGCCTGGGACACTACTGAAGGGAAAATGCACACACACGCACGCGCGCGCACACACACACACACACAGCGAGCGAGCGAGACAGACAGACAGACAGAGGAGTGAGAATGTGGGGAGTTGATGTGGGGTGCATGTGGAGGAGCATGTGGATGTGTGATGGGTGTATGTGTGCATGCATGTGTGTGGGTGTGGTTTGTTCATACTTATATCTGGAAACATCTTCCTGTGTGAGTCCAACAGTTGATAGTAAATTATGTTGGAAAGGATGTGAGGTAGGCAGGGGCCTATGTCTCTTTTCTCCATGTGGTTATTCGAGCAGCCTGTCTGCTGACTTTGAAACTTCACTTCCCCTACAGCCAAGCTAAAGCTAATGTTTGTACGGTCTGCTCCTGCTCTCCAGCACCTGGGTTAAAGGCCGTGACTGCAGCATGTCCCACTCTGTGCTGCAGCTAATCTTGTGCATGTGGTTATGTTCCAAAATAGTCCGTGTTTTAAGTGTTTATTCTTCATGTGCTTTTATGTATTAACCCTTTAAAGGTGATTAGTTGAAACTCTTACTCCAGGTTCTACGAGAGACTTCCAAAAACCTACTTTCAATTTAGCTTTTAATATACCTCTGAGTAAATATGAAATATGATGCCAAATTTATTTTCATATTTTGGGATATTAAGTTATTTTGTTGGTCAGTGACATGGGGATTTTAAATGAAAATTAGTGTCTAAAACTTGCTGTTTTCACACCTTAGGTTCAGTCCAAAGTCACCCTTGCCAGCATCTTTGCAGACACACATCTCAAGGACCTGCCCTAAGGAAGTAAATGGTATGTTTTCCAGATGTGCATGAGTCTTGGGCCCAACAGAAATCATCTAATGGTGGCTTTTGACATGCGCTCTCACTTCTCCTGCATGAGATTTATCTCCCTCACTCCATTTCTAACTGCAAACTCATGGATTGAAGTGATCTTTAGAGAAAATAATGCTTCCAGTGATAACGTCAGTGTGCATTGAGGCCTCCATCACACCAGACCCATTCTGCTCCATGGCCACGTGTCCCTGGAGTTACCTGTTTTCCTCACCCACTCCATAATTAGAGGGTGAACCCTCAAGATTTGACATGCAGAGGCCTCACTTTAAGGAAATACCCGCTCTGTTTCAAGGTCTAAGTGTGGGGCTTAAATTCATAAGAGATACTCGAGTTTCTGTACTAGTAAAAGTCGGCACTATGAACTGTGAGGTATGGGGCCTGGAGAAATAACTCACAAGTTAAGAGTAGTGGCTGCTCTTCCAAAGGATCTAGGTTTGATTCCCAAAGCCAACGTGGCTCCTGCCCCAGAGCCCTCTTCTTACTTCTGCATATATGTGGAGGTGCACAGACATACACGCAGTCAAAACATCCACTCACATAAAATGAAAACAATAAAGATTAAAATGATTTTAAATGGTGAGGTGACAGCTGGGTATAAGTAACTATTGATTATGAAGTGAAAAGGGCCTTTAAGAAACAATAGGCTAGTAAATGAAGCCAAGGAAGCTGCTGGTTAGACATGCACCACTCCTGGACTTGCCTTGTGCGAGCAGCGTGTGACTCCACTGAGTACTCTCACCAAGAGCAGCTTTCCGGAGGGCTGGCTCTGCTCCGTGAAATGACTGGGCAGGATTTGTTGCTTGCATTATGTCTCTTATTGAGTATAGATTCCTTTTACATAGGAGTATTCTTACAGTACTATGAAAATGAATAGTATGATTTTTGTACATAAGAACTATTTTTACATAGGATTTTCTAAATCATGACTACTCAGTGAAGTTGTATGCCTCTTTAGGAGTTTAAAATAGAATATGTTATTTCCTTAATAGGGAACAGTTATGGGTATCCTGGACCCTTCTCCTCTCTGTGCCAGTCTAAGGGTGGCAGAGGCACATCATTGTGTCTTCTAGTGAGAAGAGAGGAGTAATCTCTAAGGATCCTCAAGGAAAGCTCTTTTTGGTACCTGGTATCCTTAGATATCAGTATCCCCAGACTAGGCTATATATCTCTTATTAGTTAATGAAGAAGAAAATAAAAATGACTTTACTTAGCAGAAAAGGTATCTGATTAAATTGTAAATAAATTTTTCATGCAGGTGTTAGATTTTAATATGTTGATATATATCCTGATAGAATTCTATTTGGTTTGACATTATTTCCATAGTTAAAATACCAGAATGGTCACAGTAACACACAGGTTTCTCTTGATTAGTATGTAAACTCAGGCATTCTGAGTTTAAATAAAGAAATAAACAGGAGTGAAAGAAGCCAGCTAAAACTTTATGAAAGATAAATGTTGAAGAAGTAGAAACCAGACCTGTGGTTGATGTCCATAAACTAGCTGGAATCATTTTTTGTAGATGTCAGGCTCCTGTGGATTATTAAATTGTTTTTCTTAGTTCAAGAGAAAGTTCATCATAGTCAGAAAACCTGGACATCTTTTTATCTTTTATTAAAGCCCTCTTCCTACTTTTTGTGCCTCATAGATTATAGCTTCAGTTGAGCACTACACACATATTATCTAAAATGTTGTCTCCCTTCATTGCCATTAAATAGTAAAACACTATTTTTTACTCAGAACGATTGTCAGAATGTTCAAAGCAAACTGTAAAGTATCCTTGCAAAATGAAGGGATAAGTCCTCTCATTGAAGGTGTCTTAGCTCTGCTGCTAGAATTCAGGGATAGTAGATGAGGCGATGCTCAGTTTAGTCCACAGGTTTCTAAGTTCAGGATCCCAGAGCCCACAGCATAGCAGAGTCAGAGACACAGGTGCTAGGTAATGGAATAATCTATTAATTCTATCATTCTTTTAATTTAAAGATAATTTAAATCAGACTGTTGAGAAACCAAATATCACGCCTCCTGCCTCTTACACTAATAAGATGGATGAGGTTCAAAACCGCATAAAGGAAATATTAGACAAGCATAACAATGGCATTTGGATATCTAAGCTTCCACATTTTTACAAAGAGTTTTATAAAGAAGACCTTAACCAAGGAGTTTTACAGCAGTTTGAACACTGGCCTCACATTTGCACGGTACGTGTTTCCTTCTTCTTCCCCTCTACGCCCCCTCCCTGCCCAGCTTGCAGGTCCCAAGTTAGTAGTCAGAGAGCAGAGTGCTCCCATGGGCTTCTGACTGACTGTCTCTAAGATTAACACACGTGGCTTCTAACAAACGGCAAGGTTGGCAGTGCTGTTACCTATTTTGCTGAGTTTTAAGATGCGTTTAATATTTGGTAATATATGTACTGTGTACCATTTTGTGTTGATTGAACTTCTGCCGATAAACACTGGCTGCTGTGCCATTTTAGTGTATTGGTCACAGTTTGTATTAGTCCTAGTTTGTATATCCTTATCCTTATTTCAGCTGGAACATATTTATTTCATTTGTGCTAATTGTAATTGTTTTTACATGGAACCTGATTTGTTCTAGAACTGATACTATAATCATATAGTCATATTTGAGATCTGTGCAGGCTGTCCTCATGATAGAAGCTTTAGATTGAAAGCTCTTTGTAGCTGCCTCTGCTCAGAGTTCATGATTATAAGATGGGGGATCAGAATACTTTGTTAGAAGTTTTAGTCCGGCCAGAGGTAGAGACAGTGGGGTTCTTACACCCAAGTACTTTCCAGATGTTTCTTAACTATCAGTATAGAATCTATTTTTAAAATGTAGTTAGCCGGGCGTGGTGGTGCACACCTTTAATCCCAGCACTCGGGAGGCAGAGGCAG
The DNA here is from genome assembly GCF_978045245.1 of Mus caroli. Classification (NCBI taxonomy): domain Eukaryota; kingdom Metazoa; phylum Chordata; class Mammalia; order Rodentia; family Muridae; genus Mus; species Mus caroli. The sequence continues at coordinate 108,689,107 of NW_028227261.1, read as the reverse complement.
GCAGATTTCTGAGTTTGAGGCCAGCCTGGTCTACAAAGTGAGTTCCAGGACCGCCAGGGCTACACAGAGAAACCCTGTCTCTAAAAACCAAAACCAAACCAAACCAAAACAAAACAAAAACCCCAAAAAACTGTAGTTGTCCTAAATGACAGCATTAACACCTGCTTGGTGCTTCTGCATTTGTAGAATCAATTTCTTGGAGTCCGTGTGTTTTGAAAGAGGGCATTCTGTATCATACATTTTGCTTTCTATACCTATTGGGCAAAAGGACAGGTAGTCTCATCTTCTGGGCTCCTGGCCTAAGACAAGCATGTGTTTTGGCACTATTGCCCCATAGGCTAGAGTTCCCTCTGAGTCTCATGCTCAGTTCCAGGCAGAAGTCATCCTCCCACACTTCCATTCACATGACACTGCTCCTGCTCATCACTGCTCTGAGCACTGAAAGCATAGGAAATGAAGTCTAGTAAGGTAAAGAGCTATGAAAAAAAAAAAAAAGGGTTAGGGCAGTGTGGCCAGTGTTGGAATACTCTATATGAAGTAGGCAGACAAGAACTGCCAAACTCTGGAGACACTGCTCTGTTTCTGTAAGTGCAGAATAACAAATGTTCTGGAAAACGTTGTCTGTAGTGTTGAAAGTGTAAAGCCTTGTTCCTAAAGTGGGAATTCTGTCTCCCTTTATTTGGGGAAGAGTCCCTCCCGGATACAGTATGTTGATACTCCCTCTGACACCTTACTTCTAAGGAGCTTGTTAGGAGTTTGTTGGCCTGAGTTTCAGCTCATATTGGATGTATACCATCCTTTGATTTTAAAATTCCATTGACAATTGCAAACTTTAAAGTTTTAATGGCCCTGGAGCTTTTTATGGTGATGATACAAAGATAACAGGCTGCCAGGTTTGGATAAGAAATTCTTTAGCACCTAAGTTTAAAGAATAAACAGTGTGTTGTGTTTTTGTTGCTTTATATATACTTCATGATAATTACTAGCATTTGTGTAGCTCAATTTATTACTTCTAGAGGAATTTTCATCTTTGCTGCTCTAGATGGCTATAGGGTCCCAGAATACTTTATTGGCAAGAGTTAGCTATTCTGTTGATATTAGAATGTTACCTAAAATGGATGGTTTTCTCTTAAATTTTAGGTACTGAAGCAACCACCTTTTTTGTTACACTTTTAGCACTTCACTCCATCTACAACTCATGATTGTTGTCAGGAATGCTGAGCATGAGGCAGAACCACAGAAGTCACTCCTTACCAGTGTCCCTCTGGGCTTTGGGTAGGACCATCTAGACTGATTAGGACTGTTAGTGAGAGGTGCTGATGGGAGGCAGGGTGCCTAGGATACCACAAACTGCCAGTCATTTGGGTGTCTGTTGATAGTTCCCATACCTATTTTCTGACTTCTGAGTATTCTTAATAGTTTGAGTTTTTCCTTGGTCATTTCTCACTGGCTTTAAACAGCTGTGCCATGGTTATTGTCCTTCTTCCCCGTGTTCTCACCTCCATGAAGAGAAGAACTCTGATAGCATGCCTGGGGCTGTGTTAGCACAGCCAGCATCAGGCAGAGGGAAAGGTGGCACAGAGAATGTGGTATTAGAAATGGGCCCTTGTTCTGTGGCCTATCACAACAGAAGAAGAAATCTAAGGGCATTCTATTTATTTAAAAAAAATTCTCCAACTGTATATTCTATATACAGTTAAAAATTAAAAATCAAGTCATAAAAATTCAAATATCCTGTAGTCCTACCATTCAAAGACATGTGCTTGTAGAGCTCTCCCTTTGCCTGTCAGAAGGGCAGCTTCAGCTTCAGGGACAAAATAGCAGCTCTGAAGTTTTACCTTGATGGAGCTTCAGATCAATGGTGTGCAGTAAGCCATGTCACAAAATGCTAGATGACATTGTGAGGTTTTATTTGTAGACAGGATATTGCCATCATTTTGTAACCCAGGTTAACCTTGAGCTCACAGTAGTCCTTCTGCCTCAGCTCCTTGAGTGCTCGGATTACAGGTGTAACTCTGACACTGGGCTGCATGACATTTAACCTTTTGGATCACTCAGGCAGCAGAGGGTGTGCTAGAAAGCTGGGGAGACTGTCAGTCACAATAATGGCTAAGTTCATAGTTTTAGGCAGCTGTAAGAGAAATAGAAATGGTGGGGAACCTTGTTTTACCTATGGAGAGTCCCTGCTAGGGTCTAGTAGAAGGGCAGTAACTGTTTCTGGCTGTGATGATAGGAAGGATGCCCTCTTTAACAGCTGGACTTGACTGGGAGTTAAAAAATACTTGTGTGACAGGGCTGGAGAAATGGCTCAGTGGTTAAGAGCACTGACTGCTCTTTCAGAGATCCTGAGTTAAATTCCCAGCAACCACATGGTGGCTCACAACCATCTGTAATGGGATCTGATCCCCTCTTCTGGTGTGTCTGAAGATAGTGACAGTGTACTCATATACATAAAAATAAATAATAAAAAAAATTGTGTGCCAGCCACTGACCTAGGTGCTAAGGATAGAACAGAAAACAAGACAGACATGGTCTTGCCCTTGGGTAGAGAAAATCATCATTTGAACAACTGCTGCTAGGCCTCCAACTGTGCTGAGGGCCTTGCAGGTGGGAGATGAACAGGGCACCTTTGGGGCAGTAAGTGACTGTTAAATGGGAAGCTAACACTGCATGATATAGACCAGAGGAGCTGCTCATGCCCAAGTCAGGAACAAGAGACATTTCATGTTTAGGAAGTGTCAGGAGTGAAGGGTTCAGAAGGAAGCTAGCTTCATAAAGAGTCATCACTAGTGGACGTGCTGTGTCCCTGCTCTGAGGTTGCCATGATCCTGACCTCTGACTGACTTGCAGATCTTTCAGCAGGGACTGTTGAGTAGTGGATTGAACTGAAGCCTGCTGTGAGACCTGGGTGGAGAGAACAGTGGCTTCATTCATGTGTCAGCCGGCATGTCTGTCTCAGGGTCCTGCCCAAAGCTGTTTGGAGAGCAGAGAGCCTAAGCTTTTGAGCCAGGTCAGATGCATTTACAGCCACAAGATCTGCTGAAAGACAGCTATGGGACCACCAGAGAAGTATTCCATGTTTGTGGCCCAACAGGCCTGTGTTATAGAAAGTGATCCATTATGAATGGCAATACAATATTGCTGTATGTAAGATGCTCTTGGAAATGCCTGATGACATTAATTATTAATATTTTCCACAAAGATGATTTGCTGTTACATGCGTTTCTGTTGGGTATCATTTTGTAACCCATAGAAGTCACTGAGTTTTAAGTTGGTGTTGTAGTACCCAGACCCATTCCTACAATATGCACAACATCAGTAGAGCCCATCTGAAAAGGCAGAGGTACCAGCAGTTCCCTCATGTATATACAGCACCCTGGTCCCCAGCTTCTCATCATCAGAGTAAAGCCTGGTGAGCACATTGGTACAACATCGTCTCAGCAGACAGCTGAGTAGATGACAGACGAGCTGGTGCATGGCAGAATCAAGAGGAGGCGAGAGATAGTATGCCATCTGTGTGAGCTACCCACAACCTGGTGGATGCCGGACAGCTTAGATCACAATTGAGTTGGAATTTGATTTGAAGCCTCAATATAAAACTGCTATTCCATGGAAACAGCCCATACAGATGCTTTGGAAAGTCTCTTGATTTGATTGGATACTACTTTCTTACAGAATTTTAGAGAAAATTCTAACTCCATAGAGACAGTAAACTTAATCGCTGAGGCCTCCGCAGTGCCTTTAGGGGTGTCATTTATTAGCTGTGTAACTTTCAGCCTACACACCACTCTTTTAGAGCCCTAATCTACTCTATCAGATAACTAATCCTGCACATGTCATAGGGTTGTTGGGAGAATTAAATGAGATAATATACATAAAGCAGCTGCTAGCAGAACATCAGAAACCACAGCCCAGCCTTACAGCAGACAAAGTCTTTGCTCAAGTTGGGGTGCCTAAGTGAGTCCTCCAGAGGAAGTTACTTCAATGGAAACAGGAGATGCTACTAAGAGGAGAAGGTTCTAGGCAAAGAAGCAGTGACCTGCAGGGACTACAGCTCTAATATGCGCATAGGTGCCACCTGGGAAGATATCTCTCCTTTCCTCACCCCTGCTACAGGTAATGAGGACAAGGGGGAAGCCTAGTGCACAGTGCAAGCCCCAGCTCCCAGCCAGAAGTATCCCAGGAAGTTCTATAGATGTAACTGGAAGACAACATTATCTTCCAAATTTGTGAGCAAGTGGCTTCAGTTTGGGCAAAGATATGAAGTTTATCCGTGTTGAGGTGGTGTCAGTGTGTTTCTAGAGACAGCATCAGTGAGAAGGAAGGCATCAGGTAGACCAGCAGGTGAGTTGGTAGTGAAGGAGGCCCTGCACCTACAGCTACCTTCAGAGCCATGGAGAAAGATTCTCTGAGTAGATGACTTGTGAGTGGCCAGGGGTTACAGTAACAGAGAACTTCTTGCTTCATCTTTTAAGTCACTGTGGGATGTGTCACAAACCATGCTTCTTAAACAGAACCCACTGCAAAGGTGCTCCTTTGAGCACCTTGGTGGTGGCCATTAGTGTGGAGCGCTGCTGCAGAGCTGTGTGAGGTGGATGGTGTGTGGCTGCACTGTGCTGCTTTAGCTTCTTTGTCTTCCCGTGAACACAGTACGTCTGTCATTCTACAGCATGATGTGCCGCCAATTATACCAGGCTGGCTGTCTAACTGTGCATCTGTCTTCATCTCTCCCAGTTCTGACTTCCAGCCAGTCTCACCTTTAGCATGGAGTGGCTGTCTGTTAAGGAGCCGACTGACCAGTGTGAGCATAGCATACAGGCTGGAAACAGCGATAGACAGTGTCATTGCTGAGAGGCAGTATCTGGAGGTCTTTCCTCCACTGCTAAGGTTAAAGGTTAAGTTTTTAACATAGGTTTCTTTCTGTTAGTGTTGATTCATTTTGAGCCCATAACTGCCCATAACCATTGTTTGGAGGGCTAGGATGTATGTAGATCTGTAGGTGAATAAAGACATTTATTATACCATTTTGAATTTCAATTTAATGATAGCCATGTAAAATAAGATTTAAAACATTATTTAAAACCTTAACATAAAATTGCTACTCCATGGAAATAGAGCTGTGCTCCTATAGATAGTTTGGGAAGCCTCAATTTAATTGGATGTTACTGGATTCTTCTAGAACCCTAAAGAAAATTCTAATTCCATAGAAACAGTAAACATAACTTCAGAGGCCTCTGCTGTGCTCTTGGCAGGTGAGCAGTCAGAGCCCAAGTTCACAGGCAAAACTAGAACGAGAGAAGACCTCTCCTGGCTAAGGAGAAAACGGTGCAAAGGATGAATCCTTACGTGTATGAACACAGAGCTGTCCAAAGAAGTTGATGGTTTTTTCTTTGGACCTGTACCTACCAAACCTGATGTGTCTCCTGGAAGCTTACAGAAACCTGGTGAGGTGTGAGATTCCAAATGAGGCAGAGTCAATCCAAATCAAGCTAATTAGAGGAAATTTGTGAGCATAGCAAATTTAAGGTGTGTTTAACATAGAATCTGCTGATGGTCACTGTAGAAGGTGGGTTATGTCCATGGTATGCAGTGCTAATGGCGTACATTACTGGTCTCCAGTAGGAGGTGCAGGTTAGGCCATGACTGTGTCTGCCACTAGACTGATGATTTGAAGAGTAGATATCCAGATCTAAGCTACAAAGATGATGGGAGCATGGTTAGGATGCCGAGTCTGCCCACACTGCATGGGCAGCGGCAGGGGAGGGGTGCTGATC